>NC_052049.1:19802883-21002883 GCF_903992535.2 Arvicola amphibius
AAATCAGAAATTATAACATTCATCCTATGCTGAAGTCAACCCAGAGCTTCAGGAGAACTCCACCTTTCAGAGTTAAAACTTAAAGTAATCTCCAGGAGTGTGGAGATCCCATGATGACAGAAAAATTACACACTTAACACATACATAAAACTTGAATGGGCTTAGAAGAATTAAAGAGAAAAGTGTGTTCTTGTTAAACATCATGTGCTTGACAAGTCAGAATTTTAATTTGTCATTTGGAACATTCAAGAAGGGAGTTAATGTGTCCCCTTACAGTTTCTACAAGCCAGAGTAATTGGTTGCAGTAAATTCTGAAAGGTGAAGAAAGATGACCTTAAAACCATGGGGACTGGTTGAAAACCTAATTGATGATAAATTATAACTAAGTATCCTCTCCTGACTCCTCACAGTCAGAGTACTGCAGCTTCCCAACTCAAATGAAGACAGGCATGTTATATATAGATAAAAATGAAATTCTATTGCCTGGGAGCAAATAGTTGAGGTCAGAGAGACTGGACTCACAGGTTCGTTAAAAAAAAACCAGTAGTACTTTGGAATATTTAAGTTGTGATGAGAAATAGTTGTTCTTCCTTGTCAAAAAGGAAGATAAACAATAGTTTTTAAATTATTTCTTATATGTCAAAACTAAATGGAAAATATTAAAAGTATAACAAGCAGCCATTTCTCAATAATAAATGCTAGCAAGATAGTCCAACATTAACGGAGACTTTGGCCAAAGGCCCATTTTGTACTCAAGGGAACAGATCAGAATTAAAACAATAGAAATCTAGTAAAAAGAAAATTTAAAGAAACAGGAGGAAAGAAGTGAACTTGAAGGAAAAGTTTTGAGCAATGAGAATACATTTTACTATATAATTTGGTTATTGCTGAGGTGTATTGTAGCACCAATAATAAAATCCCAAAGACAGATTTAGGGGTTAAAGGTAAAGATTAGAGAAGTAGATCAGTAAGCCACTAGAAGGAAATTTTATGTCTATCAATGCTCAGACTGAAGGGTGACCCTCAGTGACCCTCAGACTGCCTAGACTGCTCTATGCCTCTCCAGAACTCAGACTCTAAACTCCAGTGAGTTTTATCTTTTTCCATTTATATTCCTCTCTCCAACGGCCATATCACTCCTGTCTCCACGTCCCTGGTGCTAGGAGGTGTGAGCCACCACCAGCTGGATGGGTTTCTGACACTAGCCATTTTAATTTGTGCAAAAGCAAATCTCAAATAATTTCTAGTTTTCATTTTCTTTTTCAATAAGGATGCTCAGTATGTCTTAAGATACTGACTTATCCATATTTACTTCTGTTTTGGAGAACCTTCTCTATAGATCTATAGCCATTTTTTTAATTGACTTATTTCCTTTCTTAAATTTTGTTTCATGAGGTCTTTGTATCTTATAGGGTAGTGGCTATATTTTCTATTAGAAATTTTAACATTTTACGCTTCACATTATAGTTAATTTTCAGGAAGAGTTATAAATTTGGATTAAGTAGGTGTCCATCACTATACCCAACTTATGAAATTCACTTTAAATGTGATGAGACTGAGTCAGCAGGAACCATTTTTTGCACATATATCAGGGGATAGAGAAAGAACAATGGGCAGGTGTTTTAAGAAAGTACTCAGAAATTTCTCATTAAGTAAAACTTTTGAGAGAATCCATGCCAAATTACTCAAGATGAAATAAAGAAATTTAGAAAAGTTTACAATTGAAAAGAAAGAGAAAACACAAGATAGAAAAACAAAAATCAAGTCATCAAAAAAATTGCGTTTTTCACTTTATAATGCATTTAGTCAATAGCTCCTGGCTCTGAGGAGGAATGGGTGTCTAAACTTCAAGTACATTTTTCTATATCGAGTTAGCACACATTTAGATTCTACTGTAGAGTAACACTAATATTATTCACCAGTCATGAAAAGCCATCTCCTCAATTATTAATTGATTTGAGAGTTATTATTATCTTCAATTTTTGATAGTATGTATGTATCAACTAAATATGTTAGAAAGTTAATATTTTTCAAGGGGTTAATCCTCTCTTATTACTAGTCTTATCATTTATATTTTCCTTAATTTTTTAATCATCATATCTATACATACTCTGATATATGAAGATAGAAAAAATTTCTACAACATAAATCAAACCTAAAACATTTTTGTTTAGTCTTGCAAATAGAATGCATGGCTTATAGAACTTTATTTTTTATGTAGAATATCATGCATTATTGATATATATTTCAAACATATGTATATGAGATGTACATATATATATATATATATAGTTATTGAATTTTGAATGGAAAAATGTTATTCTGAAATATTGAAAAATAATTTAATGTATAAACAACATCTCCATGAGGACTTTATTTTCATTTTAAGTTTATGTACATAAAAATGGTGTTTTCATTAATAATTTAAACATATAGTTGTATAGTTTCCTTAGCATTTTTCATGATAGAAGCTGTTGATGCAGGAACAATTGTGATTCTAAAAATAATGCTATATCAGAGAAGCATAAATATGTATGTGTGTATGCTATGTTAGGAAGAAAACAAAACCAAATTAAAACATGTAAAGTTTATGCAAACAGGCAGATTTTAAAAACAGAATTTTAACTTATTTGCACTCTTCACAATCCTTCAGGCTTGACTGTGCCAGAGTCAATTTAGGGTTTTGTCATAGTGCACCATAGAAAATTAACATAGCGATATGAAGCAAGGCCCATTAGATAGTAGACAGTGACAACTTTCTCTGTCTTCTTTTCCTTGCAAACGTGATATTATCATATGAAAAATATTGAGATGAAACAAACTTCCTAGTATGTGCCTAAGTACTTGCAAATAATGTGCATAACTCACTCCATGTTTGATATATTTGTACATGTCCAGGTTTAAATAGTACCTTGTGAAGTCGCTGAGCCTTCTGCAGTTTGTGTTCTATGAACTCATTACCTAAAGTATCTATTTTCAGATATCCAAATTGCATATTTGTGTAAAACCAAGTTGTTTCAGAAACTTTTTTGCCAGAAGATGTAAGTTACAAGGTATTTGTAGTAAACTAGACTCAGATGCTCCTATTTGAGATTTTAGTCTGCTGATAATCAACTATTTTCCACTCAGAGCAAGCATATTTTAGGTCATAACTTTTTTTCCAGTCTTCCTTGTATTATGACTTCAGTGTTTTGATACTTTTCATCATCAATATAAATGTAAACTATGTAGAAATGGGCTTTTATTCCATTTTATTTTAGGCATGACTTACTAATATGGCTAACCATGTTGCAAGAATAAAGGAGAAGCATATTGTCAAAACATTACCAGACTGCAGTGATGATTACAAAACTGTCTTACAGTGGTTGTCTTAGAAAGTAAATGAGACATAGTTTTGTTGTTGCTTTTTTGAGAAATGTTTGGGGAATTGAGAATAAGGCTTTTTAAATTTGTACTTACTAATTGTGTATTGATTTTCTCATTTAATCTACTTATTCCAATGCAGTTCATTGCATGGAAGGCATTTTTGAGTATCTTATAGTTTTCTGCTTTCACCCCAAAATTACATTCTTTTATAATATCCTAATTAAAAATCAATGGTTCTTAATCTCACCAGTAAGTTGCAATTGCTCTACACACTTTCTGCAAGCTGACTGTAAATCTTAATATTAGTGTCACACAATTTCTGGTCTGGGGAGAGTAACATCTTAGACACATAGCAATGACTTCAGCGTTTAATTGGTCCTATCATTTGCTACATATTCTGTGTCTTTTATATACATTAACCCACCAGATATTTCAGAAAAAAAAGTGGAAATTATTATTCCTTCTTCAAAATTTAGAGGAACAGAAGAGGTTACTTAGCTTGCTCAAGTTCCTTTAGTGCGTGGTGTAGGAGGTCCTTCTGTTTATGTGTTGCTTTCATTGGTTGAATAAAGAAATGTCTTGGCCTTTTGATAGGGCAGAACTTAGGTAGGCATGGAGAAGACAGAAATGAATGATGGAAAGAGGGGCAGACAGAGAGACACCATGGAGCCACCAGATCAGACATGCTGAATCTTTCCCAGTAAGCCACAATCTCATGGTGATACACAGATTAATAAAAATGGGTTAAATTAAGATGTAAGAATTAGCCAATAAGTAACTAGAGCTAATGGGCTAGGCAGTGTTTTAACACAGTTTCTGTGTAACTATTTCAGGTGTAAGCTAGCCGGGCTGCCAGGATAACAAGCAGCCCGCTCCTCCTGTTACAAGTGAGAAAGATCCAAGGTCAAAGCTAAGGCAATTTAGTCCAATATATTACTCTATTGCCCTTCATGTCTGTCAATATCCCCATACTGATAGTTTTGTTAGGTAAAATATTCTGGTTTTGTAGTTGTGATTTTTTGGAAGTGGAAATACATACTCCATACCCTTCTGCATTTAAGAATTTTTCTGAAAAACAAAATATTATTCTCATGGTTCTGCTTTTATTTCTTACCTATTCTCTCTTTCCTAAAGATTTTAAGACTTTTTTGTTCCATGTTTTAACTGTAAAATGATAGCAGGAGTTTCTTTTCATACAGAATATTATGTTTACTTCTTATAACTGCATGAGCTGAACATAACTTTTCCTAAATCTAGGGAACTTTCTGCTATGAATTTAATGAAAAGAATTTTCTGTTTCCATGATATCTCAGATAGGCTCACATCCCACTTAACATTTAACATCTTACTAACCTTGAACGAATGGTGCTTTACCTTGTATCCAAGTGCTAATATTCTGCCTTCTGTGTGATTTATTCTATTAGGAAAGATTTCCACTAAAGATTTATTTGGTTTTTTGAATTTTTCTTTCCATCATTATGTGAATATCTTTTTAAAATATTTTTATTTATATCATTGTGTTATTGAGAAATACTCAGAGATCAAAAATTCTCATCTCTCAGGAAACTGAACCATAGAGACCTTGAAAATCCGGTTTCTTTATGAGGGTTAAATGAAAATAAAAAAATGTGTCTTCCAAGCCAGGCGGTGGTGGCGCACGCCTTTAATCCCAGCACTCGGGAGGCAGAGGCAGGCGGATCTCTGTGAGTTCGAGACCAGCCTGGTCTACAAGAGCTAGGTCCAGGACAGGCTCTAGAAACTACAGGGAAACCCTGTCTCAAAAAATCAAAAAAAAAAAAAATGTGTCTTCCAAACATGACAGTGTTGTTGTATCAATATACTTTAAATTCTATGGTTAAATGTACAAGATTATACCAGTCTAAATGTCAACGGAGATAGGAAAGTTTAACAAGTCTCCCTGCTAGATGAAGTGAGGCAGGCACTGAATGCAGGTGAAAGAAAAAGAATGAGTTTTCTGCAGAGACTTAAACCTTTGTAAGTTGTCAGTCCTACCATAAATGGTTTTCACAACGGCCAGAAAGAATGGCATTAGCTATGGACAAATGTCTCAAACAGCCTATGGAAGACAAAAACTTCACAAGTGAGGGAAAAATTTCAAACTTATTATAAAGGCAGTAGAATATAGTCATTATTATAAATTCTTGGATCAGGTGATAATCATTGAAAAGGTGATTTATGTTACTATATTAACATACATATACATAATACATAAGATATTTATATGTAACATAAACTTAAATTTATATGTTTTATAAAATATGTAAATATATTTAAATATATAAATATTAACATACATCTATATATAATCAATTTATGTGTATATGTATGTATAATCTATAAATATATGTACCCATTGGAGATTGACTTAAGCTAAAGATGAAGGCTTGACTCTCAAAATAAGTAGAAAAAATAGAAAGTATTTAGCTGAGACATTACACAAGACATTTGGAATTAAATGAGAAATTGAATTTATGTGCTTTTCATGGGCATACATGTGTTTTCAAAATTGATCATGTTCTTGATATTTGAAAAGTTCTTGCCAAATTCAAAAGATTGATATATTTCATAATGAATGAATAACATTTATAGTTATTATCAATATTTATTGTGTGTTTACATATGTATATACTAGTTTTAGGGTACATTCGATTCTTGAGAGGGCAGTATGACTATCTTACACAGTTATTCATCATATTATTCTTGCTACAGTCCCTCATTGAACCTGAAGCTTACTGACTTGACTTGAATGACTGGTAAGCAAGTCCCAGGAATCTGCTAAATACTGCAGATTAATACTTAATCCACAAGGATGACCCCAGCTAAGTCATTAAGAAATAGTGGGGAGGGTGCCTGAACTGGTCTTGCCCTGTAGTCAGATTGATGACTATCTTAAATGTCATCATAAAACCTACATCCAGCAATTTATGGAAGCAGATGCAGAGATTCACAGCAGAGCATTGGGCTGAGTACCCATAGATCAGTTGAAGAGTGGGAAGAGACTATGAGCAAAGAGATCAAGATTATAATGGGGATGCCTATTGAAGCAGCATACCTGAAATAATGGGAGCCCATCTACTTTGACCTCACAGCAAGGGAACCAGCATTGGACCAAACTAGGTCCTCTGAATGCGACAATTGTATATGGATGGGGCAGACAGTGAGACCACTGTCAATGACACCAAGATTTACCCCTATTGCTTGTACTGGATTTTTGGAACCCATTATCCTTTGAGGGATATCTTGTGAAGCCTAGATATAGTTGGGAGGGCATTGGTTCTGCCTCAAAGCAATGTGCTAGACTTTATTGAACCGCAATGGGAAGCCTTACCCTCTCTGAAGAATGGATGGGAAGTGCAATGGGGGAAAGTTGGAGGGAGCAGAAGGAGAACAGAGAGTAGGAAATAGGATTGGTATGTAAAATGAGAAAAAAAATTTAAAAAATAAATTTGAAAAAGAAAGTGTATGGAAAATTAAAAGTGTGAAATTTCAGTACTCACTGGAACTCCCTCCTAGTAATATCCTATGTTTCTGTTTTTACTGTTTTCACTAATATCTTTTTCCTCTTTACTTATAATTCTAATCCCCATGCTCCAGCCTAATAAGTTGTATTATTGTTGACGTGTGTCCCTGAGAGTGTAGGCCTTCAAGGAATTAAGAATCAAGGAACATATTCAGGATTGTTAGATGCTTTAGAGGAGGAAAACAAGCAAATTCGTCATTGCACAATGTGTGTCTGATAGAAAAGTATCCTTTATCCACATTACTTAACTTACATTTAAATTTATATTTTGAGAATTTATTGAAAGATGATTAGGTATATGTGATTTATAGTGAACTTTGGATGTATACAGAGACATACTTAGATAATAATCAGAAATTTTAAACATTAGCAACGAAAATACTGTTGTCCATTGAATTTTTGTCATTCTCTTAAGTTTTAATATGTGCTGTTGTAAACAACACAGACTTTATAATGCGCTTTTTAATAGACAAATACATACAACATTATGTAAAAAATCTCAATCAATCTAGGCAACATTAGAAAAATCAACAGAAAACAAATATACTCAAGGGAAATAAGAGATGCAGAGTATCCAGATTTGACTTCCACTAGCATTAATTCTGTAACTGTAAATATGTTGAAGAAATATAAGCAACCAAAATAATGGATACAAAGAACATCTCTTCATGTGCACAAGTTTAATGTTCAAGTCTCTTAACCTTAAGTGTATTTTCTTGTTTAAAGCAATATTTGTAAAAATATCATAATTAACTTAACATCTTCAGCAAGATTGTAAATATCAAATTCAAGCACTTCAAGAGTAGGAGATTTTAGTCTCTAATATCTATGTTTATATCTCACTCTGGTCATTAGAGTCTGACATTGTCTTTATTCTGTCTGTTGTATCCACTGCAATTTATGTGTTATCCTGGTAAATAACGTAAACCATGACAAAGCCAATTCTCTGCAGTAAGTGGTTCAATATATTTTATTTCTTTATCCTACCTGGGGTCATATTGCCACAATGTGATTTACTTGTAATCAATGAAGCACTGAAAATATTAAGGACATTTTTTTTGTATTTGGCTAAATTTTCCACAACTGTACTTTAAGTAGTCAATCTATTTGCTATTGACAGAGTCCAGCAATTCTGTTTGCTTAAATTAGAAGTCAAATTAATAACCCAATATTGGAATAAAAGAATGCATAAAAATTGAATAAAGTTAATTTATTTATAAATGATGTTGTGTAAAACCATGTTTTGTTTTTGTTTTTCTAGTCATCAAGAATCAAACATTTTCATTCCTTTTGGAATGAAATAGCCACACCTGGCTTCTTCAAGTCACAGTGTTTTTGAAATTTTCTTTACTACATAAAGATTATTAATATATTAATTTTAGTAATGGAAACTTTAAAACAAAGGAAAATATCACCATGTAGAGTGGGTTAAGATTGTATCTTGATGAAATGTAGGAAGTTAAACATATGGAAGTTAGTCTAAAAGTAAAACATTGATGTATATTTCTATTAATATTATCTGTGTACTTTCAAAAGAGTTGAGGATTTTCAGCCAGGCGGTGGTGGCGCATGCCTTTAATCCCAGTACTCAGGAGGCAGAAGCAGGTGGATCTCTGTGAGTTCGAAGCCATCATGGTCTACAAGAGCTAGTTCCAGGACAGGCACCAAAGCTACAGAGAAACCCCTCCTTGAAAAAACAACAACAACAAAAACAAAACAAAACAAAAAAAAACAAAAAAAAGAATTGAGGATTTTCAAATACTGTGTGAGTCATTTTCTGTCATCCATATTAATCAAAACTGGTGCTCACTTTTAAAATTTTTTTCAACTCCTACATTAAAACATAATATTCACGTCTTTTAATGGCTTATAATATACTATGGTAATTAGGTTAAACATGATAATCTCTTTTAACATTCCACAGAAGCGTATAACTCATTGTCCATATTAATGAGTACAGTGTTGTACTTTATTAAAACTAAGGATTGTACTATTTTTAAGTAAGGATTAACAACATTTTTCCCTTAAGATTTTAGTACCTTGGTAAATGTTTTTGCTTTTACCATTTTCCCTTATTTTATGAGATAAATGCTACATTTTTAGTTATCATCAATATATTTTGCCAAATCACAGTATTACTTGTAGGTTGAGTTTTTCATAGGGACCATGGATCAGCTCTGTCCCACCAGCTACTCCTCAGATAACAACACCGAGACTTATTATTGATTATAAATGCTCAACCAATCGCTTAGACTTGTTTTCAGCAAGCTCTTACAACTTAAATTAACCATTTTCTATTAATCTGTGTTCTCCCCAAGGCTCATTTACCTCATCTATGTATATCCCATGTTGCTTCTTTTGCATCTGGCTTATGACCCTCAGATTCTACTCTTGTTCATACCAGCATTCTCTCTGCCCTCAAAATCCTGCTTAGCTATCAGCCAATTGACTATTAACAATCAGAGCAGCATAGTTTTCTGGTGTACAGAAAGATTATTCTACAGCATTTTCTCAATTTTGTATCAATAAAAAAAGGAAGTTTTTTGTTTTTGGTTTTTTGAGACAGGGTTTCCCTGTAGTTTCTAGAGCCTGTCCTGGAACTAGCTCTTGTAGACCAGGCTGGCCTCGAACTCAGAGATCCGCCTGCCTCTGCCTCCCGAGTGCTGGGATTAAAGGCGTGCGCCACCACCACCCAGCCCAAGAAGGAAGGTTTTTAACACAGTAATACTAAAATAATATAAAACAAAAGAGTTATCAAGTATTATAATTACAATATCCAGTTTCTCTGCATTTGGAAAAATAGAGAAAATAATCCATCAGCTGTACTTTCGAGAGGAACCCAGAGTTTCTTACCTACTATACTTCCTGCCATGATTAGGGAGAATCTGACTATAACTATCTAGTCTTCAACCTCATTAAAATCTGAGAAGGATATAATATTAACCTGAGTAAACAGGAAGTACAGAAGAAGTGACTTCCAAAATTAAGAGTTGACAGAAACTGCTGACTGCCTGGATGTCACCCAAGGTTCTTTTGTAATGTCAGATCATCCATCTTCAGCATACAGGCCTAGAATATCTGTCAAACTTTCCTATGAAGCAGGAATTTTGAAGGAATGTATCACCTTCTCTTGGCAAAGATGCCAGTCATATATTTTTACATACAGCAGGTTTAATTTGGACAACATACAGTTAACAGTTGAGGCAAGGGCAGGTTCTTGCCTAGTGGCTAAATTTTGTCACGTAGAAAGCAAATTCATATTACACATATAGATGAAAGCCTGGGATATTGAGATCACTGAATGTGTTAGTGTTACTATTGTGTTGTTGAAACACTATGGCCAAAACCACTTGGAGAGGATGTGGTTTGTTCAGCTTATGCTTCAATAAGACTCTTCAGCATCCGAAGGAATTCAAGGTAGAAACTTAAACAGAGAAAGTACTTGAATCAGGAAGTATTTTGCATTTAAACCAAAACAGATGTTACTTGCAATAAAAAAATACTTGTACTTCACTTGTAAGATTGGTAAATGCTACTATACAGAATAAATAATGAAAATATATTTTCTTATTACCTTCTCTTATTCCTAATGTGTATTACCACTGATAATGTGTAGCTAGTAAAAAAACTTAATTAACAAATAAAAGTAATTTCTCAAAAGATAGTAATGTTTACCTTCATAATGCTTTTCCAGGATGAACTTTATAGCTGTATCTGTTCTTTCTTGTTTTATTTGTTTTAACATGAAGACTTCACAGCTTTACCTATGTTTTAAGGTAAATGGCTGTTTACATTTGCTTTGAGTTTAGAATCAACAAAGTGGTTACAGGCCTTGCTTTGTCTTTAATGTCTGAGTCAAGGTGTTTCTAGTTGTAAATAATGGTAATTTTAAGAGGCATACTTTATCATTATACACAATATCAAATGCATAAAAAACAGTAAAAACATGTGCTGTGACTGTGTATGAGAGACTTAGTAATTGTGAAGAGAAACATCTCAACGATGAGAATCTAGGCAGGACAAAACTCGGGGCTTCCATTTAGTGTATTGAGGCTTTAAACCAAAACAACTTTATTTTATAATAGACAAAGACAAAATTTAAGTATATAATTGATGTGGGGTTTTCCTCTGTGTGCTGTGAATACCATTGGTTATTAAAGAAGCAGGTTTGGGCCTATTGCATTACAAAATAGGGCAAGACAGAAATTCCAAGCAGACACAGTCGGAGAGAGTAAGCTGAATCAAATAGAGACCATATAGTCACCTCAAAAAACAGATCCTGAACACTAGAAAGAACTTTACTGATAAGCCACAACCACGTCACAATACATAGCTTAACAGAAATACATTAATTTTAGATTAAGAGCTATCTAGGAATATGCTAGAGTCATCGGCCAAATATTGTTGTAATTAATATAGCTTCAGTGTGATTATTTTGGATCTCGGCACCTGGGAAATGAACGAGCAGCCTCCAGCTACACATAATTAAAGCAAAATTGTTCTAAAGAATAGTTATAATCTAATATAAATAGGAAAAGACATCAGAGTTATTCTGTCACAGAGAAAACCCCCTAGGAGAACACATGAAGACCGTGATTTGCGAAGGAAGGTGAATGGATCAAGAAGATATAAAACCTGCTGGCATCCTCATCTTGAATTTTAGAGCTGTGAGGATGGATTTATAATGCTGATCTGAGGCAGCTTCTTGCTATTCATTATGGTAGTCTACAAGAGTAAATTATAGATCTATCTCATTCTTCCACTTTATTTGCCAGTGACGGCATTAAGACCAGTTTGTCAATGGATTACCACCCCTTGGTTCCAACATCTCAGTATAAGGAGGGAACACTTATTCTTCTCACTCTTTCATGGAATAAATATGGAAATAATAAAACTTTAAATAACTCTCTGAACAAATTACCTTTAATCCATTGTGTATTCTAAGCTTAACTCTATTTCAAGTTTAAATTACCCTTTTTATAACTTATTCATTTCTTCCTCAAAGGAAAATTAAACAAAATTAAATTATTCTAAGACTATCAGTAACATGATATTGACACTTGCTTTTCCTTTATTAGTACAGAATTAACTAACATCATAAATCTCAAAAGGCAGTATTTCAGGTAGTGAGATATAGAGCAAAAATTTCATAAAAATTGATTTGCTCAATATTTGTGCTTTATAGTATTAGTGGAATATTACAAATTAACTCTTTCATGCAAAGACATTAAAATGTCACCATTGAAAATGATAATGATAACGAAGATGCTAATGATAATGTGTATATGTGTGTGTGTTGGGGGATTGAGAACCTAACTATATAAGATGCCCTAATTCCAGGCATAATGGTCATTCATGATTGGAAAAATAAACTTTAGTATTTCACAGAGATAGCTGTCCAAGTCTCAAATTATAATAAGTAAAGCAGAGGAGAGTGAATTATCTCACAAACATCAGTAAACATAAGCCTAATTTTGAAATAAAAGAAGATAAAAAATCAACATGTTTGTTTATGTGCCTTTCGGGTGCTCATAACCTCCTAATTCCTCATATCTTTTCTCCATCTATTATGCCCAGTCTTTGCTGTCTACAGCTCCATTGTTACTTGTACCAAGTTGACCCATTGGTTTCCTAAAGCCTAGAAAAATGAGACAATTTTTTATGTTCTTCATTTGTTTTCTTCAATATAATGCATAATATTTTTACTTTTATCACTTTGCTATAAATAAAGACATTTTATGTTGCTAGAGTTTGGAATAGGAATAATTCTATAGAGAAAGTAGCTTCCATCACAGAAAAATTCATGTAAATATAACCCAATATTCTGTTTAGCTTATTAAATCTATCTATCTATCGATCTATCTACCTACCTACCTACCTATCTATTATTTTTCTGCTATTTACTTCTGGAGCAGGATGGACGCTCACGGGTACTGCTCCCATACCATACCTGTCTGTCTGCTATCCTGCTCCTTGCCACGATGGTCACAGATTCACCCTATGAATCTTAAGCACCAATACATTCTTTTGTCTCTAATTTTCCCTGGTCATGGTATCCTTTTACAGAAGTAAAATAGTAACTAAGACATGTAGAGAAGCAAGTATACTGTAGTTACAGATTTCTTTAGGTATGCCCCCAAAGAGTGATATTCCTGTGTCACATGGTGGAAGTATTTCTATTCTGTGAGTAAGCTGTACACTAAATTCCACAATAATTGTACCAGTTTGCATTCCTACTAGCACAAAAAAGCATTCCCATTACCAATTACAGTAGAAGTTTCTTAACTTTATATAACCTGATAAACTGGTTTGAATTCATATGGTCGCGATAGGGTAAAATACTTGAAAGATTGATAGGGTGTCTTCTTCCTTCCACCTCCCTTCCAGGTTGGAAACCAGGCAAGGGCGCCATGAGATAGGAAAACCCTAAGCTGTTGAGTTGTGGCAGCAACCGGTGTCACCGTCGGTCTAGCATGAACTTGACCTGAGTGAGAAGCTAAGATCTGGAAGCCATACAGCTGTGCCCCAGCTGGAATATTCTGATGAGTACACCCGAGGGCAGTTAACAGCCAGGAGCTGGCTCCATGTGTCCAGAATTGAGTGGGTCAGGAATTACTGTTGAAAAAAAAAACACATTGAAAAAAAAAAAAAGCCGCAGAAAGAATCCAATTCTGTTGACACTAAAATCACAGAGTTTTACACAGGGTTTGTGTGCACTTAGAGGTCAGAGGAAAACTGACATGAGTTGGTTCTCTCCTCCCACTATGTGAGTCCCAGGGACTGAACTCAGGCCACCAGGCTTGGTGACAAGCACCTTTAATTGCTGAGCTAACTCTCTGGCCCTCATGTCATATTTTGAGAAGGTGACTCACACTAAAGCCAAAACTCCCTGATTCTGTGAGGATTTTTTCCCAGAAAGCTGTCAGGATCCACCTGCCTCCACTTCCCCAGAGCTGGGATTCCAGGTGCACAACCACGAGACAGGTGGATGGATACGCATTAAAGGTCAGGAGATGGTGGAGGAGTGTGTTCAACTTAAAATTATGCTATTTCTGGTGAGGTGGGGATTTAAGGGGTGGCATAGAAGCCTCATCTGTATTATGTTAAACATGGAAATATATTCAGCAGTAATTTGTACAATTAAAATTCACAATAAAAGCAGGCAGTGTATTAAAAAATAAAAATAAAAAAGAATGGTGCATGTTTGAAAAGGATTCTCTATAGAATGTATCTTATTTTATACAATGCAAGACTGCTATTCTTATTGTTCTTAAAATAATCAGAATGGTTTGGTTCCTTTTGCCAATTATTTGGAAGCCAAGCACTATATGATTCATGGCATCCCTACCTTCCTAATTTTTCAACTTATAAACTGCAAACTGTCAGAAGGTTGATCAAAGATGTTTTGATACTCTTGCTCTCTTCTCACTGTCGACTGGTAAGCTTTTGAGTTTTAATTTCATTGTCTTTTATTACAAATTGCTATAAAAGTTGAAGAAATTGAACACTGCCAAAAGCAACAATAGAAATGTGATTTTTAATTATAGAAATGCTGTAGGTTTGATATTTATATTTGTTTCATCATTTAAAATGATTGTGATATGGAGTCTCAACTTCTTGCATATGTTATAATTCCTTAGGAAAAAGACAATTGCTTTTTTAATATTAGCTTTCTACATTGTTACTGTCAACAATAAATCAATAAAAATGTAATTACTATTTGGATTTTAAAAAAAGAACATATTTTTAAGGGCCAGAAACCAAACTACTTCTTTGTGTTTGTTTTGCTAAGGTTAAGAATATAGCAAAGGCATCGTTTATGGAGAGTAAATCACAAAATATCATCACATACTATATATACATATATAGAATCTAAACAAGTACGATATTCTCTGTACATTTGAGACATATATATGTGTGTATATATGTGAATGTGTATGTATATATACATGTATGTATATATAGTGTGTGTGTTCTGATGTTTTGTTCATGTTTTAACAAACAAAGTTTACCTGGAGATCAGAGTGAAACTAGGCACCCTTCTTAGCCATCGAGCCCAGGCAGTGGTGCCTTTTGCCTTAATTCCAGCACTCAAAAATAAGAAGCAGGCAGATCTCTGTGAGTTCATGGCTGGCCTGGTCTATAGAGCTAGTTTCAGGATAGCCAGAGCTATACCAAGCAACGCTGCCATGAAAAAAAAAAATCAGATAAAGAAAAAAAAAGAAAGTGGAGAAGAAAAAAGATAGAAAATAAAGAAAAAGAAATATGACTGTTTTAATTCTTGTTTTTTCTGTATTTTTACTTTTCAGAGTATATTCAAAAATCTACGCTTATATCCTATTATATCTGTATATGATCAAAATATTTGAAATATGGGAAAATTACAAATACTGTCTGACACATTTTAAAAAACAACAAAAATGAATCAAAATTAATGTATATAACCAACAATTATTTTAGAAATTTAAATATATGTGCAAGGTTATTTTGACATTTCGTTAAAAGAAATAAAAGTAAGATTATTATTTTCAAATAGTTTAAGTCATCCAAAATAAAATTTATCATCACATAATGAGTAATGTAGATAGAGTGACCTTACAATGTCTTCCAGATGGGACATTTATTGCTATAGAAAAGAATCTGCTTTGATTATCTTTGCCTTACCGTATATTGTATGTGGGAGTATGAATATTGACATTCCATGCATAGTAATCAAGGTAATATGTATTTTATGAGGATGCAGTTCTTAATTAAGGTTGGTCCAGGAGGGTCACCTTTGAAGGTAATTACAAGTCAGAGTGCCATTGAGCAATGCAGTGCATCTTACAGCAATTTCCAAGGGGTTTACACTTTTCACATCATTGTAGATATTGCCTAAGACAATGGCAGATTCTTGATACACTTTCATTTTTTTATGTTTGACTTCTTTTATTTTTTTATTATTATTAAAAATTTCCGCCTCCTCCCCACCTCCCATTTCCTTCCCCCTCCCTTACCTCCCCTCCCCCTCCCTTTCCAGTCCAAGGAGCAGTCAGGGTTCCCTGCCCTGCGGGAAGTCCAAGGTCCAACCCACTTCATCCAGGTCCAGGACGCTGTGCATCTAAACAGATTAGGCTCCCCCAAAGCCAGTACCTGAGGTAGGATCAAAACCCAGTGCCATTGTTCTTGGCTTCTCAGTCAGCCCTCATTGTCAGCCACATTCAGAGAATCCGGCTTGATCCCATGCTTTTTCAGTCCCAGTCCAGCTGGCCTTGGTGAGCTCCCATTAGATCAGCCCCACCCTCTCAGTGGGTTGGCGCACTCCTCGTGGTCCTGACTTCCTTGCTCATGTTCTCCCTCCTTCAGCTCCTCATTTGGACCTTGGGAGCTCCCTCCTATGCTCCAATGTGGGTCTCTGCCTCTATCTCCATCCATCGCCAGATGAAGTTTCTATGGTGATATGCAAGATATTCATCAGTATGGCTATAGGAAGGGGCCATTTCAGGCTCCCTCTCCTCAGCTGCCCAAGGAACTAGCTGGGGACATCTCCATGGATACCTGGGAACCCCTCTAGAGTGTAGTCTCTTGCTAACCATAAAATGGCTTCCTTAATTAAGATATCTTCTTCCCTGCACCCCTATCCACCCTTCCTCCTTCCCAACCATCCCATTCCCCCAGGGTCATCCCACCCTCCCCTCCTCACTTTTCTCTCCATGTCTTCTCTAGGATCACGAAATATAGGCTCAATGTCTTTTGTTTATGGCTAGAATCCGCTAAACAAAATGATGAGGGCCTGGCATCTTTCTATGTTTCCTGGGGTGTTTTATCTTTTGAACTTTGTACACATATTAACACATACAGATAACTAAAGAGAAGTTGGAAAATTCTTAAGATACTATAAAAAATTAAGGAAAGCTAAGTTGTCATTAGCAAATATTTATTAAAATATGTATTTAATATTTAATAAGTTTACTTATAAGCATAATGTCAATAACTTAAAATATCCACCTGTAATGGACAGAAAAGACTAACTCATCTTATATTCATTCATTCATATATTTCTATGACTTTACTGATAGGCTTTCTTTTTTTTTTTTTTTTTTTTAGGAGATGCCAGCAGCAAGCTAACTAACAAAAGTACAACTAACATTTTCAAATGACATAGTGAAAAATAAATTAAGAAAAACCACACAAGCCCAATTTGTGCCCTTTTCAAACAACCAAGCTGTTTAAAGATTTAAAATACACCACTTATTTCATGAGGTAAACACCATTAATCAGACTTTTCTCTGAAGTTCTTTTTTAATAGAATTCTTAAAATGCCATATTTTCCAAAATATACCTTTAAAATTTTAATTACATAGTTTCAGTTTCTGAAGTTCTCATTTTATACCTGATTTCCAAGAACAAATCTTCACTACCTACCTTAAAAGAATTCCAAACATCCTTCCACATATCATTAAGGTAAACATAATATTTTTAAATCTCATTTATTATCAAAACAACTTATTTAAACAATTCTCAATGTTCATCACATATAAGTATCATGAAAAATAATGTATAGTTTATAAGTTATTGTACAGAAAACATAATAAACCATGACTGATTTATAACCTGACTCATGGAACAATATCAGAAAATGTTAATTTTTTGGCTATATATATGTATATTTACATTAAAATTTATAGTAATTCTATAAGGTTTTGATTAAATTGAAAATTTTTCTTTTTTTCCCCCTTCATACCAAATTTTATTTTTTCTTTTGTAAATTTATCTTTTAAAACAATAATTTCTCCTGGAACTGATCATTTAGATGCCTGGGTCTCTTCTTTGCTTAAAGAAGCAGTAAGTCTTACTCAGATCTCGGCCCATAGAAACTGCAGTATCTGCTGTATTTGCTGTCTGATCAAGAGCCATCATCTTTCCACTGATTGCTTAGGTAGGTTGTCTGGTTACTGGTAGCTTCTATGAATACTGGGAGAAAAGAAAGAACACACTTATTTAAACAAGCCATGCCCTATCCACAATTTTACTGAAAATAAACCTTTTGCTCTTCCTACCACTTAATAATATAGTGTAGGCCACTAATCTTCCTCTCTAGAATTCCCTGATGATTTAATTCCCTTCTTAACTAACTTTCTTCCTTAAGGAGTTTACCAGACATGTACAAGCAATTTCCACGGATCTCTCTGTCCCCCCCCCCACTCTCTCTCTGTCCCCCCCTCTCTCGTGTGTGTGTGTGTGTGTGTGTGTGTGTGTGTGTGTGTGTGTGTGTGTGTGTGTTTGAAAACCATTACCTGATTTTCTGTGGGGCAAAAGATTTCTGGCCTTGGAACCTGCTAGTGTTGGGGAATTACTGGTTTTAAGGGTATATATGACTGGGAACATTTGTAATAGGAAGAACGATGTAGAACTAAAAACAACATAGAAGTAAGAATAATGTAGAACAAGGAACACCAGAGAACAAGATAGAACAAGGAAGAATAATGATTGAGAGAAGAATAAAGGAACATGGACAAAAGGAACTTGTTGTGAGTAGACTTCTTTACTCCTCAGATTTCTGACCCTAAGATTTTTAGTCCCTCTTTAGTTATTTGTGCTATTTTTAATTGATCCCTGAGGCAGTCTTAAAGGCTAAAAGACTTTATGACCCCGATAGTAACCCACTAAGAATAACAGGGTCCCACAACTAGGAAAAAGGTCAGAGACAGTCCCCACTCTCACTTCTAAGAATCCCTAAGTATACCAAGCTTTTCAGCCATAACATACATGCAGAGAACTTGGTCAGACCCTGACAGGCTCCCTGATGTCTGCAACTCTGGGTCAGTTGATTATGTAAAACACATACTCCTGGTGTCCCTGACCCCTCTGGCTCCTCTGATTCTTCCTCTCCATCCTCTCCTTGTTCCCTCCCCCACAGAATTCCATGAGTGGGACCTACTATTTGTCTGTGGAGACGCTGCATCTGCTCCTTCAGTTGCTAGGTGAAGTCTCTGGTCTCTGATGAGGATTCTGCTAGGCTTCTGTCCCAGAACACTTTGCAGGCAGGACTAACTGTAGGTCCAAGGATTTGTGGTTGTGTCGGAGTCCCAATATCTCCACTTGAGATCTTGCCTGGTTACAGAAGATGGTCAGTAAAGGCTCCCTGTCCTCTGTATAACAGGAGCTTTTGCTAAGGTTTCTTTGCAATTTCCATCAAATTTCATTTGCTAAGTTTCTACCTCATCTCCACAATGACCTCCAAATTCCAGTCATTTCTCCCAGTATGTTCCCTCTCCCTCCGCACCACCCGATCCTGCCTACTTCCAGATCCAACTGCCCCAGTCCATCCACGAACTCTATTTGATTTCCCCTTTCTAGGGTGATCCCTGCTACGAACAAGCTGAACAAATATCTTTGTGATAGGATGGAGTCTTCTTTGGGTTTATGCCCAGAAGTTGTATAGTTGGGTCTTGAGGTAGACTGATTCCCAATTTTCTCGGAAACTGTCACCTTGATTTATGATGTATTGATTTAACTCTGTACACGTTTGAACTTTCACCCGCAATGGATGAGTGTTCACTTTGCTCCACATCCTCGCCCGCATAAACTGTCACTTATGTTTTTTATCTTAGTCATTCTGACAGGTGTAAAATGGAATCTCAGAGTCATTTTGATTTGCAACTTTCTGGTAACTAAGGAAGTTGACTTTTTTTTTTTGTTGAGAATACTCTGTTTACATCTGTGCTCCATTTTTAAAATTATATTATATAATTGGTTAATGTCTAGTTTCTTGAAATTTTTATATATTTTGGATATTAGCCCTATGTCATATGTGGGATTGGTGGGAACCTTTTCCCATTCTGTTGGCTGATGTTTTAGTCTGTTTGTAGCTTGTTATCTATATCTTTTGCCATATAGAATCTTTTCCATTTCATGAGGTCCCATTTATTTATTGTTGATCTTAGTGCTTGCACTCCTGGTGTTCTGTTCATGACGTTATCTCCATGCCAGTGCACTCAAGGATATGACTTTCTTTCTCTTCTATAAGGCTCAGTGTGTCTGGTTTTATGTAGAAGGAAGCAGCAGGGCTGTGTCCCACCACCCGGCCGCCGGCTAGCTTTACACCCGAAATAATTACACGGAAACTGTATTCATTTAAAACACTGCCTGGCCCATAGTTTCAGCCTCTTATTGGCTAATTCTCACATCTTCCTTTAACCCATATTTAGTAATCTGTGTAGCACCACGAGGTGTGGCTTACCAGGAGAGATCTTAACCTGCGTCCATCTCGGAGAGGAAAAGCATGGAGACTCACTATGGCGACTGCCTGAAGCGTCTCCCCCACTCTACTTCCTTGTTCCCACAATTCTGTTCTGTCTACTCCACCTACCTAATTTTCTGTCTCTTAAAGGGCCAAGGCAGTTTTCTTTATTAATTAACCAATGAAAGTAACATAGACAGATAACTCTCCTCCATCATTTCCCCTTTTTCTGTTTAAACAAAAAAGAAAGGCTTCAACTTTAACATAGCAAAATTACATATAACAAAACAGTTATCAAGCAAGTATTACAGTTACAATATTTAAATTTATTTTATCTTTTATCATAACTAAGGAAATCTATAACTATCTATTTATTCTTCAACTCCATCAAAGACTCCAGAAGGATATAATATTACCTAACTAAACAAGTCATTTGTAACTTTCAAACTCTAGAAATGACAGAGACAACTCGCTGCCTAGACAGTCACCCAAAGTTCCTCTGTACCGTTGGGGCATCCATCTTCAGCCTTCAGGCCCATAGTGTCCAGCAGACTTTTTCATGAAGCAGGAAATTCCAAAGACAGTTCAGTTACTTTCTGCTGTGTCCTGCAGAACGTCTCACAGACTCTTTCATGAATCAGGAACCCCGAAAGACCATCTCACCTTTAGGCAAGTTCAGCAGTCCTCTCTCTGCGGGTTTTTTGTGTCCAGTTTATGGAACAGTCCAGCCAAGAGCAGTTTCTTGCCCAAATGGCTAACAAACTCCATAAGTAGCCTCTTCGATGCCCATCTTCCTCTTGAAGTAGATTGGTGCTGCCAGGAGCAGATGTGTCTCATTGTCATGAAAAACCCTAAGTTATTAAAACATTAAATGCCATATTCTGCAGTCTTTGAAAGATATGAAGAATGTCTATCTAACTGAAATATATCTCTACATATCTAGAAAATCTAATAACATGACTACAAGCTTAACTATTATCAATGATTATCCATTAACAACCTATATTTCCTAATTATACATTACAGTTTTTAAAATGAACTACAATCACAATAGCTTAATCAAGATCAGAAATACATATACATATAACAAAATTGACCTTAAAATCTATACCAATGCAAATTCATATCTATATCATCTCCCCCTTTAAATGTAAAAGAACATTTATAAGCAATATTTGGGAAAATGGGCACAGTTTTTTCTCTCCAAACTGCTTCCTGCTGAATGGGGGCGCTGTTATTTAGGTCTTTCATGGTGTAACCTGTGTGCTAGGTTCCTCTCAGTTGGCAGTTGAGTGAAGTAATTTTTTGAAGATGTTCATAGCAACCTTTCAGGAGGGCGTGGTCTATCATACCATATTGGGATAGAAGCAATCCACAGAGTCTCGTCCTCTGTGAAAACAAAAGAAGAAACTCTTTTCCAAAGCATCATGTTCTTAGATCCAAATCCTGAAGTCATACCGTTAAGATGTCCATTCTGGTCTAGACTGGCAGCCCATACAATGAAATGTCTCTCTGTATTTAGCTCCTTTACAGTCAAAAATTTCAAAGAAAACACAATAAAATATATCATCCAGACTCTCTGTGAATTTTCCATTTTTATGTGGCTTATTTTAACTCTATGACTTACTTTATTCTGTCTCTTTAAAGGCTTTACCTTTTTTTTTAAAGGCATTAACTTTATTTTCTATATTTTTTCTTCTCTTTCGCTCTCAAGCCTACGTACATTTATCCAACACTGTGACCCATTTAAAGGCCTTCTATGTCTGAATCTTTCCTATTGTGAATCTGTAATTTTTTTTACTATCCAGGGACACTCTTAAAAGGTTAAGCACTTCTTAAAAACTTAAGTTGCGCCATGTAGAGGTAATATGGTACCGCCTGTTTTCAGCCAAGTCTAAACCTTAACTGTGCTGTTATCATGGTAATTACGATAGTTCCTGCCTGAGGTCAGCACAGTTCAGCATGGCGGAACAGAGCCAGAGCCACTCCTGCCTCAGAGCATGGTCTCAGAGTACTTTCTTTCCGATCCCCAGCGGGCACACAAACATCCAGTCCATAAAAGCCATTGAAATGCTTTATAGCCAGAGTTTGCACTGGCAGCACAGCACCAGGAAGCCGCGTTTTAAAATGACTCAGCTTTTTCTCTGCCGCTATTGCCAAAACAGGAAATCTCTCTACGGCACGTCCAGGCAAACAGCAAAAAGCTGTGTTAATCTCTCTCTCTCCTTTATTTAAAGCCCTCTCAGGTTTTTAAGTGGATTTAGTCACCATGTTGGAGCGCCAATCTGTAGAAGGAAGCGGCAGTAACTCTCCTCCATCAGTTTTATGTTGAGGTCTTTGATCCACTTGGATTTGAGTTTTGTCCAGGGTGATAAATATGGTTCTATTTGCATTCTTCTACATACTTTCAACCAGTTACACCAGCAGCATTTGTTGAAGATGCTTTATGCTTTCTGTTCTATATTTCTGTCTTCTTTATCAAAAATAAAAAATCAGGTTTCAATAGGTGTGTGGGTCTTTGATTCCACTCCATTAATCAATGTGTCTGTTTGTACAGCAATAATGTGTCTTTTTGTTTGTTTGTTTTATTGCAATGACTCTGTAGTACAGCTTGAAATCAGGGATGGTGATTCCTCTGGAAGTTCTTTTATTTTATAGGATTGTTTTTAGCTATTCTGGGTTGTTTGTTGTTCCATATGAAGTTGTTCTTTCAAGGTCAATAAAGAATTGTGTTGCTAATCATATAGATCCGTAAGCATGGGAGACTTTTCCACCATTTCCAATTTTTTTTCTTCAAAAACTTGAAGTTTTTATGATACAGATTGTTTACTTGCTTTGTTACTCCAAGATATTTCATGCTATTTGTGGCGATTTTTAATGCTATTGTTCTCTGATTTTGTTTTTAACTCATTTGTGATTTATATATAGGAGAGCTACTGACTTTTTAAACAGTGAATCTTTTGTCTAGAGTTGGGGACAGATGTCAGAGACCAGCTTTGAAAAGACACCACTTACCAGGGTATGGGCGTGAGGGTTAGAAAGATGGCTAACGGGGAAGAAGCTGAGAGTGAAAGCAACAAACAGAAGCATAGACTAATAACCGGAGAGAGCGCCAGTGAATACTGAAAATTGTCCATCTTTAATTAATTTCCATTTGTTTAAATACCCCAACGCCAAAAGGTAGGACTGAGATTTAAATAAAAAAAAAACTGCATTAACATGATACAAGAAACAGATGAGTTGATAGAGTACAGGCTACATTCTTACTTAAACATCCTGCTGCCAAAACAGGACAAGTTCATACCCTAGACCAAAACATTCTGTAGGCCCTCCCTGGGTGGAATCCATTGTTACCTCCCTAAGGGGGTAGGAACCTAGTTTGATCCTTAGACGTTTGTTTGAAATAAAAACAGATCTACTTATTAATATCTGAAATACCAGGTCTGGATATTAGCCACACCAGTTATCTGAACTATTGTCAATATCCGTGAAGGAACAGAAATAGGTTCCAACTCTCTGACCTTTAGTCAAGGTAGAATGGACCCATACGTATGGGATCTGTCAGGCAAAAACCAAGTATGGTGCTAAGGTAGGATGCTGAGGTGGGAAAGGACAAGCAATGGATCTTTAGAAACTAAATCTAGGAAGTGGGGCAGTTCACGTACAGGTGGATCACTCACCCATTTTCCTCTTGATATAGTATGTACCTGCTCTTCTGACTTGAGAATTTTATTTATATTAGAAAGTAGACCAGTGTAATGCATCTGACATGTGGAATGTGTCATCACACTTCATTATTCTTTTACCTGGGTTTTCTTATTTTTTAATAATGTACTAATGATTATTAACGCAAAAAAGAAGTGATATGATGATGGGCTGTGAACAAAAACCAAATCCCATTACATGGATGAAAAATATTTAAAATTCAAAGAGTGCACTCATATTCATTACTATAGTGGTAAAGACAGAACAGAATGACTTCACATTGTTTTAAGATCAGTTTATAACTTCCAATTTTCTCATATCCTACATACTTGGAGTTATTCATAGTAAATCAAGTAAAATTTATTTTTGTGTCACAAGATTTTAAGAGACATCAAGTAAAGCATTGGCTGACAACACAATACATCAATAAGTTGGTCAGTAAGGAGAGAAAAAAAACTTCAGACTTCTGTCCTGTTTGTTTTTCTTTATTTTGGACAATCACAAAATTAATTATTTTATTGGGTTTTTTTATATAACATATTCTAGTTACAATTTCTCTTGCACAGTCTCCTCACAGTTACTCACCTCTTCCTTCCAAATCCATATTAAAGCCTTTCCTGCTCATCCTTAGAAAACAAACTGATGTTACCTAGCAGCCATTTGAGATTTCTTTATTCGGAATTCTGTTTAAATTTATAACCCATTTTTGATTTTATTATTTGTTTTTATGTATTTAATTACTTTAGTTCTTTATATATTTTGGCTATTAGATCTCTATCAGATGTGAAGTGGGTAAAAAAAAATCTTTTCTCATTCTTCAGACTGCTTCTTTGTCCAATTAATAGTGTCCTAACCTTATAGAAGTTTCTCTGTTTCATAAGGTCCCATTTCTTAATCATTAATATTAGTGCCTGTGCTGTCAGTGTACTGTTTAGAAAGTTGTCCCCTCTGAATGCATTCAAGACTATGCTCCACTGTCTCATCTATCAGGTCAATGTGTCCAGTTGTATATTGAGGCCTTTGATCCACACAGACGTGAGGGTGATGGATACAGATCTATTTGCATTCTTATACATGCCAATATCAAGTTTGAGCAGCACCATTTTGGAAGATGCTTTCTTTTTTCCAGTGTATATTTATGGCTTCTTTATCAAAAATTAGATGTTCATAGGTGTGTAAGTTTATTTTGGGGGCTTCATTTCTATTCCATTGGTCAGCATGCCTCTTTTTATGCCAATAACTATACATGTGTTTTTATTACTGTAGTTCTGTGGTAAAGCTTGAAATCAGGAATGTTAATACATCTAGTAGTTCTTCTACTGTTCAGGGTTGTGTAGCTATTTTGCTTTTTGTTTTTTCATGTGAAGTTGAGATTTTCAAAATCTATAAACAAGTTGGAATTTTGATGGGGATGGTTTTTGAATCTTTATATTGCTTTTGCTAGGATGGCCATTTTTACTATCTAAGGAATAAAATGAAGTAAAATAAGATAAAAGAAGAATAACAAGTTGGAATAGGAGTAAGCAATCAATCAGAAGGGAAATATCTAATTAAAAGGAAAAGAAACACATATGGATGCTGAGGTACACATGTTCCCACATACAGGAATCACGTAAAAAGAAAAAACCACGTTATAATATATACACAAAGGACCTGTAGGGAAAGAGAAACCTGATAAAACATTATGAGATAGAGTCTCTGAAGATGCTAAAGAATTTCTTTTATGTTGAACATCTACTGATGAGCATGTAGCCTACCATTAAGAACTGTTTGTTTCCCGAGTGAGACTCCAATGGAGAAAACAACTTTTTCATTTGCAAGTGCTTATCAACTGAAGATAGGTAAGTGAAGGGAGCATATGTCTACTTTCCTTCCATCTCTAGTATCTTATTTGAAGTAGACCCCTGCAGGAACTGTGGGTGCTGTATCCATATGGGAATGCTCCTACTATCTTTAGAAGGACTTGTTTTGTGTCCATATTCGCCTCTGATTGTTGCATGCCTTTTCCTCAGCAGACTTCCCCTAGCTCTGGGGAAGAGATTTAATGGAAACCTCTGATTTAGCACTGAATGTTCCCCTGTTTCTTACTCCCTGAACATTTGCCTGGCTTTAGATCTCTGTATTTGTTCCCATTGGTTGCAAAGGAAATCTTCTTTAAAGATGTTTTAACTAGGCACTTATCTTTGAGTATAATATCCCATTATTAGGTAACCTTTTAGTTTTATATTACTTTAGCAGAACAGTTATGTCATTATTCCACAAGGTCACTGACCTATCTAGTTTCAGGTTCTTGGCCAGAGCTGTGACAAGTGCAGATTTCATCTCATTGATTCAACCTGAAATCTAGTCAGATATTGGTTGTTTAATCTCACAAGCTTTGTGCAACTCTTTCACTGACACACCTTGCAGGCAGGACACCATTTTAAACTGGAGGTTTTAGCTGATTTGACGTAAACCTTTCTCTGTTGGCAACATGCACAGTACATTTGACTAAGTCATAGGAGTGGAGATTTTAGGAAGACACGAAATTGACTGTGTTTAATAAACTGTGTAGATTTTGTCCTGCAAACAGCCAAAGATATTTAAAGGTTCTCATGGGACCACTTTTGACTATCAATTCTATTATATGTAACCCATTCCTGATATTGGCATCTTCAGTCTGTGAAAAGTGATGTCCTGTTCAGTTCTTTCCTGTCATTTGACAATTTCATTTAGATTACCTTTACATATGTATATATTTTAGGAAGCTGCTTGGTTTCCATACTACTCAAAGTGCTCCTAGGTTTAGCTGTTTATTCTATTTTTCATTCCTAGGTAGAGTGACCTCGTCCCTTAATATATTTCTTAACTTTGTGATTATATTGATTCTAGATTGTTTACCAATGATTAACAACAAACATTCACAAATGAATGGATACACAGCATAATTGTTATTCCAGATGGGTGGCTTGTTTTTCTAGGTATATCTATTTACCTACTAATTTTATTTTTTTAAGTCCGAGTAATTTTCCATTGTGTAAATGTGCTGTGATTTCTTTATCCATTCATCTGTTGACAGATATCTAGTCTTTTTTTTTCAATTTCTGACTGTATGTTTAGAGGAACGGTGAACATGTCTGAGCAAGTGTCTCTGTGATGGGCTGAAGAATCCTGTGGCTATATGTCAAAGAATGATATAGCTGGGTATTGAGATGGAAAAATTCCCAGATTCCTGAGAAATGGCCACATTGATTCCCATACTGTAAATTTGCAGTCCCACAATCAGTGAATGAGTTTTTCCCTTAGTCTTCATCCTCCCCAAAATGACCTGTCAAATGTTTTGTCAATTTTGGCCATTTTTGTCCAGTATTTTGATTTGCATTTCCTCGATGACTAAGAATGTTGCGCATCTCTTTAATAAAGGTATATGCAAAATATTTATGAGAATTCTGAGTCAAATTCCAAATGTATAAATGCATAGGCATTATTTTCTGAAAGTATAAAAATATAGAATAGTTTTGCAATATCAAAACCAATTAAAAATGGCATCCTTCAGAATCATGAGATTCAGGCATGATACTGGTTCTAGTACTTGAAGTAGAGGCCAGAGCATCTTGAAATCCCACTTGGCTTCAGCTACACAGTTAATTCAAAGTTGTCCTGGAATTTTACTTGTTACTCACTATGAAGGACCTTTGGACAATGAATTCAGGAAAATTACATTTCAGATGACAAAGCTAGTAGAAGAAAATGTTGTCTGTTTTTAGCATGACACCGAAGGCCAGCTTTTCATCAGTTAATAAGCCATCACTTTGCAAATTAGGACTCTCATATCTGGAGTGTTTACATCTAACTGCCTTGTGGTTTGCTCCAAATTTATAGCTATAACAGTTTTTAATGTATTAGCCAAAAGAACACTTCAAAAATTAGATAATATTTTATTATAAAGTAATAAAACAATAGAACTTTAATTCAACATAGAGTGCTCCTTTAAAAGCAAATATTTTTAATTTATGAATTCATCTAGCAAGCAATTTAACTATACTAATTGAGAATGATATTAAATGACAAAAAATAAGTTAAATGAAAGATCAAACCATCCTTTGCAAATAATTCACACAAAACAATATCTGCTAATTGGAATCAATTTGGGGCGTAAACCATATTAGACATATTGAAGTGACATAATAGGGACAATAAGAAAACAACTTGATGGTTTCTTCCCCTCTTTTCTATCTTCTATAGTCCTATAAATTAAAACTTTAGCTACCTTCTAATAGTTTCAAAAAATAGACTTCAATTTCACTATATTTGGATCAATAATAATATGTTATTGTTTGTGATAGAAATTTTGAAAAGTTGGGATGCATTAATTAAACCTATAAAGGTCAAACTTGTTAATATTTAATACATTGTTGCTTTATTTTTTGCTGTTTTCAGTTTAACTTCTGGACATACATGTAGCAAATACACATGTGGTGGGTGTGTGTGTGTGTGTGTGTGTGTGTGTGTGTGTAGAGATCAGAATCCGGTGTGAGTTGGCCTCTTCTATAGCTTTCAACATTCGGAAGGCAGAGTCTCTTGCTGACCTGGAGCTCACAGATTACCTTGATTAGATTGCTCACTAACCCATTAGCCCCACCTGTCACCCTTCTAACAGGACTGGTTTTACAAAGGCACATAGCAATTGCCAACACAATTCTTCACAGACCTTGAAAGAACAATAATCAACTTCATATAGAAAAACAAAAAACCCAGGATCGCCAAAACAATCCTGTACAATAAATGAACTTCCGGAGGCATTACCATTCCTAAATCAAGCTCTATTACAGAGTTATAGTAATGAAAACAGCTTGGTATTGACATAAAAACAGAGACGTTTACCAATGAAATCAAATTGAAGACTCGGATGCTAATCAACCCGCCTATGAGCACCTGATTTTCGACAAGCTAAAATTATACAATGGAAAAAAGAAAGCCTCTTCAACAAATAGTGCTGGAATGACTGAATGTCAACCTGTAGAAGAATCAAAATAGATCCAAATCTATCACCATGCACAAAACGCAAGTCCAAATGGATGAAAGACCTGAATATAAATCAGACTACACTGAACCTGATAGAAGAGAAAGTGGGAAGTAATCTTTAGTGCATGGCACAGGAGACCACTTCCTAAATACAACCCCAGTAGCAAAGACATTAAGAGCAACAATAAATAAATGGGACCTCCTGAAACTGAGAAGCTTCTGTAAAGCAAAGGACACAGTCAATAAGACAATAAGGCAGCCTACTGAATAGGAAAAGATTTTCACCAACCCCACATCAACCTTTTTACATGTTTTAGGGACCCACACTCAGGTCCTAATGCTTGCATTGCAAGTGCTTTGCAGACCAGGATATCTCATTACCACAAGGCCTGTGTTCAATATTTAAATTTTATATTCAAATATTTATTTAAGTAGAATATTGAATAACCATATATTTAATTATTAATTTTTTGACAAGGTTTATGGATGTGGAGAAAAATGGGATCAAAGCTGAAGACACAAATTGCTCATGCAGATACAAATGAGGTAGATAGGAGCAGTTAACAAAAATGCAGTTGTATTGGCTAGGGAAATTATGGTTGCCAGTTCAGCAACTGATGAATCACTCCTATTTACAAGCTTGGACATATGAAATATGAAAGAGTTCTGTAGGATATAGTCCACATTCTACACAGTTAAACATATAGGTACTGGGTACATTTGCTTGCAGCCTTATTATACGCTAGTTTCACCTTGGCACTAATGTGTCAGGGTATTCATTTTCTAGTTATAAAATTTTAACTCTGTAAAAAGTTAGCAAATTAGCAGTGGGATCATAGATATTGTAAATGTCTGTCTTTATGAGTCTTGATAACTTTCAAATTCAGCTAGTTTTATCTCACTGTTTTATAGGAATGAGAAAAGGTATTGTTTCAAAGAGGATCATAGAATGTCATAGATGAAGTACAATGTTAGTAATACACCATAAATTGTTTGGGAGTATAATTTTATTTTTGTATCTGAAGGATAAAATCAATAAATTATTTTAAATACTATGTTGTAAAGACAGGTGTCATATTTGTTTCCTTGTATAATAACACATTCAATATGAGACTTATTTCAATAAGACACTTAATTTGTTTCAAATGCCACTGTCAATATTGTTTACATTTTCTCATTCAGTTAATGAATATTTCTATCGTTTTCATTTGCAGATAACATATGGAATCCTGAAAGATATTATGAATGATTTGAGCCTTAAATTCATTGTTCGTTGAAACATATTCTCCATAAGCCACTTAAGTTTTGCAAATCTCCAACATAAAATTTCACAATTCAAGTGAAAAATACTGATGTAGCCCATTTCTGTTTCTTACTGAATATAAGAGTGTTATATTGTATGTAATAATGTATCATTTTTGACACACTCTAACATGTCTTTTCACATGTCTTCCTTATACCACTTCCTATAAATGAAGTGACCTGTAACCCTGTTGGCATTTGCCTCTACTCTGATTTGTGTGAAGAACTCTTCGATTGAAGTTTCACACTGTCAACAACTGCAGGAAATTGTTGGTAATGTTGCCACCATTATTTGTTGTATTGGTTTCTCCGTTCTCTTTCACATTCCTTCACTGTAATTTCATGTGAAAATATGCTTAGTCACCTGGCTTATAATTTAAAGATCACCACCAACAAACTAAACTCTGACAAGAGTAAACGTAGTACTATATGTCATCCTGTAGATATCAACTATCATAAATTTACTCTTTACTTCATTCAATTAGGACAGCCTGCCAATCATTTTGAGATATGTTTGTATTTGTGTGTGCATATGTATGTGTGGGGTGTGTTTGTGGTTATTCTCCTGTTCTCCTATTTATTTTAGCATCAAAAATTTAAGTACTTCCATAATTGGAAATAAATATTACAAGGAGAACAAATAGCTATCTAGCTTCATGATCAGATTTGAATTCTAGAACTCTGAAGCAATTTTTGTTAGTACAGAGTACAGATTTTTGTTAGTACCTTTAGAATGTCAGAACATAATAGAATGTCATGTCAAATATATTTCTCAGAATTTCATTTGTTGAACAATCATTTACAATAAAATGGCAACATATGTTAAGTACTTCAGAATCAGATATAAATATGAAACATTGATAGATTCTTATAAAAGATTAAATCATTGTTTTCAAACTTATGAATAAAACTTGAATAATGGATTTTTTCTGTTTCTAGTCTACTAATTAAATATTCATATTCATTTTAGTATAAAATATATTCAACACTATGGGACTATTTCTTATATCTGTACATTTACAAAAACTGCTGACTTTTGATGTGTCTCTTAACCTTGTAAAAAATGACCATTGAGAGTGATTCTTGAATTTTTGGTAATTGAAACCTAATTCATGTTGGGAAATAATCATAGATTTAACTAGATAACAGTGATTTGGTTTTGATTTGCAGAATTTAGCCTACTACAAACTAAAAGTTATTGAAAAGACAGGCTTTAATCCCATGCCACAAACAGAATGCATGACTTCAGAATGCTCCACTTACATTATTAAGTGCAGAACCATATACTTTTTCAGTTTTCTACTACTTGTGATCATTAACTCAAAATTCCTTGGCATGAAACTGGGGCTACTGCCAAGAATCTAAAAAAGTGGCATTTATATTGCCAGCCAGACAACATTCAAATAGGTTTCTCATGTAGTGGAGTGTCTGCTTGTCCATCATAATCCAAAGGTCTGACTGTCATTTCTTTGTGAAGGTATGCCGGGGACACTGGGTTTCTGCTGGCCTTCTATGCAGGGCATTTGTGACTTCAAGACCAGCCTCCCCTACAAGAGCTAGTTCCAGGACAGGCTCCAGAACTACAGAGAAACCCTGTCTTGGAAAAAAAATTTGAATGCAAGAAAAATGCCTAATATTGTAGCAATTTAAAACTGTGACTATATCAATATTAAATTAATAGATTTTTCTTTTACCAACTTTCTATTTTAACTATGAGTCATTGATTTTTATATTTTTAATCTGATGACAAAAAATTTCAAAATATTAGTCCACTCTGAAATGTTTACTTTTTGTGGCTTAGCCTGTCCAAAGCATTGCAGTATCCACTTTGATTGACTTAAATATAATTGATTAGGGAATTTACTTAGACCTATACAGTCTTGTCACTTTGGTCATATTTTATTAGAAAAGAACAAAAACATCTCATCTACGCCCAGTTCTGTGAACACCAAGTAATGGGAAAATGGTCATCCCAGGTTTTTCTAGCTTTTATCAAAGGGTGAATCCTTTCAACCTCTTTGACAATCTTCTCTCCCAATTATTATAAAAATTTTAGTCTATTCCTCTGTCACTTGCCCATTTCTCTCATTGCTTTCATTTAATTATTCTTAAGATGCTTTGCATAATACAAACATAAGCTTCATTAGCACACAGTTGATCACTTATAGATAAAAAAATGAAGAATTAAATCTTAAAATATTTTTATTAGCCATGTAAAAATTTCCCCATGATATATATTTTATTAAAAACTCTTAAGAGAGAGAGCTTTGGGAAACAATTACAACTGAGCAGTGGATCCTGAGCACAGGAACATAGTGTTGCATGATCTGAATCCGTCCACATTTAGAGACAGGACCTGTCGTATTCATGAGTTACTTATAAAATGCTGGCTAGGTTTCTATTGGGATGATTTGAAAATCAAAATTCTCTATCAAATATGTTTTAACCTTTAATCAATCTCTGTTACATTATTCAACTTTGAGTAAAATATTGCTAACACTAAGAATTCTACAATTTTCTCCTCAAGTAATAGAATAGGCAATGGTCTATAGAGTACTTACTACATGTTTGTTGTTGGACTTCAATGACAACAGCCTGAATTTGGAAGAGGAATTATGATGTTAAGCTTGTCAGGGTGTCATTAAGAGTAATTTACCCTTATTTTAAATTCATGGAATTTAAAGCACTATAGTCAATGGGTTTAATAAATGCTCAGATTTAAAGAATGTTTCATAGAGTTTTCAAATGAATACCATGAAGCACAGAAGATTATAGCAACTCTTTCACCATTTGTTATTAAGTACTTCTAGTTACTCGTTATACTGACTTCTTTGACAAAAATGTGGAAGGGACATATTTTATTAATGATCACGAAGCACTTTGAAAATGTAAAATGCCACATAAATGCTAAATTATTCATGACATAAGGAATTAGACAATGCCTGCTGTCCCGACAATGAAATGCCAGAGCACAATATTACTTCTGGAAAGCTATGACTGTTGAATGTGTATTCTTTCTATGTCTTGAAACCTCTGACATGGTTGTTTCCTCTTAGTAAAATACAGTAACCACTGCTCCCTTGCTGTTTTTTCTAATAGTGAATAAGGGAAAATGTTAGAATAAGAAAGGATGAATGCATTAGAGTTAGGAAATTGAAGGTTGGAGAATAATTCCATGCAAAATGTCTTATGAAGAAGTCAAGATATCCATTGCAGTGATTACCTGATTAAGAAGACCATGAAGCAAGAGAGGAAGTTTGATGCAATGAGACACAAACACAAATGTGCAACAGGATGGTTATTCCAATTCCAAATGATCAGCCTTCCAAAATACATGCATAAGAGGTACAAAATGGGGTCATCAGGCTATATTTTTAGGTTTAATATCATGTACATGTGACTAATAATAATTAAAAAATGTTTAAGAATTTTAAAGAACATGAGAGGTGAGGAGGACCTAAGATTGGGTTGGGAGGAGAACAGGAAGGAGATAAAGCATGTAATTATATTTAATTAAAATAAAGCAAAAATTAGTATATGATAGAAACTTTGTTAATAATTTATTCTTTTAATTGTATGTGCATTGGTATAAGGGTATCAGAGCCTCTGGAACTGGAATTCCAAACAACTGTGAGCTGCCACAGGGGTGCTAAGAACTGAACCCATCCTTCTGGGGGAGTAGCTTAGTTTTAAACACTAAGCCATCTTTTCCAGTCCAACTTTTTAAAGTTTTTTTTTTTGTGTGTGTTTGTTTTCTTTTGTTTTTTTTTCTTTTTTTTTTTTTTATGAGACAGGGATTCTTTGTAGCTTTGGAGTATATCCTGGAACTAGCTCTTGTAGACCACCCTGACCACGAACTCTCAGAGATCCACTTGCCTTGGATCCCGAGTGTTAGGATTAAAAGTGTGTACCACTATTGCCCGGTTAAATTAAAAATTTGATTATTTAATATATGTGGGTGGTGTGCATATATGTGCATGAGTGTTAGTACACATGCCTGTGTTTGCAGGTACTTGCAGAAGCAAGTAGAGGAGGGGGGATTAGATTGCCTGGAGCTAAAATTACAATTTATTTGTGGTACCTTTTGTGAATCCTGGTAACAGAATTCAGGTTCTCTGCAAGAACACCTTTCTCAACTTCTGAGCATTTGTACAACTCTACCATGCAGATTATAAATGTTAATGTTATAATGTTAATTATAATTATATAAGATTATAATATAAGATTATAATGTTAATAATTTTGGATATTTGAATAACATGAAAATTTGGGGAACAAAAGGAAAATGAATCAATGTTATATGCATTTCCAATTGTTACCGGAATCATCTAAAAACAAGCTAAGGATATCATAGAAAAATGATTATCCCTTTCTAAGCAGAAATCAGCTTTCAGTAGCACTTTATTTCTACTAATAGCAGGGCCTCAAGAGTATCCAGACATATACTTCATCTTGTAAGTTTTCATTAGCTTGATTTTGTGCATGTAAAAATTACTGCTGAGGTTTTATGTGTGCAAACACCTTGTCATGAATAGAGGACAGCATTTCACAGGCATCTTCCCCATCATACACAACTCTTTCATTCTTTACCTCCTTCTCAGTGATGTGAACCTTGAGGTAGTTAGGGATTGATGTAAAAATCTCATTGACACTGATTACACACAGACGTTTATTCCAAGCAATTCGTGTGAGAATTTGTATAAACACCAACAAAATCAATACAAAGCTTATCTAATCAAGATTTAGAGGATAGGCAGAAATATAGAGATGGTCTATTCCCGGGTTGATAACCAAATGATTGTAACCTAGGGTCGACAGAAACAATTCACTGCAAAGTTGATACCACATATCCTGTCAATATTGAAATGTACCTATTCTCTCTTCAAATTTTGACCTTTGAGATTTTATTTAGATAAAATATCTCGTTGTGTGATTCAGGCCAACCGTGAACTTACAATATAGTTGAGGCTAATATTAAACACATAGTCATCCTCCTGCCTCAGACTCCAGAGTCCCTGAACCATAGATGTGAGGCACGAAACACAGCTGAATTTTAGCCTTATAGAAAAAAGTTGGGAAGGCTTGTGTTCTCAAGAGCTGTATATTGGAAAAGACATCTCTAAATAAATTCATTGTCTCATGATAATTGCCTGAAGATTCTAACATGAAGGGTCCCCAGTGGAATGAAACAAATCAACTAAGAAAATGCTCTAATACACTGCAAAAAAGAAGCCAATCTACTGGAATTATTTACAAGAATTAGTTTTTAAATTCTCTGTTTTAAATTATAAAGAAAAAATCTAGTGATTACATTAAATTTATGTGAAAATGAGCAAAAATGGAATCAAGAAAGTCTCTGTACAGAAAAAGAAGAGATGAACACAGCTGCTGGATTTTTTGATGAATAGAAATAGTACTAGGATATTTTACATTACTCAGATGGACACAGGATTCTTAGTCACAGGGGAAACCTTTTACACAGACAGCAAATTTTAGATTCCAGAACAAATGCAAAGCAGGCTGGTTGCCCCTGGAGACAAATACACGAGATCATATTCCCAGTGTTGTTTGTTGCTTATTCAAGAACAGACTAGAAGCAACTTTAGTAGACATAATTTTCGCAGCAATCAACTTTTTCAAGTAATCCCAGTCTTAGACTCAAGGTTCAGCCAATTGCTTACTGTCTGCAAACCCTCACCAACCCATTACTATGTGTATGAACAAGTGTTACTCACTGACCAGTCAATATACAGCACTATCCTGAGAAAAGCTACATGAGTAGTCTTGTATCATGAGAATGGGTCAAAACCCTGAAAATATGACAGATTATTGTGCCAGAGGTTCACTGTGAGAGAGCAGCAGCAGTTGTGCGAGAAGTGGCTGCAGAGAGTTAAGCGGAGCTATGCAGAATGGAAGTGAAGGTGTGTGTTGCTGAGTGAGAGCGGAAGACACTTCGAGAAGTGGGGAGGGAGTGGATGGTTGGGGAATGAAGTAGAAGAGTATTAATGTGTGAGTGAGTGTGTGGAGAGAGGTTGTGTGAAAGAGCTGCTGCTCTGTAAAGAGTCGTGTAAAAAACTGTGTGAGAGAGTAGAAGAAAAATGTGTGAAGTACTATATGGTGAGAGAGCTATGTAAATGAGATGCATAGCTGTGGCTATGTGGAGATATGTTGTTCTGTGGAGACAGAGAGAGCATTTTTAAGATGAAGTAAAAGAGAAAGTTGCCATTAGAAAACATATGTGTTTCCTATTTTCTAGCCCTCACTGTTCTCATTGATGTTTATACATGATTTTACCCCATGTTAGTTATAACCATTAACCATACTAGTCAATTTTCTATGTCTATGTGATATCTAACAATTTGAGAAAATGTAGATTCTATTGTGCCAAAACAGAAAAAGGTGAGAACGTGTGTTTTTATTTTCTATATTTCGCAGCAAAGAAGACTCTTTACGTCTCTGTATTCATGTTTAAGGACAGGTTTTTTTGACATTTCATATATAGTATCATCATTTGAAATACTGCAGTAATTTCCTTTCATCACACGATCCACCTTCTTATCTATATGGACTGTGTGCTTCCTCATATTATTCATGCAGGCTGTGATGAAGAAAGTCCTATGGAGATTTAGTCTAACACGACTCTGAAAGGCAACTTGTACTACTTACTCTGGTTAACTTCTGAGTTCCTTTCAAATGTTTTACTGTCCTTTCTGTACAGTAGGGTAAATGACAGTTGAATTTAGGTTGCGTGTGCAAATCTTAGATTAAGAAAGAATATTGGAGAAAGTTTAGATCAAATAAAAAGTGGAACCTTGAGTAAATTAATAGATAGATGCTGAAATAGAACAAACTACACTGCTCTAGCGGACATAGTATATTATAAATGATATAGAAGATAACTGGATACATAAATATCTGATATACTTGTCTATGGTATCAAGTGTCAAGTATCTGCAAAAAAAAATGTTTCTTATGAATGTTTGGTTTGACTGATCCCAACTGGATATTTTATCATAGGAGTCAATCATCAGAACTGCACCTAAGAAGTTGTAAACAGAGCTATTCTTAAAACTGAATAGAAGGTATAGCACGCCATTGTCCATTCATTTAGTGCCAGATAATTTCTGTGATATTATGTGCTGTTTTGTAAATAATACTGCAATAACTCTCCAGTACTGTCATCTATTGGGAAAAAATGATTCCATGTACTTTGAATATAAACTAAGTAATAGGTTTGCTGGCTCATGTGGCAATTTTATCTTTTTGAAGAATCTCTGTAATGATTTTCCACATGGCTGTACACCATTATATTTCCACCAGTGATGTACAAGTATTTTCTTTACTCACACTCTTGATAAAGCTGGTCATTTTCATCTTCCTTTATTATAGCCATTGTGACAGACAAATAACAGATGTTATCTCAAAGTTGTTGCAATTTAAATATTTCTCGTAGAAATATATTAACTTGATTTTTATTCACCTATTAGATTACTTCTTTTGAGAAAAGTCTGAGTGCTTTTTCAAGGATAATATATATTCTTCATATTCATTTGTTAAATTACATAAAAATAAAAGTAACTATGTCTCAGGGATATATATTAAATATGTATCAGGAATTAAATAAAAAATATGTGTGTATATTTATATAGATATAGATATGGATATGGATTTGGATTTGGATATGGATCTGGATATAGCTGATATCGATCTCTAGCTCTCGATATCGCTCATCTCTCTGGCTCTGGCTCTGGCTATGGCTTTGGCTTTGGCTCTGGTAATCATCGCTCTCGCTAGATCGCTCCTCTCTCTCTCTCGCTCGCTCGCTCGTCTCTCCTCTCCTCGCTCTGTCTGTGTCTGCCCGTTTCGCATCGTCCTTGTAAAATTTAAATTTATATTGTATAAATTTAAAATATAAAAAAATTTCACTCAAAAAAGGAGGACTATTTAAAACGTTTCCCTCTTATCTTTGACTGAGATTTCCTTGAGAGCTGTGTCATGTAGTCCCCCAACATGGCATTGTCGTTGGTCTCAACTTTTCAGTGATATGGTAGCCAATTCCTAAAGATGGTGCTCAAACAGAATGGCAGCAAAAACAGCCTAGGTTCAGCCATGATGCTGCCATAATTTTCTCCATATACTTGAATTAAAATAGTTAGAGTCTAATCTGTAAGTGAATAATTACTTCTCTGGAAGGTGTTGAAAGAACTCATGTTTGTCCTAGTCTGTTTTAATCCTAAATGGAAAATCATAGCTCCTCGTTTAACATCCTCTTTCACCACAGCCCTTGAGTGATTTGTTTGTTTTGTTTTTGATAGATTTTTTTATTATATATAATCTAGTAATGCTTGTTATTGGTAGAAATATAGCTCTTTGTCATGCAGTTATGTCTGAGACCCATGATATCACAGAATTAGTGGTCCCGGATAGTAACAAGATAACCAGACAAAAATGTTCAGCAGCACTATGAGATGAAATATTATTGATTTCAATATCTACAACACTACTGATATACCTAATGGTATACATTATAGTTTAGACAAAATACAACACGTGAATGATCAAAACTTCTGGCTACATTTGTAAATTCACTCACCTGGTATTATATTCTGGATCTTTAACTATTATTGTTCAAGATGATTGGATTTCAGTGGCCTCTCTTGCTTGTTGTAACTAAAAATCTTTTGGAATTTTTATTTTATTTTAGGCCCTATTCTTTTTCTCTGCTAACTAGCATCTCAATATAAGTTCTGTGAATACACTCAGCTATAAAAATGAACCTCCCATAGTTTCACAGAGTACAAGTGGATCTAGATACAGGTCTTCTTATCCAGGCTATAGCCAAGTCTATGCAATGCATTTAAGGTTAGCTTTTTTTCATAAAATTCATATTGTACATATTGTAATCGCTTACTTTACAATTTACCCAGATTATGTGGCTCACACATAGACTGTCCAGACAAGTTCTGCCAATGATCTCCATCAAGAGTCTATGTTAAAGTCTTGAAGTTGGCCTCCCTTCATGCTATCTGGCTGACAGCACTGAAAATCATTAGCAGACTCTGTCTTTGGCAAATGGTCTGCATGTGTTTATTCATCGAGTAGCATATTTTCTACTGTAAGGCAGTGCAATCAGGTTTCCATGAAACAGCGCTAGACGTGTCTGTGCTGAGTTATTGGAAGACTTTGTACTGACAGGGCCACAGTCTTGAGTATACTGTATCGCCGTCTTGGATAAATGACTAAATAAAATTTTATGTTATTTCTTGTTTTCTCCCAAAAGAAAAATGTTCTGTAAATTAAAAGCATTTCCTCAGCAACGATCACAGTTTATAAAAAGTACTGGCAATGAGACATGGGAAAAGAAGAGCAACTGGCAGAGAATTTTTAATTAAATTAGCATACCAATTTTCCCAAGCTCAATTATTCAGATTGCCACCAGCATTCTATGGATTCAACAAAGCTGCAGCTAAGGTCTTAAATAAAACATAATGACCTAGTTTAAGTGACTGTCCCTTTAATGCTCACCTGTGCTTACTACCACTCCCCCATCTAATAAGCAACTCTTTACAGCAAGGAGAGACCATCACAGAAATTTACAAACAGGAACATAATGCATAAGTAAGCAGATCATATGGAAATTAAGATAAAATTCTAACCACTAAATTTCATTTAATTTGAGCTACTCTTAAATACTCTATGATATTAAGTTAATTTTAAAGATACTCAAAACTGTGGACTAATGTTAATTAATATTTATTAAATTATTACAAGTTTAAACTTTAATTTGGACTGGATATTGTTGTTAGTGTAAAAAACTGCTATGTCAAAACCCTATTCTTTTCCAAAGATTAAAACATTATCATTTTAAAGAATTACATAATCCTGATTAACAAAAGGAAAAAAATAAACAGGAGTTCTCAATTTAACAGAACACAAGTCTTGACAAAAGGCTAACATAATGAATAAAGTAGACAGAAACTCATACATGTTACCTGTCATTACATTCTTTTGTTCAACACACTTGACTTTTGGAAACACGTAATCTGTTATTATCTTTATGTCGATTTGTCCTCTACATAACTGTGGTAGTTGGAATGCATTTGATGCCCATAATATCATTGAGATGGTACTATTAAGAGGTATGGCTTTGTTGGATTGGGTATGGTCTTGTTAGAGGAAGTGTATCACTCTGGGTGCAAGGATCAAATTTCCTATGCTCATGATACTGCCCAGTGTCTCAGTGATGTCCTGTTGCTTACAGGACTTAGGACTCTCGATTTAATCTCCTCCATGCTTCCATGATGACAACAGACTGAAACTCTGTAACTGTAAGGAAGCCAGACCAATGAAATGTTTTATAATATATACATATGCATAAATTAAGGAACCATTTATATATAAAAATGTATATGTACATATATATTAATTGTATCATTTATAATACTCAGTGAAGGTACTAATACATATTTTGTTATAAAATATCTTTCAATATAACTTGGAAAAACTGTAGTTTGAAGGTTGAAAATGATTTTTATTGTTTGTTTAGGTTAATTTTTTTAACTTGTTTTTGGAATTTTTCATTGATTTTAATGAGCTATATAATTTTATCTGATCCTGTCCCTTCCTCTCCCCACCATTTTTACCCTCTCTTATGGTTCCCATGCTCCAAATTTACTCAGGAAATCTTTTCTTTTTCTACTACTCATATATATTAGATTCATGTATGCCTCTCTTAGGGTTCTCAATTGTTGTCTAGGTTCTCTGGTATTGTGAATTATAGGCTGTTTTCTTTGCCGTATGTCTAAATACCACTTATGGGTGAATTTTTGTACATATGATATTGTCTTTCTGGGTCTGTGTTACCACACTCAATATGATGTTTTCTAGATACAACTATTTGCCTACAAATTTCAAGATCTCATTATTTTTTCTGCTGTGTAATACTCCATTGTAATAAATGTACCACATTTTCCATAATCCATGCTTTGGTCAAGGGGCATTTAGGTTGTTTTCTGGGTTCTGGCTATGACAAACAATGCTCTTATAAGCATAGTTTAGCACACGTCCTTCTGGTACGACAGAACATCCTTTGGGTATATACCCAAAAGTGGTATTGGCTGGGTCTTGAAGTAGGTTGTTTCCTCCTAATTTTCTGAGATATCATAATACTGATATCCAAAGTAGATGTACCACCTCTACTTTGCACTCCCACCACCACCAATGAAGGAGTGCTCCCTTTACCCTATCCTCTCCAGCATAAAGTGTCATCAGTGTTTTCTTGCTCATGTTTTTCCCTCCTTTTGCTCCTCATTTGGACCTTCAGAACTCAGTGTGGTGGCTCCAATGTGGGGCTCTGTCTCCATCTCCATCCATCGCCAGATGAAGGTTCTATGGTGATATGCAAGATATTCATCAGTGTGGCTATAGGATCTGGACATTTCTGGCTCCCTCTCCTCAGCTGCCCAAGGACTAGCTGGGGACATCTTCCTGGACACCTGGGAACCCCTCTAGAGTCAAGTCTCTGCCAACCCTAGAATGGCTCCCTTAATTAGATATATATTTCCCTGTTCCAACATCCACCCTATCCTGTGGGGTGGGGATGGGGGTAAGGGGCAATGGGAAGAGAAAAGTGTGAAGGGGAGGATGTGGAGAGCTTGGGGGAATGGGAAGTTTCTAATTTTCTTAATTAGGATTTTATTTCTATTAAATATATATTTCATATTTATATAATTGTTGTATACCATGTATTTATATAATTTTCATTGTCGCTCATATTTTTTCTTTAAATATGAGAATGATTAGTTAAACAATTCTTTGCTGTCAAAACTATATCAGCGGGCTTTCAACATCTATTTTTAAGAATACAAAGGAAAACAGTGTATTAAAAAGTTGGAATCAAAAAAAAATTTACACAATATACCTAAGATTCACTAGAGTGAATTATACTCTTTAAAGATGAATCAAATTAATAGAGACTAATGGTTTTGTTTGCAAAATCACCTACATATTTATGACCGTGGATATTGCTACTCACTTTGTAAATATGTGTCAAAGTTTTAGTCATATACAATCACTTTCCTTTTAACCACTTCATAAAGTTTGTCTATTGTTTGATTTCAATTTCAAGCACAGATTTGGTTAATATTTTCAATATTATTGAGATTTCATAAGCAGATACTGTACAATTAAAATGAGCTTCTCTATAGGAGCTTGATATGTCAGTGTTCTGTTTGGTAGTCTTCTTCAAGTTATCTTTGAGGAAAATGAGCATTAACATATTTCAAATATCAAAGGAGTTTGATTTCTGAGATGAAAATATAGTATGGTTTAGAATAATTATGAAAATAATGGAGTGAAACTATTTTAATGAGATTTCTTTAGTTTCTGTTTGTCATGAGCAGTAATAATTAATATTGAGTTGCAATATATAAAAAAATGTCCAACATTTAATTTACAAAGGAATCCCCTTAATGATATTTGTCAATGTTGTTATGAATATTTTTAATTTAGCATACTTTTTCCATTTTAATGATTCAGTTAATTTTATTAGCTCATAATTTTTTAGTTTGAGCCTCATTTATGACATTTTCTTGCAAGTAAATATAATTATGAACAATTTTATTTACCTTCAGAGTCAAATTACTGTGATTTGTTTCAGGGCCCACAAATGGTGACTCAGTAGGGCCAAAGTGCCAGCTGTTAAACCTAAAAACCTGAGTTATATCCTCAGATGTCACAGGGCAAAAAAAGAATTGACTGCTATACATTATTCTCTGAACTCTCATTGAAATGAGCATATGTACACACACACACACACACACACTAAATTTAAAAATAATTCAATATTCATGATTTACTTTCTCATTCAATGTATTACTCTTTTGCCTAGAACAATTTGATGCCCTGATTATAAAAATAAAATCATGGATGAATTTCTAGGACAAAATAACCACTTCTTAATTGTCAAAGAAATAGACATATTTAAGGAATCAAATGTCAACAAAATTATTAGACAAGAGTCTGGTGTAGGATTATTGGTGACCTTTTCTAAAGTATGACTTTGAAAAAAGAGAAACATGCATAGAGAGATGGTTATGAGAAAAAACTAAATAAAACAATAAATATGAAGGATATGTGCAAAGTAGGGGCAGAGTTTTGAACACATTCATCCTTCATAGTCCTCAGGAAAAACTAAAGCTTCTGAACCTTTTATTTCTTGCTTCTTGTCTCTAGAGAAGGAAGAAAATAACTCTTTGTTGTTTGATCCACCATTGTCATGAAAGACCAAAATAATAATGTATAAATGATGCATCTTTTTGACACTCAAAATAGAAAGTCTTCTCTGATATCTTCTTCATCTTTTCCTTTCATACAGTAGACAGAGAAAATTGTAGATGTAAAGGAAAAATGTGTAAGTACAGTCTTCAGTGTAATATTAATTTTAGTAAAAATATTTTAATAAGATAAAATCTATTGCACTATAACAATAAAACTTCTATGTGAGATTCCTCTCTGTATGTTGTGAATAACATTGGTTAATGAATAAAGAAATTGCTTTGGACCTATAGCAAGGCAGAACTTAGCTATGCAGAAAAATCTAAACTGAATGGTGGGAGAAAGAAGGCAGAGTCAAAAAGAAGTCATGGAGTTCCTGCCAGAGACAGACATGCCAAAACTTTGCTGATAAGCCACAGCCATGTAGTGATATAAAGATTAATAGAAATGGGTTAAATAAATATGCAAAAATTAGCCAATAAGAATCTAGAGCTAATGGGCCAAGTGGTGATTTAATTAATCCAGTTTCTGTGTGGGTATTTTAGGAGTCTGGGCAGCTAGGAAAAGAACAAGCAGCCTCTTATTACAAAACTTCAATATGAAAACTCCCATCATTTTTATAATACTGTACTCGCAACTTAGGGGATTTCCACTGGTGTGCTGTTACTTTCATCTTTTTATTTTTTTTTTATTTATTTTATTTTTTATTTTTTATTTTATTTTATTTTTTTTTTGGTTTTTCGAGACAGGGTTTCTCTGTGGCTTTGGAGCCTGTCCTGGAACTAGCTCTTGTAGACCAGGCTGGTCTCGAACTCACAGAGATCCGCCTGCCTCTGCCTCCCGAGTGCTGGGATTAAAGGCGTGCGCCACCACCGCCCGGCTACTTTCATCTTTTTAGTTTTTTTTTTTTTTAATAGTTTTAACAATATGGCTGGATGTAGGTAAACACGCATAGTGTTTGGATGGGGGCTTCCTCCCAACCCCCTGACGTCATATGTACAAAAAGTCTGAAATGTTTAGTTAAAAGCATCACCTCAGCCCCTAACATCCTCATCCAAAAAAGCCTGGAAAGTTTAGCTGGGAGCTTCACTCCAGCTCCTGGCATAAGCCCCATCCCCTGGGAATTGCTCAGTCTAGACTCCACCTCTAAGAAAGCCCGCCAAATGGTGACCCCTCCCCAGGGGAGGGTCAAGACCACTCCCACAAGTTATTTAAATTGCCCCCCAGAGAAAGAACACTTGGTCTCCCCTTTTTCTTCTTTCCCTCTCTGTGTTATTCCAGGGGCAACTCAGGCATGCTGCAGCCATTAAACCTGGGCATCTTTTGATTTGGTCTGGTTAGTATTATTTGCATCGGCAGAGCAGTTGGTCGTTTAAGGAAAAATACTTAACATTTGGCGGTCCTACAGGGATGGAGTGGCTGGCCTTCTCACCTGTGCTCTCTGCGGGGCTAAGATTGGCTTTGTCTGGTGAGTTCTCCTTTTTCAAACACATGCCCGTAGGGTCCAGGACCCAGTACTTCTATGTTTGTCGATTTGGGGGCTGGTCTGTTGGAGTCACAGTCTGTGCCAGGTACCCGACACAAGCTGTAACACAGACGTCATTGAGGTGGGATTGAGAGGATAGAGGCATCTGCCCATTCATTTCTCACCATTCCCGTTTTTGACCCAAAATCTACCACAGTGGACACACTGCATTAGGCTTTGCGTTTGGCATTAACTTGTAAAATGGGCTCTTGAGATTCAAAGCCTGATCTCCAATCGCCTTTGGGCTGTCTTTTACAAAAATCTTTTTTTAATTGGGGCCAACACCTAATGTAAAACAAGCAAGGCTCCACAGGCTCATTGCTTCTGGATGCTGTGCTCCCACTCTCACTCCCCTTCCTCCTCCCCGTCTCAGCTTCTCTAGCAGTTCATTGTTTGCCTGCATTCCTGGCATTAATCTGGTCACACCGGGACTCTCTACAACAGCTCCAGATCCATTTTCCCCATCTTTCATCTCTACAACTCTATAGGTGTTCTGTCCCTTGTTTCTGTTACCTCTTGCAGAGTCTGCTAATCAGATCCTTTTTAGACCACCTGTGTGCTTCCCTGACTTCGGCCGCCTACCTACACCAGGATTTTAAGTTGGTCAGCTAACCCAGGGGGCTTCACTCCAGCTCCTGGCATAAGCCCCCTCCACTGGGAGTTGACTCAGTCCAGACTCCACCTCCAAGAAAGCCCTCCAAAGGGCAACCCTCTCCCCAGGGAAGGTCAAAACCACTCCCCTGAGCTATTTAAACTGCCTCCCAGAGAATGAACAAGGTGGTCTCCCGGTTTCCTGTAGTCTTTCAGTTCTCTGTCTCCCTCTCCGTGTTTTCCCAGGGGGCCACCCAGGAGTGTTGGCAGCCATTAAACATGGACACCTTTTAATTTGGTTTGATTTGGTCTGATTGGAATTTGGCAGAGAGGTTGGGCGTTGAAGGAAAAATACTTAACACATAGGTTCACACATATTCTGGAATAGTGTATCAGATCCCCTAAGGCAGGAATTGTGGATGATTGTGAACTACATGGTGTAGGTGCTAGGAACAGTACCTGGGTCTTTTTCAAAGCAATAAGTGCTCTTACCTGCTAAGCAATTTCTTACTCAATTTCCTATTCTCAGCTCATGCAGCCAAGCAATCACCTTTGAAACGAACATGCTACAATTCCCAGGGCCTGATAGCTATTAAAGAGGAAGATGCTAATTATACAATTTTGTTTTACTCTCTTTCAAATGTACACTGCTGATGCCTCATGCAGGGGAAAATAACATAGCTTTTTAAGTATCAGTAAAATGAATTTAACTACATCCTGATCAAAACATATGGCAGACTTTTACTTCAGACAAAGGCATGGAAGGAAGTTCCAAAAATACAGTACCGAGTATAAAACTGCACAGCCAACTGACCATATGAAACAAACCTTAATATTTGCTTCTGGTAGCAATTGCTTCAGATGACAAAGTAAAAAAAAAAAAACTGTTTATGACAATACAATTTTCACATCTCCATACGAAATTATAAATATTTTATGCACTTGGATGTACAAAAGGTTTTTAGTAGCCATATGTTGTGCTGTTGGCTTTGTTTTGATTTGTTTTGTTTTCTTTTTCACTCCCTATGTTTAGTAAGTACATTTTGAATGACATTACTTTGCCTGTTCACTATTCATCAGCAGTCATTTATTCTGGTAAAATGACAGCATTTTGATTTATATTCAATCTTCCTTGTAAATTTGTTTTTCCTAATATACGACATAGCTCCACATGCTATAAACATAACTCTCTCAAACTGAAAAGGGGATGGAATCATGTTGATCTTCAAAACAAACAATCAAAAATAAAAACATAAAGCTGAAAACACCCTATGTGGTGAGTTATCAAACATTATAAAAGGGAAAAAAATAAGAGAACAGTGAAACTGAACACCAACATTAATATTGCTGCTTCCTGATTGTGGACACCACTTACCCAGCTATTTAATGTTCTTACCAGGGCTATCAACATAAACTTTACTTTCACACCAAGACCAAGAAGAATTAACATTTCCTTCTTAGCTGCCTTAGTAAGGTGGTCATTGACACCAGTTTGAAAGGAATACAGTAAGTATACGATTACCCCATAAAGATTGTCTCTAGTGAATAATGCAGGTAATAAAAATGAAGCAATAGGGAAATAATTTAATTTCAACACTCTCACAATAAGAAAAGTAGGGCATTGAAAATAAGGAGTGGGAGGGGAAGCTTTCATAGGTGTTTAGTTTCATTTCTGCTGTGATAAAATAACACACGTGGAGAGAAAGAATAGTTTACAATTCCAGGTTACAGGCCATTGGTGTAAGAAAGTCAAAGCAACAAAGACTTAAAGCAACCAGTCACAGCCACAGTCAAGAGAAGAACATGGATGTGCACCTGCCTGCAACCCAGCTTCCTTTTGTTACTACTATATAATTCAGGTCCAAGCAAATAAAATGGTTCTGCCCACAATTAAGTGTGTCTTCACACCACAATTAATCAGTAAAGAAAAGCCATTCAGAGACACACGCACAGGTTAACTGAAGCTAAGTCTCAGTCTCTCACTGAAACTCTTTTCCCAGATGACTCTAGAATGGGTCAAGTTGACATTCCAAGGAACCATAACTTAGCATAAGGGTAAGCTTGTGTTGGGGCATATTCTGAGCATCAGTTTTGGAAATTTATTTTGAATGATGACAACAGTATGATATTTAGGCATCACATGGAAGAACATTTGAGGCTAGACCATGACCATAACAGACAAAGATCACCAAATGTGAAAGTGAGACATGGGCTCAAAATTTTGGGTTTAATTTCATCTACGATCTATCTAGTGGGAAATTTTGAGGAGAATGGAAAGCGCATCTCTTAATATTGGACATTGAAAAAAAGGCATCTACAAAAGAGGTTGAAAAGAAATATAAAGGAAAAAAAATGAACTTTTATTTATATTATATTATATTTTATTTATAAGGGAAGTGAACTGAAATGCAGAATTTGAAATATTCACTAAGGGTTTACATTTTAGCATCTCTATAGTTATGTTTAAATTAATTGAAAATACAAGGGAAAATAAATGTTTTAAACTGCCGATATCTCAGTGGGGACCTTTAATTGCCGCTCACCGCGCCCCCGTGTCTGCGCTCTGTGCATTCTTACCCAGTTACTGAGCTTAGGGCAAGGGGCTGGAGGTTAAAATAAACAAACACATACAGACAGCTACACAGGTCATCCTTAAATTCCCCAAGAATGCCCCCTTTATTGTGTTCAGGGGCAGATTATATAGAGATAGCCACGCCCCAGCCAAACCCACCAGAAACCACTCTCCTGCCATCAGGAACTCCTGAAGGTCTCCTGCTCAGAGCAGCTGTAGGCACTCAGATCAGGGGATTACAAGAAATTCAGGATCTGGGGTCTCACTGCTCCCAACATTAAACAAAAATTAACTTTATGGGAATTTTCATATGGTAAATAATTTGTTGGATTAATTGTATTTTTATACTGCTGACAATGGGCAGAAAAAAGATAATGAAATCATAGAGAAGAAAAACAAATGAGATAAATCAATAATTTCTCCTAAGGGTAGTATCTGATATTTTTCCAAGGCAAAACATAGGCCCCCACACTAAATGTTTGCATACTATTTTTGAGGAAAGAAGTGCCCAGAATTTGTAGAGATAAAGACTTAGCCAGAGAAGAAAAATAATTCTAAGGAATAGGGGAATAAAAAACTTCTAATATCTTCCCCAAGGCAAGAACTGCCTATGAATGTTCTTTCTCTGAAGAATGATCAGAACTCACCTATGCTACATTGTGCAATAAAGTGAAAATTCTTATAACTCACAAAGGTAGATTTTTCAAAATGATTTATTTTAAAACAACATAAAACTGTTTTTATGAATTTAAAACTATTTCAAGCCTGTAAAAGAAAAGTTAGAAATAAATTACAGTGTTTGGAAATTAACTGTAAGGCAGAGAAACACAGCTAAATTAGAAAGAAAGAGAGAAAGAAAGAAAGAAAGAAAGAGAGAGAGAGAAAGAAAGAAAGGGAAAATGTGTAGCATAGTAATTCATGCAAACATAAAATTCAAAAAATTTACCTTCCTGCATGAAAGTAATTCACTCTGTCAAAATATGTTGGATGAGATTGTTAAACATATAATTAAGATAATTAATGCAAACATAAAGAAATTTGAGAAATCACAAAATTAGGACAACAGAGATCCCATGAATGCTTCAAAGCTGCAAAAGATATATGTATTACCTGAAGAAATAGGTTGTAGGAAAGTGACTTAAATAGACATTCTATATAAAATACGGTAATATTTGAAAGTTTAAAGAATTGAAAATAATTGATGGAATAAAAATGTGGAATAAATGCATATTAAGTCCTGCATAAAAAATTCAGAGTAAATAAAAAATTAGATTCACCTTGAAATATATCAAGTATTTTAGCATGATTCCAAACTGCAAAAACAAAAAGCAGCAAGGACATGAGCATGGGGACAGAAATATCACAAATTTAATAACATATATAAAGAAAGATTACAAGGAGCTCAATAAAACCAACACATAAGAAAAATATTACCAGAGAAAATCATAAGCTACTGAACCCCATTCATAAAAGATAAACTTATAAAGGCAGCCAGAGAAAGACTCATACATTTCAGACAAGGATAAAGATAAAAATACCTGTCTCGAAAAACCAAAAAAAAAAAAAAATACATTTCTCAAAATAATAACATAAAAACTCCTTTTGAAGAAAAGAAGAAAACACCATCTTTAAATTGAGGAAAGTGAAACAAGCAAAATACATTAACAAATAATTCAAGACATAGCAAAAAATGTCATAAAACATTAAAACGGTGTCAAGTCTACTTTAGACTAACAAAATCTGACAGTTAAATTAGTCCAGATATGTACTACAGGTGATAACAAATTAAAAGGACATGAGAAAATATGGTACAAAATTTTCCTTTCCATGTAAAAGTAAAATTATTAGAGATGAAAATAGAGATATATTACAAGTTCATACTTATTATGATTGCTATTTTTAATCTCTTTAAGAGGCAAGTGGCTACATGTGGAAGCAACAAGTATTTTTCTTGCCGCATATGCAAGGTCCAGTCTAGAACCATGAAAAATCTAAGAATAATTATAGATGAAATAAATAAAGCAGTAAAAATTTAAGTAACAACCACACAGGCTTCCCACAGAAGCCCAAAGCTGAAGAAAGAAAAAGTACAATAGATCTCACTAAGCTAGATTTTTGCATTTAAACCCAGTACTAAAGATAATTTCTTTAGAATTAAAAGTCTCAATGGTCTGAATAAAAAGCAGAGTTGTTTTATTAAATGAAAATTCTGCTGACAGCTAGCTAAGTGAGTTCATTTTACACATGGAAAAGAAGCAGTTTAAAATTTATAGTATAAAGAAAAAAAGACAAAACGGTGAACTTGCATATCTCCGGTTTACCATGCAACATCACAACAATGTGGTATGTATGTATGGACAAAAGCTCATTTATGATAATTTGCTACCCAGGAAGAAGTTTCAGGAACTGAGCAGAATATAGGGTCAGGTAGGCCACTTTAAGACATCAGAACTTCACGGGATTATACGTCACTGAGTTTGGGCCTATTAACAACACAGAAACAACTTCCTTGTGGTTTCTATTCAGATTGGATTGTGACTTAGCTCTTCATCAGCATCATCTTCTTGGGGGGTGGTGTTCAAATAAAACAGATCCATCTCTACTCTCAGAGGCTATTTCTCTAGCCTTCTTTAATTATGATCATGAAGTGTCAATAATATCCCACTTTGAAATTTAATATCTTCATCCAGAAGTTCTTTCTCCCCAGGGATCTATGCCAATAATCTTTCATCTGTATTACACAGACAGACATAATAAGTTTGTGTCTTTCTCCAGTATACGTTTGTGTAGTGATTTGGAGGAGTAATATTTCCCATATCTTCAGAGATTTAAAACTTTGGTAGCCTGTTTGTGGTGCTGTTTCTGGACGTTTATGTGGTCCAGCCATGCTACAGGAAGTACATCATTGAGAGCAGGCTTTTGAGAGTTTGCTTTCACTGCCTTCCATTTGCCCTCTGAAGATGTGAGCTCTCAGCTTTCTGCTCTTGCCACCATGATTACTAAATGCTATCATGTCCACAGCATGAGGTACTTATCCTTATGAAACTGTAAACCTAAATAAATTCCCCTATTTTTAATTTTCCCTGGTCATGGTGTTTATTCATAGCAAATGAAACTAACTAATAATATATCTATGCATATATGTGTGTATGTATGTGTGCATTACTTAATAGCTATCCATTTATTAATGTGTTTTTGAGACATTGAGCTCTGGGTATCCTCAAAGCATGATTCATCTGTATCATGTCCTGAACGCTAGGATAAGGCCCTCAGTGACCTAGGTACATTCATGTCATAAACTATGACATAAGCAGGAACTTGTGTTCTGAGGGTGCTGGCAAGAGACAGTATGACCCTACCATCAAGAATATAGAATAAAATTCTAGAACAGAAAGTTCAAACAGCCCAAAGGACTTTAATTCCTGTCAGATGACACATAAAGTGACATAATAGGGGACTTCCAGGACCTTAGGTTAGTTCTCATTACTTGCAACAATTTCGATACACCTACCTATATTGTAGATTCAACTGAGTACCCTGAAGTAGCTCATTGTAGTTTAACAACCCTACAGTCTAAAACATAAAGAAAACTCTACCATTCCAAACATAGACAAAATTTACAGCTCTATAGAGTTTTAGAAAAATCATGCAATTTTAGGACCATATCTGAACAAAAAATTCATCATGCAAATTGCTTCAAGCACTACTTGTATTCTAGGGCGTAATCATATATCTAAGTATATGGACAAAAGGGGTTTTCATGTTAAATATCTTTCTGAGGAAAGGAATAACCGTGTAGTCTTTCAAGTATGTAGACTGACTCCGAGATATGCAGTTCTTATATATAACATAAACATGACAATGGCAAAGATAAATTTAAAAATTAATAAAGTGCTAGTAAGAAACCACAACAGTCATCATGAGCCTGATTAAGAAAACAAATAAGCCTGATAAAAACTTCAAACAAATTTTGTGTTTGTCTTCATATGTGTAATCAACAGTGAAGGAGTGACCTGAGCAAAATGTGTCTAAAAACAGGAAAGAGAGAAGGTAGAGTAAGTGTAAAACAGGAAAGCATAATAAAGAGTTAACATGTCTACCATATAATATGCATGTAGGAAATGTTTTAAGAAACTCCTTTGCATAGTTGACATAAGAAGATGAAATTTCAAGTAATTGTTTTATAATAGTTAAAGAGATTTTAGGTTTACAAAAATACTCTAGTAAAAACATGCATGAACTAAATACTTTCATAAACAAACAAAAGTGAACTGTCCTAGGGCCATTGATGTTGATATAATAAAAAAAAACCACATTGTCTCAAAGAGAGTTAGGTGAGAAAACTCTTTATTTGGCTTAAGATTCCAAGTCAAAACAGTTATTGAGGGGAAGAAAAGACAGAAACTCAAAGTATCACCTCCTCTGTAAACAGCACAGAGAATGAGTGCTTGGATCCTTGTTTTCTTGTTTGCGCTACTCTTGTGCATGCCTAGGTAATGGTGCCACCCACAATGGCTGGATAGTCACAGATTAGTCAATGGTTATGACACTCTCTTACAAACACACTCACAGAAAAGTTTGTTATAATTCCTCTACTAATAGTATCTTCTCAGATGACTCTATGTTGTAGCAAGTTGAGATTTAAACCTAGTCATCACAGGAACCAAAAAAAAAAAAAAAAAAAAAAAAAAACCCTGTAAACTATTGTTTTTGCTAAATGGACATAGTACCATGTTAATCAGTGTCATCTTCTTAGGAGAATGAATGAAATCCAATCCATCTCTTCTCTCAGAGGCTGTTTCTCCAGACTTCACTGATCATGAAGTGTCTAAATTGGTATCACTACACACATAAGTTAGTGCAGGACTCCATCCTCATCAGAGGAGGAAGCATCTTTCTGCAGATACTAACAGCTAATTATAGTATAGAAAATAAGTTTCTGTGGAGTGATGACTAGTAAATAAGCCATTAACTTCATCCCTTTCCCACCCAAGGTTCAGTGACACTCATGATAAAGCAAGCCAAAAAGATGTAAGAGACAGAAATAGGAAGATAGGGGAAGAAAGGGGAAAAAAATAAAAATAAAAGTTTCTTCTAAACATGACAGGACTGACCTGTCAGTTGTTAACAATACAAATACAGAATGTATTTATAGGATTCAACCAAGCTAAACATGGGGAATGAAGATTTTGTATGAACTGGCTCTTTTTTGTGCCTGGCTATTGCGTAACTCCTATCACATATGTTCAAAAGACAGAGGTTGTTCTCATAACCGTTTCCCTACTCCTGTGCTATCCTTTTCACTCTCACGTACCGCCGCCTTCCGCTAAGTCATGCTTCTGTTTTCATTCTCTCATTGGTAAATGTTTTATGAGCCAATATTCTGCACCGGAGCCTTTGTCATGAGCCTAACAGCGAAGGAAATGAGATGATTATTATGCCTGTCTTCCTGAAATTTGTGTAGAAATGAACACAACTGCTGGAAATGACTTTACCCACATTCCAGCAGGGGAATGCTTCGTTAATCTCATTACTCCTGCTTCGTTTTGGTATTGTAAAGGAAAATGCAGTACAACAGTTCGCACACACACCAGGTCTAGAATGCTAATCTCAACTATATACAAGGAAAAGCTGAGATTTGCCTCAGTTATAACCGGTGAACTAGATACCAATGCAAGAGATAGTCATGTGCATCACAGTTGGTAATAGATTTTCATGAGATGATAGTGAGTTTATATGTTATACTTATAATGTTGAGTAACAAACAAAACTCTAATCATAAATTCTTCATAAAATTTGTTCATATACTTGATTTTCTATTTGATCCTGGAATGTACATGGTAATTTTTCTGAATAACAGTCAATGAATAATGACATAAACTTGATTAAGAGGTCTTCTAATGGATGTACTTTTATATTTGAAATGTTAAGGTTATGTTATCAGTTCTGGACTTAAGGGAAGTCTGAATTGGACTAGTCTATAAAGGATTAGTATATGGCATGAAACTGAGATTGAAAAATTAAAAACATATATGACGTATATGATGGACTTAATTTACTGAATTTTGTGTTTTGAACCATCCCTGCATCTCTAGGATGAAGCCTCACTTGATCATGATTTACAATCTTTTTTATGTTTACTTGAATTCTTTTTGCAAAACTTTTGTGGGGTTTTGTTGTTTTGCTGCTTTGTTTTGTTTTTCTTATCTGTGTGTTGTGTCTTTATGTGGTTTGGATAATAATTGCTTGTGCAAATCTAGCACTTTTTCTTAATCAATTTTCCCATTGAGGAACACCATGTTTTTTTTAATTTTTAGCTATTATGAATATAGTTGTAATTAACATATTTGAGCAAATATTCTTGTGGTAATATGTGGCATCCTTTGGTTATACGCCCAAGAGAAAAATTGCTGGTCCTTGAAAAAGATTTCTATCTTCCTAAGAAGCCACTGCATTGATTCCATAGTGGCAATACAAGTTTGAGATGATTGAGTTTTCACCACAGTCTACATCCGTGATACACCAGATGTTGCAGTTTCTAGAAATAAACATTTTAGTCCTTTATTAACCACCTAAAATGTAGTAGAGCATTTGGCAATGGATGAAGCTAGAGACAGAGACCCACATTGGAGCACTGGACTGAGCTCCGAAGGTCCAAATGAGGAGCAGAAGGAAGGAGAACATGAGCAAGAAAGTCAGGACCGCTAGGGGTGTGTCCACCCACTGAGACAGTGGGGCTGATCTACTGGGAACTCACCAAGGCTAGCTAAACTGGGACTGATATAGCATGTGATCAAAACGGACTCTCTGAACGTGGCTGACAAGGAGGGCTGACTGAGAAGCCAAGGACAATGGCAGTGGGTTTTGTTTTTGTTTTTTTTGTTTGTTTGTTTGTTTTGTTTTGTTTATATGGTTTTTTTTCTCATGGTTTATTTTTTTTATATTTAAAAATTTCCATCTCCCTCCCTCCCCCCCTCCTCCCCCCTCCCTCCCCTCCTCCTCCCCTTTCACTCCCCTCCTTCTCCCCCTTCCCTCCCCTCCCCTCCACCCATACCTCCCCTCCCTCCCTCTCAAGGCCAAGGAGCCATCAGGGTTCCCCACTCTATGCTAAGACCAAGGTCCTCCCAACTCCCCCCAGGTCCAGGAAGGTGATCAACCAAGCTGAGAAGGCTCCCACAGAGCCCGTCCATGCAGAAGAATCAGAGCCCAGAGCCCTTGTCCTTTGCTTCTCAGTCAACCCCCGCTGTTGGCCACATTCAGAGAGACGGGTTTGGTCGCATGATCCATCAGTCCCATTCCAACTGGAGTTGGTGATCTCCCATTAGTTCTGTCCCACCGTCTCCAGCAGGGAAGCATATATCTTAATTTAAGGAGCTACCTGAGGGTTGTCAAGAGACTTGACCCTAGAGGGGTTCCCAGGTTTCCAGGGAGACGCCCCCAGTTAGTTCCTTGGGCAGCTGAGGAGAGGGAGCCTGAAAAGGCCAGTTCCTATAGCCATACTGATGAATTTCTTGCATATCACCATAGAACCTCCACCTGACGATAGATGAAGAAAATGACAGAGCCCCACATTGGAGCACCGGACTGAGCTCCCAAGGTCCTGATGAGGAGCAGAAGGAGAGAGAACATGAGAAAGAAAGTCAGAACCGTGAGGGAACCTCCATCTGGCGACAGATGGGGAAGGTGACTGAGCCCCACATTGGAGCACTGGACTGAGCTCCCAAGGTCCTGATGAGGAGCAGAAGGAGCGAGAACATGAGGGAGAAAGTCTGGTTTATTTTTTTATATTTAAAATTTTCCATCTCCTCCCCTTCTCCTCCCCCTTCCCCCTTCCCCTCCACCCATACCCCCCTCCCTCCCTCTCCAGGCCAAGGAGCCATCGGGGTTCCCTACTCTATGTTAAGACCAAGGTCCTCCCAACTCCCCCCAGGTCCAGGAAGGTGATCAACCAAGCTGAGAAGGCTCCCACAGAGCCCATCCATGCAGAAGAATCAAAGCCCAGCGTCTTTGTCCTTGGCTTCTCAGTCAGCCCCCACCGTAGGCCACATTCAGAGAGTCCGGTTTGGTCTCACGTTCCATCAGTCCCATTCCAACTGGAGTTGGTGATCTCCCGTTAGTTCTGTCCTGCCGTCTCCATGGGTGAACGCACCCCTCACGGTCCTGACTTTCTTTCTCATGTAATGGCTTTGTGGGAGCCTAGTCTGTTTGGATGCTCACCTTTCTAGACCTGGATGGAAGCTGGAGGGCCTTGGACTTCCCACAGGGCAGGGAACCTTGACTGCTCTTTGGACTGGAGAAGGAGGGAGAGGGGGATGGGGGAAGGGAGGAAAATGGGAGGAGGGGAGGAGGTGGAAATTTTTAATTAAAAATAAATAAGTTATAGGCTCGAGCCTATAATTCGTGACCCTAGAGAAGATAAATAAGAAGGTGAACCCAAAGAAAAACAGAAAGTTATCCTCCTGGATATTGGAAGTAGTCAAGATTGCCGGGCAAAAATTGGGAACTTGGGGGCGGGGTGGGATGGGGGCAAGGGGAGATGGGGAGAGAAAAGTGTGAAGGGGAGGATGGGGAGAGCTTGGGGGAATGAGATGGTTGGGATATAGGAAGGGTGGATATGGGAGCAGGAAAGCATATATCTTAATTAAGGGAGCCATTTTAGGGTTGGCAAGAGACTTGACTCTAGAAGGGTTCCCAGGTATCCAGTGAGATGCCCCCAGCTACTTCGTTGGGCAGCTGAGGAGAGGGAGCCTGAAATAGCCCTATCCTATAGCCATACCGATGAATATTTTGCATATCACCATAGAACCTTCATCTGGCGATGGATGGAGATAGAGACAGAACCCCACATTGGAGAACCGGACTGAGCTCCCAAGGTCCAAATGAGGAGCAGAAGGAGGGAGAACATGAGCTAGGAAGTCAGGACCGCGAGGGGTGCACCCACCCACCGAGATGGTGGGGCTGATCTAATCGGAGCTCACCAAGGCCGGCTGGACTGGGACTGAAAAAGCACAGGATAAAACCACCGGACTCCCTAAACATGGCAGACAATGAGAGCTGCTGAGAAGCCAAGGACAATGGCACTGGATTTTGATCCTACTACACATACTGGCTTTGGGGGGGCCCTAGTTTGTTTGGATGCTTACCTTCCTAGACCTGGATGGAGGGGGGAGGAACTTGGACTTCCCACAGGGCAGGGAACCCTTACTGCTCTTTGGGCAGGGGAGGGAGGGGGAGTGAAGGGGTTAGGGGGAGGTAAATAGGAGGCGGGGAGGAGGCAGGAATTTTTAATTAAAAAAAGAAAAAAAGAAATTAAAAAAAAATTCAGCTAGCAGCAAGCAGCTACTTTTCACTAAGGAGGAGTGCCTCCCACTGGACTTGCTAGACCAAAATCGTAATAGATAATGTGTTCTTTCCTCTGGGCAAAAATGCTCTTTCTCCTGAGCTTAATCAGCACTCTCTCTCAGCCTTCAAGGCTATTTGGAGTAAGTAGAGCAAGCAATCTTGAACTCAAATGACTTCTTTAAGTCAGAAGCGACTCTAGAAGGAACCTGATTTATATGTGGGCTACCACAGTACAAAATTTTGGACTCACCAAGATGAAATAGATATGGGGTATTTTCTCTGAATTTGTCAAATGCTAATGGGCTAGATACTGTTGATGTATTTATTACCTGTATATATTGCATATATTTATTCCACAGTTTGTATATAGTTTTGTTATATTAGTTATAACCATTCTTCATTTTAGACAAGAGGAAATTTAGTGCCATTTCACTTGTATTTTAATAAATACATTTTGCTGAAAATTCTAGAGTAAAACAGCCCCACCGGTCAGTCTTACAGACCAGGCAGTGGTAATACACATTTTTTTTAATCCCAGCAGCCTCACTAGTTTGCCATACAAACTAGGCAGTGCATGTCTTTAATCCCAGTGGCGCACACCTTTAGACCCAGCCCTAGGGGGGATTATAAAAATGAGAGGAAATAGGTCCCATTCTAAGATTCCTGGAGGCCGGATCACCATTTTCAGACAGAGGTCAAGGTAAGAGTCAGTGACTGGTTCTTTGCGTTTCTGACCTTCAGGTGGAACCCGAATTACACTCTCTTTATCAATCTTGATTCTCAACAAGGCTATTAACCACGTCCACTCCCAGCTTTCTGTAGAAACAAAAGAAGCACTTCCCTTAGTGCTTTTCTGTGAGGAAAAAAGACCCCTCTGTGCCTTGTACAATTTAATAAATTTATGATGGCGGAAATCACTTCTACTAACAGACATTTATTTAAATATCTCATACAATGCTATATGCCATAAAGCAATGTTTATTCCGGGAAACTCTTAGGTCACATGAGGGTTTTAAGAATATCATAATAGTATAACTTTGAATCTGTGAACTAATCCTGTCTAGGTGAAAAACGAGCCAAAAAGTTGCACAGCTTCCAAAAGTTTCAGAGATCAGTGGTGCCTTGGTTCCCAGCATGGTGTCTGGATATACAAGTCCTCATCACATCAAAAGTCTAGGTAATCACATTCAAAACGTAAGTATTATTGAGCAAAATATCTTAATAAGTATGTGGTTTCTTCATTGATCCCAGCTGTGAGTTTTTTTTTTTTTAAGTTTACCTTCAGAAAGCATTAGAGATGCACTAATTTCATTTCTTTTTGAAATGTTGTAAAGGTGTTACTATACACTTTACATATTTCAGTATATAATTTTCTGGGGCTAGAGAGTTGGCTCTGCCATTTAGAGAACTACTTGATCTTACAGAGATCCCAGATTGGGATGTCTGTCAGCATCAACACGACTCACGAACATCACTACTCCATTACCAGAGGGATTTGTTGCCACCTCTGACCGCTGTGGGCACTAAGCACACAGGAGGTGCACAGATATTCATACAGGCAAATATTTTATGCTCATAAAATAAAATTTAAAATTTTATGTAAAAATGCCATTTTCTACATAAGGTTTTTTTTCTTTTTTTCTCATTTTTTATTAAAAATTTCCATTTCCTCCCCTCCTCCTCCCCCTTCCCTCCTCTCCCTTCCACCCATACCCCCACTCCATAAGGTTTTTTATTAGATAATTTATTCTTCAGAATTTTAAGAAGCATTAAATCTAAATATATTTTATGTTGCTTTGAATCTGTTGTATTCTGCATGAACTATGAATTCCATATTATAATGATGTAAGAGGATTTCAGTAAGTGAAAAACTGATGTATAAAGTTACATAAACATAATGTGTACAGTCACTTGCTCTATTATGCCAATAGGCGATTACCCTCTAGGAAAGCAACATGTTCTGATTTCATTTTGACTGTAATTTGATGACAGTATCTGTCATATTCATCCAGGACGCATGTTTTGAAATTTTTGCCAGAGAAAGCTCTGGGTAGGCTCATAGGAAATAAGAACAAACATCTGACCCTGGAAATGAGTCAACCATACAAAATTGAGACCAGCAGTAAAAAAAAAAAAGATTACCTTAAGATTTGGAGTCTATGAGATAAGCCAAATCCTTACATATGTTATTTAATAACTGGAAGATAGAAATCAGATTAATATTAAAAATATTTCCATATAATATTATAATATTAAATATTATAATACATTGCTTTATATTACACATCATATTATATTATACAATATTATTAATATTAGAATGTTATTTATTAATTAACAACAATAATAATAAATAACATTCTCATAGTAAAATAGTCTTTCATTTACAGACTAACAGAATATTTTATGACATCTGTTTGATGTACGGCAGAGGACAAGAAATTTAGCATAGTAGAAATTCTGTCGTTATTTTGATCATTTCCAAATAACCACCAGATCATTGGAACTCATATACTGAAAACATTGTTTTAATTATAGCTAAGAAATTTTTCTGCCCATTCTGCCCAATCTTTTTTTTTTTTGCAAAAATCATATGTATAGCTTCAGGTCACTTACTATGTGACTATAATATTGTGGATGCCATAACTTCGGGACTTGCACATGAGTTCCCAGGCTTCAGAAATTAATCATGAAATTCTCAAAAAGTTAAAATAAACATGTATTAAGTATAGGAAAGACAAAGACTGGAAAATGACAGAAATCATAGAGAAAAGTGGATATGATAAATAAAGTGAGCAGATATATTCAATGCAGGGAATTGATTGGAAAACTGAAATTTAAATAAAGTCTGGTTTTATAGCCGTATTTTAGCATTGTTACCTAGATCAACTATCAGCATATACTTAGAAAATAAATTAATTTTGTGCAATACTGATTGAAATTTTAGAAAACAGTGTTTTTATTTATTGACAAATTAGCCAATACTGAAATAGATATAGCCCATTAATATGATAAACACAGAGAAATGGAAAACTAATATGGAAAAATATTAACAATTTATCTGGTAAAAATGTTCAATGATTATTCAAATTATAAAAACCATTTTAAGTCTAAAAGCTATTTTTATACCTGCATGAGAAAGTACACAGAGAGGTACACCCTGAAATGTTTCCAATACAGGAAGATTGATTGAACCGAAGATCTATAGAAGCTTAGTACAATTAAATTATTTAAATTTCTGATAACTAAATTACATCATTTCTTTTTGTACTATTATACATTGTTTCTAGAACAGTTTACATAAAAATAATTTACAGTTCAGAACCTTTAAAATGTCCCAAATAGAAAGCCTATAAGTAAATATTGAAAAAAAAACATAGAAAGCTTCCTAAGAAATGCTGTTATTTTTGATATAAATAAGATTATTTCATATATATCATAGAATAAATTAGGTAAGAACTGAGAAAATAGGAAAGACATAGAAGGCAGTGCCACTTAAAACTTTAGATATTTGACAAAGTTGACACAAAATGAGAAATGATAGAATTGCTTCAGTGTTAAATATCAAAAGGAAAGTGTGTGTATACAAAAAAAATCCCAAGAGAAATATTTAAGATAAAATCAAATACTTAACTTCCAAATATGACACTGATGTATTTTGAAGGGCTTAATTTCATAAAATTATGACAGTAAATAATACAGAATTATATTTTTCTAATCAATGTGAAACAAAAATGATAAATATTACCTTAAAGGAAAAACAAACCTTGTACATGTAACCATAGGTTTTCATCTTCTTTAATAAAGTGAAAAACCTAATTTATATCATGAACAGTACATTTTGGAAAAAATTTACTTCATGTATGTGTACATACTTGCTTGACATGTATATGTGATTTGTACCTGTTCATTTATATGCATGTGCTCATGTATAGGTGCATACAGCAATGTGTGTAGAGGCCAAAGCTCATCACTGTATTCCATCTCTCTGGCATATCTCACCAAATCTGGATATCACGTATTTGAGAAGATCAGCTGGCTGGCGACCCTCTAGACTCCTACTTGTTTCTACTTTCTCAGTACTTGATTACAAGTACATTCCACCAAATGTGGGTCTTATATGTGATTTGGCATTCCAACTTCCCATTCATGTTTGTCAAGAAATCATTCTACTAACTGAATGATTTCTCAAGCCCACTGGAAGTATTTTAAAATAAGAAGGTAAAAATGAATATTTTAGATTAAGCAATATTGTGTTTTCTCAAAATCTTAGGCACTGAAATGGAGAAAGAGTTAAAAAAATTTTTGTACCTGTAATTAAAATGAACTGAAGATACATCAGATTTTTAAGCTGGACTTGAACTCACAGAGATCCTCCTGGTTCTGCCTCTAAGTCCTAGGATTGAAGGTCTATGCCACTATGCCATGCTTAATGTCATTTCTATATATTAAAAATATGAGTTTTTTGATCTCAGATTCTTAATTTCCCTTTTTATGATTAAAAGACTAAATTACATAATAAAAAGGCATTTGCTTGACATTTTACTTAACATTAGTTGTAATGTGTCTTAAAAGTATTTTCCATTATGCACTGCATATAGTATTATACATATACATTTGCATTTATTTAAATCAGTAATATAATTATCATACAAATTCTCTGTAATATTAAAATAATGTACCTTTCACTTCTTTTTAGCAGAAATTTAAAATGGGTTAATGGACATTTCAAATAGACAGAGACTGACAACTACAGTTGAGTAAGCAATATGGCAGAGTATAGCTCTCTATGCAATATGATGCATATAAAACTAATCATTGTGTTTCATTGTAACCCATTAAGTCAGGTTGCTATGCTGGTATCTGTTTATAATGCAGGGTTTGGTAGGTACAGGCAGGAGAATCTGCAATTGATCCACTTTCATCATTCACTGTGTAGTGAGGTCCTAGGAATTCTGTTCTATATGAAACTATGACTCAAAAAAAAAAAAAAAAAGGAAAAGGAAAAGAAAACCCTATAAGCAAACAAATGAATTGACTTTCTGTTCAGCATTCGTTGGCACTAACATTGTATGAGCGCATTGCAGCTAAACCAAATGTAAAAATCTCTTCACTGCTAACACTGGCTAGAACTTCATTTACACATGTTACAGATCATTATTAATGTATACCAGAAACATCACTTAGGTAAATTAGAAGATTCAGATATTTTGCAATCCTAAAAAGTAGATATAGTTATTTATTCTATTTTGTGCTTCAGGATGTATGTCAAGAAAAATAAATTGCAAAAATTTCTGAGTTCTGTTATGGTTATGAAGAATTGAGTTTCATAATGGAGTAATAGAAAATACTTCATTAAAATATCATTCATCATCCTAAACTTGCTTCCAACCCCCTTAAATATGTATGGTTATTTAAGTAAAACCAAGTTTCTATGATTTATTATGATAAAAGTATTTCTCAGTTTGTGTATGATTTTCCCAATAAATTAGCATATAACAACATTATAGCAAATGACAGATGTTTGTAGAGCTGGAAGCAAATTATCTTAGAAGTCATGAATGATGTTTACAAAGATCCTTCTTTGCCTATAAATTTATTCTAAATATTTGAACATCTTTTAAAATAATAAAAGAGGAACAAAAGTGGAGAATAGAGTAAATAACAATTTTAATAATGTGGATAATTTATCAAAAATGACATAGCATATGGCTGCATAATCACAGTGGGGCATACATGCATGCATAATAATAACTCAGTCATGGATTATACAGAGAATCAAGCCATAATATTTATTATGGCAGCTCAAATACAGTTAGGTGAATATTTATATAATATTTACTGCCGTTACTTTTATACACACACCTTCTTTCTTTTTCTTTTTTTTTTTTTTTTTTTTTTTTTTGGTTTTTCGAGACAGGGTTTCTCTGTAGCTTTGGAGCCTGTCCTGGAACTAGCTCTTGTAGACCAGGCTGGTCTCGAACTCACAGAGATCTGCCTGCCTCTGCCTCCTGAGTGCTGGGATTAAAGGCGTGCGCCACCGCCGCCTGGCTGCACCTTCTTTCTTATACTGAGCAGCGAAGCACAAATATATTGTTTCACAGTCACTCTCACCCATTCACAGTACACTATGTATGCATAGAGAACAGAAGGCATGACTTTGTTTTAGACATGAGCAGGGTCAGTGATGAACAAGGTAGATAAACAATTCATGGTAGAGGTATCTGCTGTAGCCATTTTTATTGCCACAACTCTATGGCATTTCAAGGTACTTGCCAGCAAGCAAGCTGCAGCATTCTGCTCACAGACCACACTCAGTCAATCCACTTGCCTGAAAGAGTCAGAGTTTGCCCTGGCAGGACGGCCCAGAAAGCTGGCATTTTATAACAGCACAGCTTTTTTCCTGCTATGGCTGAAAACAGAAAAGCATGCGTTCAGCTTTTCATCAACACCGTTTAAGTGTTTCGTGGAAAGTCCTCTTAAAACAGGGTTTTGCAGCTAAAGCTGAGGCAGGAAGCCTCTCTTAGATGAGAACACTTGCTTGCCTCTTGCAAGCAGAGCCAGACCAGAGAAATTGCTGCTACCAAGAAAACATGCTTTATTCTTTCCCAAGCTTTCTCAAGCTTTCTGTGGATTCAGTTATCCACGTTTGGGCACCATTCTGTAGTGAGGAGCGGCTGGGCTGCATCCCACCACCCGGCTCCCTCACGGCTAGCTTTACACGCGAAATAACAACACACAAACTGTATTCATTTAAACACTGCCTGCCCCATTAGTTTCAGCCTCTAACTCACATCTTGACTAACCCATATCTAATAATCTAATAATATCTAATAATAAAAACGAGTGTTGTCTTACCGGGAAAGATTCAGCATGTCTGACCTGGTGGCTGGCTCCATTGCATCTGTCTCCCTGAGGAGAGGCATGGTGGTCTGACTAACTTCCCAGCATTCTGTTCTGTCTACTCCACCCACCTAAGGGCCGGCCTATCAAATGAGCCAGGCAGTTTCTTTATTAACCAATGAAATCAACTCAAACAGAAGACCCTCCCACATCAAACAATAGAGAAAATAATCTTTAGAAAATAAATTTGAAAAACAAAACACCACATTAGGTCCATTTTATTATTTATTACAAGGATGTTATTTTCATTCCATCCAAGTTTTATGTGTCATTTACATTAAACAAAACCTATTTTTTAAAAATATATTCAATTTTTATCATCCATATTAATTATTCATATAATAATTATCATTCATCAGTTATTATTCATATATGATGGATAACAGTTACACATAGTTAATGCATTGGAAACGTGTTTCTGTATAACTGGAGAATGAATGGCAAAGCAGAAATCAATCACACATTTTTATTAGAATATTATGTTTGTCAGCAGTAAACAGTACAAAATTCTATGCTGTAGAAAATAACTGCCCAGTTATAAATGACAAATTTACTATAAAAAAGAATCACTTGGAAAATATGGTCTCTAATCAAGAGTCCTCAAACATAGATGATAGTCACAATGAAAAACATCTGAGAGTTTTCTATTTTAACTAATTATTCTATATATCATGTTTAATTTGAATGTAGCTTGCTTCTCTTGCTGCCATCCTCATGGAAGAAATATAAATTCATAATGTTAAATTAATGGATTTGTATGATGAGATCTAGCATTGGAATGAAACCTAAGTTGTTTTAACATACACCAGTGCAGCCTGGGCTGTCCTATTCAAAGCCTCTGTCAGTATGTGACTTATTTATTCCTTAAATATACAAACAGGCACCAAGCAATACTCTCTCATGGCCTAGTGAATTCTTATTTTATACTGTATTACCTAGGATTTCCACTGCTCTGAAGAGGTATTATGACCATATCAACTCTTATAAAGGACGACTTTTATTTTAATTGGGGCTCTCTTACAGGTTCAGAGGTTTTTGTATATTGTCATTATTGCGGAAACAAGGCAGAATCCAGGAATATACTATGCTGGGAGAGGTAGCTGAGAGTTCTCCATTCAGATAGGAAAAACAACAAGAAGAGAGAGTGGCACTGGGCCTGATTGAGCACTTGAAACATCAAAGTCTGTCCCCACTGACACACTTCCTCCAACAAGGCCACACCTCCTAATTGTACCACTCCCTATGAGCTTATGGGAACCATTTTTATTTGAATCACAGCATTTACATAGTTTATAATCCAGTACATGTTTTTAAATAATTTGAGTTTGGTTGAAGTCATACTGATAGATGGATTAAACTTATTTTTTCCTTCTTTTATTATCTCTTTAAATTTTTGAGATTATAATAAAATTATAGCATTTCCCTAATTATTTTCTCCCTAGCAAACCCTCCAATTGTTTTGTAACGAAACATTTCCTGGGTGAATGAAACACTCATGTCTACTAACCACAGAAATATAGTCCACAATAGCCAAAGTGAGGATACACTGATGTCCAAGTTGGTGAACCAAAGAGTTATACTGGGAGTATTTACAGTAATATGGGTGAGGGTTTTCTTATAGAAGATGAAAAGACTCAAGGACAGTTGCATCACCAGAGCTCACCCCAGCATGGGTGACAGTTCACAAAAACTTCTAACCTAGAGGAAACTGCATAGCCTCTTGGGAGCTAAACAAGTTGGAGGGTGTCTTTTCCAGGTAAATCAGTTGGTTAAACAAATTCCAGGCAACACGGCTTGTTTCGGCTGCTTTTAGGCAGTTGGTATGGTCTGAGCATTCTTTGCAGATTGGCCTCTTTTCTTTGCATCTCAGCTCTGTCCCTCTGAATAGGAGTCTCAGCTTTTATTGCTCAGTCATACAGAGAGGGACGTAGTGAATCCGGTCAGTTTCTAACATTTCTTAATGCTATATTAGTTGCTTGCCTTCTTATTTAAGGAGTTTCCTGTAGAATGGAATGTTTCAATCTCAGTGAAAATAGGTAACAAGACACTCTCATCCTCCTCTATCTTTTCTGTTTTTCCGACCCATCTCCCCAAATTGTTCCAGAGCCTTGGAATGGGTAACCACAGATATCCACCTATGGCTAAGATATAAACTACATCGCCACAGTAAGACTCCCTTATACTCAGGAGATTCATGAGCAGTTGCAGCTGTTAACAATGGCAATCTCTGGGCACAAAACAAATGTTTAGGTGGTGTCTTGACAGCACATAACATCCATCTAATAAAACAATACAAGTTCTTTCCACATTGAGTTCTATGACTTCACCAGCTACAGATTCTTGTCCTAGTTTCTAGTACCAGATAGGAATTCCCTATTGTGAAGCAGGCCTTAAAACTAATCTCAGAACTGTTGGTCTAACTCATGATAGCAGAGCTACTATTACACAAACAGGCACATCCTGGCTGGCTTGTCAGTAATTTAGCAGGCAGGGTCCAGAGCCAAGTGGGAATGCCGTTGACAGTTTTCCTCTAGTGCCTTGTACGGTACCTCCTGGCACTATGAAAGTCATTCAGCAAGGTAGGAGTTTCCAATTGACTCTCAGTTTAATTTCCCCATGTCCTGCAGTTAAAGCATGAACAAGTGGAGTCTGCAGAGATATGGTTTTACTGTTTTGTTCTGGCGTAAAACCAATAAGAGTACCAAAGGCACAGTTTGTAGGTCCTCAAGGGCTTCCTTGGCCAACAACTAATAGCAATAATCTCTCTCCTGTCAGTGAGGTCCTCATTCAATGTTTCATTTTACTCAAAATATTTCATTCAACAATAATTTTAACCTCTGGGACTACCTTTATTTTGCTCACATAGAAAATCTTTTGGATTTAAATTCTGCAGCTATTGCTTCAACCAGGCATATTCTTGAATTCCACCTATCCTCACCGGGGTTGTAAGGTAAAGAAATCCCAAAGGACCATTGTACCCAGTTGTCTTGCTGACAGCTTTTCAACTCTTCAAAACGCTCAGAGATTAGCTCTATATCTATATGACAAAACCTTTTCCAGAAGATGGGTAAGACAGGGCAAAGGCCTGAGCCAACATCCAATAACAAACAGTGAAAGACTCTTGTTATCTGTTTTGAGCAAATTATCAGGTGATTTCAGAAGCTCATAGCTTAAACTATATTAAAATTCTTCTCTGTGTGCCCTGTACACTATTAGCAATGGTTAAAACAGTATAAAAAGATACCATCTTTTTGTATCTATTAATTCCTTCATAGACCACATTGGGTACAAACCCTGATAGGAGATACTAACTTGATTAGCTCCCTAATACTGTGAGTGATTCTATAAATTTTTCCAACATTGTTCCATTCCTAATGAACTCAGTAGACATGATGCAAACTTCTCTGGCCTACATAGGGCTTACTCATGATAGCAGAGTAACTACTGCACAGCAGGCACATCTTGGCTGGCTTGTCAGTAATTTGGCAAGCAGGGACCATTCAGTTAAAATTTCACAGACTCAATACAGTCTTGCTCCTCCCAATATTAAAAGGCCTTGTCTACTTAGCGACACAATACACACATCTGCCAGAGGATAGCATGTTATGAAGTTTCTGAGATCTCAGGTGAGGGTCTGATGAGCACCCACCCTTCTTTCTATTAGAGAATATCAACAATCAACAGGTCCAATCTCAAAGATCCTACATAGACTCATTGCTTTGAGTGTTGTTATGCTCAGAGGACAAATTTTACAAGGCCTGTCAGTTCTTCTTTTCTTTTCTTTTCTTTTTTTTTTTTTTTTTTTTTTTTTTGGTTTTTCGAGACAGGGTTTCTCGGTGGCTTTGGAGCCTGTCCTGGAACTAGCTCTTGTAGACCAGGCTGGCCTCGAACTCACAGAGATACGCCTGCCTCTGCCTCCCGAGTGCTGGGATTAAGGGCATGCACCACCACCGCCCGGCTCTGTCAGTTCTTCTTAAGCAACTAATTATATCTATGTCCATAACCATGTGTTGGATATTCTCATCTTCAGGCTTATGATACCTTCATCATAATGATCACAAAGCAAGGAACAAGATGACTAGGCAAAACTCTCCTTTCCCACTGTTGCAGAATTCTTTCAATCCATCAATCATACTTTGTTTTACTTTACCTATTTCTTCCAGAAAAAAAATGAAAATAACCTATCATCCCCTTCACTTCACTTTCCTTCTGATCTCCCATGGTGTTATGAACATAACTGTGGGTAATGCACGATACAAAAGATAAAACATCATTAAGTAGAGATATTTGTGTAATTGGTGCTGTGTGTGGAGGTTGCATCTTGAAGAATTATCTCCATGAAGCAGATGGGAAAATCTCACCATCATAAAGCCAAAGGCAACACGAGTCTTTCAAAGGCCTGGAAGGAGTCAAATACTTATTTTACGTAAGTAAAAGTCTCTCTGCCTTTCCCAGTGACTGTGATCATGAAGGAGAAGAGGGAGGCTGGAGCTGAAGGAAAAGTGAAGTCAATTTCCAGGTCTGTATCCTTACCTGCATGTGTGATACCTGGGTATTATCTCACAGCTACAGCCACAGATAAGCAATCAAGAGAGTTCGGCATGAAGAATGAGTATCTGGGACAAGGTTATTAGTGGAAAACCAGCCAAAATCATTTCAACCAATAGCAAATGGGAACTGGAATAATTAGTCAGGGGAATATTCAGAAATACCAAAAGATCCTAAGACTTCTTATTAGGCATCTCAGTGTGAACATGTGCAGTAGATCTCAAAATAAAGGGGAATTACAGCAAATGGTCTTGAAACTCCTTTCTAGTATCATTCTGTAACTTTTCAGTTAACTGTGGAAATAGTCATGGTTTTTCCATTCAATTTTATAAAATGTAGGTATGTTAATAGAAGAAATGAAATATTTATAATAATGAAAGTTCTAAATCAAAGTTATGTCCAGAATATAAGTCAAGTAAACCTTAATAATTTCATTTAATATGTTTGCTGTTATTCAAACTACAGTTTCAATTGTGTGTTTAACTTTCTTTTTATTGTGATATCATCTTAAAGTCCTAGAAAATTATATATTTAAGTCACCAAATTAATGGCTGTTTCTTAAAGTATTGTGTAAATTCAACAACAGCTCAGTATGTCAACAAAATTTTGCAGGCTGCTTTTAAATATGAATCTGTTTATGTAAAATTTAATCTATTGATGTGATTTTTACTATGCCAACATAACTTTTGACATGTGATCAGTCAGTACCACTAGTTGATACATATGTTATTGATATTTTAAATTATTGATATATTTTAACTTTGATTTATTCTTTAAGGATATTACGCCATATTACCTGATCTCACTCTTCTCCTTATCCCTCTGAATTTAACCTCTGCCCTTGCAACTTTCCCCGAAATAAAAGAAAGCTTAAAAGAAAAACCAATAATCAAAAAAAATTTTATAAATTCAAAATATAGATTGAGAAAAGTATATAAATTCATTGCAATAGAAAATTTAAGTTTTTGATGGAGCCAGCATTTTGTGATCCAAATTCGAAATCAAAGACTGGAAGACAATGAAATTTTATCTTTTTAAATACATTTCTACTAATACACATTAATATTCACAATAACAACATTCATTATAAGAAGCCAATATGAGATATTTATAGATATTGAAATAAATATACTTGGAATGAAATATGTGCAAGGTTGGATATATGTATTTCAATTTCAGAATCATCATTTAACTTGGAAGCCTATCATTTTGAGCAAAATGTCACTTGGCCTGCTTTTCCTCAATATTATTTCAGGATAGAGACTAAATCATAATACTTGCCTGTATTTACTCCTCAGCTAGGAATAACATATTCTAATTAATCAAGACATATTTGAATACATTTATATAAAATATTTATATGCAGTGTTTTATATAGAGAGAGGGAATTTGAAAATCAAACATATAATATTCTTGAGTTTGTTTTTATATTCCCTTATTTTATAGTGAAATGCAGAACATACATGCTTAATTTTTAGCCACACTTCTGGAGAATTTCAAATTATGCCCAGAAGTGTCACTCTGGAACAAAGTACTGATATGCATTCTCAAATACTTGCTTTCCCATGAGACAACAAAACAAGAGTCAGAGAAATATTATAGGTAATTCGGGAGTTTAGGAGAAAAGAAATAATATAATAAAATTATGTAAATTGAGAAAGTTTTTATAGACTGACAGAAAAAAATTTGGTCCACTATTATGCAAGAAATAGCCTTAGAAATTCCTTCTAAATCATTTTTAGTATTTAGGTAATAATTTTATTTATTCTTCATGAATGTATAGTTTGCATATTTTCGATGAAATTATTACTCTCCTATTTTAAGTGAAATTGCCAGGCAGGAGTGGCACATGCTTTTAATTACAGCACTCAGGATTCAAAGGCAGGCAGATTTCTGTGAGTTCGATACCAGCCTGGTCTACAAGAGCTAGTTCTGGAGCATGCCCCAAAGCTGTCTCAAAAAAAACAAAAACAAATAAAAAGAGGTGAAATTGAAAAATAGAAATAATATAATAAAATGTGAAGTTTTGTAACAAAACTGAAGTGAAACAGATTGAACAAGGCAAAATGAATAAACAATATTTGTCATAGTGTTCAGCACATCTTCGCTTTAGCATCATTTAATTTTAAGTGTTGAATGAATTTTTAGCAGCCTTGAAAACCTTTTCTCACCCTCATTTTATTTGAACACTGCCCATTTCAACAAAGGATGTGTGACTCTCCTAGCCTGCATGCCTTCTATTTGACTTCAATTGTGGTTGTCTAACTGCCACATTGTGGCCTGACCTTCATGCTGTTTTTCTATGCCCATGCCTTTATGTTTCCATTGACTCAATATTGTTTCTGAAGGACAGAAAGAAATCAATAATTACCTTGCTTACCAGTGATAGACATTTATATTTCATTTTCCCTTCTTTGGTGGTTCCTACCCTCCATCTTAATTCTTTAAATTATACTAAAGCTCTGTGAATTTATAGATTATACTGTGGTGCTTCCTTCTTTAATGAGACAGAGAAAGAAGGCTAGAGTTGGGTAGGTAGAGAGGCACAAAGGTTCTTGAAGGAGATGATGGAGGAGAAAATATGATCAGAATATATTATATGAAAAAGTTAATTTTCAAAAAATTACCTTTTTAATCCAAAAATATAATTCTGAATACTTCCTTGAAATAGAGACTGTGATATAGCTAGAATCAACTTACATATCTGAGGGTGTAATACTTTCTGATAATATACATTTTATTATCATCACTAGCTGGGTTTTCTTGGACATGAATAAATCATTGGAGTTATATAATTAAGAACAACTGTACATTGCAATAACTTGTGTTGCTATGAAGATCAATTTTCAGTTACATTTCTGTGTGTAGTAAATCTTTCCTGATTTCAAAGCAAATATCTCTAAGGGTATTTCAGTTTTTAATAAAATCCCACAGACTCTGGCAAAATGGCAGAGGCCTCTAGCAAACATAAATGTGTAATTTTCTCTCATTTTTTCCATTGACATTATTCTTCCCACAAATATTTAGATAAAAGTCTCTGATTCATTATGATTTTATGTCTATGAAAACTTCATGGAATACTTGTTCTAATGCATATTTTTTTGGAAGAAAATTCCCCAGATTTTTTTTAAATCAATTCTTTCAAGGAATAATTTCTCTGGAGCTCTGTGTTTTACATTTATTTTCTTCGTTGCTGTTTTCTGAAGTCAACTGCAATTCTACTTTGTTCTACAAAGTAAGCTATTCATCACAAATTTCTAGGCTTCTTTCTCTTTCTTTTGTCTTCAGTTTTCTTCAGTCTAAATATAGCTACCTCATGACTGTCCTGCACAATGTTCTAAGACGTTTCTAGAACTGGAATTCAGTATCTGCAATTAATTATACAAATTATTCTATCATTATGACTTCAACAACTGCTCCCATTCCATTATTTCTTCTGTTAGCCCTACATGTATCTTACAATTTGGGGGACCTTGACCCTTTACTTATTTATCAACATGCTTCTTTTATTATATTTTCCTATTAGGAAAGACTCCCCCAATGTAAATGGGTTAACCTGAGACTAGTTTAGCTGTAGATAACCAAAATGTGAGTCCATTCCACATTGTCTGAAGGTCAGAGAGTTTGAGGTTGTTCAAAGTTATTGGCAACAACTGTGACTATCTAGGGTGTGGTTCGTTGGTGTTTTGGACATTAAGAGATCCAAAGATGCATATCCTTTCCACCCTGACTATAGGTCAGAAAGCTGGAATTTTTTTTCCCTACAAGATGATTGTCTTTTTCTACCTCAAAGTTCCCACCTTGACTTAAATTAAGAGAATTCTGCTTCCTCAAGGTTATGTTCAACAGGTGTGGCTAATATCCAGGCCTGGTATTTCAGGTGTTAAGAAGTAGATCTGTTTCTACCAGAAACAAAAATCTAAGGATCCAGTGAACTTCCTACTCCCTTCAGGAGATAACTACAAATTCCACTCAGGGAGTGGTTTGACTACAAAATGTTTTGGCCAAGGGTGTGAGCATTACTTGTCTTTTCTGGCAAAAGAATGTTTAACTAAGAATGTAGCCTGCAACCTTCAACTGGTCTGGTAATTTTTTTGTATCCTGTGGATGAAGCTTTTTTTTTTTTAAATCTTACTCTTACCCTTTGGAGTCAGGGTATTTAAGCAGATGGAAATTAAATGCAGGTGATTTCAGTATTCACTGATACTCCTTCCCAGTATTATCTTATGTTTTTGTTTATTGTTTTCACCCAGATCTTCATTCTCTTATTTCTCTAATCCCCATGCCACACCCTTGGTAAGTGATATCATTGTTGAAGCTGGTCTACAACATTCAGTATTCTAAGTACTGGAATAAAAGATCTGTGTCCCATGCCAGTTACATCATCTAACTTTGCTCTCTTCATTCTCCTCTTTCTCTCTGGATATTTTAGGGTGAGAAGTTTCTAGTGACATATGCCAATTTTTTTTCAGAACCTTAGTCCTGCAAAGGCATTTTGATTTCATTTACAGTGTATTTTTCAGTTCCTAAACAAAATAACAATGACTGGTATTAAAACATACAAAACACATAAATTTAGTTATTACTGTCTATAAATTAGATGAACAGGTTGCAGTTGATGTAGTATCTAGCGAGGGATTGGTCTACAAAAAGATACCTTCCTCTGGCTGTTCCTCGATAGTAAGGCTTAAGATACTGTGCAGGATTTCATTTTAATTTAAGATTTATTCTTTACTGATGAGCCATGACTCTAAGCTCTAGACCCTGTTTGTGTGAAATTCTCCCTGAATAGTTTCAGCTTGTGTGGCACTCACCTTTAATCACACCACTCAGGAGTCAAAGGCAGGCAGATTTCTGTGAGTTCGATACCAGCCTGGCCGACATTATGCCCTCATCCCTGAACACAAAACTTGTCAGATGTACAGTTTTTAAGTATTTCCTCTCACTCGAGGAACTGTATTTTAAGACCATTTTGTTTCATTGTTGGACACAGTTCTCAAGCTTTATTTTAATTTTACCTTGAAAAAAATATTTCCTGTCCTTCTAAAGTCACATTCACACAAATCCTATACAGTCTACTATCATGTCGAATTTCTCATTTTTACTAGTAGCTCCTTAGTTACAGGCACCCTATTAAAGTCTGATGCACACAATTCTAGTTACTATTTTTACATCCTGAGATGAAAGATTTCATCTATATTTTTGTATGTGAAGATATTCTATCTTTAGCAGTTTCTAAAAAAATGTTTATCTTTTTCTAATATATATGTATAATATATGACACATATAATATACATCATATGTATAAATCTCTTATATATAAATAACTCTGTATAATGTAACATTGCATAATTCTGTACTACTGTTAGAGGAATAACAGTAGTAACAATAAACTATGTAAGGTTGAGACAATCAATATTCTTTTTGACTTGGAAGGGGCTTGGGTTACTTCACCACTCCTTGGAGCTCATTAGATAATTGTTGCTATGGAAGGGGAAGAGATTTCCTTCAGTGGTGTTACCAGAGGTAAGTTGCTCATGGTCATGTAAATAACCTCCATCAATCCTTAATAAAAGAACTTAGTGAAACTCGTAGGGTTAAAAGCATGAATATGTGCATATATATATATATATATATATATATATATATATATATATATATAGTGTGTGTGTGTGTGTGTCTATACATACATATGTATATGTATTGAAGTAGAAGGGAGATTATTTGAATTTAAAAAGACATAACTGTCAATAGAGGAATACAGCAAATGCTGTAAAGATAGAGAAATTCTAAATATATTATTTTCATGTTTGAAAATGTCATAATTAAACCCATATAGTATCTGATCAATGAATGCTAAATGTAAAAGGAAAAAATCTTAAAAGATGTTAACCTAGGAAACAATATCAAAATATGCATCTAGCAGTACAGGAAATCATAAAGATTCAATAAATGATGTGATATCATGAAAGCAATAAATTCTGTATGTCAAAGAATACTATCCAGTAAAACTGTGGCTTCCAGAATGGGGGAGTATCTTTGCTAACTATGAGTTTTTTTGCATATTCTTTACATTCTTCAACTTTGTCCTTTGGCATATGTAACATTTGTTCTTTTCTCTGATTCTCCTCCAACTCACAGAGGAGAATCACAGCATATAACTCATCCTACGACCTAGAAATGTTATTATTTGTTTTCTTACATTCTTTAAAGCAAAGCACCAATTTCTTTAGATATGCATGCATATTGTTTCATTGAACTTTCTGACTGTTTTATCTCAGTTTCATAAAGTTCCATTGTTATAGCTTTATAGTATATTTTGAAGTCAGCAGCATTTGTGGTGGCTTCTCAGTCCCTCTTGGCCTGTTGGCCACCAGGTCTAGAGGAAAAGACAAAAATAGCAGCAACAGAAAGGTTTGTTCATGGCCTGTGAGAGCACAAATGGAGAAAGTTTTCCAGGAGACAGACTTTAGTAAATCAGCTCAACTTTACTCCAGAGTATAAGGAATAGATGGTACTGGGGAGCTTGGGGACAAACCCTAAATTGTATTAAGTAGCAAGCTCCTATCACAAGGCTTTGCATGTGGCAGTAGAGTCCTATCAAAATGACTAGAGCACTTGCCTAATTACCATATTACAATTGTTAATATTACAAGTAAAAATTCATGTTGATTTTATAGTAAAAGAACAAAAAAGTCACAAGTCAAGGAACTTTTATAACATATTTATGAATCATTGAATAGAGGCATTCCAGCTGTCCTATTATAGGCATCAGACATTGTTTAATGACATTCTGAGACATTGGCTTGGTGAAAGTTGGTGGTCTTATTCCAAAAGAATTACTCTAGTAGTCACAAAAATGTATGTTAAGTCAAACCCAGAGTATAGTAAAGAACGGTATCTTAGTTTGGATTTCTAGTCCTTTGAATAGACATGTTCGCAGTAACTCCTTATAAGGGAAACATGTAACTGAAGCGATGAAATTACAGTCAGAGGTTCAGTCCATTATTATTATAGTGGACATGGTGGTATGCAGGAAGACAGGGTGCTGGAGAAGTAGCTGAGAGAACAACCTCTTACAGGTAACAGGAAATGGTCTGTGAAGCAAACTGAATGAAACTTGAGCATATATGAGACCTCAAAACTTTCCTCCACGATGACATACTCTCTCTTAAAAGGATTCCAATAAAACTATACCTTCTAATAGTGATACTTTCTCTAGAGGCCACAAATGACTGAATTAGACAGAACAGACCATGAAATACTTTTTTCTCTGAGTTTGAAACATTCCAAACCCCTACCATCACAGAGGTTCTAGTTAATTTGTCAATGTTTGATTTTTTAACAGAGTATTCCCCTAATCATAACTTAGGGATCTTTGGTTTATAATATGGTATGTTCTCTCTTAAAATTTAAGCATTAGTCTTATTATAAAGATGTTTTACCTCTATGTTAAAAGTTTCTTTTTGATAATTTCTGCTTTTCATAATATAGTAGCATAAATGAGATTTTTTTCATCAAAAAGTAAAGCACTTATTTGAAGAGAGCTACTCATATATATATTGTATGTTACACAATTGCTACCATATTAGTTCAGAAGCTTTGGAGGAATATTTGAGGATTTTAACAAATAAGTTCATGTTATTTCCCAATGGTGACAATTATATTTTGGCTTTAAAAATCAGATGCCCTTAATTTCTTTCACTTACATGTTTGGTATCTCTAGTATTATCAGTACTGTTTTAAACAAATGTTCATGAGTTAATTTTTCACCTTTGACTCACAAGTCATTTTGATGTTATCCTATAATTTAAACTTTTGCTTTTAAATGCCATATCAGCCTCTTATTATTATGACTTTATTTTACAATTAACACCCAGGAGCCTTTTGCAATTGACAGCAAGGTGTATGGGAGGAAGGAGAGGCCCATCATTTCATGACTAGATTTCAGATTTTGATCAATGTGTGACCCAGAATTAAGAGCTTTTAGCTCTGCTTTTGTGTCCTTGGGTGTTAATGATAATGCAAAGGCAACTGAAAATTTGGTGCTTACCTTCCGACATACAGATCAGGTGATAAAGCTCTGAGCCACCTCTGCAAATACAGTCCATGCTAGACCCTGGCTGTTTAAGGAAAAGACTAAGATAGTGTTATGTTTCAAAGCGATTATTTTAATATTCTTTCCTCTCTATTAAAAATATGAACATTTTTCTGCATTATTCACAGTGAAAATATTGTGAGTTTCCTTGAGCTCACCTGAGGCAAAACAAGGACTAAAAGGAGATTTTTAACTCTCAGACAATCTAAACTAAGAGCAATTAGTTGGCTAAAATTCTACTGAGTAAAAAATTTTCCAGCAGCGCTAGGGGTCTGTCCTATGTACCTGGTCTCGGGAAACTGGGAGTCCTTACACACCAGTTCACCTCTAGTGTAGTCGGACTCTTTGCCATGTGTTTAATGTGCTATGATGACTCTATGAAAGGCTATTGGTTTTCAATTTGAACATTTTGCTTTTTATGAGGATAGTAACAAGAACTCTGAAATTTTATACATATAGCACAAGAAGTCTAAAGGGCAATTGACATAAAATACAAAGATCTTTGCTTAGATTTTCAGTTCTCTTACATTTTTCAATTGTTGATTCTATGTTAGTTGAAAAACAATTTTTCACAACTTAAACTCCCATTTCATTTTATACCTTCCAATTCTTGGTTATAAGACAATTTCTAGCAATCTACTCTTAGTCACTGTGTTTATGAATTATATCTGGATTAATTACCTTATTGATTTGGATATCCACACATCTACACATGAACCTTCTTCTGCCTTTGTTATGCATATGATTTTGTGCTCCACAATGAGTCTGTTCAAGGCAGAATCAAATGTTACTCTCAAAGAGTCCACTGTGTGTTTTCAACACACACCGGGGTAATTAAATTAACTTAATCACCTTAAATTGTAAGATGATAAAATCACAATGTACCAATTTTCTTTAGTAGTTTTACAAGTTTTTCACAAACTAAATGGGTTGAAACTACACAACTGTACATGATTATGGAAGTGAGATGTTTCACTCACATTTACTTTGGCCTGTACTTTTGATGACGAATATAGCAAAGAATTTTTACCCCATACCACATCTAATCACTCAAGTGTTATCTTCCTGATGCCAAATTAGTGTACTCCCCTCCGGTCCAGTCATAACTTCATCAGCTTCTCCCAGTTTGTCTAGTATGTGGTCTTTGTCAAAACGCAGTTAGTAGTTCTTTTACAAGAATACTATAATTATGCTTAGAGCACATCTGAATATATATATATATATGTGTATATATATATGTGTGTGTGTGTGTAATTTATATATATGTATATAATTTATACATATATATAAATTACACATATATATAATTTTTCAGATGTGCTCTAAGCACATCTAAGCACATTCTAAGGGAATATATATATATATATATATATATTCCCACCAGTGTGCTTTATTAAGTTTCATATTTTATTCAGAAAGTGAATTTTCACAAACTCTGAATATTATGGCATAAGCATAACTTTTGGGAGCAAAGATTACAAACAATAAAGTGCTGATCACTGTCGGAAAAGTGAAGGGACTCATAGAACTCACAATATACAAGCTTAGAATATTTAATTACTACAGAGAAGAAATTGTATGCTTTAAGAGCATATTCGGATAATAAAAACAACAATAGCAATAAAAGCTACTCTGAGTGGTGTAAAACATAACATTTAAATTCTACAAAATCTTTAAAAGCCTACAGAATTTCTGTACTTGATTAACTGTGAAATTTGCAGTAATAAACAAATAGAATAACTTTTGAAAACATAGAGCTTCCCTGATTCCCATCATCATAATGCTCATTAATCAAACTAGACACACTTTCAATGCCAAGAGCTCATGAATTTTACAAAATGCATCAGAAAATAAAAGACTAATAATAATAATACAAAAATAATATTAAAATAATATATATCTTGCAAAATGTCATATCTTGCCCACTCATCAGTAGGCAACCATTTTTATACATTTATTTTCCTTTGACGACCTCTTCATTTGAGAAGAGAAGTGATACTAGACTTAACCAGGAGCCAGCAGAAGTTACGTCAAATAAGAGAGAAGCCCTCCAGTATATGCTCTGGGGCTGGGTGTCAAAGCAATCCTAAAGATGTCAGTAGAAGAAATGAGAAACTTGGAATTCTGAGCCAGTAGTAATATCAGCAGAGCTGAGGAATGTTGAGCCTTGCTGCCCAGCCTCAGCAGTAGAAGCATCTCTCTCCATCTCTTGTTATGACCTCACAGAGGATAAGAGAAAAGACATTTCAAGGCAGCGATGGCCGTTAATCAGTTTCAGAATGCTTGAAGGTGAGGGAGGTTTGGTAAATGAAGGGCAAGCAATATGCATTTCAAAAGCCTAGCAGGACATAGGCTGTTTTGCCCTAAAACATAAATGAAGATAAAAGGACTAAATATTTAGTGGCAGGAATTTGACAGATTCCTATTTTTGAAACATACGTTTTATGATAAACTAATAATGGAAGACTTCAGGCTAAAAAACTCAAAGGAACTGGGCTGTTTGTCCCAGCTATAACATGTTTGATGAAATTATTTGGACATTTTAGTCAGCTTTCGCCTTTGAGAGGTGGGGAGAAATGCTAATAGACAGATCTGTTCTATAGTTAGTTTCGTTCCTGTTCTCCATTGTTGTGGTAGTGCTGATACTATAACACCTTGGGTAATAAGATCAAGGAGATGAAAGAACAAAAGGGTATTTATTAAAGTGAACATCTAAATCTTGGCCACATTTTCAACATCAAGAAAGTTCACTGCCTGCAAGTTTTCAAAAGTATCCTTTCTAGGGATCTGTTTATTTTTTTAGCCTCAGCTTATACAATGTATTTTCTTATCAAGGACAGTAGTTTTTCGAACACTTTGTTTTCCTGGGCCCTACAATAACAAACTTGAACTTTTAAGAGGTGTTCTATTTTCCCATGGCTTGCTTCTTGTACAAATAACCAACTAAGTTAAAATGAGACTTTTTAAAGGTATTTTACTTTTTTTTTAGGTCACTCCTATTTGCAGAGGAGCCACATTAGAGAAAACAAACCTCACAGTGAGACGAACTGCTGGGAACTTAAGAAGAGGTCAAATGTAAATTACTTCAAAATTTAAGACTCCAGAAGTTACCCAAGACACAGAAACACATTTAAAAAGAGGCATTAATATGAAATGGAAGGCCTTGAGCCTGTTCTATTCCAAGCTGTGCCTTTAAGTTTCTTTCTGTCTCCCTTGCTTTCCTTTCTTTGTCCCACAGATGTTTACCTGTCTGTGAATGAGCCCTTTGCATCCTTTTTGAAGTTTATTTCCATGCAACATCTGTGCGGATTTTGGCTTTAGGTCTTACTTCAAAGCTTTTGGGCTTAATGATAGTGCAAACAGATGATACGACACCAACAGCACAACCTGCCAGAAAGGTCTTTCCATGTGACTTGGTTTTTGATGTTTAATCGCAGCATAAATTTTCAAAGGGGGAAGAAAAGGTATGTTAGCTTCGTGATAGGACAGAATCAACTATTTCCTGCCAAAGAAGGGATATCAAGGTGATAAAATAGAAAGCTTTGATACTATTTCTTCAGCAAAGCTAAATTTATTGTTTGGGGGCAAAAAGCAAAAAATAGACCAGCAAATATTTCTTAGACATGCATGAGATTATGTCTAATGTGATAGTCAAGTTCACAGGTTAACAACCTTATTTTGTACATTGTCTAGTTACCTAAAGCCAACAATTTCATATATTTTGCATTATTAATGTTGATAAAAAACTTTGAGTTCAAAGCTTACTTCATTTTCTAATATAAGGAACTGATAACTTTTTCCATACAACATATACAATAAGATAAATTTAAAAAATATTATCCAAACTAACTAACCAAAAAAACATAGACTGGCATTATCTGCAAAACTGCTTTAAGAATATTCCTGTTATAAAAGCAATTTCCACTATTTGTAGCCACTTTTAAAGTGTTTATGTGACTGCATAAAATTAAGTAGGAAATAACCAACGAAAGACATATTTTTCCTTATTTCATAGACACACAGGTTTGTTATAAAGTTATCAAATAAGAACTTTCTAAGCTGAATGGTGGTGGTACGTGTCTTTAATCCCCGCACTGGAGATTCAGAGTCAGAGGCAGACAGGTCTCTATAAGTTTGAGGCCAGACTCCTCTACAGAGCAAACTCAAGGACAGCTCGGACTGTAAGACAGAGAAATCCTGTCTCAAAAAATTAAAAAAAAAAAAAACTAAAAAATGCTTTTTAAATCTGTGCACTGAATACATAGACTGTTTCTTAAAGTTTCTGAAAAAATGATCTTATTTAATATTAATCATGCAAAGTACTATCCTTTTTAAAAATGTTGAGAAATTAAGAGACTTTACCAAAATAAGACTCCTTATTCTTAGTAATAAAATAAATTTAATTTCATCTAATAAATATAATAGTCAACCTTACCTTGGACCTCCAGCTTCCAAATAATGTCACAGCGAGTTATTATTAACTGTGAAAGCTTGGCCTTAGCTTACACTAGTTGAAAGTAGCTCTCAAAACTTAAATTTACCTGTTTATATCAATCAACATTCGGTCACATGACTTGTTACCTCTCCTCCATGTTGTACGTGCCCGACTTCTTCCCCATATCCCTGGCGAATAAATGCTTCTCAGATTCTTCCCACAAGTTCCTCTCCCTTCTCAGTAGGAAGTCCTGCCTGTCTTTTCCTGCCTAGCTATTGATAATTTAGCACTTTATTAACCCAACAAGTTCTATTACCCTATATTGTGAAACAAAAATATGTGGAAATATAATCTTGCAAGAAATTGTTCATATGATCAATAATTATTATTGACTGTTGCAAGAATCTTTGGAGTCATTTATTTGCCAATTAATAGTAAAATTGCTTTAAGACAGAAAATGGTTTCAGTAAGCACATTTAACAAAACCTTTGTAGATTTTTTTAAAGATCATTGAATTTATTTCTTTTTCTTAAGTTGCTCAACTATTTATTTATTTATTTATATTTTTTTAAATTGAGCTCTACATTTTTCTCTGCTCACCTCCCTGACTGTCCCCTCTCTTTCAACCCTCCCCCAAGGTTCCCATGCTCCTAATTTACTCAGATCTAATCTACATGGGAAGTAGAATTTAGTTCTTTAATGACAACACAAAATCACATTTTAAATTTTTAAAACTACAGGTTGCTTAAACCTATAGTGTGTGTGTGTGTGTGTTGTTTGTGTGTCTGCAGAGCAGAGAAGAGGGCATCAGATCCTTTTGGAGCTGGCGTTAAAGGTAGATGTAATCTACCTGAAATGAGTGCAGGAAATCAAACTCTAGTCTTCAGATAGAGTGGCATGTGCCCTTAATAGTTGGAACAATTCTCTGGCCCTTCTAAGCATGTGTGTGTGTGTGTGTGTACATGAGTGTGTCTATTTATATAAGTGCCTATATTCCATGCACTTATGTGCATGTCAGGGAATATCTTAAAAGACTCAGTTCTTTTCTTCCCCCACTGGAATCTGAGTATTGAACTCAGATTACCAAGCCTGGTGGTAGCACTATTACATGTTTTACCACCTTACCAGGTCCCTCCCAAAATCTCAGAACAAATACTGTCTCAAATTATGCTTCTCCTTCCTTGTCAGTTTGCATAGTAGCACAAATGCACCAATAATCAAATACAACCTCTGCAAGAAAGAAGAATGGTCACTAGAAAAAATTATCTCCAACATATTAAATTGACCTGATAATAAATAAATTCATTTATATATACACAACATATATATATGTTATATATATAATATATATATTATATGAGGAAAAGCCAATATTCCTTGAGAATATTAGCTATGTATAAACATATACAATATATATGGTTATAATTTTGTATTCCTGAGAATTCTATCTTTGTATGGATGACTCAATTTGTCAGAAAATATTTTCTTCACCAGAATACAGAGTCATTTCTTTCTGGTGACAGTACTGGGAGACAAGAACAGAGGGGCAGCTTCCCAGGGAAATTCTGCTACCAGTCAACTGGCAGTGGAGTCTGGTTCACAGGGTACGCAGAGAAAGATAAATGGGATCAGTGCAATAAATGGACAGTGAAACTCAAAGAAATTGCTTCAGACATACTAGAGTTTAGTGTTTCGAGAAAGAAGAAGCCTTTGTTGCATCTGCAATTTTATCTATAAATGTCAAACATATTTTTTACAAAAATTACAGTCTTTCAAGAATATGTATTTAAACTATTTACACCACACATTCTGTACTAGCATAATGTGATTCGGTATTGCTGATACCAGGTAAAATTTTCATAAGTTTTTTTAAATAAATCATATAATTTAAAGAATTGATTTGTTGTGTGTGGTAATTAATTATTAACACTTTGAATGTTTTAAAAACTATTCTTGGTAATTAAGGAAAAGGAAACGACTAAAACTGGTGTCATATCTATTGAACTATTCATCATCCACTAAGTTATTGCTAACATCATATTTTATTAAATAGAAGACAATATGCAGTAAAGAAAGTGTTTAAATTTAAATCAAATATTATCTAAATCAAGTATTTCTAACCACTATTTTATATGAAACTAAAGTATTCAGCAAGATCCTAGTTTGCTATGCTACTGGATCTCATCAAGTTAATATTAATGTAAAATATTATTTTTTTTAAATTAGATAATGGGATTTCACATGAACATCTTCAGAAATTCTTGAATATTTTTGAACAGAAATTTATTATAGCCATCAGATATCCATACAGTTAATGCAGTGCAGAGTAGTTACCCATGAAATTTACATATTAATATTTTTGCAATATGATGTAAGTCATGGTGCTGTTAATGGTTCTTTCTATTATTATTTTAAAGAAATTATTAGAGAGGAAGTCTTAAGAAAAAAGTGTTCTCTGTCCTAGAATAACATGGACTAATATGCAAGAAAGTAACTATAATTTCCTGACTCCTCAGTTTTTCTGCTCATGATTTCTTGCTTTATAGATAAAATAGTATTGGGAAATACTATTATTTATGCAAGAAAGCAACTCAAATTTGATCTGTAAATTTTTAAATTCTCTTTTGGGATGTCCAATTTTGTCAGGTGATCTTGTCTATTTTCTCTTTCTAGGTGGATCTATGTATATTTTTTTTATGGTTCACCTTGTTACTTAGCTTCTCTAGGATAATAAACTACAGACTCAATATTATTTTCATTATCTACTCTTGAGTGAATACATACCATGTTCATTTTTCTGGGTCTGGGTAACCTCACTCAGGATGTTTTTTTTTTTTCTAGTTTCATCCATTTGCATGCAAAAGTCAAGATGTCATTGTTTTTTTTTTTTTTTTTTTTTTTTTTTTTTTTTTTTTTTTTTTACTGCTGAGTAGTACTCTAATGTATAAATTTATCAAATTTTCTTTATCCATTCTTTGGCTGAGAGACATCTAGATTGTTTCCAGGTTTTGGCTATTATGCTGCAATGAACACAGTTGAACAAATTTCCTTGTAATATGATTGAGCATCTTTTGGATATATGCCCAAGAGTGGTATTGCTGGATCTTGAGGTAAGTTGATTCCCAGTTTTCTGAGAAAATGCCAGTCCGGTTTTGGGTTTTGTTGTTGTTGGTTTATTTTTGTTTTGTTTTTTGAGACAGGTTTTCTCTGTAGTTTTGGAGCCTGTCCTGGAAATAGCTCTTGTAGCCCAGGCTGGCCTCAAACTCTCAGATATGCCTGCCTCTGCCTACTGAGTGTTGGGATTAAAGACGTGCACCACCACTGCCCAGCCGAAACTGCCATTCTGATTTCATAAGTGGCTGTATTTGTTTGTGTTCCCACCAGCAATAGAGGAGTGTTCTTTACTCCACATCCTCTCCAGCATAAGCTATCATTTGTGGTTTTGATTATAACCATCTAACTGGTATAAGATGGTATCACATAGTCATTTTGATTTGCATATCCCTGATGGCCAAGGATGTTGAAAATTTCCTTGTCTATTTCCCAGCAACTATAGCTCTGCCATATTTATCTTCCCGAATTCAGCTACTGCTTTGTGTTTATTGGTCATTCTCAAGTCTCCAGGAGGCTCAGTCTGATACAGAATATCTATTCCCATCATGGTTTCAGACTCTGACTCTCTGAGTGACAAAGGGACAAATAGGTTTCTTTTTCACTGCCACTCATGTAATAGCATAATCATGGTTACACACACACAAAAAAAACATAAACAAAAACATTAAACCGGATTTGAGGATGGTAAAGAATGTGGACTTGTATTGGAGGTATGACTATTGGTTATCTTTCTATTTGACAACATGGTTTACTGCTAGCAAGGGTCTATTTCTCTCTCCATCTTTCCAGCAGTGTCACATGGGAAAGCTGGTTCCATGCTTGACTGCTTCACTTCTGTTCTTTACGCAACCCTTTCTCTGAAGATATCCTATCACTGCCTTTATGAATTTCTGGAATTCTTCCTGTCTTTTTCTCATTGGAAAGATTTCATTCTTTCTTTATACTGACTTCACTCGTCCACTGACATACACAAAGGCAGTTTCTAAAAAATTTTTTCCTATAGACACCAAGCTATACCAATCAGTCATTTCTAAACTTTAGATTTGAAACATGCCGTCAAATAAAAACTTTATCATTCTGAGATTCACAATCAAGTAACAAAGGAAAAAGTCACAAAAATTTTTTCCTATAGACACCAAGCTATACCAATCAGTCATTTCTAAACTTTAGATTTGAAACATGCCGTCAAATAAAAACTTTATCATTCTGAGATTCACAATCAAGTAACAAAGGAAAAAGTCACAGAAAGAACTTATATAATTTAAATTTTTATGAATTTGCAGTGAGTCCCTTTCATGAATATACTTGCCTTTAGATAGTTGAATGTGATATGCAGGTCACAGGTTGAATGTGCCTGCATCATGGGTCTATTTATAATGTATGAAAGAAACCTTGCCCTTAAATATTTAAAGAACATTGTGTTGAGTCATTGAAATTTGTGCTGAGATATGAAGTTTCAGGTTTTGCTTTATAATCATAATGAAATAATGGCAGAGTATGAAGAAAATTTGAAGATGATGACAATGTTCATGCCACAGGTGACATAGGTGTGCATTCAAATGCAAATTCTTCTATCATTATAGGTTGATTTTGAATAGCAAGTATGTTTAAATATATTTTTAAGGAAGACCAAATTAGCCTTATTGACAGTTTCTAATAACTTAATTTTGTCTACTTGCAGTTCAAATTTTGTGCTCCTCATCTTGTAATGTTCAATAAAAGTGAGATTTTTCAAATACAAACATTTCAACATTTGTAGTGCTTTTTCTATACTTTTATTTATTATTTAATTTGTGTCTATAAGTAAAGTGTCTATTTGCTAATCACATTCCAGATACAGCCTTAAGAATCATTAAGAAATAAGTCTTTGAAGCTATATTTATTCTTTCTCTATCTTTCACGTGTGTGTGTGTGTGTGTGTGTGTGTGTTGGGTGCAATATCAGTGATCCTTGAAGTAGGTTACAAATGTGTATTATTATTCTTTGCTTTCTGCTTCATCTAGTAGGAAGAAGCCATAAAATGTATTGGCTCAAGTTTTGTCGGCATAAGCATAGACTGATGCAAGGTTTGTGAAACAGTGGGAATCTTCCAATGCCTCTATGCACACGTCAACTTCAATTTTTCTTTTTTATGTTCTTGAATGTCCCTTTGTTAACTCCAACTGGTAATGCCACCTTAAATAACTGCAGCATTAGACAACAGCTACTAATTACTTTTGACAAATTCTCTGCAGGTAGGACTGTGGTCACACAGAGAGATCAGAAAATCAAGCAAAATAAGGAGAAATACTGGGACAGAATATGTCAGCCTTGCCAAGTCTAATCCCTTGGACTATCATGATTAAATTGCATTATATCTCTGAGAGTAAGCATTAGAGAACTCGAATGTGTGTTCCTCCTCCACCGTTTCTGGGGATAATATTTTCTCCAGTGTTTCTGTTCATTTTGAAGCCTACCATTAAAGCAAATAGATGAGGAATGGATAGGAATCATATAAAGTAACTCAGTATCTGTTACACTCAGATATTTTCTTTAATAAATCTTCTCTAAATATTTTTCTAGGCTTTCAAAAAATATCTATTTTAACCTTTATATGTCAAGTTATCCATTCTTCCTAAAGGGAGAATATATTTTTATAAGTTTTTACATCACTACTCCAGCAGTTGGTCCCCAGATATTGTTTCGTGTGTTTTGTGCAACTTAGCTGTCTTCAGATTATATCACAACAACATTTGACCCAATTATAATAAAAGGTTTCACTGTTCAGCAATTTTCAGATACAAAAGGGAAGCGTGGGTTTGATATTAGTTCCCACTTCAGCATAGTGCTGTCAGCAGAAATTGAACTAGGAAGTGGAGAGTGATAAGTCCCCTAGTAAGAGTATATTGTTCAAAGGGGATATTAGATGATAAGAAAACATATGACTTCAGCCCACGAGAACCACACTGACTGCCAAGTGTGAACTCCTCTGAGTCTCAGGAGTGGCATTTGATACCCTTGCAATACTGATAAATACTTGAAAAAATGCAATTAAATCAGGTCACCCGTTGTATTTTAATATGGCAAAGAGACCTGTTTGCCAACTCTAAAGCAGAAGTAGAGGAAAAGTGAGAAATTAGTAATACCCAATTTGTAGCCCCTCATATCATTTATTTAACAGAACATTTTAAATACACTTTAAGTTGTTTACATCACTAGATGAGTTAGCTTGGTTGGCAGAAAAAATTGTTTATAAGGAAGTGCCTTACCATGTGGAGTAACCAGAAACACCCTAGTATAGTAAGAAATATATTTTATGAGCAGGCTTTGGTCATGACAAAAAAAACTAGCAGGTTACTTAGACTAAAACAGCAAACAAATACATTTTAACAATCAGATTCCTGTTACATATAGATCTCTTAGCACTATTTTAATACATTAATAATTAATTTTACTATATAACATTGGCTTTTCTAATACGTTACTTCTCAAATATGAGAGAATAAGTTATCTACGAGAGTAAGGTCCATTGTTTCATGCTAGTTTTACACATATTGGTTCCGAGGAAGAGTTCTTGGTTTGGTTAAACAATCTTGGGTTGTTGGTCCTAAACACTTGGTGATATTATAAATAATGTTAGCAAGATGTATTGGTGCATATATCTGGTTCAAATATATGTAGCAACAATGATTAAAGAAAAAGTCATGACGTTGAGAAGAAGTGCAGTTATAATCTCAAAAGAAAAAAAGGAAAAGAAAAAGAATGGCAGTTAGAAGGCTGAGACTCTGGGCTAATGGTAGAGAGCTTGTCTCCCTGGTGTGTGTAGTTCCATGGTCCCACTACTGTAAAAAGTGGTATTGAAAGGATAACAATTTGAAGTAGATTAGAAATTTCTGTTAGTGAATGAGTCAATACTTACTGTTACTTTTTTCTTTGGGAAAAACTATTCTGATGTCACATAAAAATTTAATAATAACAGAACATTAAATTTTATATTTTGGCCGGGCGGTGGTGGCGCACGCCTTTAATCCCAGCACTTGGGAGGCAGAGGCAGGCGGATCTCTGTGAGTTCGAGACCAGCCTGGTCTACAAGAGCTAGTTCCAGGACAGGCTCCAAAGCCACAGAGAAACTCTGTCTCGAAAAACCAAAAAATAAAAATAAAATAAAATTTTATATTTTGTATTGTTTGCTTAATTAATTAATTATTTGTGGCTGGGAATTGAACATATGTGAGGTAAGTTTTCTACCAATAAGCCACATTCCCTAGAACAATTTTATCTCTAGAAAATATATTCTTGGTAGTCTCAAAACCCAGTGATTTCTGTCTTATAATTTCAATAAATCTTGGATATTATAATATTTTACAAAAATGTTTAATTTATGCCAATTGGTAAATGACTAGCTTTCTTACATAGCTATAAGTTACAAATCAAAATAATACTCAGGTTGTTTTATATCTTACCGTTAGTACAGACTATTTTAGATTAGATAATATCAATAATAGAAATTTAATTGTGGCAATTACAGACCCTATAATTAGAAATCAGTACGACATCATATTCAGGAGACATAGAATGCTCTCTCTATGTGTGGACAATAGGCTTTTAAAAATATTTCTTTTATTAAGACTTTAAGATAATTACATCATTTCTCCTTTTCTTTTCTTTTCTTTTCTTTTCACACCCCACCCACATGCCTCAGCTTCTCTTTCAAATTCATGCCTCATTTTTAAATTAATAGTTGTTACATATAAATATTCATAAATATAATCTTTTAAGTCTTTAAAATGTCATTTTTATGTATGTTTTCAGGACTGACAAATGGTGTTTAACCAATTTGTGTGTTCTTCCCTGGAGAAGACTATTTTCCCCACTCTCAGCATTCCTTAGTTTCTTGTGTTTCTTCATGTAGGGTTGTCCTAAAGTGTAGGAGCCCACATGTGACTCAGTTTCCATCTGGAGTCATTTCTGACTTAAAGAAGTCATATGAGGTTGAACTTGCTTGCCTGCTATGCTTTTCCCAGTAACCTTGAGGACTATGAGTAACATCTGTGTTAGCCCATAGAAAGAGAAATTTGCCTAGATGAAAGAACAAACGGTTTTTTTTTTTTTCTGCTCAGATTTGTGCTGGTGTATGCAAGGCAGAGGCACTCCTCATTAGAGATTATAGGCTGCTTAGCTGAATAAGATAATGCACCTGTTTTAGCTTCCTTCCAAGGACAGTCATGGAGGTGCTCAGCTGAGTGTACTCTATTTGTTCTGCCTTTTAACTATAGTGTATATGATGACTGAGAAATAAACTCGGGGCTCTTTGGTACTGGCCTTCAGTCCCACTGGTCTATCCTATATTTCTGTCTTCATTTCTCTTAATCTAACTTTTCCTCAGCCTCAATACCCCCTTCCAGGAAACCCCAGAGTGGGTTCCAACACTAAGGGGTTTTTCCCTATCCTCTTTAGCATGTCCATATTTTAAGTCTTGCATAGACAGTTGGTGAGACTTCATCAGTTTAGCATGTAACTTTCTTAGGAGAGACACTCTCTTTGCAAACTTTCTATTCCTCTGGCTCTTAATATTTTTTAGCCCCATTTTTTGCAATGTTGCCTGTTTGTAATTTGTATTGTTTAATAGTAAAGAGTAGGTAGAAACAGTCTTTAGACTCTAAAAAGCTACAAATATTGTTCATATGAAATATACAAGCATGACCTCATAAAATCACAATTTCAAACTTAGAATTTTAAGAGAGCTTAAACACTTAATAAATAAAAGGCAATTATTGGCATAAATATAGTATATTACTGCTATAAAATATGTTTAAAAATTCTACAATGAGTTATATGATACAATCAGACATATAATATATTTAATTAAATATCAAAGATTTCAATAGTAAAGACAAATCTGTAAAATAATAATTAAAAAATTAAATGAAAGTTATCTGTATAGAACTTAAAAGTTGTATAAACTAATAGAGGAAAAAACATAGTTAAGTCAAAAAGAGATAAAGATGTCACTAAATAAAAATTCAATGAACTTAGTAAAATATTCAAGTACCTAATGGTCCACAGAACAAAATTTATCAAAAGTTTATAAGAACTTCTGCAGTTTTTGTGTCTGTGAATATGGTTTATATGTATTTGTTTGTACTAGTGTTAGTTTGCATGTCGGTGTGTTTGTCTCTGTCATTCTGTCTCTTCGTATATATGTCTGAACTGCCTCAGAATTTGTCTTACAGGTAGTTGGAGAAAGGAGAGAAAGCATTAACTTTTCAATTTAGAAGAAACAGTTACCAAAATGGCCATAAATGATTTTAGCATCTAGACAACTATTGTGACCTCCTTCGATGGTTTCTGTTTCTCTGATCCCATCTATCACAACCTCTTTTGTACTGAATTTCTCAAGAATAAAATAGGATTGGTAAGAAACATAATGAATAATTTTTAAAAGGATTTGTGAACTTCGAAGGATCTTCTTGCTTTACCGGGAAGACTCTCAAGTGTCTTTCCTTAGAAATGTAAAAAACGTCATTCTCCAGGTGATTGATCATAGGTACCATTGTTTAACTAAAATAAAATTAGATTCTGAGGGAAGAAATGCTTGAAATATCTAGGTAAGACTTTCACTAAAAAATCATGAACTCTAATGTAGATTTCTACCTATGGGTCATTACTTCTGAAGATTTTGTTTCCTGTAACTCTCTTGAAAGTCAAATTTTAAAGGAATATCTCACTCTTCTCTAATATGAATGATTGAGTCAATATATCTCATAGGCAACATACAGTTCAATAACTTTCTTTTTTACTACTTGACAGATACCTAGATTTAAGTCAAACCATTATACCTTGGTAATGTGGGATTCCCCTCTCTGTGCTGTGAATACGATTGTTAATAAATAAAGAATCTTCCTTGGCCTGTAATAGGATAGAGTAGAGCTAGGTGGGGAAAAGTCAGCTGAATGCTGGGAGAAAGGAGGCAGGTCAAAGAGAAGAGAGAAGCCATGGAGCTGCTGATGAAGACAGACGCTGGATAGAAATTTACCTAGTAAGCCAAATCATGTTGTAATACACAGATTAATGGAGATGGGTTAAATTAATATTTAAGAGATATCCAATAAGAATCTAGAGCTAATAGACAAAGCAGTGATTAAATTAATAGAGTTTCTGTGTGAGTATGTTGGGTCTGAGCTGCTGAGTGGCCGGCTGCTAGAACAACCTAGAATCCTCTTACAACACATTGGTACATATTGATCTTGATAAACATTGGTCTTGTTAATCAAAGAATTTACAAAATTATGTGACACATGTCTGCAGCAGTTTGGGAGATATAAGTAGCACTTTAATTAGATAGTTATTCATTAAAGATTGAAAAAGAAATTCAGAAGAAAACAATTTATTTACCTAATATTCTCTTGAGGAAAATTATTTCACAAAGCAGCATAACTCGCAAAATAATAAGATAGTTCACAGCACCATGTAGTACACCAGTGGCTAAGATGAGCACCATCAAGATGCATGAAATTGCCTTGTCAGATGATGGAAAGGGGGATTAAAGAGGTCAGAAAAATGGACATGCTAGAGTGGATTTCATACGTGCAGCAATAAGGCACAAGAAGTGATGGGCTTCCCTAGGATGAACCTGAGGACATGTTATCCATCAAAGACATACAATGTCCTGATATAAAAGGCAACTTTACCACCAAAATGTTCAAAGATAACTTTCTGGAGCAAGGCTTGAGGGAAGAAAGGGTGTTACAGAACTTCTAAGCTTGATTACTGAAAACACTCAGCTTAAAAGAATTTTGGGGTATTACAGTTCTGTGTGGCAACACTTAACTAAGAGCAATAATGAAATATTTAGCCACAGATGGTGTAGCAACTATTTCTGTATCAACTCAATAAGACATTTTATTCGTTAATTGAACATGTCATCCTTAGCTGTACAATATATTGACGGAAAACTAATTCACTCTGTTGCTTAAAGAAAAAGAAATAATAGCAGTGCTACAAATGTTGTCAAAGATGCGATTTTAATGAAATATCACCTTTGCATAGCTACTAACAATTTCTTCTTAAGACTGAGATGTATCAAATTCATGACAATTTTCTCAAACTATGTTTGTTTTTGTCAACTTGACTCATATGAGAATCACATAGGAAAAGCGATCTTAGTTGAGGAATTACCTCTTTCATTTTGTCTTGTAAGCAAGTTAATTTGTAGAGACGCTTCATCAGCTGTTAATAATGATTGATGGGAAATGGCCCACACACTGTGGACAATACCATACCTGGGCAAGTGGTCCTGGGTTGTAAAGAATTCGATGTAAGCCATCCATAGGAAGTAAACCAGTAAGCAGCATTTCTCCATGTTCTTTGCTTCTCTTCCTGCCCTGAGTTTCTCTCTTTATTTCCCTCAATGACATATTGTTATCAAAGTATTTAAGTTAAATAATCTTTTCATACCAGTTAGTTTAGTTATGTGTTTATTACAGCAACAGAAATAAAATTACGATACAATTGATGATTTTGTACTAATGTATGAGTACATATTAACTACTTCTTCATACTTTACACAAAACAAAGTACATTTACTTAGTCAACTGTACACTGAGCAAACAGACTGCCTGCATCCTTCTACTCTGAACCATTGCCAAATCCTCTTATCCTTGGAAGCACTTGGGATACTGATCATAAAACAGTCTACACAAGTAATATGTGGTCACAGAATGAACTCTGAGTGACTAGTTTTCATTCATACATTTGGAAGTTAGCACAGCTTCTGTTTATTTGCTGGGTTAAAAGAGAAAACTTCCATCAAGGTGAAACTTGGTGAAATACTTTAAAAACTGCTGATTCATAATAAAACTCTCAAATACATGTATATAAACACATCCTCTAGGTGTGATGATTAACAGAAGACTCACATTATTCTAACTTATCTCACAACTTCAGAGATGGCGACTATTTTTCTAGTTAAACTTAAAATATCTAGTGTTTGCTTTGTATAAACAAAGTACATTTTGAAAGGTGGTTGTAAAGTGTGATCAGTTACAGTGTTTTTCCCAACGTCTTTTTGGTGACAGATGTTGAACAGGCTGTATACGTTTATACAGCACATATATTGTTTTATATTTAATTGTAAGATAATAGTTTCAGAAGAATATTTATTCACATAAGATGACAATGTTTTTTTTTAACATTTTGTCTCAAGCTATGTTAACTTCTCTTCCATCTGCTATAACATAATCCAAAGTGACTTGAAATATCAAGACCTTTCAGAAAATCCATTTTATTGAGATTATTCTGGATGTGTGGTCAAATGACTCACAGCTTGAAGATGGGAGGTAGAAGTGGTTTTACAACATGGGCAGAGTGACTGTTGGCAGAGATGCAAGTCAATACTAACATGCAAGATTCCTACTAACATTCAAGAGGCAGCCAAATTGAAAGTAGAATGCTTAAAAATAAAAGAGGATTCAAACAAAGCTTCCATGCTCTTCTACAAAGAGTATTATATTCAGCAACAAAGACATCTACTGAGATGAGTGTGTTAGAAAAAGAAAAGTGCGTGTCTAAGAATGAAGAATTTGATAGAACCAGAGCTTTTTAACCAGTGGTCAAAGATCTAAATTCATAATTAGACACGATATAATGTGTGCATACAGTGTGAATTCTGAAATATTAGATCTTGTAAGAACCAAGAAGGTAAAATATTTTATATGTAAATATGTAAAAATTTGTCTTGACACTACGAAACACTAAGTACTTGAATTTTTGTATACTAAAGTCCCTTAAATTAAAATAAATCAGCCTATTTGTTACATTCGTTTTTGCCAGTACTTTTGTATAAAATTCAAATGTAGGTTTTCTTATTATATTAAAAATGACTTCATAGTGGGGGTGGTTAGATGCATAGGTCATCTTGTGCAGGTATTCCTGAATGCGATTATCATCTTTCTCAGTTACCTGAGTAAAACGGTGACACACCATAATCTTGGAGATGTCATCCACCAATAGAAAACCTTAGGACTAAATAATTGCAAAGTAGAGAACTAACTTAGGTGAGCATTGAGAGCTCGGTATTATGTCACCAAAATAACTGAAAGCTATATGGTTCTTTTCAATTTTGTTTTAATTTTTGAGAACTTCACACATGAGCACTATATTTACAATATCACTACTTGCTCCACTCTCTGTCTCCGCCATGTGCCACCCATTGTCAGTCATATTCATTATTATTTTTAAACACATACACACACGTATATACCACCATTATATGCTCTACTTGATTTTCATTTATATTTACACAAATTAGAGTGTGCACCTTGCTGCTAGAAAATTTAGGAGATGTGTAAGCCTCCATCACCACATGTGTCTGCTCCAATATATATGTGTCGTAGTTTACTTTATATTGCTCTATAAATACCATCACTAAAAATAACTTGGGAAGAAATGGTTTATTTGATTTGCATACACGAGAACAAAATCCATCAGTAAGGAAAGTCAAGGCAGTGACATGGGAAGTCCTTCTGTATATGTGTGGCATGTATTGATTAATAAAGTAATTTCTTTCAGCCAATGGCTTAACAGAAAACAGAATATAGCCATACTGGAATATATGTGTGTGTGTGTGTGTGTGTGTGCATGTGTGTGTGTGTGTGGTGACTTTTCAAGTTCTTTTTTAAAATGAGCAAATACAGTTGAAATGTTATTTCTATTATTTTATCCATTAATATTATGTATATCAAGATGTCTTCATTGAAATGTAGCAGTTGAATGCATCTTGCTTAGCTAATAATATATATGTATCTTTATGTATTGAATATTGATACGTATGTTTTAGGGACATCAAACAGTCCTGAATTGTGGACAAAAATTTAATTTATGATTAGCTATATCTGAGATAGAATCAAGAAATAGGAGGCCAGTTGGTTATTTATCATTCTGTTTCAAATTCCTAGAAAAGAGCTAGATATGTGAACATAATGTTTTAAATTAATAAAATGTTGGTAGAGAATAAAATATTTAATATAGGATAATATTAAATATAATGCTACAAGGTTGACTCCTACTTGTTTAAATCAGTTAAAACAATAGTAAATAATGTTTTTTCATAGAATTTAAATTTCAGTAGCTTATAGCCATCACTATACTTTCGTAAATTTGTATTCAGTTCATTCATTTTAATGATAATTTAATGGAACTGGTTGATTTCAATGAAGCATAGTCTCCATCATGATTTGGATCTCCTAATGGCATGGCCATTTCCCATGCTATGAGTGTCATCACTGAGATGAGTATTCAGCAGGCACTGTAAGTTCTGTTATAATAAATTTAATGAAAGTTAATTTTCAGTTCTGGCTGAAGTCCTGTGTGGCACTGTGATGTAAATGAGCTGAAACCCAAGAGCTAATGGACGTTGAATTCAAACTCATTGTAAGATCATGTGTGGGAATAGCACACACCATTAAAAGTGTGAAATCACACAGGAAGGAGATTGTAAACTATCAGAGTTGAGTAGCCCCCCAAATGACAATAATTCATACTAAAATGCTGAAGGGACTGAATTGTGACTCTGCAAATCTATATGGAATTCATGACCACTCCTTTTCTCATCACTGCGACCTAAGATGTGAAAGAAACAACTTAAGGGAGAAAGGACTGATAATGATTTGTTCATGGCTCTAGGTCATGTTCGTAGAGAAATTATGAGAGACTGACTCTGCAGTGGTGGAAAAGGATCAATCAGAAAGTTGTGGGCGGAAGGGCTCACCACTGTGTTGGATCAGCGTGCAGAAAATACAGACTAGATGATGTAGGAGTGGGACTTTCATGGCTCATTCTATTAATGGACTACTATCAACTAATTTTTCTCTTGTAAGTACAATGTTTTAATGTAGCCTCCCTATCTAAGTAACAGTCCTGAATGTATAAGCCATAATGTGTAAATTGTTACAGTGTCATAATACTTGTTACATTGTTTTCAGAAAGGTCACTAAAGAGGTAGTTAAGATTTCCTGAAGTAAAAGAGTAGAGTCATCAATCAAGAGGAATTCTGTCCTTGTGAAAAAGGAGCAAAGTATGTGTAATTACAGAGTAATAGTTACAGGAGGATAGATAAATGAGACTTTTAAAAACCAAACAGGGAGGCCCCAGAAGGCACCAAAACTTCTTACAACTTGTTTTCAATGTCCAGCATCTGGATTGTACAAAATTAATGACATATTCTAGAAAACAACTAACTGTGTCAACTCCAGTTGACTGACCCAAGGGCATAAAGCCAAAAAGTACAGAAAGTCTCTAATTAAAAGTATTGACATAGGTGCAGGAAAGTTTGTCATGCATTTAGAAGTACCTATGTTTTGCCCTCAGCACCTATGTGAAAAGCTAGACATATATTTACAATCTTGGAACTGGTAAATAGAGGGAAAATGTATCCCTAGAGCTTTCTGGAAAATTGTATTATACCATGATGACCATGATGAGTGAGTACACATGTACCCTCATTGCACTAATGGTCATATATGTATGTACACAAATACACACTGTTCCTGTCTCATTGTACCCTGACAGAGATTTTTCAGATACTTCTCTATTGATTAGTTTTAAGATATAGTGTGTGGATTTTTTTTTAATTTACAGGTTATGGAGGTAAATAAAGAATGGTATGCAACTATTCAGACATGTAATTATACAGACTTTTACACATAGTTAAATTTACATATTTTTCTATTAATCTGTTTAACTTAAAATCCTACCTATATAAAGACTGATGTCAATTGCCACATAATTGCTATATATAGAAGACAAAGCTGATCTCTGTAATAGTGACTACTCTCAAGTCCTTTTTCTCTTTGCAGAGAAGAAACGTTAACTCAAAGGTCTACTGGTGCCCAATTCAAATTCTTATACATGCAATTGTTTTAAATTAGAGCCAACAGAACACTATTAATCTAATCCTTGTCCGGTTTTCATGCCAGGGGAACCTGTATCAAACAATTTTTCTTCATTAAAAATATAAAATCCCAAGATCACTACAAACCTCAAGATCTCTCTTTCATAATTTCCTGTCCCTCAAATGATCCATTGGGAGAGTATGTGATAGGAAATAGAGAATGAAGCCTATTCTTCATTTCTCCTTCCCTATGAAACCCTTGTTCTGTCTCTTCTAAATTGTGGTCTTGTCCTGTGGTCTCTGAGAAGACAGTGTTGTGAAAGATGTACACCCACCAGTATCATGTCCCAAGGCTTCCAAAGGAACGCTCCCTGTGTGCTACTGCCACCTTGTGGTCATATATGAACAAATAAATCCAATGAAACACCAAAATTCCTACCAGTTTTGCAGAAAAACCAAATATTAATCATGAGAAATCTTGTATTACCAAAAATTAAATTTATAACAACTGGTTACCTTAAGAAATCAATATATTAACATGTAAAAATACAGCAAACCTTAGTACAGATATTTTCCTAATATTTAATGATATTAACATTAGTAGTAATACAATCCATTTTTTTAATGTCAGGGTGTTATATAGTTCAGACTGATTTTGAATTTGCTGTATAAACAAAGAATGACCTTGAGTTTTGAAATTTATGATTCCAGCTTTTAAGCACTTGGATTATAAGCATGAGCTTGCTTTTTCTGTTGTTGTTGTTAACTCAACGCAGAATTTAATACATGACTACACTTTACTCATATCATTTAAATTTTCCCCTTCCCTCCAAGATTCATTTTTTTCCCATCACCCAGAAGCCCTCTTGAATTCATGACCACTTTCTTGTATAATTATTATGTCTTCCTGTTACAAGACTGGAACAATAAACAAACCAGTCAACGTGCCCTGATGTGTGTGGGGAAATTTGTCAAGGCCTCACCCATAGATAAATGGTTAAGGGCAATCAATCACTGGTGAGCATCATTTCCTCTAGGGAGGAAGCCTTCCACCCCATGCCAATAAGTTTTCCAAAGCCTTTGAATGTCATTGGTTCATCATTTTCAGGCAATTCTTTACAGTTCTTTTATAATTCATTCAGCAAACATATTATGAATCTCTTTATTAGTCTAGATTACTATTGATTAAGTCAGTTCTGTAATCATTTTTCCAAATTCTCAAATAGTTTCACATGTACATTCTCTGCTATTTTGTAAAAAATAACCTTAAGAAAAGGCACATTAAGCCTAATTCATGACACTTTATAATTAGTAATAAAAATTCATGTAGACATATTGAAGGGTAGATAAATATATTAATGACACTACTGTCTCACTATCAGGAAGGAAATTTTGGGACCGATTTGTTTTTCTCTCACATATTATGTTTCAATGACCTTGTAACTTGAAATTCCATACAAACTGATTAAAAATGTCTCTGCAATAAAGCAAAGTTTCAAGGTAAGTTATATATATATATATATATATATATATATATATATATATATATATATATAAAATCTATATTTACCTACAAACATACATTGAAAATATTCAAACCAAGATGCACTTGGTATTTTTTAATCTTAAATCCCTTTAGAAATAAGAGGTAATATAAATAGGTAGGTCAAGCTGTGTCATGTCATAATGCTGTCTCAGCAAATTCTTCAATTTTGTCTAAAGCATCAAGAGAATATGGCAAAAATTAATTAATTACGTTTTTGAGAAAATGCATCAGTCTGCATAATTGAACCTTCACCTCTTTGATATGTCCTTACTCAGACTAAAATGGCATTCAGACTTGCAATGGCTTGTCACATCTGTTGTCTATGGGTTGTCAAAACATCAGTGTTGCAGACAGATGTTAGGGTTTTTCTTAAGACATTAAAACTTTAATCTGAGGGAGAAATACAGCTGAAATGAGCTTTGAAGGAAGCATTAAAAGTGTGCCACGTATTCACTTTGGTCTTGTCTGAGCTCGAGTTGCAGATCCTCTTAAGACTCTAAATGCACCTTTATCACTGCTAAAAGTTCGAAGCAGATGTGCTGATCACGGAAGAAAAAAGAGAGAAAAGAAAAGCTGAAGGGCCCTGCAGAGATTTGTCGGAAACCACTCATGTTCACTAAAGCCAGAGGCAGAACATAAAGGAACTAGGAAGTGGCTACAGTCACATAAGCATTTTTGGCGTTTCCCCCCATTGTGCATGAGCCACTTGCCTTACCATCCATGACCTAATGAAGCACAAGGCAGAAATTTTATTGATGAATTCTTTTAATTTTGTGCCTAACCTATTCTAATGTAGCATTAAACAGTTTTTAAATTGCTTCAAACATCATTCTCATTTTTTTCATACCTATGTCTAGGAACATACACTAAGATAATTTCTATATTTTACACAAAATAAACTCAGACAGAAAAAAAGGATTTATTGAATAAAGTACATTAAATTCAGAGATTTTACTTGCGTACTGAGTGAATTCACAGTCAGGGTTCAAGTTTATTAACAAACATCTGCCCATAGCCCTAGACTCAGCTCAACCTACAAACCAGCTACTCAGCTTTGTTTATGAAGTGACCTTTAACTGGTGAATTCTTCCCTGCCATGCCCCTGCCTTTCTACCATACCTAATATAATTTCCACTACAAATATTAATTATTCCAGGTGTGAACTTATAACCTGGTTTGGAGATTGGCTACACATATAAATTTAACTGATTTCTAGTCATAGTAAAACATATTGGGTTCATAGTTTGAGCTTCATCAAAAAACATCCATAAAGACAGAAGGATGCAACTTATTTATGTTATTTTTGATTCATGCCAAATTCAATTTATTTGGGGGAATGACTGCTATGAAAATATGGATCATCATATATAAAGTATAGATCATATCATGAAGGGGTGAATAGTATCAGTGAAGAGTTGGACTGAAGGAATCAGTTAGCCCACGGTTCTTCCTGTAGCCACCACTAACAAACCTACGGTCTTCACGTCACTGGTCATATGAAAATGTGTTCAGTAAAACATTCACTAGAGAAGAGAAGCAAATCAACAAGCAAATACAACCTCATGGTGGTTCATTCAAAATTTGATTCTAACAGAATTAGCAACAGACAGCGAGATTGGTTGAGACATTAGAGAAAAGGAACCTGTATACCGTGTTGTGAAAGTACAAATTGTAAAATCTAGTTGTCCAAAAGATCATGGAAGCTATGAAACAGGGATAGTATATGATTCAGCTGTCCCGGCTCCGGGTATACAGTGAAATGATATAAACACTATCTGCATTCCCAGGTTCTTATCAGCATTACTAACAAGAGACAAGGAACAGAGGTAACCCAAATAACTGTCAGTTGATCTAGGAATGAAACAAACCTGGCACATTTACATATCCAACACATAAATACACATATAGACATGTAATATCACCTATCCTTTAAAAATGGCAGAAATCCTGCCATTTGTAGTAGCAATAATGACTTTGGAAGGTACCATGCTAAAGAAAAGAAGTCAGTCACAAAATACAAATATGTGATCCCACTTACAGGAAAAACAAGAAGTAGTTAAATTAATATGGTTTATATAATCTTTTATATATATATATATATATATATATATATATATATATATGAAAGATAAGCTCTAAAAGCATGCCATAATTGTTTGACTCAGAACTTGAGTGTTATGAACTAAATTAGTAACCAAATATAACTAATGTTTGATTCAGAATTTTAGCGTTAGGAACTAAGCTGTCACATTACAAAAGAAACAGGAGAAGTAAGTATAAATGCAGACTAAGGATCTAATAAATTCAAAATGGCTGATCAAAAGAGATGTGAATTGTAAACTATGTTTTACAATATATGGTGACGCTAACAGAAGTTACAGAGATGTAGTCAGCACAGATGCGACAAGATAGCATCAGGCTTAGATTGTGTGCACTAGAGGCTATTGTTAGTGCATTCCTGCTTCTTCAAGACTTGGGAAATATCTAAAATGCCTTGTCCTTGAACTTGCACAGATAAAAGCAAGCCGGTGTCCTTTGAAGAAAATATTTCATAGTTGTTGCTTCACAGTGACAAACCCTGCCTTAGAATTAATTATTGTAAATCACACAATGAATTCTCTAACATCGTAATATTATGTATAAGGGATTAAAATGTACTTTGTTAATCACAAGTGTCTGAAATATCACAATTAAACTTTCTAAATGGTAGGAATTAAGGTTTGGAAAACTACCTAGAGCTAAGCTATGGATTATGCTTCTTACAATGCTGTCACTACAGCAAAATAATTATGTAAATGTTACAAACTTTATGCTTCTTTTGATTTTTTTACTAATTAATTAATCAATTAATTAATTTTTTAGTCCAATCACAGTTTCCTCTCCCTCCCATCTTCTCAGTCATCCCCCAAACCTCCCCACTTCTCCCCATCAACTCTTTCTGTTCAGAAAAGCACAGGTCTTCCATCTATATCACTCAGCTATGGAATATTAATTTGCAGCAGGAATAGGTACCTCCTCTCAAATTAAGGTTGGATGAGACAACCCAGCAGTAAGAAAGAACCCCAAGAACAGGCAAAAGAGTAAGATACACAGAGCTACCCCTGCTACAAGAAGACAGAGTCACAAACTACAACACACGTGCAGAGGGCTCAGGTTATAAAATAGATTGGGTCAAAGGTGGTGCAGAAATTACAGGAGTATCCAACCAATGACTGGTCCAGCTTGAAAGCCATGAAATGAGAGGGAGCCCATCCCTGACAATGCCTGCAGGGCCAGGATTCAGAACCTGGGCACCAGGAAGACCTAGAACAGAACCAAACATGGCTGAAAACAAAGAAAATTAGGGTCAATGAAAAGATTCCTAATGATATTCTAGATCATTTCCTAGCCCAATTGTTGTTTCTAGTCAGTTGTTCTTATCTTAAATTATCCTGTCTACCTTTTGCTTCTGGGCTTTTTCCTTTTCTTCTATCTATTTTACTTTCTTTCTTCTTGACTGGCTGTCTGACTGTGTGGCAGGCTCCTAGCATCATCTTCTCCTTGTTCTCTTGCTCCTTGATCTCTCCTCTAGTTTTCTCCTCCTATTTCTACCCTCTGCCTGCCAGCCCTGCCTAACCTTTCTCCTATCTCACCCTTGGCTATTCAGTTCTTTATTAGACAATCAAGTGTTTTACACAGGCAAAGAATCACATCTTCATGGTTAAACAAATGCAGCATAAACAAAAGCACCACACTGTAAACTAATTTTCTACAATGGGTTTCAGAGTAGAAAAATGTTACTTTGTGGCCTAGAGACTGACCACAGTGGTATTTTGGTGAAGAAAGTGGCTTCCTTTTGCCCTTGTCCTAAGAGTCTGTCTGATGCTAAAGTGAAAAGTTTTGTATTAATTTTGTTGGCAAAGGAAATTTCCAAACAGTCTAGTATAAACTCTGTCGTGACATTACTGGAGGTAACTCTGATGAAGATTTATAATTAAAAGGATCACACTATTAAAGTAAATTACAAAACGTGAATTTTGAGAAAAAAAAAGAGTGTACTAGGAAGAGGATTGGAGATAACTCTTGTGTTTAAAGAGATAGATTAAGAAATGGTTGTGTGCCTGGGGCAGACTGAGGGGTTACTGGCAGTGACACCAGGATTTATCCTTTTACTGGCTTTTTGGGAACCTATTCTCTTTTAATGGATACCTTGCTCAGCTTTGATATAATAGGGAGGTCCTTGTACCTTCCTCAAAGCAATGTGCCTTTCCCTCTCCGACGAGTGGATGGGGATTTAGGTGGGGAGTAGGTGGAGGGAATGGGAGGAGGGAAGGGAGTGGGAGCTGGGATTGGTATGTAAAATCGAAAAGATAGTTTGTTTTCTTTTAAAAAATTAAAAAAGTAAAAAAGAAAGAAATGGAATAAAGGAAGTGTTGACCTCAGGGCAAGATCCTACCCAGGTAAGTTTCTAATTTGTGAAAGGAACTAAAGAAAAGCTGTTTGTGGTGGTGCATGCCTTTATTCCTAGCACTTGAAAAGTAGAGGCTGGTAAATCTCTGAGTTCCAGGCCAGTCTGGCCTAGACATCCAATTTCAGGACAGCCAAGTTCTGGTTGTGAGGACAGAAAGCTGATGAATATGTAATTGGACAAATTAGCCGTGTCCCAGCCCCAGGAAGCAGCAGAATTTTGCAGTTTTGGAGATGTTGTTCTCAAGGTAAGGATAGGAGAAAGGGGCTGTGGAATTTACCCTTGAGACTAAGGAAAGCTACTGAGATCAGGTACGTGTCAGGGGTGTCCTTGAATAGATCTCTAGAGAGGACCTGGTGAGAAGCTGTAAACTTGCAGCCTGGATTGTCCTGGAGACACCAAGATGTTGAAAATGCAAGAACCATGGGATACATGCCTAGGAAATGGAACCAGCCCAAGAGAAAGAAGTATGTTGCAGTCAACAGAGCTGAAAGGAATCCTAAGAGCATTTTGGCTTGAGACCTGGAGATGCAGTTTGATGTTTGCCCAACTGGTTTTCAGTCTAACATTTGGTCCAATATTTCCTCACTATGTTCCCTTTCCCTACATTTTAAAATAATAATGTGCCTATCCTGTGCCACTATGTGTGGGAAATATTAATGTTTGATAATGTTATTTTTGATTTTACATGGAATTGCGGTCAAGAGTTTATATGAATCTCAGAAGAGATTTTGAATGTTAGGTCCTAAAACAGATTGAGGCTATGAGAGACTACGGGGAGTCCTGAAGTTGGACTAATTGAATTTTTAGATTATGTTATTACTACATACATATGGGGGTCAAGGAGTGGAAAGTAGGAGGTCCAATGCTAATTGCTAGGCTTCTTAGCTGGAGTCATTCTTTTAGATTCCTGAGAGTATTCCTTGCACCGGGTTTCTACCTCACCTTAAAATGCATTCCCATTGTGCAATCATCTTTCAGAACTCTCCCCTTTCACTACACACGGCTAATCCTTTATGTGCCCATCCCCACCTGCCCCCATTCTACCCGTGAAATCTCTTCAATTTCCCCTTTCCAAGGAGATACAAGTGTTTCCCCACTTGACTATTCCTAGCCTCTCTAGGACTATGGATTATAGCATAAGGTTATCCTTTACTTTAAAGTGAATATCCCCTTATGAGTATATGCCGTGTTTGTCTTTCTTTGTCTGAGTTACTTCACTCAGTATGATTTTTTTTTTGTAGTTCTCACCATTTGCCATTGAATTTCATGATAATCATTGTCTTTTACAGATGAGTAGCACTGTATAGTGTAAATGTACCACATTTTCTTTATCCATTCTTCAGTTGAAAGACATCTAGGCTGTTTCCAGATTCAGGTTATTAGAAATTAAAGCTGCTACAAACATAATTGAGCAAGTATCCATGTGGGATAATTAAGTATCCCTTGTGCATATATCCAGGAGTGATATAGCTGAGTTTTTAGGTAGATCACTTTCTATATTTTTGAGAACAGCCACATTGATTTCAAAAGTGACTGAACAAGTTTACATTCCCACCAGCAGGAGGATTTGTTCCTTGGTCCACACCCTCAGGAGCATGAAGTATCATTTGTGGTTCTGATCTTAACCATTTAAACAGATCTAAGATAGAATCTCAGAGTCTTTTTTATTTCCATTTTCCCGATTACTTTGGATGTTGAATGTTTTTAAGCATTGCATAATTATTTAAGGTATTTATTTTGAGTATTCTCTGTTTAGGTCCTAACTCCTTTTTTAAAATTGGATATTTCTTGTTCTTATGGCTAGTTTCATAAGGACTTTATATATTTTGGAAATCCTCTATCAGATGTGGAGTTGGCAAAAATCTTTTCCCATTCTGTAGGCTTTCATTTTGTCCTATTGATGGTGTCCCTTGGCTTACAGAAACCCTCCATTTCATGAGGTCCCATTTAGTAACTATTGATCCTATTATATGTGCTATTGGTGTTCTACTCACAAAGTTGTCTCCTGTGCCAATGCACTGAAGGCTATTTCCCACTTCATCTTGTATCAGTTTCAGTGAATCTGGATTTATGCTGTGGTTTTTGATCTACTTGGACTTGAGCTTCATACACTGTGAAAGAAATCAATATATTTGCATTCTTCTACATGCTGACATCTAGTTAGAATACCACCATTCATTGAAAATGTTCTTTTCCATTGTATACTTTTTGCTACTTTGTCAAAATTCAGGTGTCCATGTATGTCTGGGTTTTCTTCTAGGACTTGGATTCAGTTATATTGATTGACACATCTGTTCTTATGCCAATACCATGTGGTTTTTAATACTATAACTCTATAGAAGAGCTTGGTATCAGGGTTGGTAATACCTTTGGAAGATCTTTTCTTATATATGATTGTTTTTATTCTTTTAAATTTTTTAGTGTTGTTATTTTTCCATATGAATTTGAGTATTGTTTTTTCAAGTTTTCTAAAGAATTGTGTTGGGATTTTAAAAGAGATTATATTGACTCTTCGGCTTAATTTTAGTCAGATGGCCTTCTCTGGGATGAAGCTTACTTGAAAGTGGTGGAAGATTTTTTTGATGTGTTCTTTGATTCAGTTTGCCAGAATTTTATTGTTTTTGCATCATTATCAGGAGGGAAATTGGTCTGTAGTTCTCTTTCTTTGTTGAATCTTTCTGTGGTTTGTATATTAGGCTGATGTGGCATCAAATTTTTTTTTTAATTTGGAAATGTTCCTTCTGTTTCTATTTCATGGAATAAGTTGAGATGTATTTGCTTTTCTCAAAGAGTTTGGTAGGATTCTGTGCATCTCATTGGCTAGGCATGATCAGGACTTCTGACAGCACCTAGTACTAGGCCTTCAGGCAAACTCTGGACCTCTTTTACTTTAGATCTCTAGTCTTTTTTGGCTGCATGAGCAAACTTTAAACTGTTAACCTACACCTGGGTCTTCTTCTTGGCTCTCTTGGCTATCTCTGATTGTTTCTTGAGTCTGGAAAACCAAGCCTAGAGCTCACAGTCTTGTTGGAGGCTTTTGATCGAGAACTACCTGAAACCTTTCTAGAAGTCTAGTATACCAATGCTTGCATTGTGGCAGGCATTTTTACTTTGCCGCCCCCACCCACTTAACATACTGGCTTCTCAAGAGCTCACCAGTAGACAAGAACTCTTAAAGTAGCCATACACATTTTTCTCCAGCTTTCTCTGGCCCTACATGGAAATATGGTCCCATGTTCATAAGCCAAAATGTTGATGATTTCCTTTTTACTCTATCCCCACATAAGGCACCCAATTTTTTTCTACTCTCTACTCTTTGGGGACCTGCCACCAGCTCCCAAATAAACACATGCAATCTTATTATTACTTACAGCTGCCCAGCCTTAGCTTGGTTTGTTTCTTGCCAGCTTTTCTTAACATATTTACCAGTATATCTTTTGAATCTGGGCTTTTTCCTTCTCTTACGGCTGACTGTTAAGCTAGGTGGTTGCCCCTCCAAAAGAGCAGAAAGTAAAGAAGCCAAAAATGTAAAATAACAACAACAATTTTCTGTTCCAGTGTGAAGCTAGACTAAAAGAAAATCCAACAGCATCTATCATCAGCATAAAGTTGGTTATAAGGCATCATCTTGTGCTTCAGTTGTGTTGGAAAATTCAGGTCTTGTTGTAGTGGGATGACGGACTCTGGCAGTGACATATTGCTCTGGCTGTTACTCATTGTGTTCTTACTCTTATGCTTAGGCATCTGAGTTTGGAGTGGTTAGAATTTTCAGTGCCAATTTCTGGTTTAGTTTTTAACGAATGAGTGTTTTCATCCTTGGTTTCTCTTTGCTTTCTGGTCCTCTGGCTGCCATGGTCTGTGGTTGAGTAAATCATTTCCACCTGCTTTGGATACTTGAATTCAGATGGCCTGAATGACCTCTGGTCCAGTAGGGGGCTTCTGTCCAAGTTTGGAACTGAAATTCTAGATACATATATAGTCTCTGTTCTACAGAGAGGTCCTCTGGCTTCCAGGACGCTGGCAAAACTTCTGTTGGGATAGAAGGTTTCTACCTGGTTTCTAGGGAGTTTTCCCAGTTGCTGGGGTTCAGCATGTTGGTCTGGCCTCTGGGGTTAAGAATGATGGTCTGGCCTAGGATAAGGTAGCTGGCTTCTGCCAGAGAAGTGGCCTAAGATATGGTTATGAGGAGACGAGGGGCAGGTGTAGCTATGGTGGATGAGTTCTGTCAGGTTGCTGGGACAGCCTGACTTTGAGTTCAGGATGCTGGCCTGATTTCTGGTAGTATAGAGGGCTTCCTCCAGAAATGTGGGCTAGGGAATCTTAATTTCTTCTTTAAATAGTACCTATGTCATAGCCATGTGAAAACTCAAAATGGTTGCATATTAGAGCAGTAATACCTGTTAAATGAGAAACAGAAATTACATAGGTTTGAATTTTTAGCTATTAAAAAAGTTACTAATATCAAAATTTACCTGTAATTTATAATACAGTATTTTTATATATGGTTGCTGTTTTATAAGCAATGTTGTTATTTATCTTTTGAGAATTAGACACAATACAATCTTTGACAGTTTTATTATTGATTCATTCAATATTTCTAGCCTTGACAAAATTATTCTATTTATTTTCTAGAAGATGGTTTAGTATAAAATGACATTAGCTTTCTTCTCCAGAATCTTTGTAGGCTCCTCTAATGAAAATATCTCCAGTGACCTCACTTGATCAATTCTCTACTCCAGAACTGAGAAGCCACTATTGTAGCCTACACATGTAAGTTAACTGTGTCATTCATCATTTTATTATGATAGCATCAATTTATAAAGTGAAATGGTTTCATTTAGCTCAATATTTGGAAGTTCCTACACATGATTTGATTAACCTCTTTGGTGTGGGGCTGAAATGAGGAATCTCATTTGGGAAGAGAGTGTGTGGTTGAGAAGAACCTCTTATGAGCAGGAAATGAAAACTTGGAAGAAAAAAAAGGGTCTCATCTCCTTCAATTGTACTGCACAACGCTCTTTGGACTTCCCATTAGAGCAACCATTGGATCTCATTATTACCATTTGGGAACCAAGTCTTTAATACAGGAATTTTATTGGGCTACCAAGACCAAACTGTAGCACAATTTGGCACTCTAGACATTCAGAAAATGAAAGCATGTGATTTTTTTTTGTTTTTCTTTTCTTTCACTGGCCTGTTTCACTAGGATAATGCCATCAGGCTTGGCCATGTTGTTGTCTGTGTCAAGACTATCTTTCTTTTAAATACTTGAAAATAATTTACAACATGCATATGCCAACTTCTGCTGTATCGCCCCCTTTTTTTCTGTGCAAGGAGTTGCATCAATCCCTGCCTATTAGAAAATATTAGGATGACAAATGTAAAAGGTCAATTAGCTAAGCCCACCTATTCATCAGAGATGTGTGTGTGTGCATGTGTGTGTGTGTGTGTGTGTGTGTGTGTGTGTGTACGTCTGTGTAGAGCTAAAAATTCACAAGGCACAGTGATTTTAAAGGAATCTCCAGCAGGTTTTACAGAAATAATTTTATAGTCTCTGCAAAAACACATAGACTTCCACACGTTTACACATTCTCACATTTTTTTATTTTGTTTATTTTACAACATACATGGATATGAACAGAAATACCAAAATATGCCTGACCTGAAATTTTTAATAGTCATAAAATAATCCTTCCTTTGTTCACTAGAATATTGTCCCTGGAAAAAATATATTTAAATGCCCTGTATTATGATCTAGCTGCTTATAATTTTGCCATGACTTGTGGAAATATTTAATATATTATGCATATGAGTGCTATGTCACATATTATTTTACAAATCCTTTATACACTACTCTCAATAGCATTTTCATTTTGTTAATAGTATTATCAGATACTAGGGAAGAATGCTTTTCAGACCAAACAGGAAAGAAGCATTTTGGAGCTCATAGTAGTTGTGAAAGCATGAGCAGATCTGTGCAAGTACAAGTTATACAAAAATGTTAGTACAGACAAAGGAGGGTGGGTATGAAATGAACCACTAGCCAATGAGCTATTATTATTTGACAGCTGCTATGAAAAGGGAATCAGCTGGCACTAATAATATGAAACTTGGTAGAAGAGCACACACCAGGTCTGATCTCACTCCCAGGTCAAGCTGGGAAACACAAGGTGGACTCAAGTCAAGCCACCAGATCAGACATGCTGAATCTTTCCTGGTAAGACACCACTTTGTGGTGTTACACAGATTATTCGATATGGGTTAGTCAAGATGTGAGTAAGAAGCTGAAACTAATGAGCCAGGCAGTGTTTAAAAGAATACAGTTTGTGTGTTTTTATTTTGGGTTTTAAGCTAGCTATGGGGGAGCCAGGAGGCCAGGAGCAGGGCGGCGGGAATGTGGCCCGCAGCTCCCCACTACAAGGGAGGCCACTTCTTGCTCTTCTCGTCATCTTGAGTATGTCACCTCCTTTTGACATCCAGTCTTAGCACTGTTACCTTCCGACGTGAATGTTTGTAATTGCGATACTTCAACACAGAGTCAGGGTAATTGTTTTTGTTTGATAATTTCTTCTTTCATCCAAATTTCCTTTCTAAAAGCAGACATCATAAAGTTACATAATTGTCTGATAATGTCAAGAATAGAATGGGTATTCATTTACTTTAATTTAACCAGATTCATAACAATGGATAAGTGTATTGCTTAATTATTTTGTGAATGTCCTAATGGTCTGAACCAAAGAGGTTCATAAATATAACTTATACTACAGGAGTTTTAATTAAATATTCTTCAGTGTTTTTTCCTTTAATTTCTTTTTTCAAAATCTGTTATCATTAGTCTATGGGACTCTAGCAGGGCTCACTGCACATTTTGTCCATCCCACTTATTTTTATATTTTAAGAGCATGCATGGCATTCAACTTGTATATTTTTGCCTCTAACACAAAACAGCAACTTATTCTAGTGAAAAATTTCAGATCTTTTGAATGTGAGAATTTTTATAATAAATACCTTGGAAATTGGAAATGCAGCATATCGTTAAAATTGGTTTTCCTGTTTCCTAGCAAAGCATAATATAATTTGATACTTTTCACCACAGCACAAGAAAAGCATCTTCTTACACTTAAGCATGATGGGATTATCGTATTACTTTCAATATGGATATACTGTTCTTTTTAACTTTTAAATCACATTTTTAAACAGCTAATTAAAGAAAGATTATCATTTTAAGGATAAAATATTATGCAATGTTGTGAGAAACAGAAATTTCTGAAATGTGTTAAATGTGAAAAATTACATGTAGTAATAGGCAAAACAGTGTACAATTCCCACTATACTCATAGCTGACGAAATGGACTTCATTACTGTAGTCCAGCCTCTAGTTAGTGCTGCTGACGAGTCCCGTGAAGAGAAAAAATTCAAAGATAAATCTTCACATTAGCACAACTTATCCAAAAAGAGAATCCCCTCAGTGCAGCATTATTTAGAGTAGGCACAACATCCACTGGGAAATTATATTTTTATTATAAACTCAGAAGGATTAATATTTCATTTTTCATTTACTGAAAAACAAGAAGAATAAACATAAATAGTCACGGAGGATTCCTACACTGTACCCTTCACTCCATTTTTATATCTTTTATTCTAGCAAGTAAACTGACTGACAGGGAGACCTGGGGTGTTAGTCCAGGTAGACTGCTTCAGCTTCATATGCAGTAATTATTGCTACTTAGACACTCTGGCTAAGTCAATGCCTGTCTTGTCCGTCCACTTGCCCTTCTTTGGGGGAAATGGTGGATCAATAGAAAGATGGATACAAAAAGATAGACAGAAAAATGTATGGAAGCAAATAAAAATAGCATATGTACAGATTGAAACATATGTTAGGCTTTGCAAACTCTGCAAGAGTCAGGACAGCTTGGAAGATGCTCATTTTCACTTTACAGATTTATGACAAGCTTTCTCCAATATTCATGAACACAGAGAGTATTTGCCTAAGGCAGATATAGTGGCGAGGCATTAAAACTGACAATAATGGCCTACCACAATGAACAACATAATTAGAGACTTTGGGCAATTTTATTCATTGAATTCAAGATACATCTACTGCTCTTACATTCTCTTTGTGAATGTAAGTGCAGTAATCCGAAACAAAGGTCAGTTATTCTTAAAAGTTTTAAATCTTTTTAATTCTTTAACTACCATCTTTTCATTTCCATTTTATTTACAGTATGTGAATTGCTGTTTTACTTAATTCAACAGATTCTTGACTAATTGACTGTCAGATACATTGTGACTGCTATGTTTAATAAACTGCAATTATAAACCTTTCAGAGGTTCCTTATTATTGTAAGAAAAATGAACACAAAGAAACAAAATTGCATTATATTTAGCATTTAATCAAGACTACGGTATTTTGAAGCTAGGTTTTTAGAAAACAGAAATAACTGTCACAGAGCTGTGGTTGAATTATTCCCTAATTGGCAGTCAACTTATGTCCAAATATATACAAACTATTTCACCATCAAATGAATAAAGTATTTGTAACGAATACACATCTAAGTCACATACTTTTACATTTATATCATACACACTCTTACACACACACACACACACACACACACACTTCTTTCCTCTCACACAAAATTCTATTGCATTCTACAGCTTAATTTCTTAATTCACTCTCCACAGGTAATGGCTTATCTGAAAGGATCCCGAGAGTCTAATCCAGTAGCCTTTAGCATTCTCTTCCTTACAACACCACGTCCAGTCTTTGCAAACTTAAAACAAACAGCATATTGTCAAATATCAGGCCGTCCTGCGGGTAACATGTGTATGGCAATCTCTCTTTTTTTTTCATTTTTTATTAAAAATTTCCATCTCCTCCCCTCCTCCTCCCCCTTCCCTCCCCTCCCTTCCACCCATACCCCCACTCCACCCCTCTCCAAGACAAAGAGCCATCAGGGTTCCCTTCGCTATGTTAAGTCCAAGGTCCTCCCAGCTCCCCCTAAGTCCAGGAAGGTGAGCAACCAAACTGACAAGGCTCACAGTAAGCCCGTCCATGCTGTAGAGTTCAAGCTCATCGCAGTTGTCCTTGGTTTCTCAGTCCTCCTCCACTGTCAGTGTATGGCAATCTCTTAGTGTTTCCTATGTTTCAAATACACTCTGCATTTTGTTACTTGCCTGCTGCAGGCACCTAGTCTTGCTTGTTTGTCTAATAACTATGATAGTTCAAATAAAACTTCTCCTTTAGAATTTTTCCTACAGCTCTTGTCTTTCTAATTTAACCATTTATTAGAGTTACTAATTATCTATATTTTTAACAATAAAAGGATAAATGGATCTCTTTAACCCCAATCATCACATATTAGGTTTTATTTTTTGAAGTAGTTCTAGAATCCAATCAGAAAGTTGTTGGTAACCCTCATGATATTTGTCCTACTATAAACCAGTGGGCATGTCTTACCTTATCGGTCATTATTATGAGTTTAAAAGTCCACAGCTGAGTAAGAATAATGATTACTTTTTTTCCTCTGGTAGTGTGCACAGCACCTTCCCAACTTGTAAAAATTAGCCAGTAGGAATGAAGCAAGTCATTCCATCTTCTTTTCTCATGTGATATACAAAAGGTGACTTGTAACATGTCATTTACATACAAATATAAAGATTTTCATGATGTTCTTTTCTATCCTGATTTCCCATAGAACTGTGGATATGAGAAACTGCTGTGTCCATTTGGATATATGATTTTTCTTATGCAAGCTAATTTTAGTGGTTAAGATTAATTATTCACTTGACAGGATAGAAAAAACAATTGTGCATTCCTGTGAGGGATTATCCACATTATGCAATTAGAGGTTTGAAGACATGACTTATAAAGGGGGAGTAGCAGTCAATGGACTTGTGTCTCACACTGAATAAAAAGAAATTAAAACACAAATCAGTATCACTCATAATGCTGCATCCTGAATTTAGATATAATGTGGATAGTTGACCTGTGCGATATAAAATAATTAATATGTCAATATGTTATAAATTTTGTGCCAAAAAGATGCTGAGTAAAAATAATATAGAGAATACTAATTTCTTGTGTCAGAGGCCACACATTGAGGCAACATCTGTTGGGTTCCAGCTCAACAATGTTCGCACATTCTAAGGTAGTAGCATGAGGATTAGAATTATTAAGCAAATGGAACATATGTATGAGAGAAATAAAAGACACAAAAACAGAATAGCACAGGGAGGGAATTTCAGTGAATACTGAATTCACCCATGTTTATTTTCTATCTGTTTATAAACCCCATTCTAGGTTTATAAAGGGGAGGGGGAGGCAACAGACTTCATTAACATGAAATAAGGAATAAACCAAGTATCCTGCAGGCAGTCACTCCCTGGAACATCCTGCCAATCTCCTTTGAAGGAACAAAAATAGAATTACATTCTTTGACACTTAGTCAAGGTGGAGTGGATCCACATCTGTACTCAAAATACCAATTAACCACACAAAGTTCAGCCCCGATGAAACCTGCGTGTTCCAGGGTAGAAGTGTAAGGATTAGAATTATTAAGCAAAAGGAACAGAGATATAAAAGAAATGAGAGACAGAAACATAGAACAGCATTGGATGAATACTGAACCCTGAATCCAACTTCACTTATTGTCCATATGCTTATATCCTTCACTATTGAAGGAGGAAGGTAACAGACTTCATTAACATGATATAAGGAATGAACTTGAATTCCCCGATCTTTGGTCCAGGTGAAACAGATCCACCTCTATACCCAAAGTTCTAACTAATCCCACCCTAGGTCAGGATACCTTGTTAATAGTTACATATGCTGTTGACAACTTTGAAAGAGCAAAAATAAGCTAAAACTCTATGATCTCCAGTCAAGGTAGAACAGGTTCACATCTGTGCGTTCCCACATATTTCTCCCTTTTTATTTAATCAATTCTGTGCTTCTGCCCCATGACAGATGACTGTGCCTGCCTTGAGAGCCTTTTCCCCATTTTCCAGACTTACCCGTAATTAATTGGTACATACATTCTGTCATTTATGCTCTGACTTAGATTGTCTGGAGGGGAGAGATCTTGTTTGTCTCAGACAACCAGCCTCCAAGAAAAAAGGGTTAAGCAAGAATGCATCTCTAAGCACTGGGACTTTAAGCCAATTTTCTGCCAAGATAGTTAATCATATGCAAGCAGACAAAGCTTTGTGATATAATAAATATAATATAATAAATATTATATAAATATTAAATAAATATAATATAATAAATATAAATATAATAAAGGAGTGCAGGATGAGCAGAAGTAGGATTGTCTTATAAAAATTGGTCTAGGATGTCTTTAACAGTTGTCAGCTACATCTAAATATAAATTTTTAAAATTTTTTCCTTTTAAATAAAGAATATGGATTAACTTAAAATGTAAAAGCTAATTATTAATAACCCTGTGCTTTTGGCAGAATGTTTGTAATTAACATAAGGCTCTGTATGTTTATTTGGAACCAAGAAGACAGGACAGCAAACTTCTGTTTACATATGGTACCCAAATGTTTGACAATAAATTCCAAATAAAGCCTGAACAAACTTTGAAAGGATTCTATTGGACTCTGATCATTGCTGGTGAGCAAAGGCACAGCTTTTCAAGAGACAACTTCCAGGCTTGGTACTTATGACAAAAACAGTGACTCTTTGAAGAGGTCCTACTACCAAACACTTAAATAGGTTTAGTGAGAAATAGGTGTCACGTCACACTAGTTAGTGGGTGGTGGCACGAACCAAGAGACTTCTTAGAGATGAGGCAGTAAACACGTATATGTCTCTTCACCATGAGACTAGACTCCCAGGAAGCCCAGAGGAGTCAGCACCAACCAGCACACTATGATCTAAGTTACACAGCAGTATTTTGCTCATGAAGACAGAAAAGTTTACAGATGCACAGTAAGGACAGATTGAGAAAAAAAAAAAAAGAGCCTCTAGTCAGGTAATGGTGTACTTTAAAATATGCATAGGCAGGAAGTTGACTACATCCACAAAAACACAGATAATAGATGACTTCACAGCAGCAAAGCCCAAAGAAGGGGAAAATGCACACAACAATGTTACCAACAAGGAAAACTAAAATAACAAGAGCTAGCAATCACTGGTCATTAACATCCCTTAATAAAATGGACTTAACTCACCCATAAAAATACACAGGATAACAGATTGGATAAGATAATAATCCATCCTTCTCCTGCATACAAGAAACACACCACAATCTCAAAGACCGACATCACCTCAGATTAAAGTGTTGGGAAGGAGATGGAAATTTTTAAATATAAAAAAAATAAACCATGAGAAAAAAAAATAAAAAAGTGTTGGGAAAAAATTTCAATCAAATGGATCTAAGAAAACAACCTGGTGTAAAAAAGAGACAAAGAAGAACATTTTGTGTTAGTCAAAGGAAAAATCCATCGAGAGGAAATCTCAATACTGAACATCTAATGCTCCAAATACAAGGGCATCCTCATACGTAAAAGAACATTTCTAAAGCTAAAATCACACATTAAACTCCACACACCAATAGTGTTAAACCCCACTTTCACCACTGGATAGATCTGACAAACAGAAAATTGACACAGAGATAAGGTAACTAACAAATGCTATGAAGCAAATGGATTTAATAGACATCTATAGAACATTCCATGCAAATATAAAAGAATATACCTTCTTCTCAGCTTCTCATGGAACCACCTCAAAAATTGACCACATATTAGGTAACAAAGCAAACCTCAACAGATACAAAAATATATTGTAATACCCCATGTATCTTATTGGGTAACCACGGCTTAAAATTGGAACTCCACAGCAATACTAACTCTAGAAAGCCCATGAACACATGGAAATTAAACAATAATCATCTAAATCATAAATGGGTAAAGGAAGAAATAAAAAAGAAATTAAAGACATCCTAAAGTTCAAAGAAAATTGTCACACAAAATATCCAAATTTATGGGACACAATGAAAGCAGTGTTAAGCGGAAAATTTATAACACTAAATGCCTACATGAAGAATCTGAAAAATTCCCACATTGGTGAGTAAACAGAACATTTAAAAACTCTAGAACAAAAAGAATCAAACTTACCCAGGATGACTAGATGGCAGGATATAATCACTGAGAGCTGAAATAAAATAGAAACAAAGAAAACAATACACAGAATCAATGAGACAGAGTTGGTACTTCTAGAAAGTGAAAAAAATAGACAAACCTTTATCCAAACTAACTAAAAGACAAAGAATATCCAAGTTAACAAAATCAGGAGTGAAAAGGGGGACATAACAACGAACATGGAGGAAATCCTATCTTTTCTGTAATTTAGTGCAATAATAGCAGTAAGTTTATCATGGAGCCCAAAATCGATCATCTAGTCTCAGGCCCTAGAAAACATTAACAATTTCACATCTGGGTTCCATCTAATGTAATGTTCATATTTTTATGTAAACAACAAGCATATATTCCTAACTTTAACAAACTATTTGAAATTTGTAGTGTGGAGCTTTAGGCTGCATTCCCGCCTGGCTCCCGGCTGCCTGACTAGCTTATGCCCCAAAATAACAACACACAAACTGCAGTCATTTAAAAACTGCCTGGCCCATTAGTTCCAGCCTCTTACTCACATCTCGATTAACCCATATCTAATAATCTGTGTAGCACCATGAAGTGGTGCCTTACCGGGAAGATTCTAGCGTATGTCCATCTTGGGCTGGAGCTTCATCGCATCTCTCTCCCTGAGGAGAGGCACGGCAGACTGGCTCAGAGAGCAGAGGCATGGCAATTTATTAACTTCCCTTCCCAGCATTCTGTTCTGTCTACTCCGCCCACCTAAGGGCTGGCCAATCAAATGGGCCAGGCAGTTTCTTCATTAACCAATGAAATCAACTCAAACAGAAGACTCTCCCACATCAGAAATTAGATAAGTAAATATATTAAATAAAAATAAAATAAAAGGCAAATTATTAGTATTTCTAACATGAGAACCTATAATACATTTTAAATAATATTGTTTAGCTGAAAGCACTACTACTTCACAAATATTTAAATTAAATAGGAGTTTGTATAACTGTTTTTCCAGTAATTAAAAATATGCAATGTCTTCATTTATTTATTTGGATTTTCATCAAAAGTATAAGTCAGATAAAGAGTACATGTGCATTTCAAAAATGTGATTCAAGAATAGGTATGCCAAATTTCTAAATGAAAGCTCTTCAGAAAACTAGATCAATGAAATAAAAAGCACCAACATTCTACATGTTGGTGGGCCATAGAGATGCCTGTTATGCTGAAAGCACTAACAAACTTAAAAACTTAATCTGTGCAATATCTCTTCATCTGTTCCTTCTGGGTTTCTAAGAAGGCATAAATTGAAAGGACTGTATCAATTTAACATGGGAATGATGCAACAGCAAGCATTACTTAATGCTTTTTTAAAAAAATCAAAGCCATGAGTCCATTTATTGTTAAATAGAGCTAAAAGTAGGAAGAAAGAGTTCCTAAGTTCATTGAGTAAATGGTGTAAGAGGGCTATCAAAGCTTTATCTTCTGGCTTTTCAGTACTCAGGATTGGCCTCAGCAGAAAACTGTTGTCCTAAGGATTACAAAGTGAATGCCCTTGTCAGTCAGTGTAAAAGGATGGCCCCTATTCAAGATTCTCTTACTCTAAAGAGTGAGATAGAACTTTCTGGGAAACTCTCAAAAGACTTCCAAGACTTACTTTTAAAAAGCTCATGAGTAACATGTAACACTGGTAACTCTAAAGTGACAGTGTAGGCACGATGGTTGATTTAGATCAACCCAGACTCTTGGTTACCACCAAGTTGCATAAGTTTTTCTTTTTTCTTTTTTCTTTTTTTTTTTTTTTTTTTTTGGTTTTTCGAGACAGGGTTTCTCTGCAGCTTTTTTAGAGCCTGTCCTGGACCTAGCTCTTGTAGACCAGGCTGGCCTCGAACTCACAGAGATCCGCCTGCCTCTGCCTCCCGAGTGCTGGGATTAAAGGCGTGCGCCACCACCGCCCGGCAAGTTGCATAAGTTTTGTTAGAAAATAGCAATATCTGAAAGATAATTAGTAGTCTAACACACACACACAAAAAAAAAACACCCAGAAAAAGGGACATTAAATATTTACTGCTGGTCAAGCCTCTTGCATTTAATCATATTTCCACATTTTTCTTCTCCCTCCTCTTTTCAAGAATTTATTTCACAAATATGTGATCATGTCACACAATATACACATGAATATTTTAGGTGTTCATATTCATGTGAGTACATCTAATTTCTCCGCAAAAGCAGAAAACAGAAAAGGCACCATCTAACATAACCTGAAGTGCACATTTTTGGGAGCAGTGAGCAGACCTTTAGATTATGGCCAGATGTTGCACCCAATGATCAAGTTGCACCTTGCTAAATCATCAGTCATCAGCATTTAATGCAAACACACATGGTGTGGAAGTGAAAACAATTACAATAAAAAACTCCACATTGCATATGTATTGTCAGAAAATTTAAATTCATTTATTACATATTCTGTTCCTTACAGAAAATTTGTAAAACCATCCCTCTCTAGTAGGAGACTGATTTATATACACTCATTTAAACAGACTTTTTGTCTTCCCTCTCCAAAGTTTGACTTTATCTGTTCTTTGTTTGCTTATTTGTCTGCTTGCTTGTTTGTTTTTTCCTGTGACATTTAAGATTAGATTGTTTTCTCCAATTGTGTGTTCAATCCTAGGTCTCTGGGCCATCCAGCATCTGGATCCTGGCACTCAGACAGTGTCCAGGGTGGGCTCACTACCTTGGCATGGGTGTCAGGCTGAACCAGTCACTGTTTGGGCACTACCACAATCTCTGTTCCACCCTTACCACATAACATCCCATAGGCAGGACAGACTGTAGATCAAAGGTTATTTGGCTAGATTGGCTTCGCAATTCTTCCACTGGAGGTGTTGCATGGTCACAGGAGACTAGCTATCTTATATTGCTAGGAATATTAGCTAGAGTTATCTTTGTAGGTTACAGAGATTTTCCCTTATACCAGACTGATTCCTGACCCTGAAATGCCCCTACACTATTTTCTAGTAATTTCTTTCAGTACTCTCACTCCCCGTCAATGATTGGAGAAAAGAAGTGTCAAGGTAAGGGTGCCTGATGATTATCTGCTATACCTATAGATTGGTACCTACTCCAATTGTCATCAGAGGCTTCATACAGCAACTCATGGTAACAGATGCAAAGGTTCACCACCATATATTAGGATGAGTTTGATGAATCCTGCTGAAGAGAGGGAGGAATGATTGTAGGAGCCAGAGGTTCAAGGACATCACAGGAAAAATCACATAATCAACTCCTAGGAGTTCACAGAGTTCAAACTGGCAAGCAGCGAATCTGCATGGGACTAACCTGGGCACTCTACATATGTGTGACATTTGTGAAGCTTAAAGGAATCCTAACAGTAGGAGCAGGGACTGTCCAGAACTCTTTGACTGGATGTTGGGAACCTATTCCTCATACCGGGTTGTTGGGAGCAGTGAGACCCCAAATCCTGAATTTCTTGTTATCCCCTGATCTGAGTGCCTACAGCTGCTCTGAGCACGAGACCTTCAGGAGTTCCTGATGGCAGGAGAGTGGTTTCTGGTGGGTTTGGCTGGGGCGTGGCTATCTCTATATAATCTGCCCCTGAACACAATAAAGGGGGCATTCTTTGGGAATTCAAGGATGACCCATGTTGCTGTCTCTCTGTATGTGTTTGTGTATTTTAACCTCCAGTCCCTTGCCCGAAGCTCTGGAACTGGGTAATAGCGCACAGAGCACAAACAAGGGGGCGCGGGGCGAGGCACCGGGTTGACTTGCCCAGCCTCAAAACAAGAGGAGATGTTTAGTCCTATAGCAACTTTATATGCTTTTTGTTGTTGTTGTTGTTGATATCCATTGGAAGCCTGAATCTTCTGAACAGAAAGGAAGTAGAATGAATTGAGACTGGCAGAGGGGAGGAGGGAGGCGAAGATGGAGGGAGAGTAGACAAGGAAAACTGCAGTCATGATGTAAAATAAATAAATAAATAAATAGACAAATAAATAAATAAATTTAGTTAATAAAAAATGAACTGTCAAAAAAAATTATAGAAAATTCTCTCTGGACACTGAATCACCTTTTACAAAGCTCTTACTGCTGATAGAAATCAACTAGAGTGGTGTTTCTTATGCAATGGTTACCGGTAGTGAAGGTTAGCCAGGTTTACACCTCACACTAAGACAGTTGATTTCAAACTTCTTCTATAGTACAAATATTTTAAATGAAATATATGATCTAAGATAAACAATTAGAAAAATCTTTAAGGACAGAATTTTAGAATATTTTGAGTTATCATTGTAAATGTGCCAGCTCTGTTAGCAGACACAATTTTCTGAGCTACTCGTTCTGATCCTACTCCTCCAGACCAATGTTTCTCCTGCCGCTCTATCTCATGTATCCATTAACCGGCCTTCCTTCTGCCCGATGATCTCTTCTGTCAAGATCTCTTCTGCCCAATTCATTGCCTTCATCCTAGTTTGTTTCCAATTGTTTTGATTAAGCTCCATGACTTGACATAAAATAACTTTGGGGAAAAATATTGTTTTGGGTTTTTTTTTGTTTTTTGTTTTTTGTTTGTTTGTTGTTTCTGTTTTCCTCTATCATTAGGGAAGCAAAAGCAGAGACCTTGTGGCAGGACCTGAAGCAGAGGTGGAAACGTCATGGAGGAAGGATGCTTAGTGGCATTCCTTTCATGGTTTGCTTGGCCTGTTCTAATTATTTGTGTGTATACAGTCCAGGTTCACTTTCAAGAGAACCTTCAACAGTGGGCTGCATCTTCTCACATCAGTCATTAACCAAGAAAATATCCCACAGACCTAATTACAGTTCGATTTGATGAAGAGATTATTTTAGTTTGGGTTTCATCTCTACAAGACACCATAGCTTGTATTAAGTTAAAAAAAACATGACAAGTTCACACTCTGTCTACTTCACACACACACACACACACACACACACACACACATACACACATATACACACCTTCATTTGCATGCATTGGAGCTCATGCACACATTAAACCTATGTTCTACATGAGAAAATGGTGGTGTATTTGTCATTTTTTATTCTGGGTTTCTAACCTTACTTAACCTGGTGATTTCCAGAACCATTCATCTTTTTTTTTTTTTACAAATGCCATTATTTCAAATGATCCATAATCAGGAAAAGCAGGTATGAGTATGTACTTGTGTATGCATGTGCACATTTCATTGGTGTCTTTAATTAGTGAGTAGACTCTTGAATAAAATAAAGTAGAACTCAAGAATGTCTCAAAGCACAGTATTTGAGATAGCACTGTAACACATGCTGTCTCTGAGCCAGAATAAAGAACTGTCCTTGACAATGATTTCACATGTCAGTTTTTATTGTGGGCCTCCAAAATGACAAAGAGAAGAAAATCTGTATCAATTCCCTAAGTGAACTTGAAGAAGGACCTTGAATCGTAATAAAAGAATAAAGTGCCACTAATGAAACAGCGCAGTCATTCTTCATCCAAAAAGCCTAAAGTGATTTTTCGAGGGCCATTCAGCAGTAGAGGGTTAATGTCTTGACCAGGTTCTAAAAGAACTTTCAGATGAGTGGTTTGCAGTTCAGATAAATTGGTGCCAGCAATGACAGTATGAATCCTATCTAAACAGAAATGATACCCTGCCAAGTATTTACAATGCAGGTAAGAGAGTTCTAGTCAAGGTGTCTGTCATAATGCATCCAGTGAGCTCAGCCAGATTTGGGTAGATATTTTTTTCTTTGCATCAAATCTGGAACATAGACGAATGATGCAGATATTTAGCAATATATATTTTGTCTTGATTTTAGGCCTGCGAGATAACAGCTACTTCTTCACAGAAACAAATGATATAGAACTGAATCAAATAATTCCAATAAGATTAGCATCAAAAGTAATTCTCAAGTTCTGGATATGAAAGACAAAATATTGTTGATAACCAGAAAATCCTCATTCGATTTTCTTATGTGTTTTCCAGAAATATTCAGGATCACAGCAGAACAATGTGGACTCATCTGTGTGTGAATAGAGATATAAATTTTATACTACATATGGAATGAACTGTTACTCCTTCTTGTATTTTAAGAGAAAGATTGTCACATCTATTATCACTGAGGCTTTGGAAATGGTTTCTCAGTTTGTGAACGGTATGGTACATTGCCTGCTCTGGTAAGTTACCTTCTCACCTTGGTCTGTTAGGAATGCTAAACTAAGTGAACACACACTGAAAGAGAAAAAAAAATGTCAGAGAGAATTGTGAGAAGAACTGTGCCAAGAGGGGCGCTGAGAGAGGATGGAGATGACAGAGCATAATGGGCAGGAAAAATTACTAAAATCTACTGTGCACATGTATTGAACTGGCAGGCGATAAAAATAAATAAATAATTAAGCCTTCACCTGAAAGATTCTTAATGAAAGAGATCCATGTACACATTCATGTGGCTAAGGTAACAATCGATCTTAATGACTTTCAATTAACTTTGTGGAAACAATTTAATTCTTGGTATGGTTGTGTATATAAACTTAATTGTGATCATAATAATCAGCATCACACACCAATAATATCTTATATTGTTGACTGTCATATATATATTAATTTGTTGAACCAGAGGTATCATGTTTCCTTAGTTATGTAGCACTTTAGAAGGTGGCTACAGAATAACATATGTCTGTGGATGGGTTTTGGGTCATTTAATCATAAGAGATAAATAGGTATGAAACAAAATAGGTTTATTTATTTAAAGGGGCACTGAACATTCATGGAGACTATGCATGCATACTACATGACACTAAGGATTATGTGTCTTAAGAATTTGGGATCAAGCTAATTTTTATCATTAATTGTATTTTATTTTGTATTTTACCACTTTCATAAATATGCATTCTTTTCTCATGAAATGTATTGTGATTACAATGACCCCTGCCTCAACTCCTTCCAGTTACTCCTCACCTCCCTTTACATTCTCATCCACTCACTTTCTATCTCTCATAAAAAAGAGCCTAAGAGATAACAATGAAGAAAACAAAATAAAACAACAACAAAACCATCATATTGAAGTTGGACAAGGCAAACCAAAGGGAGAGAAAAAAAATCCCAAGAGAAGACACAAGAGTAAGAGACCCACTCATTCATATACCCGGGAGTTCCATAAAAATACTCCACTGAAAGCTAAATGTGTCTGCAGAGAACCTTGGGCAGACTTATGTCAGAACTGTGCTTGAAGCTTCAGTCTCTGTGAGTTTGAATAATATGCCATTGTGTAAATATACTATATTTTCTTCATCCTTTCTTCTGTTGATGGATATCTAGGCTGTTTCTAATATTGGACTATTATGAATATGACAGGAATGGACACAGTTGAGTGAGTGCCCAGGTGGTAAGATGAAGCATCCTTTGGGAACATGTCCATGAGAGATATAGTTGGATCTTGAGGTAGATAGATTTCTAAATTTCTATCAAACCACCATACTGATTTCCATAGTGGCTGTACAAGTGTGCACTACCTTCAGCAATGAGTAAGGAGTCCTTTTATTCTACATCATTGCCAGCACGAGCAATCACTTGTGTTGTTGATCTTAATCGTTCTGACATGTGTAAGATGGAATCTAAAAGTGCAGCTATTTACATTAAATAAATAAATCAAGTGCACTTAGGGGCAAGGTCTTAATGATAAAATGCAAATACTTTGACTTCTAATACATCAAATAATAATTTGAGCTGTTTGATAACTCTAGATTATACAAGGCTACTTATACAAGTGAAATCAATACTGTTCCAATAATTGGACAAATGTTTTGTATCTTGTGCATTAAAATATAACCTTTAATAGATATCTAAAAGATGATGGTGCAAAAGGAGTCTGTCAAAACCTAATGTAGCAATGCAGTGTGTTTTTAGGATACTTAAAAATATTATACATTCAGTATCATAAAACTTTGCTATCTGTTGCTGACATCTGTCATTTTCCAGTTTCAAGTGAATGACTTCCCAATGGTCCTTTCAAAATCATATAAAAGCAAGCTATAGTAAAATGACTCAGCAGGTTGTATTTATGTAACTTATGCATACATATGCATGTAACTACAATAAAAAGCAAGCTGTCAATTTGAGAGAAGTGGGCTGCGAGGAAAAGGAGAGAGAACAAGGATGGGAGAACTGATGTGGTAATGTCTATAGGACATTTGCTTTGCAAATTCCTTGCCAGTCTAGAGTATGTCTCTTTATATATTTTATATGATACTTTTAGAAGACGAGCGTGGTTCTTGTTAGTGTCTTACCTTCAACTTGGGACAATTTATTAAATACACATTTTTATAATTTTCTTCATCTTTTTCTTGTCAAGTCTTAGATATGCTAACTCTTTCTATGATTTTTAACATACTTTCTGTAAAAATGTCCAGATTTCATCTGAAGCCCTAAGACTTACCATGGAAGGAAGGCAAGTCAGGAATCAGAGAAACCCACATATTGGGAACTTCTCAATTATAATGACTTCAAATGCTAGAACCATACTAAGTGTCTATGACGATATCAAAATTAGCCAACTATTGCAAGTTTATATTCACAGTAATCATCATTTATTAAAATTTTACCAAGTATATCATAAACTTGACCACATGATTACAACAAAGAATTTTTTTAAAAAATAAAATCTTGACATAGTGAATAATATTGGACTAGCTAGATGTGAATGTTATAATAAACAGCATTGACTAAAACACCAGAAATACAATGAATTATTGTCCCAGAATATATAATAGGACATAGAAATGAGCAAATAACATGAGGAAAAGTGTTAAATCTCACTAGTCATTAAAGAAATGCAAATTACCTTAAAATGTGTTATTACAATGAATATAATATTAAGGCTAACATCAAGGATTGATGAAAATGTAAAGAAAATGAATTTTACACATTTCTGATGAAAATGTAAATTAGGTGACCACTTTTACAATTGAGTAACCTATTCTGAACTTGAACACAGAAATGCACGCTAATATATGATGATTTACTCAATACATAATAGTTCACTGTTACAAAAAGGAGATCCAATTCAAGGCATGTAATAGGATAGATGACTGCAGTGTAGTTATACTAAACTTTATACATTCTATGAGCTTCCAAAATATTCATAACACTGATAATTTTCAACTCCCAGATTTTAAAGAAAGCAATTATCAATTATGATTATAATAAAGAATTATTGTAATATGTTGCAATAAAAATATGTGAATTATTCTCTCATTTTCTCCCTCAAAGTGTTCTATTTTAAGACATTAATGCTTCTTGTCATAAATTATGATAATATCAACAGAGGGATTTGCTACACAGTGATATGGTTTATGCCTCAGGTAGCAGACACAGGTCAACATCACAGAACACTGTACGTAAAAGTCCATGATTTTTTAAATTATGAGTTATTTCTGAAAATTGCCAATTAACAATTCTGCATTATGTTTGACTGCACATAGAGGAAATAAAAGGAAGTAAAACTCCTGATTAGGTTAGAAGTACTCTATTTTAAGCAAAAGTGTGCATCCATTTTTCCAAAAATAACCTAGCCCACACAGAAATAAATAAAAACCTGTGAAGTAATGCCAGAAAGATGAATTAGCAGGAGAAGGTTTCTGTCACCGAGCCTCATGGTACAACCAGTTCAATCTCCAGGGTCCATAATTTTTTCTCTATGTTCCAAACATTTGCTCTGTGACATGCTCTCTCTCTCTCTCTCTCTCTCTCTCTCTCTCTCTCTCTCTCTCTCTCTCTCTCTTTCTCTCTCTCTCTCTCTCTCTGTTTTCTCTCTCTTTCACACACACATTCACTCTCATACAATAACAAAGGAAATAAACAATAAATAAATAGTCAAAACGTGATAAAGTATTTAAAGAAGTGTTAACAGAAACTATTTAAAAATAGGAATAAAAACAACAGCAGAGGTTCCTCTTAAAATAAAATAGTTGTATAGTGTTGCCTCATCAAACTACTGGAATCTGGAATCTGTAATGTTAATAACAAATACCATCAGCTATATGAAAATGTGTGTTTATAACTCATGAACACAATGTTGGTATAGAAAAATGCAATGTTATATCATTTTCATTATATTGCAAAGCATCCAAAGCGCAACCCAAGTTTGAGAATTCAGAAAAGGCTTAACATCAGTAACACCGAGGTAAAGGAAGGTTTGTGAAGTGAGTAATGTCTTCTTTATCCGTTGCAGTGGTGCTTATCTGCATTTCTTTCAAGAAAGCTCGATGATTTCCATGTGGATGATTAATTGTTTTCAAATAATTGTGGAATATTCCTTTACACTCTATAAATATATGTCACTGTTATTTGTTCATAAAGAAGCTGACTGGCCAATAGCTGAACAGGATGAGGTTAGGCAGGAAAGCCAAACTGAGAATGGTGGGAGAAAGTAGGGTGGAGTCGGGAAGTCTCCAGCAGATGTAGAGAGAAGAAAGATGGGATTTCCATTCTGAGGAAAGGTACCAAGCTATGTAACAAAGCAAAGATAAAAAATATGGGTTAGGCAGGATGGTGGTGGCACACACTTTTAATCCCAGTACTCCAGAGGCAGAGGCAGGTAGATGTCTATGAGTTTGAGGCCAGCCTGATCTACAGAAAGAGTTCCAGGAGAGGCTTTAAAGCTACACAGAAGCCCTGTCTCAAACAAACAAACAAAACATAAGAGTTACTTTAGTTGTAAGAATTAACTTGTAACAAGTCTGAGATGTGGGCCAATCATTTATAATTATTAATAAACCTCAGTATGTTTATTTGGGAGTGGCTTATGGAATCCTTCCACATTCAAATAATTTTACTAAAACAAAAAGTATGTTTGCATCCTTCTCTTGAGTCTCAGTGCACCACGATATATTTTCTCCTTTTTACTATTTATGTTATCAAATAGTTGGATTTTTTTTTTTAGCCGTAAGATTTAATTTCTACCAGATAGATGGATCTTTATCAATGCTTTGGAGAATTTGTCTTCCTTTCTTTTATACTCAAGAATCTAACATATTTGTACCAATTCAATGGGTCAGTTTAGTGTTCTTTGATATCTTCCTCTGCATAATTAAATCTTTCAAAACAGGCCTGAAATGATCAACACAATGTACTTCTGTTGGTAACTGCATTGCCTACTTCACTGAAACCTAAAATTGATTACAGGTGATTTTCCAAATAGATATGAGTACAAGAACAGTAGCAATAATATGTTCAATAGCAAATAGTCCTAACACTGAGGGAAAGGTAAGGATTTTCTTCCATGAGAATTTTCAAGAAAAATTTGGATGATCTCATTGGATAATACAGCACATAAGATAAACTAACTCTAATTCTCTGTTCAAATTTTGCTTTTCATATTGTTATGTAAGAGGTATGGTGGGCTATTTTGTATATTTGACAGGCCATGTTTATGACAGTGTGATATACAAAACAAGTATCGATATGGGGTATAAGAAAAACAGTGTTTCCTTTTTTGAGTAAGTAGGTTCATTATCTCAAAGCATTCTAGAAGGCAATAATATGAGATATTGTTCACCTCCATTACTATTGTGTTAAGAACAGAATTAAAGAACTTTACCTTCTGTGTTAGAATCTCATATGTAACCAATTTCAAACGCATTTGAACTTATGTTACTTGATAACAGAAACCATTTACTTTGGGCTTTCTATCTTGTGTTGTATACACTCTGGAGTTCCCCCAAAGCAGTCAGTTATATGTCAATATCATAAAGTTTTAGTGATAATAATTCCCTCTCAAATACCAAGAGCTACTGCATCACACATGAGTGTGTGACTCACGGTCTTCTTATCTCTTTGTGGGTTTCAGAAAGCTATGAAAGTATTGTGACTTAAAATATAGCTAATATCTCTCTGTTGAGCTTTTACTTTTTATTATCTCAGTATTTTATCTCAATATTATAGCTACTGGTTTCTGTTTAAACACTTGTTTCTCTAAATAGTAATAAGAAGGTGTTTTGCTGGGGGTTCAAAGGAAAATGAGTTTGTAGAGAACTTTCAGTTCAGACTCAAGTCTGAGATAATGGACATGATAGGAAATAAAGAAACACTTCAGTGAGCTGCTGTCTTGGGTTGACAGGATAGTTCCAGCCAAAGATGTTCTGTTCAAATATCTGATGGGCAGGTTGGGAAGCTAGCAGTCTTAGAGAAAGCACCCTCAGGGCAGGTAGCAGCTGGAAACAGTTGTGTCTGCTGAAATGAAATCTAAGTGGGGCATCCTGAATCCTGGTGTGAAGCTGTCATGAGTGAAACAGAAGTTTAATGACTCGGTCATGACGGGCCTGGAAGCATATCTGTACACTTCAACCGTTTCCTTCATCTTGGTTTGCATGATCACCAGAGTTTGAATAGACAGAAAGCCTGGTACTCTTCCAATGATACCATGGCAAGTAGCAGAACCTTTCTACCCTTTATTTGCTCTTAGTGAAATTAGATTTTTTTTCCCTACAATATATTCTATTTGCAATTTCTCCAGTTCCTCAAAGATCATCCTCACCTCCCTTATTCCAACTGAATTCAATTCCTTCCTATAACCTCCTTAGAAAACAAACACACATCTAAATAATAATAATAAAATAAAATATGATAAAACAAAACATCAACAACAACAACAAAAAATAGTACAAAATAAGAAAATGAACATAAGAAAAAGCCCAAGAAAAAATATACACAAAGATGAACATGGATACACAAACAGGAATTCAATAAAAACACAAAACTGAAAGTGAAGCTGTAAATGCAAAGGACCTCTAAAGTCAAACACAAACAAAAGAACCCCCGAAGATAACATTGAGTTCCTTTCATGTTGGCCGAACCTTTTAAAGGTGTGGCTTGGTAGTAATGAGAGAGGTCCCTAAAACTTCTCTAGGAGGCAATGATGAGATTCCTTCCTTTTCTGTTCACTCTACATGTATTGGCCAACCATGGCCTGGCAGCTTAGTGCCAGCTTTTGATTCTCCTTCAAATTTGCTACCTCACCACCGACTAAAAGCTAAGTGGTCAAAGATTTAATGACCATAACTTCCAAATCTTCATCTCAAGTAGATCTTTCCTGCTTTCACACTCATGAAAAATTAGTTGTTCTGTGGCTCTAATGGTTGCTATCACAAACATATGCTCAGTTGCCAATCGCTCAGAGTGATACTAGGAATAGTGATAAATGCAGAGATAACATGTCAGAGCCTTTAGGATACATAATGCTTCCTACACTGTCAGCAGTTAAGGGAGAACAACATTCTCTTGTATCCCAACAAGTTGTTACTGTAGATCTGTCTGCTACTTGCTGCTGGGTTTCAACCTTAACTAATACAGTCACACTTCCACTAAAACTGTCAAACTTTGCTGAGGCTGCAAGTGTTAAGATAAATGATAAAAAAAATGGATTTTAGAAACAAGTCAGTCCATAAAAATAGCTAGTGACAAGACGAACACATATATTTTCAAGCTGTTGTCTAGTTATTTCATGGAAGCTTGCTGACAAAATTGCAAGATGAACACATTTTAACATTGTCTTAACATTGCTGTTTTAATAGAAAGATAAGGTAAATCACTTTATAAAGTCGAAACTGAAAGAATTTGCTGACTTGAAGAAAGAAAAGCAAAATTAATGAGGAACCCAAGATCTAGTAAATGTTGATTGGGTGACTGATGATACCATTAAATAAAACAGGAAGCATGAAAATGGATCAAGAGAGACTACTGGAAAGAGGAGGAGGAGGAAGAGGAGAAGGAGGAGGAGGAGGAGTTTGTTTTTGTTGCAGTAGACTGAATTGCTGATGAAGTGTTTAAACTTGGTTGCCCCATGTAAGAGGAAGATTTAGTCTGCTGCAAAAGGGAAACAGATTCTTTATGAGCATAATAGGTTTCCCTCTCAATTTTCCCTAGCATTAGAGAAAGCTATGACAATGAAATAATTTGATAACATATGCAGTATTGGGGATTTTTTTTTTTGTTGAGGATGCTTTGTTTTGTTTCCTTTGTTTTCATTTACAACATATGGAAACATCCTTGGATAGGGAAATGGTAGTTTTTATTTTGTAAAATAGAAAATTTCCAAATTTTTCGATTTTACTCATTATAAATATTATAAAACAATCAAAGATGAATAAATTTTACATTTCATTCTTAACTTACTATCTATTAGAAGTATAGAAGACACACACACATACACTACATGAATTGCATATTTATTCTTTATTTTTCTCATAGTGCTTAAAATAGAAGATAGAGCATTGTTTATTACAGACTAATACTTTACTAGTTAAGTATATGCCCACTATCTAATTTTTTAGTTTTGATTTTTACTTTTCTCATTTTTTTCTGAAAATTTCTAAGTTTTAAAATACATATAAATTTGAATGAAAATTTTTAATTTTCTTATTCCTATTAACTTTTAATTTAAATTTGAAAAATAGTACTGACTGGAGAGATATATGAGTAAAGGTGCTTGCCACACAAGAATGAGGATCCAACCTAATCTTTCGTTATTCAGAACCACAGACAGCATCAAATGTTTACTTCCCAGTGAATCAGGATTAATAAAAACTCCGAGAGAAAAATTGGGGTTCAACCTGAAGGTCAGGAAAGCAAAACAGCCAGCCATTATCTCTGACCTCTACCTCAGACTAAAATGGTGATCTTGACTCCAAGAATCTCAGAAAGAGACTGTGACCGTGGGCTTTCTCCTCCCATTTTACATTCTGCTCTAGGGCTGGGATTAAAGGCATGCACCACTGAAATTAAAGGCATGCACTCCCTGGTTTCTATGGCAACTAGTGTGGCTACTGGGATTAAAGGTGTGTGTTACCACTGCCTGATCTGTGAGACTGAGCCGTTGGGCTGTTTTACACTCTGATCTTCAGGCAAGCTTTATTTCTTAAAATACAAATGCATTGCCACTACATCCCAGTTCTCATTATGGAAAGGAACAGGAGCATCTCTAGAACTTATTATCCAGACAGACCAGCCTATTCAATGATCTTTAGGTTCAGTGAGAGATAGTGACATAAAAATAAGATGAACAGTGATTAAGAAAGCCACCGAGCATCAGTTCCTAGTCTTGGCACTCATGTACTCATCATCACACAGAGAAACACAACCGCTCACCAGTTCCATCCCCCAAGAACAGAATTTACCTATTTTTGTTTTTCTGATTGTGTATAATGGGATTATGTGATAGTGAGCCTCATCATGATTTTCAAAACAGGAAAGCAAACATTTTAATTCATTATTTAACCTTCCTGCTTTAATTATTACTTTGAATCTTTATATTTTGTGGTGTTGTAATTTACTACTCTAGATGTAAATAAATAGCTTTGGTTCTATCTTTGCTTAACTAGTGGTTTTTCGAAAACATTATACTATATGTACTTATTTGCCCATTCACACAGGAAATGATACTTACTTAAATTACCAAATGACAATTTAACATGATTCTTGTTTGAAGCTTACCTTTTGGAGGACAGTGGTCACTCTTTTCACCAGTACCAGTATCCCCAGCGGGGGTCATTTTCACTCTTTCTCAATCCTTCATATTTATGCTATGTGACTATAAGTATCAGGAAGAAGAAAGTAGACAGTGGGATTTTTTTTGCCTTAGTTGGTTGCCTGTCTCTGTGATTGTCATGTGTTCTAAGTTGAATCAAAATGCATAAGTTAATAAATATACAGAGAACCTTAAAATAGAGTTGTACATGTCCCACCAACCTAACTCTCCAAACATTTTAATTATGAAAGAATGAGTACGAAATACAATATACAGACAAAAGAGATCTGTTCCCAACTTCATCCTTCTATATCTCCAATGACAAAATCAGTATTATATGATTTCAAAGAGGCTTTGGTTTTCTTAATTAAGAGGTGACTATGAAAGATTCTTATTCATACTTAATTCCACAAGTACAAATAAACGTGAGGCAAATAGAAAAATACATTATTGACACTGATTATATTTAGACTGTACAAATCTTCAGAATCCATGTAAAAGTGGAATTAGCAAAATGACTCCACAAGGTGGTCACTTCACACATGCCCAGGAATGTGCCTGTACACACATCACATACATAGGCAAGTGAACACACTAATAACAAGTAAAAGTAAATTTAATAGAATTAGAAAAGTATATTAGCATATAATTATAACATTTTTATAAAATTTGTTGTCAACATTTTAGACTATAAAATAAGTCAAATATATTGTTATTCTGGTCATACTTTATACACTAAAGTGTCTCTTTTATAAACTGAATGATATTTTAATGAGTTATTTGTTCCTTAAAAACACTTTAAAATATTAACAAAACTTTAATATTTTATTGTTATTTAACTTCTACATGCTCAAATTGGTTTTTCTGTTATAAACCAGATTTCTGCTTATAGACCTTGTAAATGTCACATTTGTTATATATGTCCTTAACTTTGAAAAAAGCTTTAAATAAATCAATGGATATATTGGCTATTATTCATTTAAATAGCAAATAAAAATTATATTGATAATGCAATGCCAATAAGCCTAATAAATATGATTTTCTAATGACTAGAGGGATGGTTCAGAAGCTATGAGAAGTAGCTGCTTTTCTAGAGGACCAAGATTAAATTCCCAGTACATATAAGAGTCAATAGTTGTCTCTAACTCCTTTTCTAGGGGATTTGATACTTTCTCATGGTATCTCAAGTTCCAGACACACAAGTAGTACATAGGCATACAAGAGGGCAAAATAAGCATATACATAAAATAAAATAATTTGAAATTAATAATACATTAGCATTAATTTCATGAACTCATTTTTATCAATGATGAAAATTTTAATTAGTTCTCTCATATTCTGTCTACCAGTTAATAACCTTTCTAAAATTATTTTATATGTTATGTATTTATATCATTTAAATTAATATAACATTATACTACCCAATTATATTTCATTTGAAACTTTTATTTATTTTTTGTGTCTTCAACTCGTGAATCTCAATTCTATTATTTCCCTGTCCCTTCGTATCTACCCTCTGCCCTTGCAATGCCCAATCTCCCCCAAAATAAAAATTTAAGCTAAAAAGGGGGAAAAAGAAAGAAAGGGGGAAAATCTCATCGTGGAAGTTGAAGTGTGGGTGTGATGTTCCGGTTGATTCATGCAGCACTCTTGTGACCACGTGTCTTTACTTGCGAGTGTTCACTGCAAAGAGTCATTGATCTGGTTAGAGGCCTCTGGTCTGTTACACTATGGATGCTAGGCCCTCACTGGAAAGCCTTTTGGAAATCGTGTTGTTGTCTTGCGTCATGGAGATCCTGCAGCTTGAGGACTGCAGGGCTGACTCCTTCCAGTGTTCTTACTTGGATGGAGTGGATCTTGGGATGGGCCAACTCGTAAGCCTGGTTCTGGGCCTGGGGAGTTGCAGGTTGGTCAGCTCACCAATTCTCCCCCATCCTCAACACCAGGGTGAGCTCTCCAGCATTGCCCTGGCTAGTTCACCTCTTTACACCAAGGAGCTAGGGGCAGAGAGGTCCAGTTTTCCTGCTTTCTTACCTGCAAGATTGGCTCTATCACATCTATACCATCAGGGCCAGCTCTACTCTGTTGCCCTGGCAAGATACAGGGGCCACTCTCCTGAGTGCTGTAGCTGGTAAGGGTAGGGTTTACTCTCCCCACTGACAGATGATGCAAGGGGCATGTGAGGCCCAAAATGTGAGCCTATTTCCACCTTGACTGATGGTCAGAGAGTTGGAGACCCTACAAAGGCAAGAGGTATTTTTGTCAAGGCTGTTACACAATATCTTGCTCATTCCTCTGTCATTAGGACCAGCTCTACTGTGCTGCCCAAGTGAGGAGCAGAGCCCACTTTACCCTAGCGCTATAGCCCATATCGGGAGGGTTAGTTCCCTTGCCCACCACAGATGGTAGGGGAATACTGGGAGGCATGCATTTTACTTGCCCTCACCACCACATGGCAGACAAGGGGGCATGGCCAGCAATCCCTCTTTCACACACTCAAGGAGCTCACCTGAGCCTCTGCCAACAGCTTCGGTTCTACTGTATTACCCAGGCCAGGTGTAGAGTCCACTCCCCTGAATGCCGGAGCTGGTAAGGGGTGCAAAGCTTCCATGTGGGTATTCTTGTCCTTCTTAGTCCATCATTGCACCAGGCAGGACCATGCTTCCTCATCACAAAGAGATCATGATAATGCCCAACTGCACAGAGCTATGGAGGGCAGATGCCTTGTTGATGTGGAGATGTTGCTGGAGTCCTTACGGTGGCCAGGCCTACAAAGCCAAGGCTGTCTTTGGTTGAGTCCAGCTTGTTCCAGCCACATGGAGTGAGCAATACCGTTCTTGTTTCACTGTTCCTTATTCAGAATGGAAAATGCAACACGAATCATTACAAGAAATTATGTTTCCAGCACAATAAAATATTTTGTTTGTTTGAGGAATTAAGTGATTACAAACAACAGCAGATAGAATTTTAAATATTAATTATCTTAGGTGAATAGATTATATTAGTGATATAAATTCTATTTCATATCAGAAAATGAAAACCAATAAAACACATTTGTCTTGATCAGTCTTTAAACAATGCAAAACTCCAAAAAAATAAACAAGGCTGATACACATTCAGAACACAGTTTTTAAGGTTTTTTAATGAAAATATATTTTGTCGCCGGGCGGTGGTGGCGCACGCCTTTAATCCCAGCACTCGGGAGGCAGAGGCAGGCGGATCTCTGTGAGTTCGAGGCCAGCCTGGTCTACAAGAGCTAGTTCCAGGACAGGCTCTAAAAAAAGCTGCAGAGAAACCCTGTCTCGAAAAACCAAAAAAAAAAAAGAAAATATATTTTGTCAACGAATATATCCTGTTTACAATTTTTTCCTTATTCTACACTGTCCACTTCTTTCCTCCCTCCCCTCTCACCCAGATCCACCTTTTTTCTGTCTCTAGAAAATAGCAGGCTTTTAAGAGGTAACCAAACGTGACAAAAAACAAAACAAAACAAAACAAAACAAAAAAAAAACACAAGTAGATAAAGCAAAACCATTATGTCAATCAGGACAAAGCAACCCACCAGGAGGAAAACACTACCAAGAGCAGGCACTAGAATCAGATATCTACTAGTACACATTCAGGAGTTCCATAAAAGTACTAACCTCAAATCTATATTTCATACACAGGTAACCAGGTGTAGAGCCTTCTATGTCCTATGTTTGCTTTTGCAGTCTTTCTGAGTTCATATGATCCTTGCTTATTTGGTCAGAGGGCCTTGTTCTCCTGGTGTCTTTCATTGGTTCTGGCTCTTTAACTTTTTCTGCCTCCTCTTCTGCTGGGATCTGATGTATGTGAATCTTCTTTTACATATGCTCTTTTGGGGGGTCTGCCACCCAGCTCCCAAACAAGTAAATATATAGGGGTTTATTCTTTCTCATGCATGCCTGGCCTTAGCTTGTCTTGTTTCTGGCCAGCTTTTTTTTTAAACTTAAATTATTCCAACTATTGTTTGCCCCTAGGCTTTTATCTTTCTCTATTCCTGTATACCTTTCTTTACTTCTTACTCTGTGGCTTGCTGCGTATCTGGGTGGCTGGCTTTTGACATCCCCTTCTCCTCCTTTTCTCTTTGTGGTCTTTGATCTCTCTTCCAGATTTCTCCTCCTATTTATTCTCTCTCTCTGCAAGCCTAACCTATGCTTCTTCTGCCTACATATTGGCCAATCAGCTCTTTATTAGATCAAACAAGTGTTTTGCGCAGACAAAGTAACACAGCTGCAAAGAGTTAAACAAGTACAACATAAAAGAATGCAGCAGAGTTTTGCATCATTAAGCAAATGTTCTACAGCATAACCAAATGTAACATATCTTTATTTAATATTCCATAACAATCTGAATTCTGTTCCTCCTGTTATAGTATTATTCTGTCTCATAACTTTGTTTATATTCACAAACAAACAACCTAGAGATGAGTCTTGGTTTTTCTAGTGACATCTAGGACTAGTCTTGGAGGAAAAAAAAATGTTGACTTCCTCTTATATTCTCTTTCTTCTCCAAGAATAAGAAATAGCAAAATCTTTGTGTGTCTTCCACATGAAGATGGTGATTGATGATATGTGAGTGTAGCTTCCTTGGAAGAATAAAAATATTGTAGATGTTAGCTCGATTTGGGAAATAACCAGGCTAACTTAAAGATAAACAATCATATTTTTACTTATTATAAGGGGAAACTCACGCCACAAGAATGGGAAGTCCAAGTTCTGCTGTATCCCATTGGAATCATCCAGAGAGAGTGAGCACCTGATCCATCTCAGTTTTTCTTCCTGGGCTCACATTCCAACACATAGATCTTTGACTGAGGCTGGTTTTCTGATGTTACCCAGGATCATAGCCATAAACACATACTCATTTTATTTCTTCCATTTATAATCACTAAAAGAAGATCTATGACAATTTCCAAAGTGACTCAAAGATTTTCCTAAAACTTATGTGATTACATGTAGATCAAACATGCAAAAACCTATCTATCAAATATTTCCGGTTTTAGACTGTAAATTGGGGATTACTTCATGATGCCAGTTCTCAGTTTCTGTTATTAATAACTAAATATGCTTCTTAAAGAGAGTAGTCATCATCACTCCAGGACTAGAAAAAAAAAGAAAGCTGATGTAAATACTCAATTCACTGTCCAGAAATAAAGAAAAGTGAATACATAGCAACTTTGATTATCTTTATCTTATAAGACATCAAAAATTGAGAACAACTGACTTTCAACGTTTTTCTTTGGCCAGTGATGTGGAAAATAATGATTAAATCTAGGATCTGTAATGATATCCATACAGCGCATTATTTACTGAGCAAATCAATCTGATCACTGGAATGTAGTATGGATCTTTATTTTGATGGGTTATGAAAATGAGTAGTAGGGTAGCAGTCAAAGTTCATGCTCTACTATATTCTAGTCTAGAGGAGTTTGCTCTCTGGTAGTCACATAGTGAATCTTGCGAGCCATGGTATTGATGAAATAATGACACATATGAAAAGTATATGCCATGCATGGCACAGCAACATGCATGAAAGCTATGCTGATCAGAGGGTAATATACTTTAATACAGAAACTGTTGCTTTGCATCTCTTGGTCTTATGTGAATTACATTATAATCTTTAACAACAGTTTTTCTGTTTATTCACTATGTTTTTGGGGAAAACATATGGTAAAGCATCGTATGTTGCCAGTTTTGGATGGGCCCGCACAAAGAAGGGAATTTCAACATTCGATGCCATTTTGCGCCATTCTAAAATCTTTGTAATGCAAATGAAAACCCTATTCTGTTGCAAAAGATATGCCTATAACAGTTTCACTTTCAATAAAATTTCCATTTATGTTCATCTCATCTCTCTATAAACCTAACAGAAATAGGAAAAGGCCCAGTGAAGGGCAATGAGAAAACCTGAATTCATCAGCTATAGCAGGGAACATTTTACAAATGAGGAGAAGATTAAAAAGAGTAGACTGAATCAGTCTGAGAAGATGAAAGGTTAAAGGTGATGAAACAGGCATTCTAACTAAGACAGACACAGATACATTGGAATGCCTCTCTACCCTCCCATATCCACTCTTCATTCTGAATCAGAAAATGAAATAAAGTCTGTGTCTGTGTTTCCCCTTTCCGTATTCGTATCATAGGGTGGTAAATGCCACAACTTTAAAAATAGAATTCTAGTGTAATGAATTTCACATGAAAGAGAGAAAAATAATTGGCAGTCTTCTCTCTATATGATTCATAATACTATTGGTGAAGGTCACATTACAGAAAGCCAGAGCATATGGTCTAGATAACCATATATATATATATATATATATATATATATATATATATATAATGTGTATATTATATATAAAATATTTATTAGAGCATAGTCATAAAGATTCATTGTTAACATGAACTTAACATTTCACATAAATACAAATACAAATCCTGTGGAATTGATTACATCTTTAAACATCACTGTCTATTGTGGTGAACAGAAGTGATCAAGACCATAGAATATGAGTCAAAGAAAATGAAGGCACATATAAGCTGAAATGTGATATGCTTAGGGCTTCTGTCAGGAATCCTGCTTTTCCACCAGAAGAGATCCTCCTAGTTACACCCTGTCCATCAGACTTGGGTAAGGGAATGGAAATAGATGAAACACACTGACCAGATAATTCTCATACAGGTGAACAGTACATGTCTGCTGTTGTAAGTTAAAGGACTTATATGCCATTTGATGTAAGTGATGCCCTAGCTTCAATATGTTTTTAAATTAGAAATCCTACTTTTTTAATGATTTCATATAAATTTGTGAACATACTCAAACTTTTAAAAATCACCTGTATAGTTATATTAAAATGAGTATCACTATTGTACAAATACATATTAGACTCTAATAAAAGTATAATTATATAATATTTTTATTTAAATAGAATATATCTCCTAGCCAAAATTTAGGGAATTAATAGCAAGACATATGATAACTCACCCTCATATAATAGATTGAGCAGTTAACTATAAAAATGTATTAAGTGGGTATAGATATTAGAAGGAGATACAGGAATGAACATCAAGAATATAAGCAGATATAAATTCTGTAAGTCATACGATTCTGTTTTTTGGTAGGTATTGTATTCAAAACTAGGTTTGTGCCAATTAAAATTGGTCAATTGCTCTTTTTATTGTCAGCATCATGTTAGTCTTCCCCATTTGATGAAGGATGTAAAGCATAAAATTCATTATCAATTTAAGGCGAAACTGAAAGGTGTGTTGTGGAAAGTGCATGTAAGAACTTGAATTAAGAGCCGGGCGGTGGTGGCGCATGCCTTTAATCCCAGCACTCGGGAGGTAGAGGCAGGCGGATCTCTGTGAGTTCGAGACCAGCCTGGTCTACAAGAGCTAGTTCCAGGACAGGCTCCAAAGCCATAGAGAAACCCTGTCTCGAAAAACCAAAAAAAAAAAAAAAAAAGAAAGAACTTGAATTAAGGTGTTACCAATGGGTAACTAGAGAGAGGGCTCTCCTGGCTTCCTGTGGAGACCAGATCAGTGGGAATTGAGTTTCTCGCTTACATACAGACTCTAGTGTTAGTCTAAGAGGAGAACTGATGCTGATGATATTGTTTCCCTCAGTGTGGATAACATGGGGACCAGACGCATTTCTCTCACTCTTGCTGAGACAAGAAAATTAGAAATCTGCACAGTCAGAACCAGAGCCGAACTCCAGGGGGACAGGATTTCCCTTCAGCCTTTGTAAGCTCTACTACTACCAAACACCAGTGTCTGTGGCCTTAAATCAGTGTGCAAGGAGCAACAGGTGGTCTTCAGGAGAGAGAACTTTGAGAGAGGCTAGAGAGAATGGAAGGAAGACTGAAAACACTATGTAGCTTGACAGCACTTCGAGCCTTAAATTATTTTTTATGTGCCCAATCAGTTGAACTTGTTCATCTTTTAAATCTCTACTGTCCAATATATATTTATTTATGCAAAAGAGCTTTGGAGAGGGACAGGAATCGGTTCTTATTCTACAACTACAGAGTTAACCAAGGTGGCTTACATAACATGCATCATAAGGAGAGAAAGCATTATAATTCAGTTTCGGTGTCCCTAATTTTGAGGAAAGGATAAAAGACAAAAAAAGAGGCAGAGATTGTTATTCTGGTAATGGAGGCAGCTGAGAGATTTTTGGTCTGTCTTAAAGACAAAATTATTGAGCCATTTTAAATCAAAGACAAATTAAAAGTAACTTGCAAACATGCTTCTTTCCTAGTTTATAAAGTTTCATATGAAATGCACCCAGTTGTCATAAGATCAGTGAGGTGACCAAGCTCAGGAAGATATGCAGCCATGAAAAACTGGCAACTTTCTGAGAAATGGAAAAGCCGTTAGTATAAACAGAGTGGTTTAGATTCTGGGTTCTTAGCCAAAGAGAAGCACAGGGACTGCCATATTCTTTCTGACCCCATCAAAGACTGAAATCTAATTTTATAGAGATCAGCTGATCCGGACTCCTCCATGAAGGAAGTAATAACAGCATGAGCAATGTTGAATACTTAACAAAAAGGATTTTGTTAATGTTCCAACATTCAGATAAAAGCAAGGATAAATTCAGTTCTGTGCTTTCATAGCTCGGAATTTATATCCACCTTTCTTTCAGAAGGTGAAAAATCATTTCATTATTATAAAATCTATTTAGTAAAAGGAACAGGAAGAAAATTTTTAGAGAGCTTTTTCTTTGTTTTCTTTGGAAAAGGGAGGGCAGAGAACAGAAAGGGGAGCAGACTTAGGAATCCACAAAGCGTTAAGGTTAGCATTGAGGATGACTGGCAGAAGAAAGCGAACACAGTAATAGGAACCAAGACAATCAGCACGGCTCTGTGGAAGAAGCATGCAATTCAGTCCGGGGGCAGGAAGGCTGAGCTGCCCACCAAGAGCACTGATAAAGTCGGGGATTGATCGATAAAGGGTTTGGGAGCTGGGAAACAGCTGGTGCTTTTATTTAAGAGAAAAAATTAAACTTAGAAAGTTTGTGATATCAATACAACATTGCCATCGTAATACGTTTTTTTTTCAGTAGGCACGTGACATAGTGACAAAGATGGACCCTTAAAAGTTGAATGTTTCTCAGGATGAAACTGCAGCTCTTGATAGATGATCACCACAAACTGCAAGACAAGCAAACAGAAGATTGGATTGTGGGTATTACAGTTTATGAGGATTTGGAAGTGGTGCCTGCATTGGAACTGGTGTTTTACAAACAGAATGTGATCTTTTTCTTTCCAAATAATCCGAATAAAAATAGATGAATGACAGAAATAACGTGGGAGGTTGTGATAAAAGAATTGGCAAGTTTGCCCAATTTATGGGTGTTCACTGCTGCATATCCACTGTAGTATGAGAGCGGAACTTCTGACCTGAGTCCTCCTCTTGGTTTGTACCTGTCAATTTAATTTCTACTGCAGCTACTTGTTATTTTACCTTCCACAAAATACACATGGTTCATGGGGCTGCAGGTTAAGGAATCAATTGCTTGTCTGCATGTCATAAACTAATGCATGTCATAAACTAATGCTGCCTGAATGGCACCACCTTTTCCCCCACTGAAAAGGAGTAACACTAGCTAACTACACAAACACCATTGTCCTTACTGTGTCCTTTGCCTGCTGAAGCTGATGTGGAACAGCAGGTACTTCGGAAAGAAATGCTGTTGCAGCTTGTAAAGACTGTCCTTCCGTAGCACTGTCCCACTGCTTAGAGAAACAGCATAACTGGCTTTGATGTCTGACTGTTGGGAAGTGTTTTTTTTTTTTTTGTTGTTGTTGTTGTTTTTTTTTTTTCAGAATTTCTCCAACAAACAAAGTGGCACCACATGAATGATTAAAACATAGCTATGATAGCAGAAACCGAGAATATCCTCCAAATCAACATAAGACAGCGGCTTTGCATTTTCCTTAACTTTACCTTTGAATATTGTTCTTAAAATTGTAAGAAATTTAGTGGCCTTATTAGCTAAATCTTTGTCCTTACAGTTTTGATAGGTTTTTGAATGACCTTTCTGGGGTTATTGTGGCTCTGTGTTAAATTATTTGGTCTTAATCAGTTCTACTTGTTATAGGTGTCACTAGAGATATTCAAATGGTCCAGCACCTGTGAGAGACTATAAATCAGAGGATGCCCGTCAATATTGTACAGAAACATCTAAGATTCAATAATAGCGCATTTAGCAAATGGTCATCGAAACATGTGGATGCTATTTGTAAAATTAATTTCTAGACGGTTGCAAATAGCTTACACTTCTTTAGACCTCTCTGATTACAAGCGCCTTACTGCCATTGTTTCAGTTGGTGATGAGGAGTGTCTATGTGTTACTTTCATTATTAATAAAGATACTGCCTTGGCCCTTTAAGAGAACAGAAAATTAGGTAGGTGGAGTAGACAGAACAGAATGCTGGGTAGCAGGCAGTGGGGAGACGCTTCAGGCAGTCGCCATATGCAGTAGCCGTGCTTCTCCTCCTCGAGTTGGACGCAGGTTAAGATCTCTCCTGGTAAGCCACCCCTCGGTGTGCTATATAAATTACTAAATATGGGTTAAAGCAAGATATGAGAATCAACCAATAAGAAGCTACAGATAACGGGCCAGGGGCCAGGCAGTATTTAAAAGAATACAATTTCCGTGTAACTATTTTGGGCAAAGCTAGCCGGGTGGCGGGACACAGCCCGCCATTCCTTCTACAACTTGGCCCTTAAAACAACCACCGAGAAAGCTAAAGCAATTGTAGACTTCTCTCCGAAGAAACAGAAAGCTAGGGAGTCTATGACCTCTACTCATGTTCCATGCTCAGCGTGAAGCTGAGGTGATAGTACAGTTATGGTCCCTCAACATAGTCTAAGGGTTTTCTCTAATATCAAAAAATTAAATAAGTTACAGGAGTTGGGGGAGAAGCAAATGTGTGTTCACAATACTCTCACAACTCATCTTCACTCGTCCTTCTATTGTACTCCCTGACCTAGAACACTTCCCTCAACTTCATGCCCTCACCAGATGGAGAGCTCTATGGTGTATTAGAGTTATACAGTGCAATTCACTCATTTGATCAAGACAACTGCTCTAAAAATAATAAGACTTATTAAATGCTTTGGTTCCTAAAAAGAAATTAAATTCTATAAATATTAAGGAATAATCTAGTTCCTATTAATTTTCTAATTTCGATTCTCCCACTCTACCTGTACCCACTAATACCTGTAGAAAATCCAAGAACACATATTACTGGCTTCCGCATGAACATGGTCAAGCCTTTTTGTGACTCAGAATTCAAAAAGTCTGTAATCTATTAACATGAGTGTTGAAGACAGTTTAACTAAAGTTTCAATTCATTGACAAGATAGAAGTTGAGGGTGCCAAAATGTCTTTAAATATTTTCTTTCAAGGTTTATTGCCCCTAAAACTTTTGAGTACTGATTCACAAATAAAGCAATGCAGCTAAAGTATATAACACCAAGTGGTACCAAAGATTCCAACCCTGGGTAACCTAACAACCTAATACCAACTGTGTTGCAGTTGTTTTATTTTTCCTCCGACATGTAACATTGAGTTTGTTGAAATTATAAATTTCCTAAAGAAATTTATCTTTATGTATGTATGTATTTATGTATCTATCTTTGTGTGGTGTGGTGTGGTATGTGTGTGTGTGTGTGTGTGTGTGTGTGTGTATGTAAATGTATGTATGTCAGAAATGATGGTTTCATTATTAGGTTTAAGAATTGTGATGATTAAATTTGATTGTCAATTAGATTTGATCTGGAAAGTCATACATTTAGTTAGTTTAAAAGGGTATTTATTTCTTGGAAAGAAGAACTCTTGCCCAGACTGGGAGGCACCTGCCATTGGATGTCCAGATATCAGGAGGTCTAAAGGAAATGCTGTTCCTTTTTGCCCATCCTCTTCTCCACATGCTCAATGCTGCTATTTAATTACAAGTTCTTACAGCCAGAGTGAGACTCAGGAGTTATTTAGTTAACTATACTGAACAACTACCTCTGTAGCGTGTAGGCTACCCAGCACTTTCACCTAATTAATACAATACGTCCTTTGTTATGCATACATATATATGCACATTGGAACTCAGGGTATGTATTTATTCTATTCCAATCAGTTGTGTTCCTTTAAAGAACTCTGATTAATATGGGATCTAAAAATATAGCAACCTCAGTATAATCAGATAAAAATACTTTATAAATGCTTATAGTGAGAGTCTCACTAACTCCAAACACTATCATATTGATCCTGCCCAGATGATATCTTTCTGGAATTGTGTGTGTGTGTGTGTGTGTGTGTGTGTGTGTGTGTGTGCATGTGACTGAGCATGTTTGTATGTGTAAAGAAAAAACTATGCTTAATGAATCTTCTCCTATTCTCTTAATTATACACATACATATCTATATATATATATATATATCTATATCTATATATATATATATATGTCTTCAAATTTCTAATTTATATTACAGTTGATGACTAACTTTAAAGAAATGGAAATGTATCAAGTATACATTAAGTAAATATAGTAATTATCTTACTTAAATGCCTAATTTATCATTAAAGCTTTTAAGTACAATAGACAGTTTACTTATAGCACATTAAATCAGGATTCTTTCACAACAACAGTATATTAATGTCTAACGTATGACCAAAATGCAAGGACATTCTCAATATAATGAATAAATCTGAACTTTCTTCTGGCTGACAAAAAATGACAAGGACAAGAGTTGAAATAAGTGATGCCCTTGCTCTTCTCTCTGTCTGAACTTGTTTTTAGTGCAATCCTACTAGAATAATATTTCTGTCTTCCTCATTCATGAACTTCCAGTGAACCTCTCAAACTCATTTTAAATGTCATTTCCCCTGGGAAAGTATATTTTGATTGTTCTAGACAAAGTTAATTATCCTTTTACTACTTATGTGCACCAGCTAATAGTGTCTCCAAACATACTTACAACAGCCACTTGCTTGCTGTATACTAAGGAGAAAATTTACATACCATTTATCTTTCTTTCTACTTTTTTCCCTTACATAGCTATACTCAAGCCAGGCTTGTTGAATAAATATAAGGGAGATGAGTGGAAGAATTATTTCAATTTTAAAGGATGAATTATGTATAAGACATCTTGTAAAACAGCAAAAAAGAAAACTGATTTAACTATCAACAACTGGTAAAATTATTGTTATTTGGAAGCCTTTGGTTTTGGGTTTCTGAACACTAACATTTAAAAATGTGCTTATTTTTGGTGTGTTCTGATGTTAAACTCAGAGTTACATGTTTAAATCCCATAAGTATCATGGGATGTAGTTCATTCACATTGCTTTTTTCTTGCTTGCATATTCTCTCTCCTCAGTCTTGGAATCAGATGTCTGAGCCCTATGTTCTCCACTGAACACTCATTCACACCCTCACTCTCTGTGTATCCTACTCATAGCTATTCCTTATGTTAGAGTTAAAATTACCCATAGAATGCATTTCTCTTTCTTCTTTATGATATAATTTTTAGGTAACTAAAGGAGGCCATGAAGATGTTCAATGTTGTACATTTTGTGAATAATCAAGAATTTATCAGGAAAAAAATGATACTCCGCTTATCCCCTTTTATGGGCAATTGTTTCTCAGTTTCCTCTTATTTAGTCGTTTGTCTGCAGAGTACTTTCTAATAGAAATCAGGAAAGTGGGAACTTAAATGAAATGAACACACCTAGTTAATGTCACATAGACGCTTACTAAATGTTTTTCTATAGTTTTATAGTCTTAAATATACAAATTATTATTATTTTGTTATTAAAATAACAAGGCTATTGTTCTTACTCTCCATATTTGCTAATGCTTTCTACATTTAAAAGTTTTACATTTATCATAGTCATTTGAAGTAGCCACTGCCTAGATGCTCCAGTATCAGACTATAGCACTACACACTAGAATGTATCATCAAACAGGGCTTCTGGGTACTGAATTCCTGCCGAAAACAGCCAGGCCATAGTGGAAAGAAGACCTTTGTGTGTCTTGCTTCCTAGGCCAATCCGAGATCACTTTTGTGTTCCTGAGAATAGACCTTGTCTTCTACTTAAAGGAGGAGGAAGAGGAGGAAGAGGAGGAGGAGGAGGAGGATGGGAGGTGAGGAAGGGCGACGAGTTACGTAGGAGGTGTTCTGCTAGTTGTGCTGGGGCTTCTTCTTCTTCTTAGTCTCTTCTTCTTCGTCTTCTCTTCGTTGTTCTGTTTCTTCTCCTCCTCCTCCTCCTCTCCTCCGCCTCCGCCTCCTCCCTCCTCACGCCAACTCCGACGAAACTACAAGATTCTAATCTCCAGTACTTAAGATTCTATTATGCATTCAAAATGTGGATGTCATACCTGCTGGACAAAGATAAATCTCTATTTCTATTAGGCCCACAGGGAATATTATTGCTTGCCCTGTACATACAAGGTCTGCTGTTAAATATTTATAAGATCCTCTAATCACCTTATGTAAATCTAAGGTGATGTATTGATAGTCAAAGAGCAAGTAGAATCATCTAGTAACATAAAAACAAAATGATATTCAAGAGATGATCATTGAAAGCCAACACCGTCTCTTGAATCCTGTGTGCTCTGTGGAAGCCTCATATGACACACCCAGAGTAAAGTTTAGTCATTGCGGCAAGCATTATTGGGTACAGAGAGACAATCTAAAGCGTATCAGAGCAGTGAAAGTTACCAAATCACTATACTTCATGTGGCATACCACTGCTGACCCTGGACCAAAAGTAATAGGGAGTCTGCATAGTTGCTAAGTAATGAAGGTTTACAATTCCATTATCCAAAAATAGTTAGATTCAAATAACTAAGCCAGAAAGTTGTACATGGTCAGTTTTTATAACAGAAAAAAAACTAACATTGTATTAAAATCCACCAGGAAAATATAGCTAGAAGAAGATATATAATCATGAAGACATGCACACACACAAACACACACACACGCACGCACGCACACACACACACACACACATGGAGTTTAGCTTAATGTCATGAGCATTGCTAGAAGTAAACTAAATACAACAAATTATTTCAGCTCTCGGGACAGAGAAACATTTGAAAACATTTTTAAATAGGCAATCTCATATATATACATATACATACATACATTATATACATCATTTCTCTGGTATTCCCTAAAAGGAAGTGATGAAGCTCCAAGGCTAGGAGTGTTACAGAGTTTTTGTTAAAGGTATATCATATTTGTTTATGTTATGGAACATTTGTTTAAGGGTGCTGGATTTTTTTATGCTGCATTTGCTTAACTCTTTGAAACAGTGTTACTTTGCCTGTCTGAAACACCTTATTGGTCTAATAAAGAGCTGGATAGTCAATAGCAAAGCAGAAGTCATAAATAAGAGAAGAAATCTGGGAAGAAAGATGGAAGAGCAAGAAAAGAAAGAAAGGAGAACATCAGGGGCCAGTCACCTAGTTAGATGCAAGACACGTAGTAAGAAATAAAGGAAGGTCTACAGGAGTAGAGAAAGATAAAAGACCCATGGCAAAAAATAGACGGGGTAATATAAAAAAAAACTGGCTGCAAATAATACATGTTAAGCTGCTGGGCATTTATCAAAAAAAAAAAAAAAAGAAAAAGCCCTCATGTGATTTATTTGGGATCTGGGTGGTGAACCCCTCCAAAGAGCCAAGAAACAATGAGAAAAAAATCAACTACTCGACTACACAGAAGAGTACTCAATAAACCATCTATGAAGACGTCTTTCTGCAAAGAGAGCACTGCTGTTAGAGGGTACAGAAAGGTCCATGAACTGGACTCAGTCTTCTTACTACAATAAGAGATTTTTCTCTAGACTCACCAAACAGTAGTTTTATGACTGAAAACAAAACAACTTGGATAAGTATTTCATAGCTTTCAAATAAGTGTCTGAACAGGATTCAACACATAAGGTGTTGCTAAAAGTTGAATGAGTCAATGCAGCTTAGTTGTTTTGAAGAGTCCTGACAGCATCATAAGAACATAAGGAAAGGCGTGTGTAGATGTGCAGACTCCTCTACAGTGGAATCAACACTGAAGTGGATGACACTGAGTCTGAAAATTACATGTACAGTTCCATCACCGGTGGTCCCCAAACTCGCAAATAACATGCATACAATCTGATTGCAAAAGTTTCCACAAATTACTTTCTTGAAAACTTGTTTTGTTCCTGTGCCCAACACAGCGTATTGACTGCTCTGAAGATGATTACTTTTTTTTGCAGTTAGCCCAAACCTTGTAGAATAATGAAAGGCAGCATATGATCGCAATCCAGAGCCAGAAGAAGATAACAAGAATTTGCAGACAATGTTGTTTTGTCCTTGGAGAGATAACAGTGAGGCAGTAGTTCCCCAAGAAGACTACAACGGACTTGTGTCTGACGCGTGGCTGCATACTAAAGGAATACAGTCTTATATTAAAACTATGGGGGGCAAAATGTCCAAGGCATTTAAAGAATTAGTAGTGTTTGTCTTGCCCATTATATGTTATTATTAAAATTATAAAACTTTTAGTTCTCATTTCCTGCAATTCTTTCCTTAGGATTCACTATACACAACTATATTTGCCAATGAGTACTTTGTTTGTTTACTGAAAAGGAGGTGTGTGAGTCCCACTCTGATATCAGCAACCAAATGTGATACTTGCATAAATCACATGTGTTTATTAAACAGTATCCTGTAATAAATAAAAATATAAGCTTTTTATCTTTATTGTGTTTTTATAGAAGTCTGTATTGAATTTAATACTAAGAGAAACTAATGATAAGAGTTTATAAACTGAAATTTTGCTTCTATACTTACTCAATGAACACATGAATGTATGTTAATTTTATAAAAAATAAAATAATTCTGACATGGTATAATATTTCCCCAGTAAAATGAATTCTCTACTAGCAAGTGCATATATGAGTGCAAAATCAAATCCAACCAATTACTGTTTTTATCTTTATGGTGACTATTTTCTTTTAATGGAAGTTAAAGAAGACTTTTTGCATTTATGCATTATCTAATTGCAGCCTCTCTCTCTCTCTCTCTCTCTCTCTCTCTCTCTCTCTCTCTCTCTCTCTCTCTCTCTCTCTCTGTGTGTGTGTGTGTGTGTGTGTGTAGGCACATGTATGGAATTCGGGAGATTACTTTTGTGAATCTGTTCTTTCCTTCCACTATGTGGGTTGCAGTGCTCACACCAAGGTTAGCAGGCCAGTTGGCAAGCTTTTTTACCCACTGCAACATTTCACTGACCCATATGCCTTAGTGTTTTATCATTCCCCAGTAGAAATCTTTCTATGACTGTTATCTTACATGTAACACAGTTAGGGTTTTCTAATTACTGGTGTTGCAAAGTGTGTCTATGTACTATCCGAGCATCTTAAGCTATATGCAACATGTATTGAAAATATTTTAATTTAATGAAAAGTATAAGATTATAAATGAATGCATTTTTTAGCTAAGTGATGAACAAAGTGTTTCACATAACTTAGATACATATTATGATTAAATTTGCATTATAAACCTCCCTCTATTAACAAAGTGGTTACTTTGTTAATTTTTTTAAAAATCCACAAAGAGTTCTGGTCTTCAATTAACACTAGAAATCTTAGAGTTCTGGCTTCTGGTGTCAGAAGAACATAACAACCGTAGCAGGAACAAACATACTTGAGGTAAACGCAAAGAGGAAAGCTAACTTTATCACCACACTTCTTTATATATGGACCACATAAGTAAATAGCCACACATTCTAATGGATGCCCACAGATACACTGTCCAGTTTGTTATAGGTTCTAACCATCTGATAATAATGCTCACACTAATCAGTAAACTATTATCACATTCATTAACTTTACCTAATGTTTTATATTTAATATAGCCAAACATATGTATTCTGCCTCTCTTGCCTAAAATCCTACCAAAGTAAAATATTCTTAGTGTATAAAATGGTTCATCAATAAGGTTGTGGCAAAATAACAGAGGAAGGAGTTCCATTATCAATCAAGGAACTTAGTTCTGTGTTATATAATAAAGAAAGAAGAACAAGAAGAGCACACTGCAATCACAAATATGCACATGCATAACTATTTCTTTGAGTTAAAGAAAATAAGTGGCAGATTCAGTGCATTAATTATAATAATTAATTACAAAGTAGTATTCAATTCATTACTATGTAAATTATTGAGATTAGGTGACATGATCTGTTCCTGACTTTTCTCTTTTCTGAAGGTCCTTGAGGCAAAAGTATATGTCTGAAGTCTCTGACCCAGCACAAAGCTCTAAATTTTTTTCTTTAATAGTAATAATTATTCTTGTGATGCGATTATATATATGAAAATCGAAAAAAATTTAAGACTTCAATACCTTTGGAAAACTGGAGTCAATCAATCTCAATATTTATCTCCTCTATCCCTCCCTGTCCCTACTTCTGTCCCCCACCTCCACCCCCCACAGACACACAGGAAAAGACACAATAAAACTCCAAACAAAAATAAGTGCGTTTTTTCTAAATGGAATTATACAATTTTTTCCACATATGATGACCTTGATACAGACCACTGAAGCCCCTCAAGAAAAACAACTTGCTCTTTATCCAGAAACCAATAGTGATTAGTGACTTCCAACACTAGAGTGTGCTAGAAAGTTCCAGATAGCTGTACAAAATAGCAATATATTAAATCTACCTTTGGGAACTCTGAATCAATTGTTTGGAGTGACACCTGAAAATCAATAATCTTTGTTCTACAGGTAATTTCAAAGTACAGCCAAGGTTGGAATCATAAAATAACTCTTCAGAAGAATTTTCTTCTTTTTTTTTTTTTAATTTTTCCTGTGACCTCTCTTTCACTTTTATCTGTGCAATGCTTCTGCCCAGAGCTAAGTCAGTGACTACTTCATTTGGTTCAGGGCCTGTGCTTCAAGCACGTAAATCTGAAGCCATCGAGATATGGCAAAATGCCTTTGTCTGTTTATGGCCACACCACCACCCCATGGGTGGCCCCTTTGAGTGCATAAGAATACAATCATGTGCCCGGCGGTGGTGGCGCACGCCTTTAATCCCAGCACTCGGGAGGCAGAGGCAGGTGGATCTCTGTGAGTTCGAGACCAGCCTGGTCTACAAGAGCTAGCTACAGGACAGGCTCTAAAAAAAAGCTGCAGAGAAACCCTGTCTCGAAAAAAAAAAATCCAAAAAAAAAAAAAAAAAGAATACAATCATGCAGCTTCCAGAAACAAGAAGTTTCATGGGACTGTGTGAACACACTGTCTCTGATGAGTTTAAGGAACTGGGGCCTCAGAACTGTGGTTCTCAACCTGTGAGGTGTGACTCTTTGGTTGGTCAAATGACCCTTTCACTGAGGTCCCCTGAGACCATCTGAAAACACAAATATTTACATTGTGGTTCATAACAGTATCAAAATTGTACTTAGGAAGTAGCAATGAAAGCAGTTTTATGGTTGGGAGTCACCAAATCTGAGGATCCATAATAAAGGGTTGTGGCATTAATATGCTTGAGAACCACTAATTAGCTAAAGAACTGAAGAAGGTGTTTAGGAGCAGAGCTCTCAGAGAGAAACTGAAAAATAAGAGAGCTGAGCATCTTTCTCAGTCAACGTAAAAAACTCTGGTCATTAGCTGCTTTATACCTAATGGAAGATTCATGTCGATCAAACACTTATCTGGGGAAAATTTGTAAGACTGATTTTCAAGTAGACAATTGAGGTAAATTCTGGCCCATGCAAACAATTTAATTAAGGCCTGATATTTTACAAACACACTTGAATTTTTTCTATCTAAAAGCTAACAAAATGGAATAATTTATGTTTACCAATTGACTTCAAAACATATTTTCTAAAGAACTCGTGATACCAAATTAATTATTTATTGTAATTAGACTAATTAAAATTAGAGGCTAATATTACAAAAAATTCAAAAAAAGGAAAAATGGGAAAAACCAAATAAGCTCCCCACCAAAGAAAAGCTGAAAATTCTGTAAGAAAAAGGAAAATTAAATAAATCTCCTTAAGCTAAAACTCAACTTTTTCTTGGTATTATAAAATTGCTACAGGTAGTGTATATATATGTACATATATATGTATAATTATATCATAATGTTATATATATGTATATAATACACACACACCCTGCATAAAGTCAGTGGAACAAATAGTTTGTGATAGTATGTATAAAATGGTTATTTGTATATATCTAGTGTTTCTTAAACTCCATACCTGCAACCTATACTCTATACTCTTCAATTTGAAATGGGCATTCCCATTATTACAAAACATAAAGTATATGATATTTATATCCCTATTTCTATGCATATTAACTTACTATAATTAATTAAAATATTGTGAATTCACAGGTGTTATAGTCTATATTGATGAACAATACATGTGAACAGATATTTCAGTGCCAAGTTAATGAGTTTTTATTATAATTTTCAAGTTAAGATTTATTTGTCACTTTTTAACATTTTAGTCATTTTAAAATTTTTTAATTATAATAATCATAAGATTTCATTTTTCTCTTTGAAAACCTTCTTATTTACCCTTTCCTGCTTACCTTCAAATTCATTCAAATTCATAACCTCTTTTTTTCCCAATTGATAGTGGCCATGAAACTGTCCTAAAAATGCTAGAGAATAATTCACAAAAAGAATATTCTTTATAGCATAACTTAGTTTTCTTTAATGCTCATAATAAAATAAATAAAAGTGCACCATAAAGAAACATAATATTAAAGTATGATATAAAATAGCAGTCACAGTTTCATTGTCTTTTTGTTTTTTAATACTTCTTTAATGTATTATACTGGAATATGTATAAATGTCAACATTAAAACATAAATAAATAAGCACTGCTATAGGCAATCATGAATTAGAATAAAAAGGAATGGTCTCAGAATGACCAAAACATAATTCTGCTCTCCATGTGAAAATGTAAGATGTTAATTCTATAAAAGAATAAAAGTAATCCATTTCATGAGTCTAATTATTAGAAATTAGAAGAAAAGACAGAGTGAATAAAAATCAATTTTCTATTCAATGTTTATTCTGTCATGCAAAGAATAATATTCTAAACATGTACATAATACAGATATTATGGCTGTGATAAATATGCAACTATTCTTGATAGTTGGTTGACAATAAACTTTATGTTCCATTTTTTTATGTTCCCTGTTTTTAAACACAAAACTAAACTATCATTTTAGCAAATTTCAATAAGAGTCTGAGTAAACAAGCTTTAAAACCAATATTTTCTGTTTAAATTATTATTGAGAACTTTAGAAGGTGACTCCAGAACCGTTCATGTAATATTTATGCTCTTTGATCCCTTTTCCTTTAGTTCTTAAAAGATTTCCAACTGTTCTGACATGACATATTCATTGACACGATAGCATGAATTTTATTGGAGTAACCAACTGCTTTCTGTTTGTATCTAAGGCATATTCATTAGATGCATGCCAATTCTGGTATTGTTAAAGAATCCAAGAACCTATAACTCGATAGGTCATAATCCTTAGAAGGGTTTCTCTGTAGCTTTGAAAACTGTCCTGGAACTAGCTCTTGTAGACCAGGCTGGGCTCGAACTCACAGAGATCCTCCTGCCTCTACCTCCCAAGTGCTGGATTAAAGGCATGTGCCACCACCGCCCAGCCAGCTCTAGCTTCTTTTTGACAAGCTTTTATATCTTAAATTAACCAATTTCTAGTAATATGTGTTCAACCACGTGCCTGTGACTTACTGACAAGGTTCCAAGGCATCTGCTATTGGTAAGACTGCAATTTTTATTATGTATTCCTACCTATCCATAAACATGGGAGATCTTTCCATTTTCTGCTATATTCTTCAATTTCTTTCTTCAAAGACTTAAAGTTCTTGTTGAATAGGACTTTCATTTCTTTGATTAGTGTGACCCAAAGATATTTTATCTTATTTGAGACTATTGTGAATGATGATGTTTTTCTAGTTTCTTTTTCAACTTCTTTATCATTTGAATTTGGAGGGCTACAGAATTTTTTGAGTTGATCTTGTATCCTGCCACATTACCAAAGGTGTTCATCAGCTGTAGGGGTTTCCTAGTAGATTTCCTAAGATCACATATGTATACTATCATATCACCTGCAAAAAGGGAAAATGTGACTTCTTCCTTTCCAATTGGTATCCCTTGATCTCCTTTTGTTGTCTTATTACTCTAGTAAAACTTCAAGAACTATGGTGAATATTTATGTAGAGAGTGGACAGCCTTGTCTTTTCCTGATTTTATTAGAATCGCTTGGAGTGTCTCTCCATTTAATTTGATGTTGGCTGTCAGCTTGCTGTTTATTGTTTTTATTATGTTTAGATATGTGTTTTGTATTCCTGACTTCTTCAAGACCTTTATTATGAAGGGGTGTTGGATTTTATCAAGTGCTTTTAAACATCAAATGAGATGATCATTTTTTTCTTTCAGTTTATTTATAGAGTGAATTACATTGATAAATTTTCATATGCTGAACTGTCCCTGTATCTCTTGGATGAAGCCCACCTGATCATGGTGGAAATTTTTTTGACGTGTTCTTGGATTTAGTTTGCCAGTATTTTATTGAGTATTTTTGCATCAATGTTTGTTGTAGGAAGAGCTTGTTTGTTCCCAGCTGTCTAGACTCAAAATAACCACCCAGTAACTGTATTATTTAAATTACTGCTTGGCCAATCACTTAAGCATATTGCTAGCTAGTTCTTATATCGTTGGTTAAACCATTTCTATTATTTTGTATTTTACTACGAGGCTTGTGGCCTCAGGCAAGATTCCAGCTGGCAGCTAGTGTCTTTCCCCTCTGGTTTCTCCATGGCTTCTCCTTGACTCTGCCTACTCTCTCTCTCTCTCTCTCTCTCTCTCTCTATATATATATATATATATATATATATATACATATATATCCTATGGCCTGATTATATTCTGTTAAGCCTTTGGCCAAAAGCAGCTTTTTTATTAATCAATAAAAGCAACATATATAGAGAAGTACTTCCCTCACCAAATCATAAGAGTGATTGGTCTGTAATTTTCTTTCTTGATTGAGTTTTTTGTACTTTTCGAATCAGGGCAACTGTAGACCCATAGAAAGAGTTTTGCAATGTTCCTTCTCTTTCTATTCTGCGGGACAACTTGAGGAGTATAGATAAGTATTAGCTCTTCTTTGAAGCTCTGGTCGAATTCTGTGCTCAAACCATTGATCCCTGGACTTTTTTGATTGGGAGATCTTTGATGACAGCTTTTATTTCCTTGAAGTTTATAGCTCTATTTAAATTCTTCACCTGGTCTTGATTTAATTTTGGTATGTAGTATCTATGCAGAAACTCGCTCATTTCTTTTACACTTTCCAATTTTGTGGAGTTCAGGTTTTCATAGTATGATGTAATGATTCTCTGGATTTTTCTCTGTGTCTGTTGTTATGTCCCGTTTTCATTTCTGATTTTGTTAATTTGGATGCACTCTCTCTGCCTTTTGATTAGTTTAGATAAGGGTATGTCTATCTTGTTGATTTTCTCAGAGAAAAAGCGCTTTGTTTTATTGATTCTTTGAATTTTTTGTTTCTTTTTTATTGATTTCAGCCCTCACTTAATTTCCTGTCTTCTATTCTTCCTGGGTGAGTTAGCTTCTTTTTGTTGTTAAGCTTTCAGGTGTACAGTAAAGTTGTTAGTGTGGGATCTTTCCACTTTCTTTACATAGGCACTCAATGCTATGAACTTTCTCTTAGCGCTGCTCTCAGTGTTGTATAGGTTTGGGAACATTGTGCCTTCATGTTCATTGAATTCTAGGAAGTCTTTAATTACTTTCTTTATTTCTTCTTTGATCCAGATGTGATTTAATTTAATTGAGCACTGCTCCATTTCCAGGCATTTGTAGGCTTTCTAAAATTTTGTTTTGTTTTGTTTTTTGAGACTGTTTTGCTGTAGCTTTGTAGCCTGTTCTGGAACTAGCTATTGTAGGCCAGGCTGGCCTATAAAAGATATTTTAAATGTATGTTTATGCTTCTTTTGTTTTGTTTTTGTTTTTTGTTTTTCCATGTTTAGTTTACATGGCTTATTGTATTATGTTAAACTTCATTCAAGTGCATTGGTTTATTTCCTCTCCAACATTTTATGAAGGAAACAATCATTTTTAAAAATTAATAAATTACAGTGAAATATATACATGTTTAAATATGATTTGGATACTATTCTATAAAGCAGTATAAGGTAATTAAACACTCAAGATTTTTGTTTTTAATAAATATAGCTCCAAGACAATCTGCATTCTTGATGTTTGGCTATTTTTACTGTTTATTATATTCTGGATTGTATGTACCAATATTGAATTTCACTTTTTGGTCCATTTAATGAATAATATGAGGGAGCTTTGGATTTTAATACTGAGGTATAATCCTTATTTGTTTATGTTTTATCTCAACAATCCCTATTCTTCCACTCTATAATGTTCTTTCAACTTGAATATAATTGTTATTTAAGCATTTTATGATTGTAACTTAAATCAACAATTATAATGATAATAATAACAATAACTATAATAACTATTATTTTGCTTTTCAAGTAGACATAAAATTATTAATTTGTCAGTTGATAGTATCCCCCCAAGATATTTACTGACTTTTTTTTGCCATGCAGTGCTGCAAAATAAGCACTCTGCTTTCTTCCATGACATCTTATTTATCTTTAAGTTTATCTTTGAATTTTGAAGTATTAATATATTGCTACTGGTTTCTCTATGCATCGTTACCAGTGACAATAAAATGGCATTACAAATGTTTTGCTAACACATTTCCTGATATAGATGAAGTTTGTTATCACAAATATTCCCCAAGTTTTTGAAAATATCAAATTATCTTGCTGTTTATTACTCTCTTTATCAACTGCGATAGTCACATTATTCTGTATTTGTTTCTATCTCTAAGATTTATCAATATTTTAGTTTTAATTAGTATGCATGCTTTTGGGATTGCTCCACTTATTTTTATTTAGCTAAAATGTGATAATTTCAGTTTAACTCTTAAAGAGAGATACATTTGTCACTCTACGAATTGCTAGCATCTACTACCATATTCCTTTGTTGATAGCACATCAGAGAGCACTGAATGGCGATTGACTTGTAAGTGATGCACTATTTCACCTGCAATACCCTGTCTTTTATTTTTATGTTGTATTGATTTCATATTTTCGGTTTTGGTTGGTTTCTCTTTATTGATTTTGATCACCATTCATTGATCTTCCTGAGCCTGAAGTTACTGCTATTTAAACAGTTGAATAATCTTCCCTTGCATTTCAAAATTTGTATGCGTCACTTTGTTTATGATGTCTTAATTCTTGATGAAGGCTCATCTATTTCTACTTTTATTTCCATTCTTTTACTTAAATATCCACTTACACATCCAATTAACTGCACTATATTTAAAGTAATTTTAGTAGTCCACCTATATTTAGTACAAGATATCTTATATAGGCTTCGCTATATCATATGAAATATTAATCCAAACCTTATTTATTATGATTACTAAACCCACATTCAATCCTTTGGAGGCTAGTGTTTATGGTTTGCACTAATTAACCTAATCTGATTCTTTATGTGCCCCCCATGGGCAGTCAGTTTATTTTCTCAACAGAATTTTGTCATGTAGTCCAGAAATCTGTGAGACTGTTTTCTGGAATAATTGTTTATTTTTTTGTGCACCAGAACTATGGTCAAATATTCTTTCTATGTAACACGTGTTTATATTAATGCCTAATCACATGTCTTCCCAACTCAAATCATATAAGTATACGGACATCAGCAAAGTAAGGCAGAAAGTCATAGCCCAAGGGTATTAGTATAATATGTGGGGGCATATTAATCTATTATACTCAGATACCTCAATTAAAGTTTGCTCTGAATGTTTGTTTTTAATACTGCCTCTCATTTTATATCAGTTTACCCATTCATTTTGTCTGACTATGTGTTTTTGTTTATATTTTCCTGAAGGCTGATCTCAGGCTCATAAGCATTATAGGCAAAAGATTTATGGCTGATCCAATAAGATGATCATGTAGGTTATTCATCAACTATTTATCTGATAAAAATCAAATTTCATCTTCAATTACTTCATGCTGGTGTGAGAGAACCTTCTGTCTATGTGTTGCTTTTATGGGTTAATGTATAAAGAACTGGCTTGGCCTATAGCATGGGAGGAGGAAGGCGGGATCAGTGACAAGCCACAGAGCTTCTGGAGATAGATGCTGTGAACTTTAGCCAGTAAGCCACAGTCACATGGTAATACACAGATTAATAGAAATTGATTAAATTAATATATAAAAGTTAGCCAATAAGAAGCTACAGCTAAGGGGCCAAGCAGTAATTTAATTAATACAGTTTCTGTGTGATTATTTTGGGTCTAAGATAGCCAGGCGGCGGAAAACCAACAAGTAGTGGCATCTTCTACAGATTGGTGACAGTGGCCCCTGCCTCTTCTCCAACATCATGATATTGAAGAGATTCATTTTCTTATACATTTTATACATAAATACATGACGTATATTAATGTATTTTTATGCTGTCTTCTAAAATAATTGCTACTTTTATACTCTTTGCTTCTTTTCTTTTACATTCAAATATTATTTTACTCTCAGTAGCCTTTTCTTGAAGTCTTATCCCTATTTAAGGCTGAGATCTTAACTATTTTGTTTAGAAATATTAGTATAAAATACATTTTATTCTCATGAGGGATTTTACAGAGATAGAGAAAATTTTAATACAAACCAAATGAGAATTTAGTTACGATCCTTACTTATCTAGGGACAGTTCTTTAATATTTTGCTGATATTTTTACTGAAGACAAATCTTAGCACATGAATTCCTGTTTATATATACCTGTAAAAAAATGGCTCTGGCCAAAGGTTTGTACAAAGGTCTGCTAAACTGTGTGATGCATTCATTTTTAAATTCTTTCATCTGTTAGCAAACACACATTAGTTCCTGATCCCAGTTCCAGATAGAAAATAGTCTGGGCGACTGCTATGGTGAGATTTACCCATGATTCCCATTTTGTAAACAGAGGTCCAATCTCTCTATTTACAATTATAACTATTGACAGTCTACTGAAATATTGTGCATGTGAATGTGTGTGTGTAAATTTACCTCTTTCAACTGACACATACTTCAGTTAGAGATGTGATAACAAATTTCCTTAAACCAAGTGCCTTGATCGAGGAGCATTTATTTCTCATAATTCCAGAGGCTGAAAGGCTAAGATCAGTGCGCTAGAATTCCAGAATCTATTGAATGTCCCTTATTAGTTTACAAGTGTTTGTCTTATGCTATATTGTAATATTGAAAAGCAGAGATGTAGGAAGCAAGTATTGTTCAAACAGATCAAAAGCTTAGTGTCCTTTAGGTGAGTGTGTCTCACCTAAAGGGATCATGACTCAGGCACCTAATGTCCCAGATATTCAATAGTCTTCCAAGTATCGCAGGTCAGTCACTTCCAGGGTCATTAACTCATAGACATGAAAAATGATATTCGTGGACAACAGAATAATTTATTTTATAAAGAAGCTTGTGATAAGAAAGAGCCTATAATTCGTAAAAAATCCTAGAGAAGCTATATAAGAAGGTGAACCCAAAGAAAAACATATAGTTATCCTCCTGGATACTGGAAGTAGACAAGATTGCCAGACAAAAAATGGGAACATGGGGGTGGGGTGGGATGGGGGGAGGGGGGAATGGGGAGAGAAAAGAAAAAAAATTAAAAAAAAGAAAGAGATTAAGACAGAAGAAGCATCAGAGGTCCTGAACTAGAGGAGTTGATACTAAGAAAGTTTTGCTATCAAGAGTAACTTTTTGGATTTAATGAAAGTACTCACATGAGGCATGGAAAGGAAAGTTGGACTTTATAATGACTCATCAATGAACTGTGTATGTGTCTTCTTCATTCCTCTGCATGGACTGAGATTTCAGGTATGCCTTTGAGGACCAATGCAATATCTAACCACACACTTCTTCTGTATGGTTTTGCTAATAGGGTTGTGCTAATAGAGTTGCAATGTAAAAATAAAAGAAAACTAACTAGAGACCAGAACAGTAACCAGTGTCCTTAAATATTTCTATCTTCCTTGATCTACAACAAGGACAGAACTTCAAACAGAAATATGGACATTTCTGGCTCTCTGCCAAGACTCACTGGGAAGAACATGGGGAAGAAGAACTGTAGCCCATGACTGCCCGTTTATTACTGGCTGCCAGACAGACTCAAATAATTACACAAAACTATATTAATGACAACACTGGCCAATATCTCAAGCATATTCCTAGTTAGCTCTTACGTCTTAAATTTACCCATTTCTATTAATCTATGTATTGCCATGAGGCCATGACAGTACCTTATGTTTTATATATCTTGTTTCCTCAGCAATTCTCCTTTGGCAGGTACATGGTGTCTCCTGGACTCCACCCCCTCCCTCTTTCTCTTTCTCCATATATATGGAATATATATTATATATGTTATATATTTGACACTATATATATATATATATATATATATATATATATATATATATATATAAAACAGCCTGACTATGCTCTGCCTTGCTACATGTCAAAGCAGCTTTATTCATTAGCCAATAAAATAAAATAAAAGCAACATATATACAGAAGGTCATCTGACATCTGAAAATGCTCCTTCTCTTCCACTGCTGTCAAACTCCAGGATTATTTAACTTCCCTGATATTAGTTTTATGTTTCTTTAAAAACTTTTAAGACTATAATGAGACCTGCACTGAAACAACCTTCTTGTCTCCCAAATCTTTGTCCATGAACAATATTAGTAGAGAAAGGTATTCAAAGTTACCTTGGTTACCGGAGTCAGTTTTATAATTATAATGTTATTCATATTTAATTTTTCATTGACACAACATTCATGCAGCTTATAAGAGGAGGATTTTAGTCCATGATTCTAATAAAGGAATAAATTTATCACCCCCTACATGATCTTAGCACCCACTCTCAAATTTAATTTTCTTGCAAAACTAATGCTAACTTTGTTCATCAGGTACTGACTTCACTAAAGAAATAAATGTGCCAGTTTTCTCTTGAGTTCTATATTTGCCCATTTTGTCTGGGAATCAGTTCAGTTTTATAATTATAATGTTATGGTATAATGATTCTGTATTCTCACTCTGCAGGTCTTCATTTAGTGCTTGGACCATTTTCTGCTTTTTTTCCTGATTCCCCTTCACGGCAGCCACCTTTGTGAGTTGAGCACAGAACAGCAGGAATGCCGGCCTTGCCTCAGATTCATATCATGACTGCCTACCAGGCAGACAGTGTGCAATCACACATTGTATTGAATATTGTGTTATTAAATTATAATTTATAAAAACATTGGATCTTGTCTTCCTTTCATTTCACAAATTCATAACATTTTCTTTAAGGCGATATTGTGAGAAGATGAAATTAATAACAAAAATCTCCCCAACTAAAATTTTTTCTGTGCAAAGATATGAGAAAAGGAAAACACTTTTATTATCGAATAGGCTTCCTATCAAAATATGATGTGTATGTAAGGAAAAAGAAATTTCATTCTTATGTGCACTAAGCAGGAACATCCCAGACTGCCCTTAAATGATAGTGGTAAAGATAGAGGACCAACGAACTGCATCTCATATACAGTGCTTACAGAGTCAAGAGGCAAACAGAGTGTCTTTGAGACTTATCCTTATGATGGAAAGCTTTGTAACTAGAGCAAGGCTTCTCCATAAAATACCATTCCCCGACACAGACAAACTGAGGTTAGTCTGTCTCCTTTGATGTTTACATTTCAAAGGATGGCCACCAAGGTTGTGATAATAGATCTTCCCATGTCAAAATGTAGTCTAAAAATGTAATATACAACTCAGTGATGGCACAGAGTGAGTAAGCTCATATGTACCTATATTAAATGCTAAATACAAAAAGAGAAAAGAAATAATTCTCTTCCTTTTCACAAGGAAAAATTTTTTCTCTCTTTTTTGCTGTCATATTTCTTTATCTTTAACACTGGCGTGATAGTTCCTTTGAATTATCAACTTGATAAATATAGACTAAGCTAAAATTAGAAACTCAATGAAGGATTGTCTAGATAGGTTGACCTGTCAGCATGTTTGTGCAGGATTATGTTGATTTTATTCATCAATTTGGAAAGAGTCAGCCCACTAGGAGTGACATCATTTACTAGACAGAAGATCCTGTTCTATCTACTTATAAAGAGAGAACTAATCATTATTGAGAATTCTTGAATTCTTCTTTTTATTCTTTTGCCTATGGATGTGATGTCATATGATGATAACTCCTTAAAGTCCCTGCCTTGACTTTCCTGTGAAGACAGGCTGCAATCTATTATTATAAAATTAATAAAGATTTTCTCTCTTAAAATACTTTGCTCATAGATTTTTTTCATAGGAAGAAAAATCGAGTTAAAACAGAAATTAATAATGAGATTATGGGATTGAAAGTTTTAAAACATTTTTTGTGGAAAAAATCCAAGCGTTTTGGAATATGTGACGAAAATATGGTGAATGCTGGAAGCACAGTTTCTTGGAATCATCTTCCAGGATCATGGAAAACAGGAAAGCTGATAGAAATGTACATAAAGTATGTAATGTTTCTCAGGGTAACAAATAATCTGTCAGAACTTTGACTAAGGAAATTCCTGTGATATTTAGACCATGAATCTGGCTTCTTTCAGTAAATGTCTTGAGAACCTGAGTAAAGCTAAATTTAAAGATACTAGACTATATGCTGGGTAGTTTTATGTCAACTTGACCCAAACTAAAGTTTCTGAAAGGAGAAAATCTCAGTAGAGAAAATGTCTCCATAAAATAAAGCTGTAGGGCATTTTCGTAATTAGTGATTGATGGGGAACCAGCCCATTATTGTAGATTGACAACACAGGTTGACCAAGCCAACAGGAGCAAGTCAGTTAGCGGAACTACTGCACAGCCTCTGCATCCTCTAGGTTCCTGCACTCTTCGAGTTCCTTTCCTGATTTCCTTCCACGATGAAATACAATGTAAAAGTGTAAGCCAAATAAATCATTTCCTCTTCTCCTTGCTTTAGCACATGGTGCTTTTATTGAAGAAACAGAATCCCGTACTGAGACACACTCCTTTGTTTGACAAAGGAAACTTCTGAATTGGAGATCTTTCAAGATGGTGCCATATTGAAGTAGGCAAAAGAAAAGTATTTCCTCAAGGTCAGAGAATCTGATAATTCTATGGTTCAGGTTGCTATACCTCAAAGCAGAACTTGTCACTGTTGTAGCATTAATCCATGTAATATAATTTTTAATAGCATGGTAGTTAAGAAATTAATGAGTGGTTGAATAGTACCTGGAGAAGCAAATAATTCATTGATACTGATAAAGGATAGACAGGAAAGGGTTAAGGGAATAAAGAGGCAAAAAATATGTCCCTCCCATATAAACTGATTTTCTGACAGACTGATGGATTTCAGCACAATAATAGAGATAACTGACCCATGTTTTTGTCTTAATCATATCCCTTTCCTACCATATGTAATCAGAAATAAGCTTGTAATTTCACTGGTTTAAGAAAACACATTTATGACAAACAGAAAAGCAAAATGAGAAGTTATACAAATACTGAGCTTAATCCTGTCCTAGTTCTGTGTTCTATTTCTGTGAAGAGACAACATGACACTCCTACAAAGGAAAGTATTCATTGGAGCTTGCTTACAATTTCTAATGATTAATCCATTTTCATCATTGTGACAAGTGCGTGACTATGCACACAGATGTGGTGTTAGTGTGACAGCTGAGACTTTTACATCTAGATTCTCAGCCAACAGAAAATAAGGGAGACACTGGGCCTGGCTTGAGCTTTTGAAACCCCAAAGCCCACTCCCAGTGACACACTTCCTCCAGCAAGACCACACCTAAGCCAACAAAGTCACACCTCCTACTCCCTCTCAAGTAGTAGCTCTCACTGATGAGCAAGCATTTAAATATATGAGTCTATGGGGTGGGAGTTTGACTCATTCAAACCACCACAAATCTCCAGAATCCACAATGGAAAGAGAGAAGTAACTCTGAAAATTTTCCTTTCACTTCCACACATGACATGACACATGAATTTCTTTGCCTAGACAAAAATAATACACATGTACACACACACACACACACACACACACACACATACACATCACATCATAAATGTCATACACAGATCCACATAGATACACAATAACAGAGACATAGATACCACAGACAGACACAAATATATGCATCACCCCCCACACACACACACACCTATTTTTAAGGAAATAAAAATAAAATGGAAACTAAGGGAGACTGCTGATTTTACAGGTCAACGAAGTTCAAATGCTGATTTCCTAAATCAGAAAGAGAATGATCATCTTTTTCTTGCAGCTAATAAAAAAATAAAATAAACGTATAAAGAAGTACATTCTGTGTTTGTCTTTCTGGGTCTGGGTTATTGTACTCAGGATGAATTTTTTCTAGTTCCATCCATTTGCCTGCAAATTTCAGGATGTCATTTTTTAATTTTTCATTCATTTATTTTATTTCACTTTTTTTGCTGCTGAGTAATGCTTCATTGCCCAAATGAACCACAATTTCTTTGTCCATTCTTGGATTGAGGGGCAACTTCATTGTTTGAGGGTTCTGGCTATTATGGTGACCCAGAAAATCTAGGTATGAAGAAGGGCCCAAAGTGATACAGGGATTTTACTGGAAAGAGGAAATAAACGAGCTCTTGTGGGTAAACTGGGAGTGGGGAATGAGTGGGAGAAAATGGAGGTATGGGAACATGAGGGATTAGTGGGAGGAAATGAAGATAAGGGAACATGAGGGATTAGGTTGGGTGATTTGGGGGTGGGACATAATGGGATAATAATGAAAGAGATATCTTGATGGGGGGCCATTTTGTCATTAGGGAGAAACCTGGTGCCAGGGAAACTCCTAGGAATCCATAAAGATGACTCCAGCCAAGATCCTTAGCAATAGTGGAGAGGGTTCCTGAAATGACCTTCCCCTATACTCAGATTTTACCATCCTCTTCGTCTTTGGAGAGTACTCATTCAGTAACTGATTGACACAGATGCTGAGATTCACAGCCAAGCACAGAGCCAAGCTTCTCGAATCCTGCTGAAGAAAGGAGGAGGGATTGTATAAGACTGGGGGATCAAGGTCATGACAGCTGAATTCAGAGACAGATGACCTGAGCTCATGAGAGTTCATGGATGGTGGACCCAGAGCTAGAGTGTCAGCATGGGACTGACCTAGGTCCTCTGAGTGTGTGTGACAATTGTGTAGCTTGGCCTGTACCAGTGGGATCAGGGCTTGTCCCTAGTGCTTGAGCTGGCTTTTGGGAGCCTGTTCATCAAGCTGCCTAGTCTTGATGAAGGGGGAGTATCTTAGTGTTGTCTCAACTTGACTGGTCATGCTTTGTTTATTCTCATGGAAGGCCTACCTGTTTCTGAATTGAGATGGAGGACTGGATGGGAGTTGGCAGAAGTGGGGAGGGGTGGAGAGGACAGAGGGGAAACTGTGGTTGGCTATTTTGTTCTTTCTATGTCCTGCCAAATCTGGTTTTACCTACAAAGACCCATCTTCTTCAATCAGCCTGCAAACACATAGACTAGTGTGTAGAATAGAAGAAACAGCTTTCCATGAGACTCTTCTTAAGAAATAGTAAATAACCAACACTTTCTGCCAGCAACAAGAAGAGAAGGAATCCTTCTGTCCTCAAGCCTCCAGGTGAGACCTATGTGCTTTCCACTTACTGGATCTCAGGGACTAAAACGATGTTGTGACAAGTCACTGGATTGTGGTAATTCATTACATAGCACAAAACAGCTAATACATGTCTTTAATAAGCTATTTTTCTGTTCGTATTTCACTGAGATGGTATCAACAGATTTAAAAATATTTTTGTTATAAAACTTTGAGGATGATGCATATCTACATACTATTAATATTCATTATTCTTTAAGAGCCATTTGTTGGTATTACAAAGGACATGTAAATGTCAGTAAAATATATTTTCTTGAGCACTAATACAGCAAGATACATCAACAGTTGGAAAAATTGATTTGAGTACTATTTGAGAGATTCTCAAATTCTCAAAAGCCTCTAAAATTATATTGATTAATAATTAATAGTTTCTTCAGCTTTATAATTAAAGTTGACATTTAGTACAATCTTTAAGAAGTAGCACCTTGAGTATATAGGAATTTAAATGTATGTAATCTTTTAATTTGCATTAGGTACTTTATATAATTTTACCATTCTCCTTATACCACTGATATCAAAAATAAAAAAAAAAGATTTCTAAACTATTACTGTTTTCTTTTATATAAGGATTTATATATGATTTGTATTGTCTACTTTTTTCAAAAAAAAGATATTTTTAACTATTTCCCTTTCCTGGGACCCTCCATATGTGTCCCTCTTAGTATCCTCTCTTTTAGCTAGCTTCTCTGGGGTTGTAGATTGTAGTCTGGTTATCCTTTGCTTTATGTCTGATATCCACTTATGATTGAGTACATACCATGTTTGTCTTTCTGGGTCTGGGTTATCTGATTCAGGATTTTTGTTTGTTTGTTTGTTTCTAATTTTATCCTGCACATTTCAAGATGGCATTGTTTTTTACTACCTAGTAGTATGCCATTGTATAAATTTACTACATTTTTTTTAAAAATCCATTCTTCAGTTGATGGACATCAAGGTTGTTTCCAGGCTCTGACAATAACAAACAATGTTGCTATGAACATTGTATATGTGTGTATATGTGTATATGTGTGTATCTATGTGTAGGAATGTGTATTTGTGTGTATCTGTATATATGTATGTGTCCATTGGTATGTGTGTGTATCTGTGTGGGTATGTGTACCTGTATGTGGATATGTGTGTGTATTTTTATGTGGGTATGTATCTGTGTGTGTGTGTGTGTGTGTGTGTGTGTGTTGGGGGATATATATGTCTCTGTGTGTGTATTTCTGTGTGAGTGTGTATCTGTGTGTGTGATCCATGTATGGGTATGTGCACATGACTGTAAATTTTGGTAGAGGGTGTCAGATCATCTGGATCTGGAGATACCAGTGATTTTCAGCAGATCAATGTGGGCACTGGAAATTGAACTTGGGACTTCAGCAAGAGCAGAAAATGCTCTTAACCACTTAAATATCACTCTAGCTCATGTCTTACTATTTACTTTATTGCTATCTTTAGTTAACCAAAAATATGTAAAAAATATAATTACTTGACTTGATGATATGATTTATTTCTAATAAACTTGAAAATTATTTCTTGTATGTTTTCTGATTTCATATTTGAACCTTAATATTTAATAATATTATATTTCTATAACATTATAAATTTTTAAAGTATTTTAAGCCAAAGTTATAAGTGTATGTGATATTTATTATAGAACTGACTATGTAAATGTTGGGAGACCAAGTTAAACCAGACACAAACAAAAAAAAACCCATAATATATATTCATTAGGAGTTTGCCATGGTATTATACAATATGCATGTTGAGGCAAGAAAAAGTTGTGAATCATCCAGACCACTTTAATAAATAATAAATGAATCATATTCAAAGTCTTAATTTGTGTTTTCTTGTGCCTTCTTTATATAACTATGGCTGCCCTACCTCAAACTATTTACTATTTATGTTCATTGACTCAATGATTATGGTATTGTTATAACAAACTTAACTATTAAAATATCTGCTATATTTAGGGATACCGGAAAAACAGAAACTGATGCAAGGTCATGCTCTTATAGAAACATATAATTATTTTGGAGGAAAGAAATGCACCATAAACCCATTAACAAAATGGACATTTTTCCAAATCTAGACATTCTTGTGTTTATACACATATTTTATTGAATATTTTTCATACTCTACAAAAGTTTATAACCTGTGAATAGCTTTATCAATACTATTTTCACATATAATAAATACTTACTAATTAGCAAATCAATTTGGTTGTGTAGTCATAGGTATATCTGATATGGACATGGCTGAGGAATGGAATAGATTAAAAATAGATATGCACCCTGTCTCGAAAAACCCCCCCAAAAAAATAGATATGCAGAGGGGTGACACTCTGAATTGTCATAAAAATATAAAGGATGGATGATTAGCACTCAGAATGACAAAAATGTGATTCTTTTCAGTTGTTACTGAAATTAGATAATTTTCTTGACATAACTTTATTACTATAAAGAGAGATGCAAATTTAACCCAAACTGTCATTTTATATCAGTATTTAGAATTTTCACTTTGGGATTCTTTTACTTTAAATCATTATACAACTTAAAGTTTAAACTTCCCACAGAATTCCATGCATAGTTAAGCTTTTGAGCATTCTTATCTTTCTTTTTCTATTCTGAGAAAAAATACAGTTGTTTTAATTTAAAACAAATTTTGTTTATTTTCTATCTTAAATTTCCATAAATTTTAGTATATTCTTTCACTTCCACTGTGTTCTCTTATTTACTTTCTCCTCACAAAAAAGGGGAAAAGCTCAAATTAAAGACATTCAAATATACAAAAATAAAATACAATACAATAAAACATATACAAAACATGGAGTCTGTTTGGGGTGGCCAATCACTCCCGAGAATAAAGCATGTCTTAGAGTTTGTTTGATATATATTGTTTTGCTTCACTACAGAAAATGAATTTTCTGTTTTCTGGCAGCTCCCAATTGAAAATAATTTTCTTTAAAGGTGGGATGCTTGGCCCATTCCCCCTTCTGAGTTCATGGGTTTTATGAGGTATGTAGTTGTGTAGTCTTTGAGTTTCTGTCACAGTCTCTGTGAGTTTACATAGAGAGTAGCCCTAACATGTCTGGAAAATAGATTCCTTGGAGTCACCTGCTACCTCTGATTCTTACAATCTTTCTGCTTTCTCTACTGTATATATCACAGAGCTTTGAAGATATGAGTATCATAAAGATATTCCTGTTAGAGCTAAGTGTCCAGAGTTTCCCACTCTGCACATTCTCTAGTGTGTGTCTTCTCTTAATTGCCAGCAAATACAAGAAGAACCTTCTCTGACAAGAGTTCAGTAATGCTAGGATCTATGGGTAAAGCAAAATGATGTTGGGAGTAATCTTATTGCTATGTTCATTCAGTGGAACTGTAGCAGCATAGTTTTTCCTAGAACGCATGACCTATTTTGCCTTGAACTCTTGGCCTCATTAGCAGTATCAGGTTCTTTCTCAAGGAGTAGGCCTTAAATCCAAGTAAATGATGGTTGCTAATCCCATTAATATTCATGTTAATATTGTGCCAACATATCTTTTAGACATGCTCTGTTGTAGCTCTCAATATTTATGATTAATAAATGACTAAATGTTTACTTATATAATAGAGTTTAAGTAATTTTAGAAAATGAATAAAGTAGTTATATTATCCCTACTGCTTATATTGGCTTTTGGGGACCCATTCTGTTTAGATGGATATGTTGCTCAGCCTAGATATAGTGGGGAGGGCCTTGGACCTTCTCCAAAGCATTGTGCCTTACTCTCTCTAAGGAGTGGAATAAAGGTGGGTTGAGGGATAGATGGAGGGAATGAGAGGAGGGGAGGGAGTGGGAACTAGGATTGGTATGTAAAATGAAATAGATAGTTTGTTTCTTTTTTGAAAAATTAATTATAAAAGTAATTCTGATAAATTTTATAAGAAATAGTTATGGATTGAAATTTAAAATTTTGTAGGATTTATTCAAACAAATAACATGTAAGATTTGTGTTTCATAGTGTGGCAATTTTAGGTATGGTTACTGTATATTATCAGAGTTCATATTTCCAGGGCAGCTATGAGGATATTGAATATGATGTTAAAGGAACAGATGATTCAAAAATGTGAAGTATGTTTCTGCAATTATATGCAATATAATCTATAATGTATTTCTGGAAGATTAACACAGAAAACTTTGCTATTTTATTTACTTCAAATTAAAAGGAAAAAGAAATTTTAACATAGGAACAACTAGGTAATACTAATGTTATCTTCTTTCCATATATATGATTTTATTGTCAAAATACTCTATCTCCTATTACATTCATAGTAAAAAATGAATATCGAACATCTCCATGTCAAAAATATCAGCACAAGGGGAATTGTGGCATGATTTAGTCTACCAACAGACCAGCAGTGTTTCCAAAAAATCTTCTAGGAGCCACTTGCTATGAAGCCAGGAAACTTATATGGCATTGTAATACATGAGAGAAATGTAAAACTCAGTATATATGGAGTTATCAAAGAATGGCAATGGATGCGAGGAGAGTAACAAAATGAGAGAAATAGAGGTTATAAAATTCTGCTGGGAATGCAAACTTCTGTGGTGATTGTGTTTATAGGCCTAAGTAAATGAGATGGTTTGAAATAACAGGAACGTGGACTCTCTGGAATTGAAAGATGATGTTGTCATCTGCAGACTCACTAGGACATCTAAAACTCTTCTGATACTTTCTCCAGGGGCCTAAAATAATGTTATGCCACCAATGTCTATTCACAGAAAACTTTTATTCTTGTTCATAATCTTTCTGTTGTTTGACCCTCTGAGGTCTTGAAATTAAATTTTGTTCAAAATTTAATTAAACACTAAAATAAACCTCAAAATGTCCAAAAATATTCATTTAAAAAATCTTGAAATAAATTAAGAGTTGTCTTTCTAGGACATTCGACTATAGCAGCTGTGATAGTAGAGGATTAGGTATTATCCCAAGAGTAATTTAAAACAATACAACAATAAAGTCTTTTGAAGAGTTCTGGGACACCATTGGACTTATACCTAAGTGAGATTATTATTATTCTTTTTCTGGATGCAGAGATAATGAAGGAAGCTGCATAACAGAAAGAAAACTTAGAGGGGGTTTACATGGATTATCGATCTCTGGGGGTTGAGAATTTACCCTATGAGTAGGAATTATGTGCCAAAAGAATGCTGTTTGACTTTCCCTTTGACAGTGGCATGCAGAAGGGGTATCTGCTTTTCACACTGAGGAGCATGGACTTACACCCTCTGTTAACAACTGCCAGCATAATCTCCTACTTAGAGAAAATTAAGGTGAAAAATTAAATGTGATATCAGACAGATTTCTAGCATAACTCAACACTCTTAATATCTATCTAGTGAGGGGGAAAAATTACCCTTGATTTATTGCCTGCACCACTTGAAACTCATATCCTTGGAGGATCAGCTCCAAACATTCAACTAAAGGACAATGGCTTAATCAAGGACTTCACGAGTCAGACACAGGTAATGGATAAGGAAAATCTAATGCATGGTAAAGGAACAGAGAGAATACATTGTTTTATTTCTTAAGAAACCAAGTAAGTCTAAAAGAATTACAAACACTGTTACATAGCTGCCAAATCTTACAAACAAAAGGGCAGTATTAAAATATGCATTATCTTTCGAAAGCCTGCTGGTTATGAATCAGTCTCTTCAGAAGCAGGCACCTGCTCAGTGAGGTAGCACAGTGGGAATGGCATTGCCGTATATGTAGTTATTTATCGTCAGAGCATTCACAAATACAACGGAATTAGTGCTTTGATTTATGCTTAAGATTTGCTTTATTTGCCTACTTTTGTGGAATCGAGACAATTTGATTAATTCCATAATACATCAGAGATGGTGGGCCTCAATAAACAATACCAGAAATAGAAAGATTATAGTGAGGGACAGAATTTTATGTCCTACTCATGCAATGAAGCTGAGAAAACAGCAGGTAATGATGTCCCTCCATGTTGTCTGTCAGAGACCTGGGTGACCCAACGTTGTGTTAGACTAAAGTGTGCATGCAACTCAGAAAACATGCAGCCCTTTTAATTTTGTTTGTATTTTTTTTTCCTTTTGAAGACTTAGTCACTGTCATCCTGTGAAATTTTTATCCCCCACTTAAGTCACCCTCTGAATATAATAAACCTCCCTAGTTTCCTCAGACTATTCCCTGTCTTACAGCATAGGAACTGAAAACCATGGTTTACTTTCTTATACGCATTTACCCTTTAAAATCACACAGTTATTGTTATAATAGTATAAGACAATATTTCAATAAGAATAATCTTCCCTTTAAAATATTAATAATTTTATTAAAGTAAAAGAAAGTGTGCATGAATTGGATATTTTATGTATAGGCTATAAGATCCTAAATAGGAAAGTAAAAATCATGTGAAAAATAGGCACAATGTAATCATTTCTTTTTACTCTCTGGAGAATCAGGAGCTTTGTGACATATGAAAGTCTTATGCAAAAGGACTGTCATCTTTCCAACACAGTCCCTTTAGTCTAAGACAATCACATCAACTTGTCAACATGTTGACTTCATGACTGAATTATACTTACAAAGCATTTCCACTTGTAACATTAAAAGCTATTCATATCATACATAGTGTGTATCAATGAAAATTTAACTAGCTACTATTGCAAGGCCTTAACTAAAGCACATGATAAAAATTCTATATTAAATGGACTGACAAATCTTTATCTTAAATATAACGTTGTAAATATAATCATTTAAAAGTATTTAACCTTAAATAAATATTTTTATCGCAAAATATTTTTGAAATTTAAGTAGTAAATGACTAATACAACTCTTTACAAATTTTAGATAACCTATAAAAATAAGCATCCATTTTAAAACAAAAGTATATTCTGCAATCATTAGTTATTTCATTTTAGGTAGGAGGAGTGTAGAGTTATTTCCTGTCTATATTTTATCTTAAGATTTATTCTACATGACAGGGGAGTATTAAGGTTTGAAAAAGACAGTAAATTTAGTAAGCCAGTATTGACAGGATAATTCAGTGTTTTATATTCCAAGACATACTCTATGAATTTGTATTTTGTTTATATTTGTAAAAGTAAACATTTTATGTACTTAATATCCAATTATATTAGAAACCACTGTTCAGAGCGTACCACAAATTGATAAAAAAGTAACGAATCCATTACACTTTTTAAGATAATGATTTCAGTATTAAACAAAAAAGCTATTTACAATTACTTGACAATGACATTTCATTTTACACTGAGCCATAAATATATTCTCCTATCCTTGTTTAGGACAATATCAAAATAGTATTTTTACTAGTTCTTTTTTTTTTCTAAACTGGCACATCAAAGGAGAAAGTTGAACATCACTACGGAGATGAAGAAGCCTGGAAATGGGCGAGTAATGACAAGGGAAGGGCTTCGCTGGCACCATGATGTGTCTGTCACTCAGCCAATGAATGCCAGTACTGACCACAGCCCTCTCCACAGTATGGGCAAGCTCCATATGGTAATTTAGAAATCTGTCCGTCACATGTCTACTGAATCGGGGTACAAGTTCAAGGGAAATTATTAGTATGCCCATCACTTTTGCTGTCACTTTCCAAACTGACAGTAGAAGAAAATGACAGACAAATGCTGTAATGGTGGGTAACACAAACATACTTCACCTGATGAAGAAATAGTCGATACCAAAGAGAGAGTAGTCACTTCTTATGATCGTCTTTATGCCCATTAATAAAATAGTTCAAGAATGGAGTCAAAGAAGATTCAAAAGTAATCCCAAAGGTAAACAAGTGTGGAATTCAACATAAAACTAAAAGTATATTGGCATCCTTTACTTTATACTGCAAAAATCTATGTTTTAGTACATTTAGAATATCAAATTCTTTTGTTACTCTTATCAACAATAAAAATATGTGCATCAAAGATAGTAGAAAAATATGTCATTGTGGTTTAGTAGTGTGTATTTTTATAAATAATTGTACACTTTAATTTATCAAATTGTCAGAAAAGGTAACCATATAGCATTTTAATATTCTAAATAGCATTTATAATTGAGAAGTTATGATTCTTCTACTCATTTATTAGGTCCTGAGGAGCTGTAATTCCTATATTTACTTATCCTCAATGACATATTAAGATAAAGAATGAGAACAATAAAAGCAAATAAGTATCTTGGTAAAAAAAATAACATGACTTTTTAATTACTATTTTCATGCTTCCATGTGTGATAGGGAGTCTATCAGAGATGAACAATCAGACAAAGTGTATAGGGAATTTAAAGTCTTCATTCCAGCCATCTTGTACTTACTCACATTTGGGACACAAGTTTAGTGCCTAATACATAGATTAATGAGCTTTTAAAGGGAACAACTACATCCTACTACCTTGCTTAGCTGTTGAAGGAGGAGGTTTATGTATGCAAGCGGTTAAACAGAACCTAAGATAAAGCTAATTGGAGGAAGAGTTTTTTCACAGTCAGTTACCTTAATGGAAGCCAAGATAAGTCATTGGGGCATTTTGATGTCAAGTTCCTAAAATAGATTTTGATAATTTTCCCCTGGGTTTTCCATCAAGGAGATTAAATTCTACCTCAAACTTAAACTTGCGTCAACACAAAAACAAAATGGAGAAACATCCACACTTGCCTTGCTTTGTCACACTATTATTTTAGTTGTTGTATTTTTAATTTATTTTTTAATGTTTTGTTAAAATGATCTTTTTTTTTCATTTTACATACCCATCCTAATTCCCACTGACTCCCCTCCTCCCCATGCCCTCACCTTCCCCCAACCCAACCCACCATCCACTCCTCAGAAAGAATAAGGATTTCCATGGGTGTTAAATATTTTCTCTTAGACCAGCCTCTCTGCCAGAACAAATGATTGCAATCAGATCAAATAAGACGGAATTAAAGATGCCCATGTTTAATGTAATGCTCCTGGGTTACCATCAGGAGACATGGATAGGGGAAGAAAGAGAAGGGAAGACCACATGATCATTCTCTGGGGGACAGTTTAAATGGCCTGTGGGAGTGTTCTTGATCTTCCCTGGGGAGGGGTTACCATTTGGCAGGCTTTCTTGACTCTCTCTATGGAGGCATCTCATTTGGCAGACTTTCTTGGAGGTGGAGTTTGGACTGAGGCAATTCCCAGGGGAGGGAGCTTATGCCAGGAGCTGGGGCGAAGCTCCCAGACAAACAATCTAGACATTTTGTATAAAGGGATATTAAGGAGCTGAGGTGATGCTTCCGACCAAATAATGGGGCGTCGGCAAAGTCTGACACATCACTTCGTGGCAGGACCAAGCTCTTCCCATATTTAGATTGAGCACAATACACCTCCAATAAGAATGGGCTCCAAAAATAGTTAATGACCCCAGAGAAGTTAGGTAACAAAGAGAACTCTAAGAGAGCCGTATGTGGAACCCCTTGGGGAGGGAAAATATACAAGATCTCCTTGGAAAATTGAGAATGAGGGGGTAAGGTGAAGTTGGGGACAGGAAAGAGAAGAGGGAGGAGCACCGGAGGGAAGAGGAAGGTTGAGTTTGGGATGGACATAAAGGGAGATCATGGAAAGAGATATCTGGACTGTGGAAGCTCTGTCACACATGCTTTAAAGAAGTGCATTTGCTCTTTGATAACGTCTTTGCCTATATAAATTTTTGAATATTGACACAAAATTGGGTCATCTTTTGTTTTGACATAAAAATATAAAAATATATATTTAAATTGTAGAACCTTGAAGAACATCCTTTGTAGCTTAACTTCTCAAGATATTGGTGCTTAATTTTAAATTTAAAGGTAGATTTTATTACTTCATTAAAATAATATGAAAGTCTCATAAATAAGTCAAACCAACCATATATGCTTTTTACATTTATAATATACAAGTCTCACAGAAAATTGTTCACCATTCAAATTCACTCAATAAATTTTATCTTCGCTATTATTTTAAATATTATTTTATAGTTATTTAAATTCTTATTTAATTATATGCCTATAAATATGTTTTCAATCTATTTTTATGGAAGAATATGAGGTTCTACCTACTTAATATTTAATTCACTTGTTTTCCTGTTTTTAAGGTTTTTACTTTGAAATAATTCGGTTAAAAAGCAAACACTTTAATCATCAACCCTGAGGAATAATTGTCAAGGAAGATGAAGGATCATAGTATGCTAGTAAACAAACAGAATTCCTGGTTTTTTTGCTCGGTGCATATTGAGCTATGGTTTCAGTAACTGCCTGCCTGAGTCGAGTGACACAGAAGAAAGAAGTTGTAGAACAGGATAATACATTCTACCAGAAGCAGCAAGGTTAAAGGAAGCAAATGTTCCATAGTATGCTGGTCCCAAGAAACTAAGAAAAACGTCTTTATAAATGGAGGCTTTACTGTGTGTTTTACTCCGGAGCTGAAACAAAAGACCTGCAAAAGAAGGCTAAAGAGGTCTTCACTTCATAAACAAAGTGATAACAGATGCTCTGAAAACCATCTCCAACCACAGCAGGAAGAACAAAAACCAGGGAGGTCTTAGGATCCTCCTAGATAAGGGACTAATTGTCTTAGGAACAAGGGAAACACCCACTTTCACTTCCAGTATTCAGTAAGTATAAATGGGAAAGTAGAATTACCTCGGTTTTTGATTTTACCTTCCATCCTTTGTGTCTTTGGCTGCAGAGTGTGTATGTGTGTGCATTCACATGAGGATTTACTGTATTTGTAGGTTAGTGAAATTATTACTACAATCACAATACAATAAGACAAATGACAGCCTACAGAATGGGAAAAGATCTTCTCTAACCCCACATCAGACAGAGGTCTGATCTCCAAAATACACAAAGAACTCAAGAAATTGGTCATCAAAAGAACAAATAATCCCATTAAAAATGATGTACAGACCTAAATAGAGAACTCTCAACAGAGGAATCTAAAATTGCTGAAAGACACGTAAGGAAATGTTCAAAATCCTTAGTCTTCAGAGAAATGCAAATCAAAACAACTCTGAGATCCCATCTCACACCTGAAAGAATGGCTAAGATCAAAAACACTGATGACAACTTATGCTGGAGAGGATGTGGGGTAAAGAGAGCACTTCTGCACTGCTTGTGGGAGTGCAAGCTGGTACAGCCCCTTTGGATGTCAGTATGGTGATTTCTCAGAAAATTAGGAAATAACCTTCATCAAGACCCAGTAATACCACTTTTGGGTATATATACAAAGGATGCTCAATCATGGCACAAGGACATGTGCTCAGCTATGTTCATAGCAGCATTGTTTGTCATAGCCAGAACCTGGAAACAACCTAAGTGCCCTTTGACAGAAGAATGGATTAAAAAATAAAAAAGTGGTATATTTACACAATGGAGTACTATGCGGTAGAAAAAATTAATGACATCTTGAATTTTGCAGGCAAATGGATGGAGCTAGAAAGCATCATTTTGAGTGAGGTAACCCACACACAGAAAGACAATTATCATATGCACTCACTCATAAGTGTTTTTTAAACATAAAGCAAAAAAAAAAACTAGCCCACAAATCTCAATCCCAGAGAACCTAGACAACAACATGGACCCTAAGAGAGATATACATAGATCTAATCTACATGGGTAGTAGAAAAAGACAACATCTCCTGAGTAAATTGGGATCATGGGGACCTTGGGAGAGGGTTGAAGGGGGGGGGGGAGATGCAGGGTTGGGAGCAGAGAAAAATGTAGATCTCAATAAAAATCAATTTTAAAAAAAGCCTACCTACTCCTATTATTGTTGCTTATAAACATACAGGAGTGGAACTATGCACAGAACCATAAGCATCTTGCAAGTATTCAAACCATAAAGAAAGAGTGATTGTTCTTTCCCAAGTGACCATCAATGGCCAACAGTTCCTCAGTTAGGAGTAGACCCTCATCAATTCCTGTTCCATTTATGCTATAAATTTTCCTGGCTTTATGTTGGGTGTATCTTGGGCATGCTATAGCGTATTATAAATGTTATGAAACATAACATTTTATTTAAAATGTAACATTTTCTGGTATATAATATCTATGGCATATATATGTATATGTGCTCTTTTTATTACCCAACAAAACTCACATGTTCAGTCGATCTCATGTTTGTAACAGTGTCCTTTAAACTATTTACTTTGCTAGAAAGTCAAATCAGTTTCACAAATATAAAAATTGCTTTAAAAAATCATGTCTCATGAGGTCTAAACCAATCCAGCAGGGATCATGTAAAAGCACATAACCAGAAGGAAAATCAGCCTGTGTTTAATATTTATATTGTATGCCAGGTCACATTAACATTGACTCTTAGGATGTAGAAAGTCCAACTGTAAAGTAAGTTAGGCTTTATAACTCCTATTCATTTTCTTTTTCTGAAAAACAACTGTTTTTAACCTAAAACAAAAATCTATGTCAAATTCAATGATCCTTTAAATTAGTCATTGCTAATGCGAGGAGTCATCAGAGTACAAAGTATCTGTGACAACTGAGATATCAGAACACTTCTATATTTGATGGTATCATTTTTTTCAAAATGAGAAATTTGGTCAGCTATAGAAGTTTGAAGTGGAGCACAAATTGACTCAATTCAGTAGGCATCCCTCAAGGTAACCCTCACAGAATATCTTATTGTCTTACTGGTATCCTTCATGAATCAGAGTTGCTGAAAAATGACAGATTCGGATGTCTGTACGATGAAGTATAATGATGCTACGTAAATGACAGAGTAACAGTATAAACATGAATGGATTGATGTTGGTACTTTATGAGTAATTAGCAAAAAAAGGACAGATTCACTCAATATAGTACCTAAAAAAAGAATCTATGGTTTTTTTACATATTTGTGTTGAGGGGTGGTTCCAATATGGAAGACATATGGAAATTGGAGGACAATCTTCAGGGATTGTTTCTCTCTTTTAAGCCTGTAGGTTCTTGGGATAGAACTCAGGCCCTTGGGTTTAAGCAGCAAGCACCTTTACGTGCTGGACCATTTCATCACACCTTCATGATTCATTTGTTGTCTCTCCACACTCTAAATTTTCAGCAGATCATTGCTTTTTATCAAAGGAAATGTGAGTCCATACACTCAACGTGGTCCCTTCTTTGATGTAAAATGCATTGATTTTACCAAAGCAATTTCAGGTTAGAAAGTTAAAAAACACATATAAGTCCAAAAAAATATCAGTGCTGCCAGAAACACTTTGGACAAGAAAATAAAGTGTATTCCCTGAACACTTGTCCAATTCAGTGAAAATAAATTCGTTTCTTACCATAATGGAAGCACTCCAGTGTAATTAACCTGATACCAGACGGATAGCTGCTTCACCCAAGAGAATAATAAAAGTGACACATCAGTGGTTTCTACTGTTGAAATATAGCCACTTAGCTGTGGAGAGAGTCAATACAGACATGGAGATACATCCTTTCTCTTGAGTTCAGTTGTTACTTTATGACTATTTGGTGATGGACCATTTCAGCAAGGACATGGTAGGTAGAGATGGAACTTTTGGATAGTCAGATAAAATCATTTTGTGTACCACACTTGACTCTACAGTGAACTGTCTTTTGATAAGTATTCACACAGGAAATTGACTGTCCTAGTTTTGGACACCTTGAGAAGTTGATCTACATGATTCTTTACCAGAGAAGAATTTTTATGTCCATCTTCTTCCTTTCGTCCCTTAGGCCACATAGAAAATTGTAGACTAAGGCTTATGCTACAGGGAATAAAAAACCTGTCAGTCAGATTCATTTTAGGTAAAGTAGAAAGCAGTAGTGTGCATCCCCAGGGATGTTTATTATAACTGCTTTTACTACACATGACTAATTAATTTTTCAGAAAAAACTGGAAGGTATTATTAATAAGGGTTTGAGGTAAGAATTATAAATTATGCTATGTCTCTTTGCATATAATGTAGCAATGTATTCTTAGTATACAGTAAATAATAAGAATTATAAATTATGTTATATCTCCTTGAATATAATGTAGCAATGTATTCTTAGTACACAGTAAAGAATAAAAATTATTATAAATTATATCACGATATTAAATTAATATTTGTAACTAAAAATCTAGTCAAATAATATAACCAAATATATATATGTATATATATATATGAATCATGTTTAGCAGAGATACTTGTGAACAAGTTTATCAAAGTTAAATAGATAAACATGCAATACTGTAAGTGATGCAGTTGAATTATGCATATTTTCCTTCTATTTCTTAGAATATCATAACACATTCTAAGCATGTGTGAAATAAGGCTCAGATATGTGATTAATTCAGGGCAGTTGTTGAGGACAAATGTCACAAGAGTTACCTCCAGGATAGAGAAAAAAATTAATTTCTGAAGCACAAATGTTTATAATTGCTTAATGAATTTTGATTTCCCAGAGGGAAAGTACTACAGTTAATAGCATGGCTTTAAGAAAACTATTCACTTTAATAGCAATCCTCACATGCCAAAAAACTTTACTCTTTGATTTTTCATCAGCATCCCTTTTTGGGACAGTTGGTTTCTAGGAGTATGAGTTTTCTAGCATGATACAAAGGTGGTATATTGAATTGTCTACTAGGTATGTATTAAAGTTTGGTTGCTATTACACATTTTATATATAACCGGCCAAGGAATTACATGTAATGACTAAGGAAGCAATGTTTTAATATAACTTAATGTAAATTATATAATAAGACCATGGAACTAGCTTCTTAGTTAAAAGAACTTTGCCTCAAATCTGCCACCTGAGTTAAATCTGAATCCACATAAATGTGTAAGAAGAAAACCAACTCAACCAAGTTGCCATTTGACCTACACACATGATTATAACATTTTAAGATATAAATACACCCGCCTTTTCCCAAGACTGCTATCATGTTCAAACACACAATCCTGGTTTGTGACCTGTGACCATGAAACCTTTTTAATATGATCCACTTTACCCGGAAAAACACATCTTCCCTTTGCCAGCCCTTTCTGCTATCTGTCATGATTTGCAAATCCTCAAATTTTGTCTATGCTACAGCCAAGACCCTTCTTTATTCCCACAACAACTTTTCTGGGTGTCACATTCTCCCCTTCCATTCCCTGGTCCCCCTGCCTTCAGCCATCTTTATACCCACAAGCCCCCCAAAGTAGATTTGTTACTTTGAAACCTGCATTCTTTGAGAGCCACGTTTAGCTGGTGAGATATTACTTTTTCTCTCCTTCTTCTTTCTCCTGCCCATTTTGTACCCACATGTGTAGCTCAATACATGCAGTTTGGGAACCATCTCTCCATGGTCTAAATATATAATTCACCCAACAATTTGAATGGCCTCGTTAGTTCATACAGCAGTACCTAGATTATCAGACTAAACAAACAACAACAAAAAAATGATGTCCACACACCCAGGCGAAATCATGAAGCCATAGCAACATGAGTAAAGGTACCATCCCTCCCATCAGACAAACTAGTTCACAAAAGTATTCTTTACTGAGAACTACCTAGATAAACCTTGTGAAACTTCAAGAATTTAATGAGAATATTAATAATTCTTCACTAAATTATTAGTGAATAACAATAAATTATTGAATAATGTACAGGAAAAAGTACACAGCCAAATAAAAGGACATATTTAATGCAGAATTTGAATGCTGAACTCAATAAAGAGATAGCAATAGTAAAGAGAACACAAATTGAAATGAATACACAACTGAAAAACTCAGTGTTTGAATTAGAAATGCCAGTGAATGTCTTATGTGTAGAATGACCTAAGGAAAATATAGACCACTAGTATTCAAAGATAAAGTAGAGAATCTTGATTATATAGACAATGGACATTTAAATTTAAAAGCACAGGAAAAGAATAATCATAAAATAGAAAATACAAAAATATTATAGTGATATTTTGTTTATGGTCTAACAAATAAAGCTTGCCTGAAGATCAGATTGCAAAACTAGCCATGGTAATCAGTTATAAAGTCCAAGCAGTGGTGGCACACACCTTTAATTCCAAAAGTCACAGTAGTTAGCCGCAGAGGCTGTGCAGTGGTGGTGCACACCTTCGATACCAGCAGTAGAAAGGAAAATAAGGCAGGAACTTGCTTTGTTTTCAGTCTGAAGATTTCATAGAGGTAAGAGCACTCTAGTGGTTAGGCGTTTTGCTTTACTGATCATCATTGTGAACCACAGTATCTATCCCAGGGTTTTTATTAGTCATGTTATAATGGAAAGCTTCAAAAAAGCCATAATTCACAAACAAAGAAAAACAAACTCTATGAGAAAAAAAGAACATAGATAAATACATTCCATTTTTAAGGTCTTATTGGCTGTACTAGATCAGACACTTACAAATATTGGTTAACACATCAGATGAATACTGATTGGAAAACTACATAAAATCTTTTGAAGTTACTCAGAGTTTTCATAGAATTCTCATTGAATCTATTAAGGGTTTCTTTAATATAAATGTATACATATGAATATGTATGTATATATATATTTGTGTGTATGTGTGTGTGTGTTTATAGACAATCACTTAGAATTTGATAATCTACCAAGGTGTTAAAATCTAAAGAAAAATTGGTCTGCCTCTCTCATCATCCACTGATTGCCTGTAGCTCTTCATTTATAGTGGAGTCTTATAAAACATCCCATATTCATACTAGCATGACGTCTTGTCCTGTCCTTAATTTCATCTTTTTACATAACCATAATACTGATATTTCATGGGTGTACCATTCCTGTCACACCTAGATGATATTATCTCTGTCTAAAAATAGATATCCAAATCACAAGATTCTTACAACCTTTCTGCTTTTTTTCATGTGCTATTTCTTGAGACATGGGTGAAGGAGCTCTGTAGTAGAGGTCTCATTTGGGGCTAGCACTGGAAGATTGCTTTTTTTATATTTCTACAAGTTGTAGATTTCTGTAGTTTCTGGTTATTGTAAAATGAAGTTTCTTTGGTGACAGGAGAGAACTGAAGTCATCTATGTGCATAAGGCTAAATAATTTGAAAGACTGCATAGATTTGAGGAATTACAATAGTTGAATTTATTCCAGGGTCTATGACATTGACAACCTATGTTTATAGTACCAAGCATTAATTTCCTCATAATTAGAAACCCGGTGATTACCCCCAAGATAAAAATGCCATTTTTGTACCATTGAGTATATTTTTTCTTGATGATGATTACTGTAGTCTATAAGGTTTATAGCGGGGTAAAACTAATGACTGATTTTCACCTTCAGCAGCTTACATAAAATCTTCAGAGAAGATGAAAGCTAGTTCTCAAAGTGGAAGTTTCTTGAATCTTCCAGATCACTTATACAAAATCATGCAAATATCCCCCCACACACAAAATTCTTGCACTGAATATTCAATATAAGTAAAGGGTCACAGGATCACTCAGGCTCCATAGTTGTATAACTGCATCATCTGAAAATCAAAGTCCTTTCTATCAGGATGTCAGGTCAAGAGACAGTCTGAGTCAAGCATGAGCAGTTTCAAGACCCAGCTTTAAAGTTCCACAGATGATTTCCACGCACATTTCATCAGCCCAAGTAGTCATATGGACACACCTGGCTTCAAAGAGCTGGGGACAGCTCACAAAATCGTTCTCAAAGGTTTCCTTCTTTAAAAGGCCATTCTACTCTTCAGTGCTTTAAAATTTACTACAACTTCAAAGTATTCAGTAGGCACTGACAAGAAGAAGGGAAGTCAGCAGAAACAAGGTAAAGTAGTTTTTGTCTTCACTCCTTTCCATGGTTAGTGACACCATTCAACTCCAGAAGCCGACTGTCTCTGCTAAGAACAGCTCAGTTCAGTCCCACGGTGAGTATCAGTATCAATGTCAGCTAAGTGCAGGTTGAGAAGCCAACTCCAGACATCCTGAATTTGGGCTAATTCTAAAGATGTGCGTCTTGATTCTTTGATGGTCTAATAACCCTTTCACAGCAGGGGTTGACTATAGGAAAATATGGATATTTACATTACAATTCATAACAGTAGCAAAATTAGAGTTACAAAGCAGCAACAAAAATAATTTTATGGTTAAGGGGTCACCACAACATGAGGAAGTGTATTAAAGGTTAGCAGGATTAAGAAGGTTGAGAACCACTAAGCTTGGAGCTTTATTATTATGAATAGCCACTCCTCCCTCTCAGCAGTCTTGGAAAAATTTATGTTTTGTGTCTTAAAGCTTGAGCTACATCACAGTGGGAATTTTTGAATTTTGTTTTTAGTAGTTTAAGATGTGAAGAGGGACCTTCTAGATAATTTGTTCTCTGTCTGTCTGAAGAATCCCTTCACCATTTTCTGTGTCTCTTCTGTTAGGTCTCAGCATTTCTACATATGCCTTTGGATTAGGGTCCTCACAGGATTTCAGAAGTAAAACATGTATTTTTCTCCTTAGTAGAAAATTCACAGCTAGAAATCTTCCCATCAATAAACCAAACAGATAAACAACTAAAATTCCCAGACATTCTCTATTCCAGATCTAGTTCTTACAATGGTTGTCACAAGCTTAAATGAATCTTGGAAATACATGTTTGCTTGCATATTGGACATGTCTCCCATGAATAGGTGCACTGATCATTTTTTTAAAATTTCATCAAAACATCAAAAGTTTAAGATTTTCCTTTTCTAACACACATATAGCATGCATATATCTTTTCAAGCATGGCACTAGATTTGAAATCATTTTTTAAAATGTGGAATTAAGAAGCATATATAGCTTAGTCAGTTGTAGTCATCCATAAGCAGCAATGAAAGGAAATTCCACCAGACATAAAATTTGTCTTTAGAAAACTGTACTATTAATAAAAGAATCAAAAGATGCATTTTTGGAGAAGAAACAAAACTACAACAATTCTGTTGTTTATCAAGTTTTCTATATGGTGTTTAGTGAACAGTGATTACATATTTAAGCAACAAAACCACCATCATAAGCAATCTTGAAATGTATCAAATTATTTTGTATGTTTGTAATTATCCTTACATTAACCTGATGTACTTTTAGAACACTGTAAAATATAAAGTTACCTTTACTATTTAGATAAACAGAAGCCAAACTATTACTAGATTTTTTTAAAAAAATCACTATGAAAATATTAGAAATCTGAAGTGAGAAAAAAATGCAAGAGGGATAGAAAAGAAAAAGGAGATATGAGAGAGAGGACATAGCAAAAAGTGGGAAAATACATAGAAATGTGTTCAATTGAAGAGAAATATCTGCATTTATTTCAATTAAAGAGTTGGATCCACCTTTTTTTTTTCATTTTTCCAAAGAAGTTTAGGAAGGTAATTCTGTTTTCTTCACTTGGTCTTTACTAGAAGAAACAAAGTGATAATGTATTATTGTCAGCAAAATTCTAATTGCAGTAAAACAATAAAGCTTGGGAACACATATTTGTCTTGGGTAAATTATCTCTGACCTTTTAAGGGGAATAATGTGAGGCCTTGGCTGGGAGGTTTTGAATGTCTATAAACTGGGACTCATTGGATTTGTCACAGAGACAGTTCTCATCCTGAATGTGATTGCACTGCTTTATACTGTGATCAGTAAATCTTATGTTTCAAAGAACTGTAAAGCCATGCTTTGCAGACCCTAAATCAGATACAAAGAACACAGTCTTCACTCCAACACTGTCAATTTGATTTAAAAATATTTGAAATGTGCTTATCTCCCTCTTGACATAAAAAATATGGGAGAAAGCTTTAATAGAGTTCCACAGAAAAACAGAAACGTACATCCTTGTTGTTGCTTCCTATTTTTTTGTTCCACATCTGCATAAATTCCCAGTTAAAGATAGATACAAACTCACAAACAGGAAGGGGTACATGTTTGTTATTAAATTAGATTATGAACACAAACCCAATGGAAAACACAAGCCTAATTGACTCCTTATCTTAGAAATTTTGTTTGTCCTAAAAATAGATCAGCTAGTTGGGTGGTGGTGGCACACACCTTTAATCCCAGCACTTGGGAGGCAGAGACAGGCAGACTCTGCCCTTCTTTCTCCCAGCATTCAGCCTAGCTTTCCCTGTCTACCTACGTTCTGCCTTGCTATAGGTCCAAAGCAGTTTCTTTATTCATTAATGGTAATCATAGCATACAGAGGGGACTCCGACATCACCTCCCCCCCTTTTCTGTTTAAATAAAAAAGAAGGTTGTAACTTTAACATAGTAAAATAGCCAAAGACAAAACAGGTATCAAACAAGAATTATAATTACAGTATTTATATCCACACTTCCTCTTGTAGGTAGCTGAATACTTCTAATGAGCTTTGTAACAGCACTGTGGATACTCCCTTTCCATCTTCCAAATATAGAGGTTGGAAGTGGATGGGCTATTCTCAGTATAATTTCTATCAAGGGATTTGAATACAGAGCATAACACCAGAAAATCATTGATCACCTAAGGTTCACGTATAACATATTTTACTTGTGGTTGTTTATCTTTTAAGTCCTCCATGAACTCTTGAACAAGTCTGAAAGCATGCTAAAAGCTCACTAATGCACCATTTGGATTTTTGTCAAGCTTTCCCCTAGAAACACTGACTCACACAAATCTTTTCTCATTTGTCTGCAAGTTACACAAATAGACTAATTTGCCGTCTTTGTTTTTCTCTCATTCTCACTTGATTACTTTAGAACTATATGAGACTTATTCACATGCCAGCCTCCTTCATCAAATTCTATTACAAAGATCACATCTCGCCATGGAGCTCAGTAAAGATTTAAGCTTTATATTAATCAGAAGGTTTCCAGCAGATCAACTTCTTCCTAAATTTTTCATGAACAAGTTCCTATTTGGTTCAATAAGCTGGTTAACAAGCGTTGCCTCTCTCCTGCCTGTTTCTCTCAGTAAAGCTTTGTTCCTCTAATTTTATTTTTGTCCTTCATATTCTTGGGGCCATGAGCCAATGATGGATAACCAATGTTTAATAATGATTGGTTTCCCTCTTTCAAGACCTCTTCCAAGCCTTCTTCCTTCTCAGTGAATCAGCTTCTTGGTGTTGAAACAGGGTTTGCCCAGTTCTTCCTGGAACCCCATTTTAGTCTCATCTTCTATGCCATCCCCATCACTTTATGCTTCTACTGACATGTAGAATCACTCTCCTCCTGCGACCTCCAGATCCCACATTAGGTAGAGATTCAATTTGAGAACTTCATTCTCCTCCATTCTTGTCTCTCCAGCCTTACTTTTAGTCCTGATGGAGTCTGGACACAGGAGTCCTCCTCGTAGCACACCTTCATTCGCTAGGGACCAGGCCCTATGTCGTGAGCATATAGTCATCGTCTGTGACCTGACAACTACCAATTCTTAGCCCCCTTCAGCTATGCTATGTGCAGAAAATGAGAGACTTTGTGGCTTTCAGGCCTAAATGTGATTTTTTTTTTTTTTTTTATAGAAACTGCCTCTAGAATGTTCACGGGTCTATTCAGGAAAGACAGTAAACACAGTATAAGATCCAGAAGCTGTGTGTGACTCTAAGACAATAGCATCTTCCAGACACAACTGGATAGATACGCATACAAACTTAGAGAGACTGTGACAGCATGCCTGATCTCTGTTCAAGTTCAGAGAAAATCTCAACCAGGGAAGGGAAAAGAACACAAAGTTCCATCTCTGAAAGAGAAGCAATTATCAATTGATACCTTCTTGGAAGGGGAAAATTAATTGTTCACAATAGAATGTTACTAAGTATATCAACACCACTCTAGGTCAGACCCCAAGCACACAAACCATTGGCTAACAGAAACTAGTCTCTGTGTTTTACGGGCTTTTGTTGTTTGTTTTGCTATCTTTTGTCATTGGTTTTCTTTTCATTACGCTTTTCCCCCTTTGTAAATTATTATTTTTTTTTTCTGGCAGGGGCATAAAGTTGTGTGGGTAGGGTGTTAGACAAGATCTGGGAGGACTGGAAGAGGGAATTGAATAAGTTATTTGAAAAAAATCAACTAAGCATAGGCTCATATGGGCTCACAGACACTGAAGCAGCAAGCACAAGGCTTGTATGGGTCTGCACCAGGTCCTCTGAATGCAAATTATGACTATTAGTTTGATGTTTATGTGGGATTCTTAACCATGAGAATGGGTGTGTTTCTGAATCTTATGCCAGTTCTTGGGTCTCTTTTGCTCTTGGATTGACTGCTTTGGCTTAATGTGAGTGCTTTGGGCTTTTTCATTGTATTTTGTTTTGTACTATTTGACTGTTGTCTCTTACAGCCTTGCTTCTTTCTGAAAGGAAATATAGGGGTAGGGGTTCTGGGGGAGAAAGTAGGGGGGAAGCAGGGAGAAGCACAGGGACAGGATTTATTATATGAGAGAAGAATCTATTTTCAATGAAAAAAAGAGATAAAAAATCTTTATAAAAGGGGAGGGAGGATAATGATCACTTTAATCCAGACATTAGAATTTATTTTCTTTATTTTGTTTCAGATTATTAAGCTTTTTTCGGTGTAACAGATAAACAATTATACTACAAAGTAACTCTGCACCCATGAACCACTGCCACGCACCGCACCCCCAGTCTGCACTCTATGCGCTCGAATCCAGTTTGCGAGCTTCGGGCAAGGGGCTGGAGGTTGAGGAAACACACGCAAAAACAGACTGACACACAGACCTTCAAACACTGGTACCAAAAGCCCCTCTTTAATAGCACCATGGAGGCTTAAATACCCTGCAGTCAATGGCCAACAGGTGAAAATCCCATCCTCTGATCCTCTAGGCAAAGCACACCTTTTAGTCACTTCAATTAGAAGGCTCTAGACAGGGAAGAGCAGCTGAAGGCCAGGACTCAATTAGTCCCAACAAACCACAGACTAATCCCGCATCTCTACCATCAGGTTATGAGAGGTTCTATATTTTATGTTCAAACTTCCCCAGTACAAGCAGACAGAGACAGAATGTTAAATAGTAATCACAGTTTCCTGTGCTGGCCACTACCAGCGCCTTCAGCAACATCTCAACACTTTGACTTATTTTAAAAAAATTTGCTTTGTAGTAAGGGTTAAACCTGGGGTGCATTACCTAAAATTTACGTCGCTCTCTTACTCCCCATAATCTTCTGAGTCTCATTATGTTACTCAATTTCGGGATTGATTCCATAATTGACCTCTTGCTGGAGTCCTAATTTGTATTATTTTACTTTTTAACCCTGCCAGCTATAAGAAATAACAAACCGACACTTCCGCTGTCTCCTTTTTTTCTAATTTTCCTTACAACACCGAGGCTAATGTGCAGGACAGAATTGCATAATTTTTTCCTTTGTCTTTCTTTTTGTGGCAAAGCGCTTTCAAGGCAAGTAATAGAAGTTCACATATATCTCTTATTGCTCACACCATGGGCACATAAGAGCTGTCTCAGCCTTCTTATACTTCTGTTTTATATAAAATTCTTTCAGACACAGCCGTGTGAACTCTCTAGTTCATATGAAATATGTGTTCATGATGTAGAATCCACTCTACAAGTAAGCTTGCCATCTTAAAATGAATAAATGAATGTATCCACCATAACATCCATGGAGATTTTTTTTTGCCTCAGACTTTTAGTCTTTATTTATTGGTTTCTTGGTATCTTACCACCTATTGTGAAGAACAAGCAAAAACTTTGAGAGTAAGGCAGGGAGGGAGGGACGGAGGGACACATTCTGCAAGAGTGGAGTGGAAGCCACAGTGCATTCTGCTCTTTTAAATTCTCCACAAATGGGACGAGGCACTCCAGAAAAATCCTTCTGGAAATGCGGTGTGTAATCGACTGACAGATGCCCTTTTCTCCCTTTCTATATATGGTGTAGTGGGCTTTGTTGTCCCCTTTGCTTAGAATAAGCTTGCTCTGGTCACTCGTCCACTAACTTTGAGAGTGTAAAAGAAACTGAAGTAACACATTTCACTTCTTGTGATATATGCTCCTCACACCTTTTTATAGTTTTAATAGATTTGTATAACTATAGCAATACTGTGATTTTTTTTCTCAAGAATTTCATCTCTTCTGTAGTCACAGAGTTCAAGGTATTCATTTTTTGCCATATGCAGGATCATAATAATTACTTCAATTAAATAATAGTTACTGCTTATTATTTTATGCAACTTTCTTTTTAAAGTTCATTTCACATTGTATTTATTCAGGTTCCCTGTAAGTGTCAATGCTAATTAAGAAAAATATATACCTGGAGTCATAAACATGTTTGAGGTTACAAATTAAATTCCCCACCTAAAACACAAGAATAAATTGCTAAGTATCCAACTTAAATCTTAAGAATCCAACTCTATTCTCTTTAAAAATGAACTACAAGAGTAAAAAGTAAATTCTAGTAATTTAAGTTTTTCTTATTAAGGTTCAAATAACCTAGTGAATTTATTTTGTAGGCATTAGCAGTATGGAAGTTAATTAGAACATCATTAATCGAGAATTCTGAGGCCAACATATGTTTAGTCCCCTATGTGAGCATTTCCCCAGTTATGATAGTCTATACTTGTGCCTTTTTCTTCAAATAAGAAAGTAATCTATCTATGCAGACCTCTACATAAATTTTGAAGGTGGCGAATTCCTAATAAATATGGGATTGAGGAAAACAAAGAGTAGAAACTTTAAGATTTCTGAAATGTATAAACATTCGCCTTCCCCAGTCACGACAGCATGGCTCTCTAGAACAAACTTTTTCATACAGTCACTATTAACATTAGGGACTGGATTTTTTTTTTCATTTTATTGTGGGGATATATCCTATATGCCAGAGAATATTTTTGTGTATTTTCTGGTGCTTTTCCAATAGGTGTCGCTAACATCATTCCTCCACTTCAAAGTGGACTAGCTGAAGTTTTCTCCAAGTACTTCAAGTTCCCTTGGAAGTCATACTCTGCCCACACCCACAAGCATTTAAGAACTCTATCTACATGTTATACTATTTCGTCTTTATAGTATTTTTATATTTATTTTTATCATGTTTATGTTTTTAATATAATAAGATTTTTTTATAAGCAAAAAATATGCCTTCTATTGCAGATACATCAACTTGTACTTCTGTTTACCTTTCTTTTTCTAGTATGCCATTAATTTTCACCATAGGCCCACATTTTAAAGGTTACACATTATAATGCCTTTGTGTTTCATTGTGCATTGCTCTATATTTAATTCCCCTTTCTTTACCTCTGCTATACTTCCACAACTTTTTTAATATAATATTACCCTTGCATATGCTTGTTATAAATAACATTAGTGCTTTTTAGTACAGAGCATTACAAAGAAAACATTTAAACTGGCTTACAATCATCATTCACATAACTTGATTGACATAAAGAAATGCCTACACATGACTAGAAATTTAAACAGTACAGAGAGGTTCCCAAATATAGTAAAACATTAATGTACACAATAGCTTACTGTCTTTTGCAAGAGAACTTGACCACAATGAGAAATAAATACCTTAAAAATAAATTCAATATATATGGAAGGACAATCAGGGAGGTTTCTCAGTGGGTGAATCACTTGTTGTGCAAGCATGACAGTGGGAATTTGGAATCCTATAAGCTACAATATGTTTATGAGTATGATATCCGGCCTATAATTCCAACATTTCTAACATAGAGGTGGGATTCCTAAATAAGATGTAATTAGACTAGTTGAGTATGTGAGTTCTATGTTCAACTATGAAGTTCTACGTTCAAAATGAAGCTGGAGTGAGAATGAGTAAGACTCTAGATGTCAACTTCATGCCTATACACATGTAAGCTTGAGCACATACACACACAAACACACACACACACACACACACACACACACACACACACAGAGAGAGAGAGAGAGAGAGAGAGAGAGAGAGAGAGAGAGAGAGAGAGAGAGAGAGAGAGAGAGAAACACAATTTTAGAACATAAATCCTTAAAAAAAGATGTATAGAAAAGAGAAAAGACACAGGTCACAAATATTTCTTATTTTCTTTCTCTCATATACATACACCCTAGACACAGCTATATACAACACTAACCTGAATACACATGCACATACACACATAAATACACACATAGAAATAATCACAGTATTTTGGACACGATTCTATTCTTCTTTTGGTAACTGTGTGTGTGTGTGTGTGTGTGTGCATGTGTGTGTGTGTGTGTGTGCATGTGTGTGTGTAGATCTACATTCCTATAGAGAGAGTTATCAGTGTAGAAAAATTCTAAAATTAAAAAAAAGAAAAAGAACAGAATTAGACTTGCGTTTCAGTCTTCAGATAACATTTGTATTTTAGTTAGTAAAGAAAGGTTTGAAACAGGATGGTACCTGGAATAGAACTGTTATTTAGGGAAATTAATTTGACAAGAAAAGTAAGAGACTGGAGAGAGGAGCACCAATTAGGGAACTAAACAATGGTCCTGGTGAGAGCTAATGAGGCTTCCAGAGAAATCATTGCAACAGCGGAAACAAATGGAAGGTTAATGCAGACTCTGGCCTTTGGCCTACAGCCTACTTTGATAGGGGCAGTTAGAGGCTATGTGGACTCCGAATGCTGAGGCTTACTTTATATTAACAAAATTTATTTTAAATGTAAATAAATTTGTTAGATTTGCATTAAAGTTACTATGTAGCTACAATGCCCGTTTAGGAAGAGAAGCAGATAAACTTGGTGAAAAACACAGTCTTCCTGGGAATCTAAGTCATATAGCTCATGTGTGTGTGTGTGTGTGTGTGTGTGTGTGTGTGTGTGTGTGTGTGTTTATTTGAGTGATTCTAGAAAGTTCTGGCGTAGTAGTTCTGAAGTGGTTTGTGACACTCTTTTTTCCTTTTATTGAGTCTTTGTGGAGTTTGATTCCACTTATCCCCTAGTCCGTTCACCTCATTTCTATGCTTTTCTCACAAAACAAAATTTAAAAGTATAGCCTAAAGACAAAATAAATTTCATCATGGCAACGGTAGTGTGGCCCAGTGAGTCACACAATATACCCCTTAGTTTATACCCATCCTCCTATTTGTTGATTCCCACACAACACTTATTAAAGTTGCGGTAGCAGCACTGTGAACCATATGTCGCCAAGAAGAAAACTGACGTGAAAGGATGCACATATGCATGGAATTAAGCCAGCAAGTTTCTCAGAAGGTCATCTGTCCTGTTCTTGTGTCTGATTCTGCTTCTTCCTGTTTACATTGCTTTCTAGGACCCTGACTACATCTTAGAAAGGCAAAGTTCACATTTCTGTGTTTGTCCACAGGATCAGGAATGCTCTTCAGGGATCATTTTATCTTCCTAGAAAAGGTATTTTACACAGGATTATTTTTAAAATCTGCTATGAAGAAATGTAAACTTGTGTAGTTTCTTTCAATTTAATTAACCTCAACTGTGGCTATTTACATGATAAGCAAATCTCATTTCACTAAGTAGAATTTAGCTGTGTAGTGCTTTTCATGTCTAGTTATGAACTTATGTGTGTCTGTACAAAACCTAATAATTGATATTCTAAATTTTATTGGAGATACTAAAATAATTGATTCTCTTCACATTGACTTGGAATATCCTATCAAAGGATAATTTATATTGTATACTCATGATGAATTTCTCTTGGTGAATTTAGAGACAAACAATTTTATTATAAATTTGTAAAAAGTAATTTTTATATTTTACCTTTTGTGATAATTTAATTTCTACTTAAATTCCACCCTGACCTTGATAAAGAATTTATATCTATTGCAAGGGTCACTATCTAATTTCTTTAAATCACCTCTGCTAATAACATTCTTTATTTGGCTGGATGATCATTTAACACTAAACAAATGCAAAATATTTTAAGACTCACAGGGAGCCTACAATTTATAATGAGTCTTTTAACGTTATATTACCTTTCAGATACACATTCCAGTGAGTATGTTTCTTTTTAAAAATTTTTTATTCATTTTACATACCAATCACAGTTCCCCCTTCCTCCGCTCCTCCTACTTACCCTACCTTCCCCCAACCTACTCCTCATCACCTCCTCTGAAATAATGTTTCTTGATTTACTCTTAAAAGAACTTGATCATTGTATATCAGATAAAATACTAGTTATATGGGTGGATCTCAATTAAAATATATGTATTTAATTATGTGTAATTTATCTATTACACAAAATAGAAGGTAGTTATTTTCTGAACATATATCACTTGATATATGAATGTATGTACAGTCCACCTGTGTATTAACAATCACAATTAAGATCTAACAGAGTATAGCTCCCCAATAGTCAACTCTTACAACCAATAACTATCTCTAAGCTCTTGGCCAATTAATGGCCAAGTGTCTTCTCCACATATTAATACCATGAGTCCTAGAATTCAGTGCCAATGGCAGTGAGTAGTATGGCAGTAGTAGTGCTACTAGTCTGAGCTTCTTTAAGTCACGCCATCTATTTTGAGACATATGCACGTTATTTGATCTATTTATAGCTTATTATTTACTGCTAAGTGATATTTAATCATATTAATGAACAATCTATCTTTCAGTTGTTGGGCACATTGTCTCCATAGTATAATCATGATGAACAAATTTCCTATAAAAATTTGTAAAAATCTCTCCTTAAATATTTATTTACTTATTTTTATCATGTCTGAAATAAATTTTTAGTTTCTGTTACATTTAAGTTTGTCCACATATTATCTTATTAGATTTGTGTATATTTTAATGCATTTAACAACCATTTGATGTCAAGCAGTTTGGTAGAATTTATGAATAAACTTTGGTAGGGAGAAGAACCCAGGAAAATCTAATCTAATAATATCTAATAGTATAGAAGACAGTATTTCCCACTATATATTTAAAAGATAATTACAAGAGTAATTATATATAGTAAGCTCGCCACACAAAACGTCAGTGTGGCTAGTAAAATAATGTAAGGAATGCCAATTAGTGCTGATATCATTACTAAAAATTATCTTAGAAAAACTACCATCAAACTCAAATTTGGAGAGGGGACCTCTAAGCAGCAAAGAGACAGGTAACAAGTTAAGTGTGAAGGCTGATGCTGTGAATTTTATTTTGAGGTTGCACTCCTAGGAATAATTTTATAGGAAGAAATAAAATAAAATTGAATTTTGTTTTAACATCCTATACTTTTGACAGCATCACAGTGTTATGTGCAGGAAGTCCATGGCGGAAAGCAAGGTTGCAGGAATATAGTAGCATTGAAAGGAAGAGCTATGTGTTTGAGACAGCAGAGCAATCCCTGAGGTCCTAATCTCATAAGTAGAGTCAACTACTTTCAATAAATATTTAAAATGAGACAAAACAAAATTACTCAAGCTTTGCTACATTAAGATGAATGCATTGTCTTCTAGTCATTTTCTGCAATTTGAGGTTCCCCTGTGTCACCTTTTCCCTTTCGGATCTTGGTGGTTAAGAACTGGGGCTTTAGAGAGGCTTTGAGTGTGCTTGGGAGAAATGCAAAATGACAAGAATTCCAAAAGCTGTGAAAAACACAGAAAGCCATTGGCAATGAAGGGAAAAATGTCACGAAGAGTCAGAACGAGAAATGGGGAATAAATCAATGGATTAAAAAATGTGATAATTGGGATGCAACAGAGTTCAATACATATTTGCTTTTTTGTATGTATGGCATAGCTTTGAATGAACAGAAACAGCAATAACATCTGTGTGAACCTCTGAGCCTTAGTACCTTAGAGTAGCTCAGTTTTTCTCCAATCAATTTTGATCCTGGTTAGAGAGGCCAAATCACGTGAGACATGCACAGCCTCACCCCAAGAAGAAAACGTGTTCTTATTTCTGAAGGCCCAAGGTCACAAAACAGAGCCTGGACAATCAGATCGCGACGGGTTTGCTCATTTACTGGCAGTGGTCCTTACTCACTTTGTTTTGAGTGATGACCAAGTCTTCATTAAATATATATACAAATATACAAATCCATCAGTTAGTGTGGTCAATTGTGAAGATAAAATTTTATGTAAAATAAACTAAATGTTTTGTTGTACTAATCATTCTTTTGCCATAAGGAAAAGCTATTATTTCAATGCCAGAAATTATTGGTGGATTTATGAAGAAAATCAATATATTAAATATAAGGCTAGGATGTTTGGTAATAATGCGAAGAAACTAAAGAACTGGGGTGTTCTTATTTTATGAGATAAGAAAGTATCATTAATGGAATTTTCACAGGTTTACAGAAGGTGATCAAATAATAGGGATTTAAATATAAATGACTGGTAAAGATTAAGTAGAGTAAAAAGAACATAGATTTGAAATAAAATCATATTGATTGTTATAAAAATAGATTGATTAAACTAAGCTCTATCTTTATACATACACAGACATATATATATATATATATATATATATATATATATATTTATACACACACACACACATATATATATATTAACTTAGACCTACATTTTTCAATATTTTCTCCACAACAATGTAAGGAACTCCTTGAATACATTTTGTACATAGGAATCTTGTCGTTACCTTACATTACTGAGTTCAAAACTGTGTAATTACAGCAATATCATTTTCTAAAAATATAAAATAAAGTAAAACTAGATTTCACTAGATAATCTTCCTAGTTAATAAAGCTTAGATGCTCAGAATTAAGGAAGTAAGTGTAATTTTGAACAGAGTCCAATAAGGATGAAGGGTGACACAAAGAATAAGTCCAGAAATCCCTGATCCCATGCTCAATACCTGATATTTTGAGGATGAGGCCAGGAACAGAGATATGAAAACTGAGAAAAGTGTCCTATGGTTCTTATGGTCATTGCCTGTCATTAACTGATCATTAACTGTCATTAACTGATCAAGAAGAAGAAGAAGAAGAAGAAGAAGGAGAAGGAGAAGGAGAAGGAGAAGGAGAAGGAGAAGGAGAAGGAAGGAGAAGAAGAAGAAGAAAAGAAGAAGAAGAAGAAGAAGAAGAAGAAGAAGAAGAAGAAGAAGAAGAAGAAGAAGAAGAAGAAGAAGAAGAAGAAGAAGAAGAAGAAAAGAAGAAGCAAACAAAAAACAAAACACAACTTCTAAAATCCTGTGAAAGTCTTGTTCTGCTGACCAAAGGCTCTCATTTTGAGATCTGCTTCATTTTCATAACCCATCTTTCAGTCATGATTGGAAAGGGAGCGATCTGGAGATTTATCTTCAGGAAATTTGCAGACCCTGTGATTTGACAGAAAACTACTTGCCTTGTCTCCTCCAGTCTCTAAAGTTCACTATCTGAAACTTTATAAGAACTCTGCCTTGTAAAGCTCTGCCTCATGATCCATACTAATTTGTAAGAGAAGAGATCACACGGGGCTTAGATTCTGGTGGTGAGACAGAATAACCGTAACGCATGTGGTCTTCTTGAGGTCAATCGCCTGTAGCCATGCAGCCTCGTGGCAATACTTGTTAATAGCACGGTGTTATCTCTCCACTACAGAGCCGCTAATGTGTCTCCGCTGAAATTGCGTGCAACAGAGCCTTATTTATTACGTACTGTGCCAGATTGTATTTTTTGAGATATGTTTATTCTCTACATGAAAGAATATGAAAATAAAATGCTTGAAATCTTTATAGAGTATTTTGGGAACTTGCTCTTCTAAAGAGCACAGTGTTTATTGGGTCTTTACTGTGAAATTATTTGCATTCTTTCTTATTGAATGAGCCTCTGATATCAGTATGCCTCATTCAAATGAAGTCTTTTCTAATAATTTTAGAAAATATTTCAATATTTAGAAATTGCCACTTGCTTTAGAATTTTATTGTTCTATATTTTGCAAGCAATGAAAGTGATAAAGTTGAATCTTTATTATGGCAATTATGTCTCTTTTTTCAAAATCCGAGAATCAAGGGAAATCACTAAAAATGTCTAGTTAATAAAGTTTGCATATCCCAGTCATTTCACTCAAAAATGTTTAGTAACAATGTGATCATTAGTAAAATGTTAGTCCACCTAAAATTAATAAATTAATATTTAGTTGCAGCCTATGTTAGATTGCCACTTTAGAAAAATACCACTTGTGGGATATTTTCAGTACTAATGATTTTTACAACACTTCTATTATCACGATTGTGTCCATAATAACTATGTTTCTATATAAAAATAACCAATAGGAATATTTACATCATTTAAGTATGCTTTTGAAATAACAAGGACTGCTCTAGAATCAAAATGATTTGCATGTTTTTTATAAATTAAGGAGATATAGTGACTCATTGACGAAGGTAGAAAAAGAGCAATTCTTTTTTTGTCCACATTGCCCTTCACTGTTGTTGGTGAGTGTGTCTACCCTCTTGTTTGACTCAACTGTTTGACTTCAGTAGTGATTTAAGGATTCCAAAGCAGACTGCTCATCACTTCATTGATGTTATAATGAGATTCTTTGGGCTTCTGGGAAGGGCTGACAGTGGCTCCCCAGGAATGTTCAAGGCCTTCACAACTAGATGTGGAAATCTGGATTGAATAAATAATGGTTTTATGTTTATTGGCTTTCTGATGTGATACAGATTTTTCCTACCACTCTATGTTCATCTCAGTCTAATTAAAACTCTTTTAATAAAAATTAAAGTCACTGAAGGATGAGAACTATGGGAAAGAGACAATGAAAATCCTAGGTAGTTAGAAAACAAAGCAGAAGTAAAAGAGAGTGTGCTTAAGTAAATAATTTTGGAGACAAGAAAGTTTTAAAAAACAGTTGTTTACAAATAAAAGAAACAGTACAAGTTAGTATTACCAGCTACTATCCTTTCTTAGGAATCTTTAAAATGTTTTATAGATTTATTGTTTTTCTGTTTGATTTGCCTTTAGAGATGCTTCAGTTTGAAATTATAATGAGGCAATCAGAAGCGTAATGTAAATAGTTTGAGAAAATGCGGGGAAGCAATGCTACACAAAAGTTTGCAGTGAATTTGTCCTGAAAGAAATAATTTCTCTGTGTGGAAGAAACATAGCATTGCACAATAACAGCAAAGACTATAAATGTTCATTTGTTAATTTATAGTTATTGATGGTTGTTAAGAAAAATAATGGCTAGTCTATATGCTTCTAATGTTGAGTGTGACTTTGAGTTCTTGTTTTTCATCTTAGGAAATGTATTTAATAACTTTATTTCTTATTCTAACAATTAGTTGCTGTGGTAAGTAATATTGATCATCATCTCAACAAGTCCTAGAATCATCTAGAAGAGAAAACTCTGTGCATACCAGTTAAGCATTACTGAATTAGTTTACCACCTGGCCATACTTATCAGAGATGATCTAAATTAGGTAAATTAAAAAAAATGAATCACCTTAATTCTGGAAAACACCATGCCATTAGGATGGCTTTCTGTACTTGATAAAAAGGGGAAAGACACTGAGATCTAACATCTATCATTCTTTGCTCTCTGGAAATGTGGGATAGTCAGTTGCCTCAAGCTCTTTCCAATGAGAATCCACTATGGTTGGTAAACAGTATCCACTAGAAATGTCGGCTGAAGCAAAGCTCCTCACCAAGTTACTTATGGCCAAAGCAACTGTTACAGTACACGGATTAATATAATGATGACATAGCAGTTTTGGAAAATGTTATATCACCAAAACAGAAGAATTGGCATAAATCATTTCAAAATGTTTTATAATGTATCAAATTCAATTCAACCAACTTTTAGGTGAGATCAGTACACACCAGGACTTTAACTACACAACTGTGTGATATACATTAATAAAAAGGCATGCTTCCTAGGTATTCACAGAAAATTTGAATATTTGGTAACATATGTCAAGATATTTTACATATTTTGTATAATAATTAAATCAAGTAAAATAAGACTATTGATACATATAGAGAGTAAGGCAGACATCAGAAAGTGGGTGTTCCTATAGAAAAAGGTTCTCACTGTGTACCCAAAGGAAAGCTGGAACCTGAGGTCCTCTTCCTTTAATCACCCGAGATTATAGAATGCAGCCATCCCTCACTATGTGTGACTTTATTTTTCATCTTTTATATTTCCCTATCGCTAAACATCATTACTAGACAAACTTGGAGTTTGTACAATAATTGATCCTAGCAGAAATTCATTGGATTTTCACCAGTCACCGTTCAACATTGGCCAGTTTGGTCCTATCCTAACCAATCCTGCAAAACTGGATTCTGAAATGGTTCCCTAGGTTAAACAAACAAACCAAAACAACAACAAAGAAACTTCTACCACATTTTCTTTGTGGTAACTTTGGTAAAAAATAACCAAAAAAATATTTCAACATCTGTGATAATTAGTATTTAATGCCAATACATTTTATCCTTGATATTTATAACACATACATACATACGTAAATATATTTCCTATTACATATCGTAATTTTTTCCTTGCTATTTATTATCATATCACTTTAAAGGAATCAATCATACTTATTTTAAGCTACATTTGGAACATGATTTATGGTGATTTGGAGGAAACTGGTGGTAACTGAGGTGAAATAGCTTTTTATCCTCCAAGTATAATGAAATTATTTTGTGTATTCATCCTGAATGTGAGAGCCGTGTTTGTTCTCTTTGTATCTGTATCTATGCCCATCTATACTTACACTTATCTATCTCTAACTCCCCATCCCAACACTGCTTCTGCTGTGTTACGAGCACATATTGTCCACTCTTTAGTTAGAGGGTTGTTTTCTTCCCTCTAGTCTTGGACCACTGTGCCAAACTTTCCCTGACATGGCAAGCTTCTTCACACAGCTCTTATTTTGCAGCTTTCTTCTTCTCCATTCTTTGCATTATTGACTTATTTTTATAAATGTGGTTTCTCTAGGAATTCTCTGGAGTCTCTCTCTAAATTTTATGAGACGAGGAGAAAGTGAATAAGATCCAAATATTAAAAAATGATGCTTCCTGTGTCCTCAGAAACATAGTAGCAGATTTGCCTGGAATCACCAGAGGAATTAAGGAGCTCCATGTTTCTTGCCAAAAATTATGAGATAGACGGCATGTTTCCCCAAGTGTATTTTCAAGTAGTGTTTCTGTACTTGCACAATAGAAAAGAAATCATTATTCTATGAACATGAATATGACTCTAATTATATATAAATACTCATTGCATATTATTTGAAGCTTTATGGACTTAAATGATACACTAATTGAAACTTTAATGTCATGAGATTTATATACACATAATTAAATTATTTATCATGCTTGCCTATTTTAAACTGTATTTTCAGAAATTGAATCAATTATACCTTATGATATGCACTTCTTTAGTTGTCTTAATGCTGCAGCATATTTTCTAGCCAAAACAGTTAATATTTTTTTGTATTCCTGCCCCAATCCTTTTAAATTTTACCTAAAATTCCATGTAGGACTGAAAATATTTTTAATGTTTTTTATCTGACACAATCATAAAATCCACTTTAATTCCTGAGGATTTAAAACACCCTGGGTGCTATATATTTGTGTGCTTTATCTCTTTCTCTAGAACTACTGCACTTATGAAACTCAACAAATAATTCATGTTTTCATCTGACAGAATCACCAGTGTAAAGTGAATTATCTTTTGGTTAGAAAATCTGCAACAGGAGGATCAAAACTGAATGACTTATGTGTTGGTATAGTGCAAATAAACCAAAGTGCTTTGAATTCTCATTATTCTGCCATTATCACAACTGTGATAGAGACTTCTAGGTAGGAAACAAAAAGTAGGAAAAATAATGGAGAATTGTAATATCTAAGAACACAATGTTCATAGTAGGAAAGAAAGTAATTCCTGAGTGGGAGGGGATATACAATAGTATGAAATGGCTTACTGTTAACTGAGAATCACTTCTCATCAAGTTACATTCTAGTATTATTTAAAATTGAAATGTAATCATAAATCATGTATTCAGACAAGCAGTTTGCTGTGTTTGTGAAACACAGCACACCAATTTGTTTTTATGAACTCTATTGACGTTTTATCAACTTCTGTGGCAAAAGACTTCAGGAAATTTTTCCAAGATCTTCTTATAAATAGAATGGGGGATTTATAAAAATAAATCCTACACTCTTTATTCCAGATTATCTAGGATAACCGCTCGGGATATAAACAAAACAATGACCTTGACTTTGTAGAAATATCAAAGTGTGTGTGCGTATCATATTCCTAAGAAATGTACTATGAAAAATAGATGAAAGTAGAATCAAAAAGCTAAAATCTTAAGGTTTAATCTTCCCACTGAGCTGCTCAGTGGACTTTGGATGGTATACTGTACAAGTAACAATAGTTGGTCATAAGGCTTGCTTCTGGATCTCTGTTGACAAATATTCCTTGAATACTCCTCTTATAATTGTAATTCAAATAGCACTTTTGAGAGTTTTAAGCTTATGATTTGGCCTGGTCTATAAGAGTCAGTTCCAGGACAGGCTTCAAAGCTACAGAGAAACCCTGTCTTGCAAAACCAATTTTTAATTTTGAAATTGTTAATTTTGAAAAATAATTATGACATGAAGGGCAGAAATTTCCCCTCAGAAAATATGTCTACATAAGAGTTCCTTGAATGACCCTGTCTAGATAAAACAACAACAAAAAAGAATTTCTTGTATGCAAGTAAAAGTAAAATATGTAGTAGATGAAGTGAAGAAGTGAAATATATTCCGAGGATCTAAAGATCCGTGGGCAATCTTGACTAGTCCTATAATACCAAGAAATGGGCCGGGCAGTGGTGGCACACGCCTTTAATCCCAGCACTCGGGAGGCAGAGGCAGGCGGATCTCTGAGTTCGAGGCCAGCCTGGTCTACAAGAGCTAGCTCCAGGACAGGCTCTAGAAACTACAGGGAAACCCTGTCTCGAAAAACCAAAAAAAAAAAAAAAAAAAAAAAAAAAAAAAAAAAAATGACCCAGTTATAAATGAGAGTCTAGCTTTCCAAGATTTAAGCTTAGTGATTGTTGTGTTGATACTACTTTGGGCATCAGTCACATTTCTCCTTAACCTTCTGAGGAATCTAGACACTGACCCCTTCCCCAAGAGTTATTATGAATTGCTGAATGATCTTTAGAGACGGTGGTGAGGTCAAAGTGTTAATTTCACACTTTCATTCTTCTTTTAGCAATCCCAGATTGCTGAACTGTTCAAACATATTTTACTACTCCACTGTATCAATAAAGACATGATGGTTTCATTTTAATCTGGCCAATTTTTTTCAAGAGTATAAAACAGAAATGCGATTCTAAAATGTCAAAGTTTGGTATAAAAAAGTAACAAATGCAAAAACCATTAGGCAAAGGCATACTTTTTTTTTTCCTCTGCTTTTATGTCATTCAAGTCCCCACCCTTTAAAAGAAAATTCTTTCTTCTGGCAAAAAAGAAAATAAATAAAAACGATAACAAAGTGTATTTATGGTGAAATAGACTTGGCTCTGAGAAGTACTCAGGGAGTAGAAAGTATGGAAATGACAAATAGGGCTTTCTTACCTGACATTTACAGTAAAGAAAAAGTAAGCTTTTTAGAGCTCACTCTATGACCTTATCAGGTCAGTACTGAGCTGGGGGAAATGACCCAGAGGCCAGCCCAGGACCCATATTCTTCTGTTGCTAGTTCTCCTAGTACATACAGCAGTAAGTATCCAACGTGAAGTTCATTCAATAAATTGCAATGCTCTAAGGACTTGCAAGAATCTGTGTTCCCAAATCACACATCTTAACTTCATGTGTATTCTCACTCACTTTCTTTTCTGTTTTTGTCTTTCAACATTATAGTTGTCAAGGGACAACTTGAAAGGAATTAAACATTTACATACACATTTTGGTTAACAATCTTGCTTTTTAATCATCAATTCAGTTTATTAAATATACATTGTCTATCATATTTTTGTCAGTATAGATATTTTACTTGTAATTGGTTAAGTGAAATAAATATTATGCTAAAAAATTAAAGGTAGTATTCTATGAAGTCCAAGTAGGAATTTTACAAAAATTTATAAAACATTTTCAAGGATGACCCAGCTAAAACTTCTAGCAATAGTTGAGAAGGAGCCTGAACTGGCCTCCTGTAAACACATTGATGAACACCCAAACTGTCATCATAGAGCCTTGATCCAGCAACTGACAGAACCAGATACAGAGCTCCCAAACCAAGCACCAGGCCGGCCTCTGTGGATATATGAACAAGAGCAGTAAAGATCATAATGGAGAAAGCTACAGAGATAGATGAACCAAGCTTGTGGAAACTCATGAACTCCAGACAAACAACTGTGGAGTCTCCATTTGACCACACTAGGCCGACCATATGTGGGAGACAATGGTGAACCTTGGACTATCTATGAGGCTCTTGGCAGTAGGACCAGGATACATCTCTGGTGCATGAGGTAGTTTACTGGGACCCACTCCTATGCTGGTATGCCATGCTCAGCCTCAACGCAGGTTCTGCCCAAACTTAATGTGCCACACTTTGCTAACTTCCCATGGGAGCCCTTACCTCCTCTGAGGAGTGGAGTCGGGTGGGTTGAGGGGGGAATGAGGGCTAAGGGAGAGGGATGGAAGGAAGGTTGGAAAAACTGTTTATATAATGTATAATGAAATTTTAAAAAATAAAATTAAAAAAGAAACATTTCAATTTTGTCATAATAACTTTTGAAAGGGCAAAATCAGGGGGAGAGACCATAGGAAGCTAGCAAGGCAGCATTATTAGTCCATTAGGAATGGGTATATTAGCCTACCTAGTCACGATAATTAGATTACTAAGTAATGACAGTAGAATAGAATAGTCTCTCTCTCTCTCTCTCTCTCTCTCTCTCTCTCTCTCTGTGTGTGTGTGTGTCATTTTTAATTTCCTTAATAAAATTACATTACATTAATTACAACAGTCTGGAAGTAGGTGGTTTTATTAATAGTATGTTTAGATTCACAATTATGACATTATTATCTGAAACCTTTTTATGAAGAGAACGTTAGAGGCCACAGCAGCAATTGTGTTGTTGCCTCATTGCATTTTCCGTGATGGTATAATCTATGTTAGATATCCGTTCATCCTCTGACTAATAACTAAAAATGAAAAACAAGGACGTTCCTTTGGAAGCAACACACAGGTTCAACACCAAGGACTATGGAGGTTCCCTGTGTGTGTGTGTACTTCCATGTTGCGTGCATTGCTTCTGAACAGCTGTTAGTACTTAAAATGTTTCAAAAAGAAGGCTGTAGAGGAAAGGGAACCAGAACTGTGCTCAGCCTGGTGCTGAACACTATTATTCCAGGTTGGGGGAGGTAGAAGCAAAACGACAATAATTCTGAACCACCCCTGTGTTACATACAGAATTTTCGATCATTTGTTTCTCATCTCACCTCAAATTCACAATAGCACTAAGAATAACACATATTACATGAAGAATGTATTTGGAATTGCAAGAGTGAAATGTGTCTTTGCATAATTGTGTGACCGGGTAAAGCACAGAAGCCTATCACCTTGTCGCTTTTAGCAGGCCATGTTTCATACTTTGGAAGAACAAATTTATGTCATATTTATAATATTGCTAAAGGAGTTAAAGAGTTATTCATGTTTAAATTATATTCTACACGCACATAATGATGTCTTCAAAATGGTGAATTACTAGAGTTAAGAGGTTAAAAAAAGGTGTGAATTACTGTGTATTTGATCAAATGATGTCTCTTAAGTGTACTTTAGAGTTACTTACCTTTAGGTCTGAGAACGGTGACCGAAATTTGCACGAATACATTTGAGTGTTATTCTCTTTTTCTTTCTTTCTCTCTTTCTCTCTGTCTGTGTGTGTGTGTGTGTGTCTGTGTGTGTTTGTGTGTCTGTGTGTGTTAAGATTCACTGAAATTTTAGAAATTTCCTGCATTTTAATGTATTCATTCTTTTATTAATTGTCAGGATTAATAATCATGTTTGGTGGCCTGTTAAAACACACAACTTTCTTTGCGACCTTAACAAAGCTTTCAAAGTGGCATCAGTACTTCCTTCCTATTTTAAATCAGACCCAGGAAATATAGGAACTGGAAGTATTAAGAAGATATAGGACCTTGGGAGCTCAGTCCAGTGCTCCAATGTGGGTCTCTGTCTCTATCTCCATCTATCGCCAGATGAAGGTTCTATGGTGGTATACAAGATATTCATCAGAGTGGCTATAGTATAGTGCCTGTTCAGGCGCCCTCTCCTCAGCTGCTCAAGGAACAAGCTGGGGACATCTCCTTGAACACCTGGGAACCCCTCTAGAGTCAAGTCTCTTTCCAACCCTCAAATGACTCCCTTAATTAAGATATATACTTCCCTGCTCCCATATCCACCCCTCCTCCACCCCAACTTTACCATTTCCCCCAAGTTCTCCCCATCCTCCCCTTCTCACTTCCCTCCTCCCATCTTCCCTTACCCCCATCCCACCCCCACCCCGAAGTTCTCCATTTTTGCCCGGAAATCTTGTCTACTTCCAATATCCAGGAGGAAGAAGAGAGAACATGAGCAAGGAAGTCAGGTCTGCGAGGGGTGCACCACCCACTGTGATGGTGGGGCAGATTTAATGGGAACTCACCAAGGCCAGCTGGACTGGGTCTGATGGAGCATGTGATCAAACCCGACTCTCTGAACGTTGCTTAAATGGAGGGCTGACTGAGAAGCCAAGGACAATTGCACTGGGTTTTGATTCTACTCCATGTACTGACTTTGTGGGAACCTAGTTTTTTTGGATTCTCACCTTCCTAGACCTGGATGGAGGGGGGAGGACCTTGGACTTCCCACAGGGCAGGGAACCCTGACTGCTCTTTTGACTGTAGAGAGAGGAGAAGGGGGAATGGAGGGAGGAGGAGGGAAATGGGAGGAGGTGAAAATTTGTAATAATAATAATAATAATAATAATAATAATAATAATAATAATAATAATGAACCTATAGGACAACTTGATTATGTTTCCCTATAACATTTTAGATTTTTATGATACTTTTATTTTGTTTTATTTATTTTATGTATGTGTACACCTTCAATCCTGGAGCATGTGGAGGTAAACAGAGGCCACCAGATCTTTAGTTACAGGGGGTTCTGAACCAGGATATTGATGCTGGAAACAGATCCCTGATCCCCTGCAAGAACAAATGATTTGTTGCTTATTCTTCTGCCTTTTCCCCTTTTAAAGAAAAATTTAAACTTTTAATAAGAAATAATGAATATAATTTTAGATGAAGCATGTGAACATGTTCTATAAATTATGAAAGATTAAAAACTGTTTCATTATAACAAAGAAATATTTATATAATTACTTATCTACAAAGAATTGTTGATTTTCTATGGGACACAGATGATTCAAACACTATGGAAAATAAAAATTTTTGAAATTAAACCTTAGAGTCTATCTAACATAATTTTCTGTTCCATCCAATTTTATAAACTAATGTATTTATGCATATTTTAGAAACATTATTGCTATTTGAATAACTGAAATGCCACATTAACAATTTTTTAAAAACCAGCTCAATTATAGATGCATAAGTTCATTTTGGGATAAACATATTATGAGTGAAAAATGTCAACCTATCCTTCATCAATTGCTGTTTTCGATCTTCCTGTGGTGCACACCTGTGGCTTGTTGGCAATGCATTTGCTCCTCAGGACTGCTAAGCACTCCGTGTTTTCAGAGTGGATCACCTCAGAGTTCTCTGTCACAGGTGTTTCTGTAATTGCGGTGTATCGGGAAACAGCTCGTACTCCCTGTCTTTCAGGTTTCCACTTCTGCCTGCTGACAAGCTTTGCTGACCCTTTGGCAAAGCAGTTTAAATGGAAATGTTTATAAAGGTCGAGTATGGATTCATTTCATTGATTTTCAATAAATGAGGAGACATACACTTTACACCTGTGACATTTACTAACATACAAGGTTATTTTTGTAAGTTGTTATTTTCATATAACCAATCAACTTTCCTCGAAGTTTTAAAAAAAAAATCAGACTTATTTAAAGGCTAGGATAATCACATTATCACATTGATAGATATTTTGCAGCTCATTTATCTGAAGGTGATTTCATACATATAACATTTAAACAAATTTATGTATGCACTTTCAGGTACATTTAGCTTTAATTTTTAAACTGTAAAGTTATCTTTTATGCTGTGTGCAACATAAGAGGTATATATAGGTTTAATTCTAAAGGTAATCTTATACAATGTTTGCTTGTTCTAAAAAAATAATACTAGTAGGCTTTCCTGAATTGATTATTTTATTTAGTTTTTAATTTTATTATTTTTAATTTAGAATTCCATGAAGGTATAAAATGCATTTGATTAAATCCACCCTCCAAGTCCTCTCCAGCTCATTCTAGCCTCCACACCTCTACAATATCTTCCTCTCTATATCATGTGTGTTTTGACTGTTCACTGAGCCGAGGGCAATCAGCACTGCCAGTATGGGCATGTGTGGAGGGCAATCCACTGAAAAGGGCATGGACTTCCTAGCAGGAGATAATTTCCAAAAGAACATTGCCCCCTCCCAAACAGCCTTCAGCTGTCTGAGATTAAGCAGCAGGGAGGTTTCATGAACACCTTCCCTATCAATTTTGGAATTATGATGAGTGTGGTCCTATAAAAATCTGAATGGATTTTTGTATTTGAATTCTTAATTTTTATATATTATTCTTTCGTTTATTACATTCTGACTGCTCTTTCCCCTCCGTACACCTCCCAGACTTACCCCCCCAACTCTCCTACCCAGTCACCTCTCCTCTCCTCCCATCCTGCCATCCACACCCCTCCTTTCAGAAAAGGACAGGCCTCCCAAGGATATCAACTAAACGTGGCATATCAAGTTACAATAAGTGTAGGCATCTCCCTTCATATTAAGGCTAGATGAGGCAACCCAGTAGGAGGAAAGGATGTCAAAAAAAGGCAAAAGAGTAAAAGACCACTCATGTTCTGACAAGAAGACCAAGCTACACAATCATATCATATAGGGAGAGGGCCTAAATCAGCCCCATGAAGGCTCAAAGGTTGTTGTTCAACCTCTTTGATCCCCTAGAAGCTCAGGATAGTTGATTATGTGGTTTTATTTATTTATTTTTTGTGGTATCTCTTGTTTGTACAGTTCTTCCTCTTTATCTTCCACATGATTACCTGATCTCTGCTTAATGTTGACTGTGGGTCTCTGCATCTATTTCCATCAGTTTCTGAATGAAGCCTCTCTGATGATTGCTTCTGGTTTATATGTATAGCAGAATATCATTAGGAATCATTTCACTGGAGTTTTTTTTTTTCTGTTCTTGTTTGTTTATATCCCAGGTCTCTGGGCTTTGAAGCCCTGCTTGCTGTTCCTCCAGGCAGTGTAAATATCTTCTTCATCCTCTCAAAGATACCCCTTTTTCACATTTGCAGGTTATTGTGGTCACCCTTGCTGCTATTGACAACTAGATCTGCATTAAAACCTCAAAACAAATAACTTGAATTGTGATATGATGCTGTCCAGGAAGTACTTCACAAGAAGATGGAAAAAATCAACATCATAATAAAATAAAATGAACAACTATTGTAAAATAAAAGGGTTAGTCATAGAAATAATGCAGGAATCTGTAACCAGAGGTTTCTCTTCCACTCACCAGTTCCTGAATAATCACTCTGAGATATATTTCTGTATTAACGTGAAAACCACAGTTACAATCCTTACGTATCATAGCTAAGTCATATTAGGTACAAGACTAGACTCTTCAAAATAGGACAGCTATTGAAATAGTCTGTTACTTGCCAATTACCTGGATATTTAGAATATATATAGATATAGATGTAGATAATATTGTCTGTATATTTAGAATGTGTTTCTTGCTTGATGTTGTTCTTGTTGATTGTAGTTTCATCTTTGCTTATGTTATTATCTTTTCTTTATTCTGCACAATATTTGATAATTGTTCTTACTGTATATAATTTTTTTCTCATTTTTTTATTAAAAATTTCTATCTCCTTCCCTCCTCCTCCCCCTTCCCTCCCCTCCCTTCCACCCATACCCCCACTCCGCCCCTCTCCAAGCCAAAGAACCATCAGGGTTCCCTTCACTATGTTAAGTCCAACGTCCTCCCAGCTTCCCCTAAGTCCAGGAAGGTGAGCAACCAAACTGACAAGGCTCACAGTGAGCCCATATAATTTTATGTTAATATTAGAACCTTCTTATTTAGAAAATGGGGAGAAGTTTTGTGGGATTTTAATATATTTCGCCAATGGCTTCTGGGAGTTATGCGTCCTAGGGTGTGATCTTGTCTGCATGCATGACCACTTAAAGCTGAGAGGAGGGCTTTCTCGCTCTTGCACTCTGCCTCTTGGTATGTTTGGAGAGCAAGTAGCGGAGAATGGGTGCAGTTGGTGTTCTTCACCCCTGGGCAGAACGGCTGGATGAAGGTATCGGGGTCAGCGGCAGCGTCTGCTTTATTTTGTATCGGTAAGTTTGTCTTTTCATTGCATCCCTTAATAAACTAGTTGTTAGACTGTGGGTTCTTGCATCAGGAATCCTTTCTGCCTTTTCTTCTTCCACCCCACAAAAATGTACCCAGCTTAAATTTTTACTGAATTGTAGCTATTTATTCTTATACACACAGATAAATGTAGCTTCTCTTTGAAACTTGGAGAAGACCATTGCAGACAGCCACAACAGTCAAACTGTGCAGAACAACAGACTAAGTGGTGTGCAGCCCCGGAAGGTAGACGGACAATACAATTAGTGCTTCTCAGGCACAGGGAACACTAGAAAAGTGAAGACAGAAACATTATAGGAGCCCGGGGACCAGAAAACCTGCTGTGAGATTAGGACTCCTAGAAAAGACAGGGAGGCTTCACCATACATAATACCTCAACATTGTAACTACCAGAGTTAAGACCTGAACAAGCACAGTACCAAGAGACAGGCTAATGTCTAACAGGGTAAACTCACAAGGTTCCACCTCTAGACAAAGAGCAATCGGCAACTAATGACTGCTGAGGGAGGTGTAACAGGTCTTTCCAAGAACAAATTGAATTAACAAATCTAATTATTTGTTCAGTACCAAGTGGTAAGGTATGAAATCATAAATACAAGCAGTATTAAATGGACTATTATTGAACAATAATAAAGAAAATGAGTTTATCGGTATGGCAGTAGGTGAAGGGATCACGGAAATGGTTAGATGGAGGTCATATTGGAAGAACTAGGGATAGAAAGAGAAAAAGAGGAAGTGATACAATAATATTTTAACGAAAATCTTAAAATATAGAATGAGTTAACAGGAAGAAGACAAAGTATGCAACTTAGTTAGCTACTGTGGACTTACAGAACACTGCCTTTCATAAAGGAAGAGCTTCAAGAAGCAATGCTCAATGCCTTTGAGCTATTGGCCAGGATAAATTTCAGGACAGGGGAAAATACTCTTTAGCTGTGTACCTAATGCTCAGCCTATCAGTCATTAATACACAGCAAATACTGGTCCTTTTTAAGCCCAGTGGATAGCAAAACCAAGCTAATAAACCTGAGTGTAAGAGAGATTTCCAGGAAGTATAGAGGTTTAAATGGTTAAAAAAGTTGGGGTAACAAAGGATACATACTGTTCATGTACAAAAATGTTAAATATGATGTATATGTGTATATATGGGTGTATGTGTGTGCCTATATTTACAAAACTTAAATAACATTTACAAAGAGAATATGATATATTTTAACAGTTATGATACATCTTTAATTGTGTTAAACTTATAAGTGAGGCAAAGCTTAAGATTTCGAGAAAAAAATGTTGACAATGTGAGCAAACTGCTGTAAATTATATGAAATGGTATTCCCATCCTTAGTGTGTTTGTATATTTGTATATGTGTTTGAGCATTTGGGGTGTGTGTGTGTGTGTGTGTGCATGCGCTCACATGTGTATGCATGTGTACAACAATCCCCCATGCTGAAACAGAAGAAGCAAAGAATATTGCTCTCGCAAAATATATTTTATCCCCTAGGAGGAAATGACTTCATCTCTAGGTTCTTTTTATATCTCCTTTTCTATCAAAATATATCATCTTAAAATTGCATCTGTCAGTCTCTTATGTTTCTGAGTGAATTGAAGAAAATAAATATAGCTCCCAAAGAATTATGTTTTGGAGTCTTTAAATAATGAATTAAGTTGACTTCTTAGCAAGAAGCTAGACAGCGACCGCATTGTAGGAAGAAGAGCTGTTATTAAAGGACTATGTGCTGAGCCGTTTTCAATAAGCATGGGAAAGGCCTGCTCAGGTATTAGTTTGCAGAGTGTGGAGTAGAGCGCTAGTGGACTCTTTCTAAGAAATTCACAATGCTGCTTTGTTTTCCCTTCCATCAGTCGCAATGCCTTCCTTGTTTTCTGTGTAACTCACTGTCATTTTCTAATTTAGTTTTTGAACAAACAAATGCAATTCTCCAAGTATTTTTTACTGCCACTGCTCATAGCATGTCTACTGACGATACTCAGAACTAAATAGAACACATGCTTTGACCCTGTTTAAATGTTTGCTATTCTCACCTTGCCAGTGATATGGCTATTCATTAGATTCTTCGCTCAGCATGATTCTCCTCGCCCTGTCCACATGACTCTGTATAACTTTGACCAGGATCACTGCGGTTGCATCACAGGCTACTGTGCTTATGTTTCTGAAGGACCAAGAAGCTGGAGAAACTGAAGATCTACGAAATGTTATGGAATTTTTGTCTTTTCATGAGTTCCACTTCAGTCTCCTAGTGTCAGTAATATTCCACAAATTGTTCAAATTTCTCATTTGTTCTTTTACTAAAGAGAGCCTTCAATATATATTTATTTGTTAATATTTGTAAAATTGAGGGTGTGATTTCTCTAACATGTAAAAATCTTTAATAACTTCTCTGACTTTTTTTTCTTTTTTGGTTTTTTCGAGACAGGGTTTCCCTGTAGTTTCTAGAGCCTGTCCTGGAACTAGCTCTTGTAGACCAGGCTGGCCTCGAACTCAGAGATTCGCCTGTCTCTGCCTCCCGAGTGCTGGGATTAAAGGCGTGCGCCACCACCGCCTGGCTTTCTCTGACTTTTTTAACATGATGTTAGATATATCTCTATTAAAAACTGAACCTGAAATTGGAATAAATTGTTAGTATTATTTGGTCAAATACATCAGTTTGGTAAGTTTTTTTTTCATATGGACTTAGTAGAAACAAAGTGAACGTTTTTCTAATTTATTCACACAAACTTACTCAATACTCTTATTTCTAGTGTTTTACTGTAGGTCTTTTTATGATTAACCTTTAAGCACTATGGATAAATGGTCCATGATTTACTTTTTATCTTAGGGTACTTAAAATTGATCATAAAGTCACCATGTATTATGCAGAACAAGGGACAAGCATTCACATGCTAACTTTTCTACTCTAAAATAGAGACACATTTTATTATTATTATGACATAGAAAAACATAACCCTTAAGGCCATTGAAATAAATCCTCAAATACTGTTCCATACTTAATACAAATTTCCCTTCTTTATACAGAAACCAAAATATTACTGCCTTTTGCATTTATTACTCTTGAGTCCATATAATAGCAAAAAGGCAAAATAGGTCTTGTTAATGGGTTCTGTAGACCAGCCATATTGTCAGAGATGCATTACCTGAGTGTACAAAACAAACTTATAGGCAGAAAGACCGTTGAGGGTGGAAAAACAATTCATTAAAGGGACGTGTCATTTTTGATTTATGTCTGCTCGGTGGTAAATTTAACTTTTAAGCTGAAAGAATCTGAACTGAAGCTCCTGCTGATTAAATGAAACACTTTGTTTCCTCGAACACTACACGCAGTCTGTTTGATTCTGGGTAGACATTTTTTTAACCAATATTAGTACATGCCCATATCTAGAAACAAGTAAGAAAATCTCAGATGTTTCTATATATGGCACTGATAAGACGCTCCATGCTCTCCCTAGTGAGTCTAGCAGATGGATCATAGATGAGGTTTTGAGTGTCAAAAATCCTTAATTGGTTCTTCCTTTCTGACTGATTTAACTGCTGAAACAATTAAGCCAGCTTTTCCTTCCCATCTCACAGTTTCTATCAAATGATTTATTGCTACAAACAGTTTTTAGTGTGAAAAGTTTTCTAATATATTTGATGAATTGGGCCTAGGAAAAACATCTTCAAACTACCATTGTTTGAATCAATGGCAAATGATGTAAGGCTTGGAGGGAAGTGTGCTCTCTGTGGGACAGTAGGCTTGTTTGATTTAATGAGTCTTCCTGGCTATACAGATCAGCTAATTCCGGGATGGTTTATGGACAGGAAAACTTGCATTTGGCGAGATAGCAGCAGACAGATTAAAACGAGATAAACTGGACTGCATTTCTCATTCAAGTGATCCCCAAACTTTGGTTCATTGCTGTATTGTGTATTTATCAAATAAGATACACAAATCTTCATTATCTCCTAAGTCCACCCTTAACTTTAAGTGGAAATACTTTGGATGTTGAATGCAGTTTTAGGTAAAAATGTATAAGAGTGGAAAATAGGATCCAATTTTACAAAGTAATGAACAATACAAGCTCCTTTATAGTATATTGTCATCAATTCCTATGTCTTGCTTTTGGAATTTTCCCCAAATTTGCAGAATACTTACACTCTTGTAAACTTGCTTCTTACCTAAATATTTAAGCTTCATTTGAGAAAACAACAGCATACCTGTTCAAAATACTTTACTCTAACATTGTTCATGACCAAATAAAGAGAAGCCAACAACAACAACAAAACCCCACAAAACTGAAAGCACTGTATTTATTACTAATTTTATTCCCTGAAGTTGAACAGTTTACTTAATATTAGAGTTCCCTGTGTAACTAAACTTCACTTCAGGGTCCTGGACTTTAATCTACCTGATTCAGTCTTACAAGCTGCTGATAGTATAGACTCCTTCCATATTAATATAAATTAAATTAAATTTATATTTTATTCTACAAATATGGCAGTATCTTTTCTTCGGTAATATCTGACAATAATATGTTATATATTATATATTAGAATATATATGATATATATATTAGAAATATACTTGGTACAAATATCCACTATAAATATTACTCCAAATATCATCTGAATGAATGCAGAATCTGCAAAATATTTAAGGAGAAAATGAACAGGTTAGGGAAATACCTTGGACAAACACGCTGATAGAAACCTTTTAATGTTTGTACAGTATCACTAGAAGACAATGGTTTTATTGAAAGGAAATACATTACACTCTAGTGCCTAAAAAATACAGAGAAATTACAGAATTTGAAAGTAAAAATCTACTTTATCTTTTCACATTAAATAACTACGGAGAAGTAAGTATTTCTTTGAAATAAAATTGAAATTCAGAGTACTTTTACTTGAGCCAAAAACATATAGAAAAGAATAAGAAAACTATATAAATCCCTTAAATCTACAGAAAACCTCCTAACATACACATACAGAATTTTAGGTTTACATGCTACAAATTAAATTCTGGAGAAGCCTGATATCAAGATCATATACACAAAACAACTAGTCATTGGATCACATCTGTAGTCATCTAAGTTAACAGGAAGATTCAGTGTTCCTTCAGAGGGAACATGTCTTATATACACAACCCATACCCATAACAAGCAGGAATCATCTTTTCTTGCTTAGTATCACCTGGAATATTTTAAAAATACAAATAAATGTTAAGTTGCTTAAAAAGAGGGTGAAAGTGAATGAAGAAGTAGATAAGAGAGTAGAACACAGGTTAAAAGGGAGAAAAAAGGAAACAAGGCAAAAAAGAAGAAAAAAGAACTGGAAGTAAGGAAGGTGGGGAATAAAAGGTCCATGCTATATTACTCCAAAGGTCTTGTTTTTTGGCTTAGACAGCTCTTGATGACTGTTTTTTTTTTTTGTCAAATTTCAAATATCTCCTTTAGAAGTTTTTCATATTAAAATTCTCAGCTTGGTCGATCACCTTCCTGGACCTGGGGGGAGTTGGGAGGACCTTGGTCTTAGCATAGAGTGGGGAACCCTGATGGCTCCTTGGCCTTGAGAGGGAGGGAGGGGAGGTATGGGTGGAGGGGAAGGGAGGGAAGGGGAAGAAGGAGGGGAGGGAGGGGGGAGGAGGAGGGAAGGAGATGGAAATTTTTAAATATAAAAAAAATAAACCATGAGAAAAAAAAATAAAATAAATTATTTATTGCTCTACTCTGCTACCATATTTGTTTTTTTTCTGAAATATAAATATGGCAGCATGTAAAGTCTTATACATATCATCTATTTCAATTCAGCAGATATGGGAATATGTATTATGAATTGTAAAATTAGACTTTATTGTAATTCAGCAATATCAGAGAATCATGGCAAATATTGAGAGCAAATTTCTACTTTTCTTGCTTGCTAAGAAGATGCAATTTTAAAAGATATGGTTGTATGATAATAATATAGGGAAAATGGAAAATTCATTTAAATTTTACAGCAATAAGATTAATATGATAACTAGGATAAACTTGAGAATCAAAAACCCCAAGAGCTATGTGTGATGTTTCACAGATATAATCTCAGTCCTTGGGAAATCACATCAGGCTTGGCTTATGTTTGAAATCACCATGGGATATTCAATGGGTTTCATGTAAGCCAGGAATACAGTTTCATATACTGTCTTAAATAAAATAAATAAATAGATAGATAAATAATCAAAAATAAATATTGTAAAGATGTAATTTATCATAAAAATTGTGTACATGCCTAAAAACAATTATGCTAGTATTGTATTGAAATAGAAAAACAAGATTAGTTACATTTTCTTCATTAATTTTGGTGAGAAATGCCATATTTGTCATTTTTATTAGCCAAAACTAATGACATAGAAAATTCTGTAAACATCTTGTAGCATTTACAGATGTTCAAGCAAAATGTGATGGTGTCATTATGGTATTAAATCCTGCTCATACAACTGAAATCATACAGTTAAAATTAGCAATACTGTCACAGGCAGAGTTCATTAGGGGCAAATGACCACTTAAAGAGAAAATTATTCAATCTCTGAAAGTTATTGTTGAAACACAACTATGATGTATCATCAAATATTATGCATAAATCATTGTAATTATCCACTTTTATGTCTTTTGCAAGAAAAACAGGAAAATATGGGAGCTGTGAAAAAAAAGGGAATGGTAATGAACACCTAGATAATTTTGTTTTTCTCAACACCAATTTAAAGTTACCTTTCTCTATGTATACACTAAAGACTGAGGAAGAGGTGATTTCGTTATTCAAGAAAAGAAACAAACATTACAGAACCTAAAAACAGAACACAAAGGAGAGGAGGCATGAGGCTTCTTTGCAGTAACTTAAAAGCCTGTGTCAAGTTTTCCCTAAACATAATGTGTAACGAAACTGTCTTTATTCCTGAAAGTCCAATAGTTTGAGGAAAAAGTAAAAGTTAACTTTGAACATTAGTTATGAATGAAAAATGCTGATGGCACAAGTTTCTTATTCACTTACCTAGGCAGAAAATGAGCATTTATATAGTAATCCAGATGCTCAGTATAGTGTCTACAGAGAGTAACCAGCAGTTGACAGTGTTAAAAATAGCTGGCTCTCCCTGTACTAAAACATTAAACTTTTAACATGTAATTATTGAAGTATTTAAGGGTAGGTTTAACCATAATTAAAGTCCATTAACATTTCATGATTATTCTTATTGAGAGCACCCGTGTGAAAATGATATTTAGTCTTATGCTCAGCTTCAATTAGGTCACAGGATGAGGATAATAAATTGAGAAGAGAGGACAATGGGCAGAGAGGTACAATGATGCAGAACCACATCAATGAACACCAGACTTTGCTTGGGGTAAAGAAGACAAATTTTCCCATGAAGGAAGATCTTTACATTTCTTATTTGATCTTCCTGAAAACAAATCATTTGGCAGTTTCTAATTTTATAATTGTCAGCTATTTCCCTTTTAAAATATACATAGTATTTGATGTTAGTCATTCTGACTGGTGTAAGATGGTATCTCAGAGGTGATAGCTTATATTTGAAAAGATACAGAGTAAAAGAAACACTCCTCCATTGCTAGTGGCAGTGCAAACTTGAAGAGCTATTTTGAAAATCATTATGGCAGTTTCTCAGAAAGCTGGGAATCAATCTACCTCAAGACTCAGCAATACCACACTTGGGCATACACTCAAAGGATGTACGCTCATACCACAAGGACATGTGCTCAACTGTGTTCATAACAGCAATACATGTAATAGCAAAAAACTGAAAACCACCAATATTGCGCCTCATTGGAAGATTGAATAAAGAAAATATGGTACATTTACACAATGGACTACTGTTCAGTGGTTTAAAAAATCTTGAATTTGGGATCTGGCCTTTTCCAGCTCCCTCTCCTCAGCTGCCCAAGGAACTAGCTGGGGGCATCTCTCTGGAAACCGGGGAACCCCTCTAGAGTCAAGTCTCTTGACAACTCTCAGATGGCTCCCGATCCTATAGCCATACTGATGAATTTCTTGCATATCACCATAGAGCCTCCACCTGGCGATGGATGGAGAAAATGACTGAGCCCCACATTGGAGCACCGGACTGAGCTCCCAAGGTCCTGATGAGGAGCAGAAGGAGAGAGAACATGAGAAAGAAAGTCAGGACCGTGAGGGGTGCATTCTCCCATGGAGACGGTGGGACAGAACTAATGGGAGAGCACAAAGTCCAGTTGGAATGGGGCTGATGGAACGTGCGACCAAACCGGACTCTCTGAATGTGGCCGTCGGTGGAGGCTGACTGAGAAGCCAAGAACAATGGCGATGGGCTTGGATTCTTCTGCATGGACGGGCTCTGTGTGAGCTTTGTCGGCTTGGTTGATCACCTTCCTGGACCTGGGGAGAGTTGGGAGGACCTTGGACTTAACATAGAGTAGGGAACCCTGATGGCTCCTTGGCCTGGAGAGGGAGAGAGTGGGGGTATGCGTGGAGGGGAGGAGAGAGAGGGGGAGGAGAAGGGAAGGAGATGGAAATTTTTAATAAAAAAACACTAATGCATATAAAGTTAAGAAAATTAATAATAATAATAATAAAAGAGTCTGAAAATAAATAAATAAATACTAAATAAAAAATCTTGAATTTACATGCAAATGGATGGAACTAGGAAAAAACTATCCTGAATGAGGCAACCTAGACCCAGAAAGACAAACATAGTACATACTCATTCATGAGTGGATATTAGACATAAAGTAAAGGATAACCAGCCTATATTCCATGGCCCCAGAGAAACTAAGTAAAAAGGCAAACCCTAAAAAGACATGCATGGATCCCCTTGGAAAGCAGAAATAGACAACGTCTCCTTAGAAAATTGGGAATGCGAAGGGGAGAAGGGGTGTATGAGAACATAGTGTAAAAAGGGATGACCAAAATTGGGGAAGGACAGAGAAGAAGAGCAAAGAAAGAAATATCTTCATTGAGGGAGCCATTATGAGGCTAGCAAGAAACCTGGCACTAAGGAAATTCCCAGGAATCCACATGCACGACGCCAGCTAAAGCCCTTAGCAATAGTGGAGATGGTACTTAAACTGGCCTTCCCTTAAATCATATTAATGGCTACCTTAACTTTATCATGGACATTTCATCTAGCAACTGATGAAAGTGGATGCAGAGATCCAAAGCTCGTACTGGGTTGAGCTTCCTTTATTCACTATGCCAAACCACCTTGCACAGGATAGGTGATCTTCTGACCACTGCTTCCTGAGCTCTGAGAATTCACTTTTGACTTCATGCTGCTGAGTGCCTACCATAACTCCAGGTGGCACTACTTAACAGAAATCAGGATAGCTTTCTCTACACAGTACAAGGTCCAGAGATTGTCCCTACTGATAAACACAGGCACATCCTTTCAAAGTGTGCATTAAGTGATTCTTGGTAATACATGAGTTCCAAGATAGAAATACATTGGGATAGCCTGCCTTTCAAGTGATGAAATCATAATCATATATTAAACTTGCCATAGAGCTTGTTCAGATCCAAGAAATCAGGCTATCTCTAGAGGAGTTACTCAGGGCAGGGCTATTCTATCACATTTTGCTTGAAAATGGGGTCTTCTGAATCCCCCCTCTTTCTCTTTCTCTGTCTCTTTCTTTTCTTCTCTTTCTCCTCTTGCCCTTGTTTTTTTTTGTTTTAATTTTTTTCTCTCACTCTCCTGAAATACTTGAAGAAGATCCAAATCCTTGAAAAATTTTGTGTAACTATTTAATGCTTTGATTGTAGAGTGTGCATATGATGACATGTTCTCTAATTATGTTAACTATACATTGCAAGTATGCTCCATATCACATATTGTACAAAAGGCTTATTTACATAACAGTGAAATTGTATTGACATTTAAAGGCATTTCATACCATTTATTTAAAAATATTCAGATTCACTAATAGAAACAGTGTAAATGGAAATGCCAAGGATTCTAAAGGAAAATGAAATAATCAGGACCAACCAGAAGAGCCTGTTTTTTGACAAATAATATTGAGTTGTGTTCTCTTAATGAAAAGGGACTAAAGATGGAGTTTGAGACATAGATGTTGCTGCAACACAAGGCAGTAGGTTCAATTTGCCACAGAGGATGGAAAAAGAACAAACAGAAATAAAGAGCAGGTCTATAAAAAAGATTTATTTAATAGTTTTTTAATCTGATTTATTCTTTCATAGAACAAATATAAATTTCTAAATTAGTTAACATTTGCTGTGAGCTCGAATATTATGTCAAAGAAAACCCAAAAAGCAAAAAACAATGCTAGTCAGAATTTATAGGAAGAGTTAACCTTCTAATCAGACATCATACACCATCTTTGGAACATCAGAAAAGTTAAAAGGTGTTTAAAAGATGAGTGTAAAGTATGAGTTGAGATGATAAATTTCATTCTATTAATTACAGTAACCTCATATTTTATTTTATTTATTTATTTATTTATTTATTTTTTTGGTTTTTCGAGACAGGGTTTCTCTGTGGCTTTGGAGCCTGTCCTGGAACTAGCTCTTGTAGACCAGGCTGGTCTCGAACTCACAGAGATCCGCCTGCCTCTGCCTCCCGAGTGCTGGGATTAAAGGCGTGCGCCACCACCGCCCGGCAACCTCATATTTTAAACTAAGAGTTCAAATCAGCTGAAATACTTCACTTTGAAAACAATCTGAGTTGCTCAAGTCATCATCTGGTAATACCTGATATCGTGACCTAGTATACTCATTAATAAAAAAGTATTTAGCTATAAAGCAGTTCTGATAAATTATTTATAATATAGCTAATTATCACAAACATAAAACTAGTTATATATTCCTTATTATATTGTTTATACTACTATAAAACTAACAAGCTACAAATTATTTATAAACAAAATTGAAATATGCATAAATTGGATCATAAATCAACATTATAAGATGATGAGTTGGTGATTTGCTGAAACTCAATCATCATGTAAAACACACTCAGAATGTTGACACTGTCATCCACTTTGAGAGTCTAATGTGCTCATTCCAATGTCTGGAATGTAGTGACTCAATTCCTGGATCATTTTTTGTTTTATTTTATAAATATTCTAAAATAAAAACTCCTAGACTGTGTTATGAGGTCCAGTATCTTTATTTAATAAGAAAGGGTTATTTGTTTATTTGGTGACCCCATTATTTTCTCATTAACCCAAATCCATTAAAAAGTAAAATAATCTGTTGACTCAATGGATCATAAACATACAAGTAAATGTTTTTAGGGCACTCAGTAAGTAATGTAGCTATTATAACTATAATTATGTAGATATACAATAGCTATTAAATTGTTTGAACTTATAATTAAAGTAAATGAATATACTAAAAAGTTCTCAAAGTAACTAATAATGTGAAGAACCAACAGAGGGAGGAAAAGAGGAAGAGGAAATGTAAGTAGTAACTAGGAGAAGTTAAAGAACATACTTATGATATTCAAGAATATATGACTTCATGAAAGTCATGAAGTTTGCCTTGGAAACATTTGTGACAGTCATTATGGTATGTTATGTTCTGGTGGGAGTCATGTGACTTCTTCATATGACAAGGTCTGATAACAGCATGAACAAGTTCTCCTTGTGGAGAATTTAACACATTTTTGGCAAGGTTAATGGATAGTTCACTGCATAATTCTGGGCAATATCCCAAGAGCCTATGTGCTATTTTTTCTTCTTACTTGCCTTATATGAATTATTCCTGGTTGCCTCTAGTTTCACTTTCTAAGAGCTATGGATGAAATAACTTTTGCAAATGGAAAACTTACCTCTGGTGACTCTCCTCTGGATGAGCCAGAGAGGCTGTTGTTTAAAATAATAGTGAACCTGTTTCAGCTCCTCATACCTTAGATGTTTCGACTGTGACCATAAATTCAGGATTCTCAAGAACAGGATGCTGCCTTTCCATCCCACTTTGTGACTAGCCAGAAAAGAGTCACAGTAGTTCATGACATTACATATCTGTAAAGCTGTTTTGGCAAGAACGATTGTAACCTTAAGAGTCTAGAAGTAGTGCTAATAAACAGATGATATCAGGCGTTAATGGGAACAGACTAATAACAGAGAATGAAGCAGAACCATAGAAACCCACAATGCCCTCATTCCTACAGTTGTGCCAATACTGTAAGAGCCAACAGAAATTATCGGGAGTGAGAATGGATCATGAGACAAGCAACTCACTTTAAGTGTTTACTGACAGAAAGACACATGCTCGGGTCTGGGAAAGCTGGTGAAGAGAAAGATCATGGAGCAGGTGAGTCCAGTTTTCAAAGGCTGCCTAGCATATGCACAGAGAGGCTTCCGTAGCTGTATCTCATGTACATCACGCACCAACGCTGCAAGTAGATCACATAGGTCTTGAGGACCCTGGGTGGCTAATAAGTTGCCTGAATGCTTGATGGCGCATGCATGCGTGGCCACCTAATCTAGATGTGCCAGCGCTTGGGGTGGATAAACATTTGCCAGAGTTCTGGAAAGTGGAAATGATATCACCAACACTGTAAGAAGCTAAAAGAAAGGGGACATGAGAACAAAAGATAGGCAGTGCAAACGCTGAGACTAAGATTTTAAGTTATAACGTTTATAGGATGATAGGTGAAAACCTTGTATATTCCCCATAGGATATAGAGTAGTATAGAATGAATTGATTCAGTCTTGACTCATGAGTTGATTATGAGAGCTTAGATTTGACTAGAGGGATATATTAAAACCATTAGAGGCAAAGCTCTCTTTTACTTTGCGTGATGCTATAACCACAAATGCTGCCAGCTAGATACACTGTTCTACTGTAGGTATGCCCACTTAAAGACCTCCCTTTCTCACTTGCAGCAATGCTGTTCATTTACCGTATCGTTCTGTGGACTCCAACAAGTCAGCACATGAAATATGGAAAGTGCTTATACCTGCTTCCATCCTACTTATCTATTAAGAATTTTAAGCACATAGGTGCTCTGGGATAGTGCTCTTGTACACCCTAAAGATTTATCACTCATGTACGTTTAATAAATTGCTCGTTAGCCAGTATCCCAACAGTAAGTATAGGTGGGGCGACCAGACTAAGAGAATTCTGGAAAAAGGAATAGCAGAGAAGCAGTCACCAGCCAAATACAGAAGAAGCAGGATAAGAAAGCCCTACTGAGAAAATGTACCAAGTCATGTGGCTAAACATAGATTAGAATTATGGATTAATTTATGTTGTAAGAGCTAGTTAGCAATAACAATGAGCAATAGGACAAACAGTTTATATTCATATAAACCTCTGTATCTTTATTTGTGACTGAATGGCTGCACGACCAGGTAGGACAGAAACATCTGTCTTCACATGGGACTTAGGAAACTACTGTGAAGGCATAAGGACTGGAGTTCAACTCAACTCAAGTAAAAAAAAAAAAAAAAAAAAAAAAAAAAAAAACGTATATAATATTGCAAACCTGAAATCTTGGTCCTGAGATGTGGAGACTTGACTTCATACACAAACGGTGGGCTCTAAGTCCAGTAAGACAGAATCTAAAGGAAATGAGATTGAGAGCATAAAGATTAGGTACACACATCTACATACACACATGTTCATAATCACAAAAAACTTCAAATTTGTTCTAATTCCCTATCACATGACAAACTCTAAAGTAGCATTGAACAACACAGTTTATTTGATGAGACTGGCTTAATTTACAATAGAATTTGTGAGTAATACTTTTACCAAATGAAGACAAAGATAGGAGAAAAGAACACACAAGTCCTCATCAATCTATGTATCGTCTCCTACAACCATAAATAATTTTCTTTAAAGAAATATTTTATAGTAAATACTTTTGAATATTTTAAATATATTGATAACAGTTTAGGAAGATTTTTGTAGTATGTGCCAAAATAATCTTGAACTCAGGGAACTGGAGAGATGGCTCAGAGGATAAGAGCACTGATTGCTCTTCTAAAAGACCTGAGTTCAATTCCCAGCAACCACACGGTGGTTTACAACCATTTATAATGAGATCTGGTGCCTTATTCTGGCATGTAGATATACATGCCTGGTGTAGGGCCCTTCTGCATTTGTGTTGCTTTCATTGGTTGAATAAAGAAACTGCCTTGGCCTTTTGATAGGGCAGAACCCTGATAGTCGGGGAAAAGAGAACTGAATTCTGGGAGGAAGAAGGCAGTAAGAGAGAGCCACTGTGAAGCTGTCAGGTCAGACATGCTGAATCTTTCCCGGTAAGCCACGAACTCATGGTGTTACACAGATTGATGGAAATGGGTTGAATCAAGATGTAAAAGTTAGCCAATAAGAGGCTAGAAATAACGGGCCGGGCAGTAATTTAATTAATACAATTTCTGTGTGATTATTTCGGTTGTAAAGTAGTGGGGCAGGATGGAACAAGGGGCCCGCTCCCTTCAACACATGCCAGCAGCACACTGTATGCATAATAAATAAATAAGTCTTTAAAAAATAGTAATCCCGAACATAAAGCAAATAGCCTTCATCAGGCATTTTTTTGAGAAGTAACAATTTTTTGAGTGCCATAATTCACTTCATTTTGTTTACACATTCACAGAAATCTGCTGCCTTACTACAAAAATTTATCTGAAAAGAAAATACTGTATTATTCATCTGGCATGGAGTCAAGGTCACAGTTCTTGTATGCATTGAAGTACATCCTTTAGTCATTAGCCTTCTCCTGAAGAGCAGATGGGTTCTGCTTTACGTAATAAACTAAGCACCTCTCTTGGGTCAATATGTGCACTAGGTGGCCAAAAAGATAACATGACAACTTTAGATAGGAATTTTTCTACTCCTTCATTCTTTATAAATTAATTTTTCCCTTTCTTCAAATGATTGCAAACAAGCTTGGATAAAAAAAAATATGCAAAATTTACCTGTGACTATAGCCATATATTGCAAAGTCATGCTAAAGACTTACATTTTTAGCTATTTATAAAAGAGCTAATATATATAAATATGTAAGTATTCATGTTGAACATAGTCTAATGACAGTTATAAATTTATACATAATATAACATTAGTGAGGTATTTATCAAAGCATGGCATCATTAATGTATGATTATACAGACACACACACACACATATATATATGTATATATATATATATATATACATGTATTATTTCCTAAGTAGCATACCTTATAAATAATACTTTAAATTTAAAGGACTTTCTTGTATACTTGAATGGTACATGAAAAAGAAAAAAAAAACAACTAGAAGAATTAAGGAATTTTGGTTTTCTCTTTTTCCTTGAAAATATTCTTTTCTCACAAAATATATTCAGATTATGGTTTCTCTCCAGCTTTAGGTCCTCATGGCAGTGTAGAACTTCTTTTAGGACTGTCCAATGGAAATCTGTTCTTTAATTTGAGTTCATAAACTGAACATATTCACTTATAAGATCCTCCATGACTTCTTCATTTTAATATTTTGTCTTCAAATTGGCGTGTGAGTATTTTTTAGAATTAACATGACTAGGAAGCAGAGTGTCAACACTTTTTGACCAATAATGATAGTTTTTTTTTTCTTCAGCAGACTGTCATACCAGCCATTACAGTAAAAAAAAAAAAAGATTTCTGCAACTAATTTTTGGTATAAGGATTAATTAGTTGACAGAACTCTAGATCTTTTTGCTTTAAACAGTCAGGGGAAGAAATAACATTGAGTAAAAATGGGGGTTACAAAGGCAAAGACTCCTGTTATTTACTAGGCATTGAATCTAAAATAGCACAACAAAAGTGCAAATATCATTCCTGTCTATATATGGGATGGGAAAATAAGGGAGTCAGGAATGCATCTTATCTCTATCTGCTAGATTACCAGGAAAGGTAGAGTGGAAGACAAAAACACCATATATTTGATTGTGCAAAAAGAATCAAAAGTGATTATACATGTACATGTATTTCTTTCTGATGGGTTATTTGATCATATTTAATGAGGAGAGAATGTTAATAATTACTAGAGCTGTAGTAATGATTATTAAGGTGAAGCAAAAATTAATGATGAGATGTGAGAACTTCCTTCAGACTCATTCTACTAACAGTATGCCAAAATTGGTAGTAGCAGAGATAATGTTGTTTTAAAGGAATATTCCTTTGGGGCACTCCATAGAAGAGTATAGGGTATTTTTCTGACTTTCCCACTTTCTGTTAGATTTATGGTTTCTTCCCTGCAATTATTTTTATATGCTAGGGGTCTTGCTCAAGATGGTTTCGTGGATCTGGGATGGGTGTGTGGAGTCAGCACCACGAAGGAACTGTGACCACCACTTGTTTAAGCAAGCGGCCCCAGATATCTTGAACAGTCTTATTTCCACAGTTTCTTTGGATTGTATGAACAGATTTACAGTCAGTTTTTACTTCTAAATTTCTAAAAATGGCTGTAATTATTACCGGTTCACTGCTTGCCTCTTTCCCCTTCTCTCAACCCCGCCACTGGCACTCATTACCTTTATGATCTATATCTCTGCTGTTAGAAGCATAATCAGTTTTGCAAGCTACAAAGACACTTTTTTAAAAACGAGATACACCTACAGGTAGAAGAATGTGCCCAGCTGGAAGCACATGTGGGTACAATATCCTGCAAAGTGAGACAGTTTTGTCTCCTGTAGTTATCATTTATGTTTAAAATGGTCTGGGTTCTCACGATCAATTCTCCAGTCAAAGATGAGTCAACCATTCTACGTTTTGTAGTACTCTATCTTCTCTGAGGATACCAGGTTTTTCCATTTAGCCTATAGATACCACAACCACACTGTTTATCTCTTGTCCTTATGTCTATCTCTATTAATTTCTTACTGTATTGTTAGAAATGAGAGAACAGTGAACTTTCATGATTCTGCTTCATTCCCTTTTCCTTGAATGTTCCCGTTAACTTCTGATATCATCTATTTGATAGAATCATTTATTTAAAGCTCTTAGGATTAAAATCATTCTTTACAGAGCAGTTATGCAAATATGTATCATTCAACTTCATAAACTACTGTTACTCATTCAGACCAGCAATATGGCTAGCATAATGAAAGCAATGAGAGCATGAAGAACATAGGCTCCCAGGGTCATCGCCAGAATTATGCAACAAATTGACCAGAGGTCCTTGCCAATTTGAAGGGTCTCTAGGGTCTTGCCACAAGGTGATCCATTCTTGCTATTCTCAGGTATTATTCCCTGACAAAATTTTGTGGCTCTTGCAAGCTATACACAAATATTATAATATTATATACACAGAACTTATAAATTTTGTTCATGGGTGCTCATATGTACATGTATTTAGGGATGACTTATGAGGGAAGGTCATCCCTTGAGAAAACTAATTCTCTTACCCTCAACAACCACTGACCATCTGTTGCTCATGATATAAGGATGGGGACTTTCCAAATTACCCTGATATCTTTTGAAAAGTCCTCTGGTATGATCATTATGCAGGTATTCTTTAAGCAACAATATTGTTGAAAATATTGTTGAATTTTCATTGGTACAACTTTGCTGAAATTAAAAAGTGGAAATTTGAAATTCTTTAAGATTTTATTTTAACCTAGTTATAATGCCTAAAATAAAGAATTGTACTGACAGCAAAGGCTGCTACAAAAAGGATGTCATGGTTGTGCATGAGAAGACAAGAATTTTGAGAAAAATCTTGCTAGAAATAATATATTAATAAGCATCAGATTTTTGTTTGTTAAATGAGGTAATTGTAAATGGTTTGTTTTCAGCTAAATCATCTGCTTTTTAAATATCTTCTTCATTATTAAATTATAAATAATAGATTTTGGGGATAAGAACAACATTGCTGCAAGGAAAGTATGCATACAGATAGGAATAGAGGTTGATAAGATTGATTGTTTCCTGAAGTGATTATTATTGGGTCTACTTGACTTGAAGTTGAAAATAGAGCAATTTAATAGTTTTTCTTGTGGCACCAGTAGTTATAAATAATGTTCTTAAAATACCAAAGCTGGGGTTTGAATGATCTTAATTATTGTTTTGAAATTGGTAGAAGTAAATTACTAAAAAAAATACCATGATGATTATAACACTAGAGGACACAGGATTTGATTTAAAGGTTGGGTTCTTCATGACAGAGAATCAACACAGGTGAGGGACAAATCATGTTGTTTCATAAGTTGATTCACAGATAATAAGAGACTATTTAATGATTTTTTAAATCGTGAAATGTCTTTTATTATTAACATTGTTAGGTCCTGGTATCATGAATTTATATTTGCCTTATAGCATGCTATCAATTGTAAAAGTTCAGTATTTCTAATACAATCACATAAAATGGTCTATAGACTATTGTTTCAGTACCAGTTCTATCATATCATACAGTGAGAGAAATGATTTGATTACTGTATATTATAGTAAAAATAATGAAATAAGAACCTGGAGAATGTTTCAAGGTCAAGAGTACTGGCTAATTTTCTAGAGAGCCTGGGTCCAGATCCCAGCACAATCATGGTGGCTCAAAACCTTCTGTAGCTCCATTCTGAGGTGATCTTGTGCCCTTTCTGTCCTCCATGAGCACACTTCATGCATGCGATACACAGACATACATTTAGGCACAACACCCACACACATAAAATACAATTATATTTGCATTAAAAATATTAAAACATTGTTAGTGGTGACCATCATAGTAGTGAGGAATACTGTGTTTTGATTAAACTCATTAAAGATAACCTTAGCAGACCGAATAATTTCACTTTCACAAGAAAGAAAATTCAACACTTCCCCTTGGAATTATTTAACCAAAAGCAAGCCAGTTTCTGAATTCTCCACTTCCAATGTCTTTGTCTGTCTTTCTGAAAGGTTTTGATTTGCATATATTGAACAGAACATAAAACTTAACATAGGGAAGGAATGAGGGATCCTTTAAATAAGTCTTTATAATAGTTTCACAGGTTTTAAGCTATTTACTCTAAAACTTCAAACACTCAGTAGTAAAAATATACCATTTCAAGTTATATCTGTAAATATTGTTTACAACACTCAAGGTTGCATAGGGTTTTTTTTTCTCAGCCTGTTTTCTGCTTTCAGTGAATAATTACCATAATACCATGTTCATAGTTCATAATTTGCAGTTAGTCATCTAAGAGTGTAAAACAGGTTCCATCCAGAAACTAATGATACCACAAGGAAGAAATCAAGCACCTTAACGTTGTGTGGGTCAGAAGGCAGATATAGTTCTCACTGGGCTAAAGTCAGGAGGTGAGCAAAACTGATTGTACATTGGGAGCTGCAGTATAGGATGTGTCTTTGCTTTAACCAGTCTTTTGATTGTTGTTTATACACCCCAAGAACATGGTAGAAGGAGGATACATCTCCACGTGTATACTCTCATCTGCATATAAAAGTCCACTGTGGTATATGCAGTCTTCCCACCAAATAAATAAATGCAATGATTTCTTTGAAATTTAAAAAATGATGCAACTAAACATTAAAATTTTAGAATTAAAAACAGTAATGCATTAAATGTACTTGTACTGTTCAATTTCATGCCATTGATGTACATTTTTAATTTCAAAAGACAAAGACTGTGTTTTTCCCCACTGTCATAACTTGTTCACATAAAACATATAATAATGGTGTTACACACTACTGTCATTCTGGAAGTTGAACATGCAACAAAGATATGTGTGGTGAAATGTTCTAGTATTGACTTAGTTACCCTAGTGATTTGTCATCATTAACCTTAAATTACGGCAAAGTTAAATGAAATTTCATTGCGTTTCAAAACAAAATTAACCTATATTGGTAAATATAATAGATTAAGTAGGATATTAAATTTAAAATCAATAATATTAGTATAACCTTGAGTCATAAGATGTCCAAGACTCACCTAAGGTAACTGTACTCTCTTGGTTGGCTCAGATTATCCGAACATCTCATCACTGTTCGGGGATCACAGTAAGAGAAATATTTTCAGGCTAGCATGAGTAAGAACAAGAAGAGAAAGGTAGTTTCCTTTCACACTTTACTCGTCGTCTTCAGCAATAGTGTTTCTTAGTGGGCAAGCACTCTCTGGGATGTGCTCACTTTTTTTTTTTTTTTGTTTGTTTTGTTTTTTTGTTTTGTTTTGTTTTGTTTTGTTTTGCTACCAGTAGGAGCTCCTCAATACAAAGAACTCTTTTCCAATGTCATGGCAGGAAAGAAAATAGTATTAGTTGAAATATGGAATTGTCTTCCCTTTAGGGACTGAGAGGCCAAACAGGGCAAAATTCTTTTTGTACGATGTCATCCCCTGTGAGAGCTTTAAGAACCTGAATATGTGATATTACAAATTTTACTTGGTGGCAGGATACTGAGGTGACATATGGCCAAAGCATATGCATGACTAAAACTTGACCTTGAACCGAATGAAAGTTGACAGTAACGACGAGTGCTGTTTACACTTGCATAGATAGTAAGCAATTTGACTAAAATTAGATCTACTTATTATTCATGGAAGGAAATCATGGAATTTTTTAAAACACATGTTTTTCATAATAAAGCTTAAGTGATTTATGTAGTTTGCAAAGGTAATTAATCCATGTGTAACAAAGCTAATCTTGACATTTAATTATCCATTTATAGCTAACTTCTCTACTATTCATAATATCATTTTTAAGAAACAATATATTACTAATGATTATTTTTTATTTATTTTTAATTTTTTTATTTTTCCTTTCAAATATTTACACTTCCTTCTCTCCTCCCAATTCCCTCCTGCTCCCTCACACCCCCTCCTCCCTCTCCCTCCATGCTTGAGAGAGGGCAGGGAACCCTGCCCTGTGGGAAGTCCAAGGCCCTCCCCCACTACATCCAGGCCTAGGAAGCTGTGCATCCATGTAGACTAGGGTCCCAAAAAGGCAGAACATGCAGTAAAAACAAGTCCCAGTGTCTTTATCAATGGCTTCTCAGTCAACCCCCATTATCAGCCATAACCAGAGAGTCCGGTTTGATCACATGCTTATTCAGACCTGGTCTAGCTGGATTTTGTGAGCTCCCATTAGAACAGGCACACTGCCTCAGTTGGTGGACCAACCCTTCGCAGTCCTGACTTCCTTGCACTTTGTTTCATTGATTCTTTATATTGTTTTATGTGTGTCTATTTTGTGGATTTCAGCCCTCAATTTGATCTGCTTCTTTTTTTTTCTAGAGCTTTCAGATGTGCTATTAGGTTGCTAATGTGAGCTTTCTCCATTTTCTTTATGTGGGCACCTAGTGTTATGAACTTTCCCCTTAGCATTGCTTTCATAGTGTGCCATAGGTTTAAATATGTTGTGCCTTCATTCTCATTGAATTCAGGAAGGTTTTAATTTCTTCCTTGACCCAGGGGTGGTTCAGTAGTTGACTGTTCAGTTTCCATGAGTTTGTAGGCTTTCTGGGAGTAGTATTGTTGTTGAATTCTAACTATACTCTGTGGTGATCTAATAAGACACAGTGGGTTACTCAAGGTTTTTTGTATTTATGAATGTTTGCTTTGTTACTGAGTATGTGATCAATTTTAGAGAAGGTTCCATGAGGTGCTGAGAAGAAGGTATATTCTTTTTTGTTTGGGTGGAAAGGCAGATATAGAATATCCAAATTAACAAAATCAGAAATAAAAAGGGGAACATAACAATGGACAATGAGAAAATTGAGAGAATCATTAGGTCCTACTACAAAAAAAACCTGCTTTCCACAAAATTGAAAAATGTAAAAGAAATGGACAATTTTTAGATAGATACCGTATACCAAAATTAAACCAAGACCAGGTGAGCAATTTAAACAGACCTATAAGTCACGAGGAGACAGAAGCTGTCATCAAAAACCTCCCAAACACAAAAGGTCCAGGGCCAGATGGTTTTAGTACATAATTCTACCAGAACTTTCAAGAAGAGGTAATACTTATGCTCCTCAAAGTGTTCCACATAATAGAAACAGAAGGGTCATTGCCAAACTCTTTTTATAAGGTTACAGTTACCATGATACCAAAACCGCACAAAGACTCAACCACGAAAGAGATTTACAGACCAATCTCACTCATAAACATGGATGCAAAAATTCTCAATAAAATTCTGGTGAATTGAATCCAAGATGACATAAAAAATATCATCCATCATGATCAAGTAGGCTTCATTCCAGAGATGCAAGGGCTGTGTCAACATATGAAAATCTATCAAATTAATCTATCATATAAACTGAAAGAAAAAAACATATGCTCATTTCATTAGATGCTAAAAACTCATTTGACAAAATTCAACACTCCTTCATGATAAGGGTCTTGGAGAGATTAGGGATACAAGAATCATATCTAAATATAATAAAAGCAATATACAGCAAGCCTACAACTAACATCAAATTAAATGGAGAGAAACTGAAAGTGATTCCACTAAAATCAGAAACAAGACAAGGCTATCCACTCTCTCCATGTCTCAACATAGTTTTATCAATAGCAGCATAAGGAGATCAAGGGGATTCAAATTGGAAAGCTCCCATTAGCTCAGGCAAATGGTCTCAGTGAGAGTATGAGCAAGGAAGCCAAGACCATGAGAGGTTTATCCACTGAGACAGTTTGCCTGAGCTAATGGGAGCTCACCAACTCCAACTGGACTGGGAGTGAACAAGCATGGGAACAGACTAGTCCCTCTGAATGTGGTTGATAGTTGGGGCAGAGTGAGGGGCCACTGATAGTGACACTGGGATTTGTCTCTATTGTATGTACTGGCTTCTTGGGATCCTATTCTCTTTGGATGTATACTTTCCCAACCTAGATGTAGTAGGGAGGGCCTTGGACTTTCCACAGGGTGGGGTGAATTGCCTTCTCTTAGGATTGTAGGGGTTGGGGTGGAACGGTGTGTGGAGGGAGTGGGAGGGGACTGGAAGTAGGGGAGGGAGTGGGAATTTGGATTGGTATTTTTTAAAGTAATAAAATAAAAAATAAAGCAATTTATTATAAAATGTCCATACTATAATGAAGTAATAGCAATTAAAGAAAATGGTTTATTTTTTTATTGCAAGCAGAACATTTCATTGAACTCTCAGATTTTACATGAAATAAATATTTTTTAAATGCAGTTCTAAATACATCATGTTTTTCTATGTGGAGCTACTTTCAAAGATGCAACTTTCATTGCTCATAATTCATGCATACCTCAGGTTTAATCAGGATAAATCATATCTACAAGTAAAATATGGAGACATTTTGCATCTGGCACAAACATCTACATAATCTGGATTCTGTCACATATCTATCGCCATTAGTACTTAAGGCCATTTAATTACCAGTCCCATCTGACTTTTTTATTTTAAATTACTGTCAGGGGAGGTATGGGTGGAGGGGAGGGGAGGGAAGGGGGAGAAGGAGGGGAGAGAAAGGGGAGAAGGAGGGGAGGGAGGGGGGAGGAGGAGGGAAGGAGATGGAAATTTTTAAATATAAAAAAAAAAATAAACCATGAGAAAAAAAAAATAAAATAAAATAAAAAAAAAGAAAAAAATAAAAAATAAAAAATAAAAAATAAAAAAATATATTTTAAACTTCTGTATAGATTGTGTGCAGAATAATGCATTACAGCTGCTGTTTCTTTGATATGGTCTTTTGTATAGGTATTATAAAATTAAATTATATTTTGTTGACATACAAGTCAATTTGAGTTTATATTACTATCAGTCATTTTCTTGTGAGCTGAATTACCTGTATAATTCTTGTTCTGCACCATTTAAGTCCAGTGTTAAAAGAAATTCAGACTTCTTTTAACAAAAACATATTTAAGTATATATACATATAAATGCACACCCACCATACACTCACACACATATATGGCACATAAGTATCCTGTCACCTTAATCAATAAAATTGTTGTTGCTGATCTTCTGTATAATCTTCAATCCTCATTCTCTTCTGTCAGGGAATAGATAGATAGATAGATAGATAGATAGATAGATAGATAGATAGATAGTGATATATACATGTGTATGTATATATGTATATTTTCCAAGATCATGTGAACAATCATAGTTGAAGGATCCTTTCACAACAGGATGTGCCAATTGCTTATGTGTACCATTATAAAAACATGCTACCTCTTCAATTACTACAACTTCTGGAGTATTCCAAGTAAGGATTGATAATAAAAGTACTGATATATAAAGCAGTATATTAGCACATAGTAAAATACATATTAAAGTTCAGCCACACACAGTATAATAGTGACATAATGCATTGTTTGTAATTAGCATGGCTATAAAATGGTAGATATCTGTTTATAATGAAAGAACACATATTATAGTGCTTGTACTTTTCTGAGTGACTCCTTATATTAGCAATAATACATGGAGACACATTGTATGTATATTAAAGCAGATTGCTAGAGAAAGACTTGGACTAATAAAAACCAGAGGACAGATGAGGGATACATCACCGGCATGCCAGATTCCATTCTTAGTGAAGAAAGAAATGAAGTAGACAGAACATCTGCAAACACGTGTGCAGGTCCCAATCCTATCAGCACAGACTCTTACGTCCTTAGGCACTACTGCCAGTTGCATTACAGATACATATATTTTAGAATTCTGAGAGAAGCTAAATTCTCAAAAGAAACACATTTTTTCCAGTTTATTTTTGTCATCGTAAGTTTGCTTCATCAGAGATCACTGTAAGGGAAACAAGTTTGGCTTCAGGCATGGAAAAAGTGGATTAGAACAATGATTTCCTTCACTTTGGATATCTGTGTCAGTTTGGATATCTGTGATATCTGTAAAGGTTTTTAATCTTTAAATAAATCACTTAATACCGCTGATTCTTTCTTTTATAAATAAGTGTTTAGTAAACACTATCACACATTTAAGCCATTAATGTTCAAGATAATTACCTGTTTAACCACACTTAACTATAATTTTAGTGAAAATTGACTAACTATAAATAATCATAGGATTTATTTTGCACCAAGCCCATTAGCTATATTTATGATGGTAACTATTGTAAATAATGTCTTATTATTTAAACATTCTTCTCATGCACTGTAAAGTAGAAAACCTAGAAAACCAAAGGAAAGATATGGATATTTATTTAAAATGTCTGAACATATACTGTTGATTATACTAAGAATACTGGTGGTTTCTGGACTTACAGCTTCACACAAAAAAGACAGTAAATATGCATTTGAGTTGCTGATATAGATCAGCATCTCTGTTTTCTTTAATTCCACAGTTAAATTGTTTTGGAAGATTGAATAAAACATGCAATTATCATATGCAAATGAAGGAGGAGGGATGAGAGATAGATAGGAGAAGATTAAAATAAATGGAAAATTTGAGTAGCAAAAATTTCTACACTTTCCCATGCAATTCTTAACCTTTGCATGAACACCCTATGATTCTTTTAGGCTTTGCCATGCAGCCATAAACAATCACCCGTTATTAATGGCATTCTTAGAATAAAAATGTATTAGAGAAAATGAAGGCATGTATCAACTTAAGAAAAGTTTACAAAGCACAAAATAGAAGTGGAAGGTGGGGGCTGAATGGAGTCTATTGCAGTTCCGTACTATCTTTATTTCTTTAGCTTAAATGAGTTCCAGAAAACTTAAGCATATTTTGAGAGTTCCACCACAGCCCATGGTAAATGCTTAGATACTGTTTACTTACCTATCTGAGAAGATGATAAAAAAATATTTCATAGACTTTTTTAAAAGACCAAACAGTTTCTTCTTCAAACATTAAAGCCTCCAGTAATTGGAAGCACTGTTTGCTTTCTGAAAATTGGTGGTTAAATGAATCAGCCAGTTAATTGAACCTAAGTTCTCCAAAGGTAGATAGTCCCTGAGAGCATAGTACTAAACATGAAAAGAGGAATTCTACTCGTAGAACCCATTAAAATGGCTTAATTTAAGTTATTATTCTTCAAACTTTGGAAAAATGCTTTTGTCCTAGAGTAAGAAATTCCAAAGCCATTCACAAAATTTAGACTGTATCCTTGAGGAAAATCCTCTTTGTCCTCTTAATACCCAAATTTGACACCTGGTCCACATTAAGGTGTGGAATCAATATCACATTAACTACACCCATAAATAAGTGATTGTTTATTTACTCACACGCATACTTATAGCTTTGTAATTAAACTTTACTCCCCAGTGGCGCAGCTACACTAATTATAGTATAACAATGAGCAGAGTCAGACATCTTATAATGCCACAGTATAGTATTGACATTTATGGCCTAGAATTCTCCAGTCAATACTGTTTATACAATCTTATTTCCCCTTTCTCTCTAGAGTAGGTTAAGAATTTAATGACCTCCTTAAAAGATATTCAATAACTTCATCTCTCTAAATGAGTTTTTTTAAAGATGATTATTCATATGGATTTCTAAGACAATTCAAATTGCATAATATTTACTAATATTAAGCTACAGCAAAGACCCCTTTCTTTCTTGTTTGTATAAGGATGTTTCAAAGGCTGCAAATATTTTTAACTCCTGGTTCTTGTTTTTCAACAACACAAGACTAACATCTCATGGAAATGTTTAAGCCTTTGTTTCCAAACCAAGTGTGGGTCATCCTTTCATACTATATAAGTTATGTTTTAACTATATACAATTAAAACTAAATTAACACTCAAGAGGGAAATCTGATGGTTTAAGAAAATTTTAATGAGTAAGTTACTTTATTTCAGGCTAATATTTTATAGTGTGTTTTTGCTTTACTAGGGTACATTCAAACGATTTGTCAGAACAAATGGTGAGCAATTTTATCTGTGCCTCAAATTTATTCTAAACAAAATTTTAAAAGTTGTATTACTCTTGGGAGGCTTCAAGGAACAAATGAATATTATTTGGCTGACTTGGCATATTTAACTCAAATATTTATTGTAACAAATAAAAAATAACTTGAAGAATTTTGAAGAAATACTTACAGACTCTACCTTATAATAATGATTCAACCTGCTCTATTTTCCATTATTTTACTTTAACAAGATGCAATGGCTGTATTTAGTGAATAGAAACTGAACTCTGAATTTTGAAATTTTTTTATCCCTTCTCGACTTTTCTACTAAGTGAAAGTGTTCTCTCTCTATACTGGGCAGTGGCAGTACTAACAGATCCAAATATGCCATGTGAAGAACATGGTGAACAACAGAGAACCCAGTGTAGCTAAAGAATGAAGTTAATCAGGTGTTCAAAATAATTGAACACTCTTAGTGTTTTCTCATGAGTTTATTGTACATGAATCCTGGGTAAGCGGAATGACATCTCCATGTCTCCAGATGTCAACACTGAGAGTTTGTAAATGAACACTCCATGGAAGAACAACGTAGTAACTCTAGAAGTCAAATAAAGTGTGGAAGATAACCCATACTAGTGCATTTTAACAATAACTTTCAGTTACTTTGTGAATTCTCGAAATTGGTATTTTAGAATGATGGGAAAGCAATCTGTAAAATGATGGGTGTCTTAACCTAAATTGATTATTCATTATTTCCAGAGCTGTGAGTCTGAGAACAGGTAGCTGCACATCCCATTTCTGATGTCTCTTTCTCTGGCTTAGAATAAGAAGCTATCTCATGTGTACTCATTATAATTTCTTGGTATCCATCTTTAAAGAAAATATAGGATTCCTTATGGAAAAGATGCTGACCTCATTTTATCAAGCTCTGCGGTTTAGCATTACTTAAAGCCAGATTCAACACTGAGCCCTTTTTATAGACACAATTGACTTAGAAGTCAGAGCTGTGCCACAGAAAATTGGGAGGATTACAAGCATTGAGTCCATGACAGGAAACACATAGTTTCTATAAAGAGAAAAAAAAAACAAGCATGTGGTAGGAAGAAATTTGGATAAAATGGTTGTTCTTAAATTTTGAGTTTATTCTTTGGGGCATTTGAAATATCTAATTATGTTTGGAGGATTTTGCAGAACTCACTTATCTCAGAAGACCACATTCCCTATATATCAAATTTTTATATTAAGCCAAATTGAAGAGTAAGTAAATTCAACTCAGCATAGCAATATAAATATTAGATACCTCCATATAAACTTTATTTTAATCTGGTTTATTCCTTTAGTCAGTTTAAATCAATGCACATTTCCATATGGCTTTAAGCCATTGTTGTTCCTTTCTAATAATATAAAATGGATGATTCAGTCACTGAGACAAGCCAAAATAATTTGTAAATTGGATGGAGATTCTTAGTTAAGAAAAATACCTGAAAGAATAAATTATTGAAAATTGCAGCCTGGATGTAGATTCCAGGAGCCACTCAAATAGATGAGCACATGGGGAGGATTTTAAGGCAAAACTACAGGGAGAATATAAATCACTATGAAACCATAATGTTTGACTACAGAATCCAAAGCAAAGTTGACTCCAGTCCAAGATTATACAGATAGCTGTTGAACAGTATTCTTCCAAACATGTTTTTATGTAGAGTTCAGCTTATACACAGCTGTGTATCTGATCAACTCTTTTGTGACTGATGAAGTAAGTGAAGGATAGATCAGCATTTATAACTTTCCAGTTTTGCTTCATTTTGTTGGGATGATCAATCACAAGCAACAATATTTTAACTTTGAGAACTCTCCCATGTGTAAATGATACTGTACATGTATAGCATGCATCTTATGTGATATATTGTGTTGAAGGAAGGCTGTTTGGTCATCCCAGCCACCCAGAACCAAAATAACCACACAGAAACTATATTATTTAATCGCTGCTTGGCCCATTTGCTCTAGCTTTTTTTTTTTTTGGCTAACTCTTACATATTAATTTAACACATTTCTATTAATCTATGTACCACCATGTGACTGAGGCTTACCGACTAAAGTTCCAGCATCTGGCAGGGCTACATGGCTTCTTTCTGACTCCACCTCCTTCCTCCCAGAATTAAGCTTAGCTTTTCCCCTCCTAGCTCTGTGCCCCTATTACTCTGCTATCGGCCCAAAGCAGTTTCTTTATTTATCAGTGTTTATCACAGCAGACAGAGGGAAATCCCACATCAATATTAAATGTATTTCCTGTCATATTAATGAGAATATTAATAAATGAATATAAACTATAAGATGTTACGGATTTATATGTAGAATTTGAATATTGGTTTGTTTCAACTATCTCTAGTTCTTATATCTAAAACAGAGAGCAGTCATATTAGTTCGTATATAAGTTTATTTTAATATCTGAAATAATAATGCCTAAGGATAAACAATTTCTCAGGTCAATATTTAATGTCATAAACTTGTCTATTATTATACTACAAATGATTATAATTACCATTATAATTTTAATTATCATCATTGTCATTAAAGAAAGAGATGACTTCAGTACCCCATTTATCATTGGATAACAGATAGTTTCTAAAGATTCATAAACACAACAAAATATTAAATTTAATTTAAAAATGTATTTGTGGTATGAGTATCCTCAAATGGCATCTTGACGACTATGATACACTAAATACTCTCAGTAATTCTTTTTTTTTTTTTTTTTGGTTTTTTGAGACAGGGTTTCTCTGTGGCTTTGGTGCCTGTCCTGGAACTAGCTCTTGTAGGCCAGGCTGGCCTCGAACTCACAGAGATCCGTCTGCCTCTGCCTCCCGAGTGCTGGGATTAAAGGCATGCGCCACCACCGCCCGGCCTCAGTAATTCTTATGAAAGATTGCTGAGTACTGTTGACTCATCACTTGGCATGCAATAGACTGAAGCCATGCCACTGGCATATAGAATATATGTTTGATCTGCTCACTGTAGTTTCCTTTCTTGCATTTTTTACCTTAAATCTGTGTCATTTCCCCAATTAACATTCATCAAAGAATTGTTTCACTTAGAAGGCAGCTTGATATCGTGTCATTTTAACAAAATGGTAGGGATATAGTCTTTCCTGGGGTAGATGAGTGTCACAGAGATTTGGTCAGGGTCATAGTACCAGACATGAATTTCCTCCTGTATAATGAGCTTCATATTAAATTCGAAAACAGTTGGTTACTTCTGCAAAATTTAGATAACTACCCCCAAAATGTTTCTATCTTGGCAAGACTTTTGATGTTTTACTTCCTAGCAGTCAAAATTGGACAAGATTCTTGATGGCATTTCTCCTTTTACTTGTTTAGTATCTTCTGACACAAAGGAAGATAGATATTAGGGAGAAATTTTCCAAATCAATTATGACTTTCTTTCTCCATATGCTCTCAACCAATCATGTGGTATCATCAGAAGTAATCTTACCATCAAGTTCTGATGGGTAACCAAGATATACAGCAAATATCCTGATTTGTTTTGAGGGTCTATATGACTCTCCATTGAACAACTCAAAGGTAGCACACCACTTTTAGAACTAGATATTTAATTTGATAACCTATATAAGCAGAACCCACACACTCACACACACACTCTCCCTCTCACACACACATTTCTAAAATAGTATGGTTCTATATGGCTTTTTCAAGAATCCTTGCCATTACTTATCTCTGTCTAACTCTATCAACTCAACCCCATATTCACTTAAGTCCCTTCTCCCTTTCATTACCATTTGTCGTCTACCTCTCTCCTCCTTTAAAATATTTCTGTGTCCTCTTTCTAGTTACGTGACTTCCAAAAGCACTGTAAGTTAATTGCCCATGTCTATAGTAAGGCTAAGTTCCATATAGGAGAGTGAAAGCTTCCCAGTTGTTTTTATTTATCTTCCTGAGTGAAGAAATATTGTATATTTACCCAATGGATTGAGGAAGCTCTGAACCCTTATTAGTGAATCTACTTCATGGAGCTAATGACAATTAGTATAGGTTCTTTCATATTCAGAGTGCAGAGAGTGGTATTCTCAGCTCTAAATGGGACATGGGGATCATAAGTCCTCTCACATGGGCCAAAAAATTAATGCTGCAGAGGGGTGAAAGTATAGTAAGACCAGAGGGTGGGGAAGACTCTTATGAAATAGTGTCTTTTGTACGTGACAGTGGCATGGCAGCATGGCATTTGAAGACACACGAACTGGGTCACATGCACAAGTCCTACATAAGACCAAGCCAATAAAAAGCACTACATAAATGAGAATGAGTCACAAAAGCCTCATCCTATCTAAGAAGCTTTGGTAGTTGAAGGTATGTGGGAGAATTCTCTTCAGGGATTGACCCTGGTTAGGTTGCTCAGACTCCACTAGATGACTCCTTGCCCTCTTGCAAGTAAGGAAAGCTCTGAAAGCACACACTATGAGAGAGGACATAAAGTTGCGAAGTGAGTTGGAGGAATCTAGGAGGCATTTGAGGAGAAATGGTGGGATAATATTATTAAAATACATTTGTGCACATTTGTGAAATCTGCAAAGAATAATTTTAAAGTGGAGTTCTTTACTTAAAAGAAAGGAATATTTATCAGTTAAATATAATTGTATGAAAAGTTCAAAGAAACAAGGAAACATTTCTCCCCCTTTTCCAGATATATAAGAAAGGTGTAGGTGAGTTAATAAATATGCTCACTCTTTCCATACCATGAAAATCTTCATTATGGAGAGTGTTTTTCTTATACTAAGATACATGTTTTAAAACGTCATTTCCATCAAAAATTTTAAGGATAGTAAAGCGAATTTCCTTTTTAATACAGTAGTACCACACATCCATTTCTGCAACGGTCATTTTCAACTCCCCGAGATAGCAGTTTATTTTTTTTCTTTTTTTGAGACAGGGTTTCTCTGTAGCTTTGAAGCCTGTCCTGGAACTAGCTCTTGTAGACCAGGCTGGCCGCGAACTCACAAATATCCACCTGCCTCTGCCTCCCGAGTGCTGGGATTAAAGGCGTGTGCCACCACCACCCAGCCTAGCCATTTATTTTTTACTTCACAGGCCTCTTTTCTTCTGTCTAGCTGAACAGTTTTCTGAATTTACTGCTTTGAATAGTTCTTGATTGACACAGAGATAAGAGCATAGAATTATTAATCAACAGACTTATGATGCAAATTTAGAAATTACTTCTCATTAGAGGAACATCCTAAAATTCTCTTGGTGTTAAATTATTTACTGGAGTAAAGTACATATTTACTTTACCAGTGCATATTGCAGTTTCATGAAGTACTAACAATTTCTGATTCCATTTAGTACAAAAAAACCCTATAATATCCTAATGCCAGACATAACTAAGTATATTGGTGCTTTTGTTATATTGTTAATCATTCTCTCTAACACAATGGTTATAGAAAGTTAAAAACAAAACTGTGAAAGAACAAAAGACAATTTAGAAATACGTCTTCATTTGTTTAAGTTGTTTAGAATGTTTTTTCTCCTATCTTTAAAAAATGAATATGTGTCCTAATGTATGAATTATGATGAGTCTGGATACTAAAATCATTTGGAAAAATAATGTGTAAGGGCTAATAATTATGTTATAAATATTATATTTAAGGACTCAGATACTGAGTTGATGAAAGCAAACATATTATTATTTTGCAGTGCTTAGTGTACTTATTGAATCTTAATAAATATTTAGCATGTGACAAAAAGATAGTCATTAGACCCAGTCTATGAACAGAAGTAAAGCAGCTTTATCTGTGGAGGCCACATGTTACATAACCATAGAGTTCAGAAGTATAATATTTAACATACTTTCTCAGCAATATCTACATTAGCATTTAAATGGAGAAACATTTTTAAACAAGTGTCTGTATTGAAATACTATGGTAGATTAGTACAAACAACATGTTGAGCTATGATGTGACACTTTTTAATGTAATTCATAAACTGCCTATAAAAATTGGCTCAAAATAGACGCAACCTATTTTTGTGCATAAATTCTAATTTCAACTAAATTTTCTACTTGCCACTCTTAAGGAAATTCCCTCAAAGCTTATATCTCTTACAGCCTGGCAGGTTGGCATATGTATGCACTTGTATGCAACATTTTAATCCAAAAGTAGGTGCTAATAAATAACAGTCAGTTTACAATAATCATGTTATGAGAAAGGGGATTGAGTACAAAATTTAGACACATTTGGTAATGAGCATCAAGTGATTTGTAGAAAACTAAAGTGAAGGATTTGGTCTTTTAACTTTATTTCCTATTTTTAACTTCAAATGCTATTTAGATTTTTAACCATGTTAAATTTCTTATATGTTCTAGTTTTCCAGAATCGAATAAGATTAATTTAATGAGTAGAGCAGAAAAAGGGAAATATCATCTTCCTGCAATATTCACAGTGAAGATGGCATAGAATTTTTTTATATAGGCACTGTGTGCATGTGTGTATGTGTGTGTGTGTGTGTGTGTGTTTGTGTGTGTGTGTGTGTGTGTGTGTGTGTGTGTGTTAAGATTCTTGTTTTGGATAATACTTGCATTTTCCTATAAGGATTTCTAATCTGGATATTATGTGATTCTGTTTTCTGACTCCTTATTTTCTTGTGGAACAGATTTTATAACACCTTTATTTCTAAAGAAAAATAAGCATGACAGAAATATAGTTGATGTTGAATAAAAATCCTTCTTGAACTTATTATATTTCATAAAAAATATTAGCACCACCACTTAAAAATCAGAATTATAATAGATGGTTTACTTTTGACATACAACATACAGAAATTTCCAAACAATAGTATTTTAGCATTTTAATTTTAATGGTGCAGTAAAGAATTTGGTTTTGCTCATATATTTAAAAATTTTTACACTTGTGATGTAGATAAAGGTGACACAAAATTGGTTGATGTTTTATCTTGAATATATTGTGAAAATTTTACCTAAGCTTATACTTACTGTATATTAATACCATCTAGACTGTTTAATTTTTAAGTGCAATTGAATGCATTTACCTGTGTAAACCATCCTTGAGAAACATAATTTTCCTTTTTCTATAGATGCTAGGGAACCTCCTCTTCTCATTAAATAAATAGTATTGCTAACAATCTGTCATCAAACTATTTTTTTTTATTTTACAAAAGATTTACCTATTCTTATTTGCGGCCTATGAGTGTATTGTGTGCTTGTATATATGTGCACCACATTTTGGCTGTTGCTGAAGGACATGAGAATAGGATTGTCAGATCATTAGATGTGGACTTAAGGACAGCTTTTGATACAACGTGTTGGGTATCAAACCTGAGTCCTTTTTCTTGTCTCTATTTGTCTAAAATTCACCATGCTGAATTTTAGTTTTATGACATGATAGAGAATTTGTAGATAACATGGTCATTTAAATTCAACCTGGCTGGTGGCTGATGATAAAATCTTCATTTTTAATATTTTAGACAAGAACTTCACATATTTAAGAAACAGGATGTTAATGTTTGACCAATACAAATGATGCCTAATCAAATAAATGGAACAATCACATTTTAATCCTCTTAAACATTTCTAAAATTTTTGATTTTGGAACATCAGAAATCTTTTGCTTTAGTTATTTATAAAATAAAATGTAATACATATTTGGAAATAGAAACTTTTACTACATTATTGTAAATATAGTCATTCATCTATGATACTACAGAAATATTACCTCTCATATAACAAATTTAGTTCTTGCTATATAGACTCCTGATATTTTCTTTTTACACATCTTCACATGAGTGGATATTATTTCATTTTGTTTGCATTTAAAGTTGATTTTATGACTTTTACCAGTGATTGAGGACATTTACCATTGTATGATGATTTGTTCTTACTCTTTGGGCAACAATGAAGATATTCAGGAAAAAGAAAGAAAAAATAACATTCAATGTTAGTTACCAGAGCAGAGCTGTTGCCCAGTAGAGACACCTAGTTTAAATAAAATTTCAAATTAAGAAGATATTAGTTTCAGTTATTGAGCCTCTAAAAGTTTTATTCAAACATGAGCTATTCAATGAACATATGCACAGAAGTATTCTGGTGGAAACATTTCAAAACTTATATATATAATGAAATAATCTTTTTGAAAATTATAAAAAAATGAGTCATTGTAATTTTTAAATATTTGATGATCTAGAATTTTCTTCACACTTTAAAAGGACAAATTGAAGCATATCTTCCAATAAATTATGACCTGGGCATAAAGAATTTAGATTTAGCAAAGAGAATTGAAAAAGTGTAACAAAAAGTCAAAAGATAACAGAAATCATTAATGCAGGAAATTCAAGTTGTCTGTTAAAAGTACAGATTCTTATTTTTATTCTATAGGTTAGTGCGTTTATTAACACTCATCAACAATTTTCTTTTTTTGGTAGGTGCTGATTAATACAAAGACCCACAACTGATCAAAAATAGAAAATATGAGAGTATGGTGTATTAAACTCTATTTTTGACATTTACATAACAACACTACCTCTTTAGTGCAGGGAACACCACAGGAAAGGTAGAAAATTAGGAGATCAACGGGAATATAGCAACAACAAACTAATACTTGACAGATAGGACATTACAGCTGTACACATGAATTCATCACTACTGAGATTGCATATACAAGACTTACATAAAACCAATCTAACAGCAGGAAATTGGAGTCAGGGATTATAAAGTCCCAAATCACCAAGGAACTATTGGAAATTTATGGAGGCTGTGGGAAGGAGAACTTGCATCAAGAATGTGGAATCTGAGAGACTATACATATTCTAGTATATAGATCCATTTGCACTCACATACAGACATAACTAAATGGACTTAATATAAATTTGTAAAGACTGACAGGAGGGACAAATTGGTGGTGAAGTAAAGAGTAATAACTGGAGTGGAGGGAATGCAGAGGGGTTTTATCAAAACATTATAAGCAGGTATGTGCCAACACCACCCGGTGGGGGGGAAATTTTTTTTTTTTTTTTTTTTTTTTGGTTTTTCGAGACAGGGTTTCTCTGTAGTTTCTAGAGTCTGTCCTGGAACTAGCTCTTGTAGACCAGGCTGGCCTCGAACTCAGAGATCCGCCTGCCTCTGCCTCCCGAGTGCTGGGATTAAAGGCGTGCGCCACCACCGCCCGGCTGAAAAATCTATTTTTTAGCCTGGAATATTATGCTTGAGATTTTTAGCTATCACAACTGATTTATTGACTTAAGATGTTTCTTGTATCTAGTACGATTCTTGGGTTCAATTGTTTTGCCATTTTTGTGGAAAGTGTGTATACACTTTACTGCATATTTTGGTTTCCAATGTTCCCTGTGTTATGGTTGACTAACTTCACTATTCAGAAGGACGCCAAGTAAATTCTGTCACTCTTCAGTTTTGCAATCAAATATTTATTTCCAAAACAGACCAAAAAATCACTTAAAAACAAAACTGCATAGTTGGACCTTGGATACAGCATTGCTCATTATTCCTACCCTCATTATCTTAAGAAAGTTTAGAGAACAATACAGAAATAATATATCATCTCTGCATTGAATTAACACGAATCATCACATTTTCCATTTTACCATTGTTTAAAGAAACACTACAGAATTTACTTTTGGTCAGGTGCCCTTTGGAAATAAGTTTATTGTAAAGAATAAGTCACGTTCTTTAAAGTCTAATTCAATCTTTTTGTTTTGGGAAAGTTCTGTTAAACACCAAGAATATGTAGCATTCTTAGTAAATGAGTAAAATTTAGTAACTTAGTGAAATGAGTGTTAAATTTGCTATGAAATTATCACCAATAAGATAAAAAGCATAAACACACAACATTTAATATTTTCTTCTCTTTTGTTTTTAGTTGCATCAGAGATGCTCATGATGAACATCTCCATATTCCCTGTACTAAGAAAATAATTTGTAACTTAAAAACACATTATTATTATTATTTTGATTTCATACCATAAATTTCTAATGGTGGATTTCTTTGGCGATCTTGGAGTACTGATATAAGAAATTTGAAAAATCAGAATATACAAAGCCACTTAGAGCATCAGAATTGAAGGTTATTATCCTTGTACTAATACTTTGTTGGCTGGAAACAAAAAAAAATTCAGATTTCTGTTTGTTGTAGCTCCAAAGTCTAAGACTGAGAATATTTACTGTGTTTATCCATGTTTGGTGTGGGAGTGGAATGAGGTAATCATATTCTGAGTGCATTATTATTATCTATAGGCACAAAGAAATTGAATATTAGGTTAAGCATTAATTAACCACAAAATTATTGCTAAAAGTCTGAGATCACAGTTTCTAGATAATTTAAAATCTTTTTAGACGAAATGAATACACAAATTTGGGGATTTTGATTCTTCTTTTAGTTTGGAGTGACCACATGTTATTGCTTATTTCTGGAGAAGTTGTGTTGAACCACCATAATTTTTGAAGTAAAAACTAAGACACTTTTAATTTGCTATCTCATTTCCCCCCAGGAATTGAAATGCCCTCCAAAGATGTTATTGTGCACTCATTATTATTTTGCCTATTTTGTAGCGATGCCAAGTGCTCAATAAGGGGAAAAATTTCCACAAATCAAGGCTTATTGGTTTCTTTTTCCAATAAACCAGCTAAAATACTGGCTGGAATAGTCGACTGACTGTACCACAACACTACACTTATTTTTGAAACAAATTCTTGAAATATAAAAGTTGGAATAAAGTGGCATAATTTTATCATAAGATTTGTTTTCAAGTAGCCTGAGGGTTGGAAGAAAATGGATCATGAGTTTCAGAATGTTGGTGATTTAATGTACCATCTGGTTGAAACACAACTATAAAATGTTAATCTTTAGAAAATGCTATTTAATTGCTATGACACAGGTTTCTAGCAATGTAGATCTAATTATTTAAGTTACACAAGGGCACAAATGTAGTATTTTGTAGGTTGCCATTTTATTCACAAATTTTTAAGTAATGAAGTAAATTATATGCAACCTAAATTCATTTTCAAATTAAAAGAGGATGGGTGGCTAGGAGGAAAATAATATATTCAGATTCTGTAAGTTTGGAGATATATAAAACATTTTTATATAAAACATCTTCACAAACTTTATGAGTCATTTGGGGTAGGACACATATTTCTATGGACACTAGTTTCCTGATTTATAAAATGAAGAATTCTAATCTTCTGTTTCTATGGTAGCTTCAGTTCTAAGAATGGCTTTGGTGCTTTCCAGGTTATACACTATAGTATGTGGTTAACCACAGTCTGAGGTTTCTGGCGGAATTCATAGCTGCCAGCTTCCATGGCAACTAGTACTCATCCTCTTCTGTTGCCTTTTTCTTGATTGTGAGCGTGTGTGTGTTTGATGGCACCTTGAGAATCTTTGTAGATTCTTGATCTATAAATTAGAAACCAATGAAGTTTTCTCTGAATTTCATATAAAAGCTTCTTTAACTGGCGCTTTCCCCATTCCTTTCTTTCCTCTGGAATACGTTTTACTCTCTCTCTCTCTCTCTCTCTCTCTCTCTCTCTCTCTCTCTCTCTCTCTCTCTCTCTCTCTCTCTATCCCAGGAGGGTTTTAAAATTAGCACGTGTCTTGATGAGCAAACAAACTTTTCTCATTTAAAAACATAAAAGCCAATGAAAGCTAAACCAAGTACTTTAGGGATATTTACCCCAAAGACATATTATTTATGCTTTTTGAAGAAAAGAAAAAGTGCATTTTTAACTCCAGGGAAAAAAGAATTTTCTTCCTCATAAAATAGTCTATTGACCTGTAATTCAGGCCCATAGTAAATGCATAATGATGAAGAATTTATTTTTAAAAGCATGATTAGAAACTCAACTTCAGATTTATTTTATCAATAAATTAAATATTTGATACATAGCTAATAAGATGTCTGTTATAATAAAATTACTAATTTTACTTCATTCTTCATGCTGTTGGAATAGAGAAAATAGTGAGAAAAAATGGCATTTAAAAATTTCATTGTCCTTTTGGGTCAATATTTGTTCACAAGTAATTGACAAGAACTAATATGTATTACTCACACTAACAATAAATATCTAATATGTTGTATTATATTGCATTAAGTAAATTTCTAAAATTTGGCAAATGAACTTTTTTAAATAAATAAAAACACAAACTTGACTGTATCTAACTTTTCAACTAATTGATTCTGCTAATTAAAATTACAATATTAAAACTATGAGAAAAAGAATAACATTGGATCCTACATAAAATATATCTTACTTTGACTCTTACTTATCTGCATTCTTTTTTATTTTACTTTTTAAAAAAGAAAACAAACTATCTTTCTTCATTTTACATAAAAATCCCTGTTCCCACACCCTCTCCTCCTCCCATTCTCTCTACTTACCCCTCTTGACCTCTCCCCCCATCTACTCCATAGAGAGAGTAAGGAACATTGCATTGGGAAAGGTCCAAGGCCCTATCTACTATATATAGGCTGAGCAAGGTAACCATCCAAAGAGAATGGGTTCCCCAAAAGCCAGTACAACTGGAAGGGATAAATCCTGGTGCCACTGCCAATGACCCCACAATCTGCCCCAGCCATACAACTGTCATCCACATTCAGAGGGTCTAGTTTGGTCCTATGCTGGTTCCTTCCCTGTCTGATGAGAGATGATGAGCTCCCATTAGTTCAGGTAAACTGTTTCAGTGGGTTTCCCCATCATGGTCTTGACTACTTTAATCATATTCTCACTCCGCCCACTCTTAACTGAACTTAGAGAACTCAGCCCAGGGATCTCCTGCAGGACTCTGTCTCTATTTCCATCAGTTGCTGGATGAAGATTCTTTGATGATATTTAAGATATTCATCAATCTGACTGTAGGTCAGAACATTTCACCCAAACAGAAAAGAATATACCTTCTCAGCACCTCATGAAATCTTCTCTAAAACTGACCACATTCTCAGTAACAAACAAATCTCAACAGATAAAAAAAAAATTGACATAACCTCCTATATTTTATCAGATCACTATGGTTTAAAGTTAGAATTTAACAACAACACTAATTGCAGAAAGCCTACAATCTCATGAAATTGAACAGTGCTCTATTCAACCAACAGTGGGTCAAGGAAAAAAGAAAGAAAAAAATTAAAGACTTCCTAGAATTTAATGAAAATGAAAGCACAATGTACAAAAACTATGGCACACTATGAAATCAGTGCTAAGAGAAAAGTTCATAGCACTAATTGCCTAAATAAAGTAAGTGGAGAAATCTCACACTAGCTCCTTAACACCTGAAAACTCTAGAACAAACAAAAGCAGACTCACCCAAGAGGAATAGATGACAGCAAATAATCCAATTGAGGGCTGAAATCAAATAAATAAAAACAAAGAAAACAATACAAAGAATCAATAAAAACAAAGAGCTGGTTCTTTGAGAAAATCAACAAGGTAGAGAAACCCTTATCCAAACTAATCCAAAGGCAGAGAGAGAACATCCAAATTAACAAAATCAGAAATGAAAGGGAGGACATAACAACAGACACTGAGGAAATCCAGAAACTCATTAGGTCATATTACTAAAACCTGTACTCCATGAAATTGGAAAATGTAAAATAAATGGAAATTTTTCTGGATAGGTATTATATAACAAAATTAAATCAACACCATGTGAACAATTTAAATAGACCTGTAACCTGCAAGGCAATAGAAGCAGTCATCAAAAGACGACCAACCCCCGCCCCCCCCCCCAAAAAAAAAAGCCAGGGTCAGTGAAAAATCTACCAGAACTTCAAAAAAAGAGGTAATACCTACACTCCTCAAAGTGTTCCACATAATAGAAACAGAAGGAAGACTGCCAAGCTCTTTTTCCATGAGGCTGTAGTTACCCTGTATTCTTTTTGAAAATTTAAACACTGACTTTTTCAATTGATTTTAATAATAAAATGCTATTATTAAAACTATTTCTTAAAAATAAGTAAATTATTTGAATCCTAAGAATATTTACTTGTTGGACTGTTTGCTTTACCTTTTTCTATTTAGACAAACCCTTTCCCAAACTAATCAAAAGGCAAAGAGAGAACATCCAAATTAAAAGTGGGTGGCTCTACAAAAACCTATCATCATAAGCTTCACCTTAGCACTATAAATATATTACCTTATTGATTTGTTTACTTTGCAGGAAAAGGTTAAGATGAAATCACATTTTCACACTATTTTTCATCTCCAATTAATGAAAAAATATTTTTTGCATAATTATATGCCTCAAACTGTTTGCTAAAAGACAGATCTAAGCTAAAGCTCAAACATATAATTTAATTTTACCTAGTGCCTTTTAAAGCAGTCTGGTCAGATGTGTATGTTAAATGCGCCAAGCATGGAAGAATGCAACCATTTCAAAAAACAACTCCTTTGGAGAGCAACCTTGAGCAGAAACATCATTTTTAGGACACTTTATACTCTTCTATTCTTTTGTTTCCTCTTTTTAAATTATACTATTTTCTTCATCTAATCAGCCCTAGACATATCCCCTTATACCTCATTTATACAGATATCTTAATAAAGTAATTTTAGTCTTAGAATTTTATATCATTTCCCTGAGATGAGATTTTCTTTCTACTAAATAATTTTCAGCATATATTGAGTGTAACTAACGTTGAGATTGATAAAGATTGTTGTAATTTTATAATCATTATAGCAATCGTGTAGATTATTTCCTTCTTTTATCCTATATTTGGTGATATTCATTGCTTCCTTCAGCCCACCCTGGACTATATCTGCTTTTCCACTCCTTTTCCTAACTTACTGTTTTCCTCCAAGTGGCTCTCCTTATCTCTATTTTTATATATGATTTTATAATCTAAAAAGAAGACATTCATATGAAAGTAAAAGAACACCGATTTTATTCCTGATTTATTTTACCTAGTAAAATGTACAGTTGCCCATGCTTTCATAAATGACATAATTGGGTTTTGTGACTGTGTCAATTTCAATTTTGAATATATGACATACAGTTATCTATTTATCATGGATGGATACATGCACAAACGTACACATATTCATTTAAATAAATATATATTTACATGTTTCATAAATTAAAATTTATTAAAATGATTAAATGCAGAGAGCCCAAACTATTTTGTATAGTAATTCCAATGTTAGAACAGTTAATTTTTATTTAAATCAGAGACTAAGTTAAGAAAATACTCTATTTAAATTGAAACTAGAGAATGAAGGAAAAACAGGTAGTACAAAAAATTTACTTCTTATGTCCTTTTTTCTTTGTCTTATACAGAATTTTGAATTATTTTCAATGGTAATTAGCCTTTTTCCTACATTAAAAAACAATAAAACAACAATAATTGATTTTTACATTAACTAAAGACTAAAATTATTTTCTGAAGGAGATTTGAAGGAAGAAGTAGAAAGGAATTATGTAATTATTCTATAATCTCAAAAAATAAAAGAAATAATTTAAAATGCCTTGGTATGGAGCGAAGTTTATTTTATTTAATCAGAGAAACAAAATTGACTGATGTCAGGCTTAGGATTGACATTAGCAACATGGAGTCTCAGAACTTTAGTTAGACTGGGAAATTTTAATTATCAAATAAAGCCACCCAAATCTCTTTATATTTAGCTAGAAATTTGATTTATTTATTCTTTACATAATGTTGAGCAAGTGAAGGTGATATTAATTTTAAGGAAATACAAAACGTTAAGCTGATGTTAACATTATATTGATAAATAGATTCGAGAACATGCTTGAAAAACACAAAAATAAATAATACAGACTACTTAATTCATTTGCCTAAGTATACATTTTATATACTAAATGTATATTACAGTACATCAATTATAAAACTATTTTTCCAAAAAATTGGCTTATTTGACTCCTTTTGTATTTTGTAGTTTATTATCTCTAAGTGTTTATCTATCATGATATGTTTTCTAGTTTTTCTCTTTCATTAAAATCAACTTTGTCTAGACAACTGAAATGTATCATAAATTCCTTAAAATTATGCATCAACTGTACACAAAGAATTACAGACAACTGAAAACTTCTGAGAGTGGGGGATAAATACTTCCCCAGGGAAGAGAACACTGATTGGTTATCCAATTCCAAACAGCCCTGAAAACATTTGCAAGCATTACACAGACTGAGCAGGTTATATTCAGACTGTGAAGGAATATGCAAATATGCATGCAAAACAATCAAAAAGGGAGACCACAAAGTTGGGGTAGAGTATATATGAGTATATAAAAAGGTTTGGAGGGAGGGAAGACAGGGGGAAATGATGTGCCTTTATTATAATATCCAAAGTAAAAAACAACAGCGACCAAGAGAAGACATGAAGGACAATATCCTCTTGAGAGTATAGACTCTGCACACAGAATTTCAGGGCTGGCATTCCTATGTCTCTCTTATTTTATCATCTATAAAGAGTAACAGAGGATGAGATGAATTTATAAAGTACTTGGAGAAATTGTTTGTTTGCTTTAGTGAAACTACATTCTTCTTTCATAGAGTATATCTTTAACATGGTTTCCCCTAATCCATATTAAGTTAATTAAAACAAGCAAGCAAGCAAACAAACAAATAAAAGAACCCATAAACATCTCAATTTTGTTTTCTTCAAAGAGTGACTGGCTGGGCCATCCTGTGAGGGTCCATGACTTTAAGCCCAGCACTCGGGAGACAGATTGTAGGCATATCAGAGTTTGAGGCCAGTCTTGTCTACAGAGCAAATTCTGGGACAACCATGCCTACACAGTGACACCCTGTGTCAAATAAACAAACAACAAACAAACAAACAAACAAAAAAGAACTGGCTTAATACTTGTGTAATAATCGTTTTAAATTTAAGACATTATGAAAAATTTGTGGTAATATTTTGAATACTTCACACAAATTCAAATTTTAATAATCATTGAAAGATAATAAAATACTAGGAATTTATAGCATTAACCATTCCATGACCTACTACTATTAAATTTTCCATTTCTTCAAAGAAGCAGACCTCTTCCTTAGCTGAGGAGGTAAATCAGAGAGCTCCAGCTAAATATGTGACAATGACAGGAGCACTTGGGACACCTGAGAAGCAGACTGATTACTTCCTACCCAAAGTCTCTGGCAGTCAGAAGTACGATGTCTCATACAAGTTACAGATTTAACAATCACACAGAAGGTTAAGTAGCAAAAAGAACATTAGCAATATTGGACACCGGTAGTATATCATCGGCAGCATTCCTGAGAAATAAAAAGTCATTAGTTTGTCAAATTTTTTAATGAAAACATGATTAATAAATGCCGCTCAAAGGTCTGTATCAAAGTCGCCACATTTGAGTGATAAATGTAAACATTCAGACCGTGCATTGCCGAGAGCTGTGTGTTTCACTTCCACAGCTCCTCGGATTGATCTGTCCATTATTCTAATACATAATTTATTACATTGATAGGCCAATTCATTATGCACACAGTATAACCAGTGTACTCTAAATAGCAAACTCCAAGACTTGGACGGTTGCTTGTGTACCAGAATTCTTGCTGTTATTATTATTTGAAAAAAGTCAGGTTATTAAATTCCAAATAGAATAGCATTTATAAAAAACAAAGCAGAATATAAGGCCCACTTTAATAAATTTGTTTCACCTGAGAACATTCTGATACAGTCTTTCTTCAGATGATATTTCCATTGGCATCACTATTTCCATTCCTTGTGGAGCACCCAACTATTCTTAAAGCTAAATTAATTGGTAATAGGATGCCATACCAAAGTCGGTCCAAGACTTCTGTAGCTATAGTGCTTTAACTTAAATTGCAGTGTGCAGTATTACAAAAAAGATCATTCAATTAAATTGATACATTTAAATTATAGATACAGCAGACCCAGACCCAGAGTGTCCTGTTAACAACTTGTTTTCCTCTGCTCTGAGCAGGCCTCCGCTGCTCTGAACAGGAGACCCTGATGGCAGGGGCATGGGTTCTGATTGGTCTGCAGCTAAGAGAACACCACTATATAAGTTGCCCCTGAGCTCAATAAAGTTGGCACTCTTGTATCAATAGTGAACCATGTCTCCCTCTCTCCCTGGCTCTCTGTGTTTTTAAGTCTCAGCTTAGTTCCCAGCTCACATACCATTCCTGTAGTGGCACGGGAGCTACAGAACCATCTTCATTCAGATTTTCCATATCCACTCTACTTAGAAATGTGAGCCATTGACTAGGACAGCAGTTTGATTCCCAGTCATTCACTCTTTGATGCAGCCATCTTTGTGACTGAATTTTACAGCAATACTTTGATGTAGTCTAGAACTCAGTAAATAAATTTAACAGAGTCATTGAACATCTTGTTAGAAAAAAATATTATTTTGAATATAGAAATATAATGTAATGGGTAGGATATGCTTCTGAGGCTTTAATGTGTACTTCTGGAATACTGATTCTACACATGCAAAAGTTAGATAAACAAGGAAGACAATACTAAAGAAACCTCATAAATTGTTTTGACAAGACAGAATGTAAAAGTTGAAAGTAGCATATTCTAGACTCTGTACTTCACACACACTTGACTGGACAGTTTCCTTTTTTGGCTGTAAATAATTTATTAGTGTTCACATTTAAAAGTATTCTTACTTAAATTAGTGTGACATGGATTTTCTATTTCAAACTTCAATATAAATGCTGGATTTCACTCCATGGGCCTATGATTTTGAGGTAATTTTTTAAAGAATACAAATAATTTTAAAAAAAGGATTTATTTTCATAAATAAATAAATGCATCTTAGTTTAAATCCATTAAAAAAGTTCTCATTGAAATCATAAAATATCCTTCTTTTACACTACATTGATAAATTAAGAATTGAAATTATACATGTACAAAATTGTAAAACCAAAGTAATATGATGATTCATTTCATGGAAGAATGAGTATGGTATTGATGTGTGTGTGTGTCTCTGTGTGTGTGTGTGTGTGTGTGTGTGTGTGTGTGTATTCATAGTCTTAATTCAGCAATACTACAAAATTAGTGTAAAACATGTTTCTTATTCCAAAAGTAATATTACAACTGCTCTGAAACCTTTTGTTCACATTTGAGTCTTACTCAATAAATGTCAAAGGTAATCTGCCTTCAAATTGACACTTAGTGATGTAGGCAATTCTAAAACTGACTCATTAATCTTTTCTAAACACCTAAACTTGTGAGCTTTCATTTGGGTTAGTGTTTCCAATTGAAACTTTATGATTTAAAATTTTTGTTGTATAAGTCACAGGTTGACTAGTTTGACTATGTGGCCAAAGACAATTAAAAGTATTTAAAATTGATGATTAACTTGCTATACTTAAATTTTGCCCTTCCTGTTTTCATCTATGCACAGTAGGTAGTCGGGTCATTGGATCAGATGACTAGTAACTGCCCTGCTCTTTGGCCTTGTCTTCTTAATTCCTCTTTCTGGCCTGTAATCAGAATGCCTAAGTCTCTGTGATGATCTCTTTGTCTGTGCTGCTATGGTTCTATAAACTGTTACAAAGCATCAAGGGGCTTATCATAACCCACACTGGGTTTTAACCAATAAAGGGTTTACTTTATATCAATGGAATCTAGACATCTTAGAATAAACATAATTACAATGAATTTTTTATTGTTTTGAATAAGACAGATTTTCAGTTTTTAATGAGTGTGTCACTGCGAATTTCACAGATAGATTCACTCAGTAATGCCTTGACATGGGTGCTAGAGACTTCGTGGTAGAGCAGAGAGAAAGATGGGTTAAATCCTTGTAGTCCTCTGGAAGTAAATATCCTTTAGTCTTGAATTGATTCCTTCTGAAATTTAGGGACTTACAAAATGAGAGGTTAACTTCACTGTGCCAGTTCTAATATTCTTTTAAATAGTTATCGTGAGTTAACACTCCAAATGACGGGTGTGTGTAGCAAAAGCAGATGGCATTCCGTTTTGCTTTAGTAAAGAAGTAAAGTGTTATTTCAAAAATAAATAGAACAAATTAAATATTAGAAATAGCTTGTTTTCTTTATACTTCTTTTGCTAGCAATAACCAAAAATAAATGAGAACATTTGACAAGAGAATTCTATTGACTTTTTTCCCTCCAATCACATTAGGCAGATTGGGTTCATCCACTCTCTTCAATGGATATGAATATGAATTGTCAGAGGTGTTTTTAAACAAGATTTCAGAGGAGGTTTCCATATATTGAACTAACAGGATTTACATGCAATTGACAGCTACAGTACATAAATTAAATAAAATTTCATTGGTGTTTTGAAAACATAAAACACAGCAAAGTCAGCGTTTCAAAGGAGAATGAAATAAGAAACACTAGCCTTGACTAAGTATTAATCCATGCTGGTGTATTTGCTGAGTTTTATTTTAATTTTGAATGTGGGCTTTCTAAAAGGAAGAAGCAAACTAATTTAATGCAGCCATTATGAACTAAATGTTCCTAAATCACTCTCTGAAATAGGCTCCCTCGAAAGGGAATTTAGATATAAGCAGGAAACCAATCAGAATGCAGAAAAGACCTACATGCTAGTCTTGACTATTGTGCTAACAGTATTTTTAAATGAATTATAGACTATTTTCCTACATTTTTGTCATCATGGTGAAAAATAAAATTTTCATTAGCCCCTTCTAATTATGAAATTATATTGCAATATGATAATTTAAAAGGAAACAGAATCATCCTGCCAGAAAAGAATTGGAAATATCAAAGCATAGGATGCATCTTCTCCCCTGAATCTTCACGTATTTGTTCTCATCCTCCTATGTTTTGCAGCAATTTAGTCAAACATTATTATCCCATGCTATCATAAAATGTTATGATCAGCACATTTTATGAATCAAAACAAAACATCTGCAGCATTACCAACCAATAATTTTCAGTGAATTTACCCAGAAAGCAAATAAGAAATCCTGATTTGTGACAAACTCATTATTTGCTATACTTTACATAGTCGGTGAAGCTTCAAAAATTGCCAGGTTAAAAAGAAATTCCTTGTGTTAACCGAAGTTACGCTTATGTCTTCATTTCAAAAAAAAATAAATTTCTAAAAATGAAGAAAATGTCTTAATATTGAAAACTGATACATGATAACCCTAAATGCCAGTCTTTAGCACACAGGCAAAAAGACTATTAGTAAGATGATAAAAGTAAAACGCATGAATGGTTGACAGGAGTCCAGTCAATGAAGTTGACAGTTGCTATTTTGCAGGTAATATACTTTGGAGAGAATAATTCAGAAAGTGTCACCCTTAAGCAATGAGAGATCAGATATAGAAAGTAATGATTTGGTGATTATATTTACTTCAATTGTCAGTTAAGCATGATGTATCTTTTTCTTCATAGGTGACATGAAGTCTTTTATTTTTGCAAAGATTTTAGCATAGTAAAATCAATATCACCTCTTATAGTAACATTTTTGTTGGTGCTTCCATAATCAGAATCCTAAGAACATTGCTACTGATTATCTCTATGATTAGGGCACTAGTAAGAAATCACACTGGTCTTTTCTATAAGTTGGGCTTTCAACAGTCTTTTCAAGAAGAGGAATTTAAAAAAAAGGCTTGGGGAATCATAATGTATTATTATGATTAGAATTGATAATAAAATATTTAGAAAGATATTTAATTAATCATAATACTTTTACATATAGAATACTGTTGTATATTTTTATAAAATGATATAATTTTCAGACAATAAATATGTCTTTAATGATGTTTAATTTTTTAAATATAATTTCACTTGAAGTTAGTATCTTCTTATAATATTTAACAAAATACATTATGCTTCTATTATTAAGAACCATTTCCTTGACAACAGTGTCCTACCTACAAGACATTCTAATGTTATAGTGGCACAAAGCTGTAGGAGTTTCAAGCAGTAACTAATTTGACTTACGACCCACCCTGTGATAGTAACCAATATCTGACATGTCTGAAGTGACTAACAACCAAAGAGTTGGTAGCCCAGGGACCTTGGAAAAAAATAAATACTGCTGCTCTAACAAAGCAAAGCAAAATGAAAAAAATCACAAAAATGTAACAATAAAATGACTCCTAATGGCATTCTGTTATATTCCTAGACTGGTGGTTTGCTCAAACATCATTGGAAAAGCTTTATTCCACAGGAAATGGGCAAAAGCACAGAGCCTCCACACCTGGATAGTGTGCAGAGAATGAGATACCTTTGAGAAAACTAAATCACAAATGGAATGTCTCAAAACTCAAGAAACTACAGAGAACTACTGAGAAACTAAGTGAGAGTATTGTAAGAGCTAGCGGGGAAGGAAAGCAGAAAGACAATAAATAGCACCTTCCAGACCCAACAGGACCGAGGAACATATAACTCATAGAGACTGGAGTAGCAAACACAGAGCCTGCACAAATCCAAGATTTGATAGAATGCCTTGTAATTTTTATGATGTATAGCTGAAAATTAATATTGCGTAGGACATATAAGTTATAACTTAAACAAAAATGCATTTTTGTGGGAATCAAGAGAAAGGATTGAATGCCTCCTTGTGGGAGGAAATGGTGACAAACATGTCTATTAAGCCACAAGCACAAACAAATGCTAAAAGTAAAACTACTTTTTACAGTTGCTTGTGGATGCTATCACCCTGCAATGAGTTTTTCCATTTCCTTCTGTTGAGCCACGAGCCATGCTACATAGGACTTGTTGATCAGCTTTGCAGTGCCCCTGCCACTCTCATCAGGAAGTACTCACAATGAGTGTTTGCTCTTTCTGAGTTTTGCTCACAGCTTGACTTATGAGAATGCCAAAGGCTGCTCTTTTTAAACATCACTGGTGCACTTGTGAATAAGCAGTGTGTTCTTTACCACCTATGGAGTCAATCATGGTCCTAAGCTACTTACCTGCAAATACAGTGTCATAGTGATAATTTGTAAGCAGGTTGGTCCCTAAATCCAAAATGGCCATGTACATTTTAGAAAAAAAAAATTATGAAAGACAATTCCTGGAAATTGCTCTAAAATTTCATGATAGAAATGTACCTCAGCCAGTAAAAGATGGCTATCTCATGTTTTCAACAGTAATGGGGATATGATAAATTAATTAAACCACTTAAGCTTATATTAGTTTTGAAAGTTTATAAGGTTTCTGAAGTAAATTTAAAATGTTTGTTAGTCAACAGAAATGCATTTACTTGATAAAGCAGAGTCTGAGCTATGAAGGACCACACTTTTAACCTAAACGTAAGAAGTGCTGAGACAGACAGGCTATAAGTTCTGGGTAGCCGGGCTTCAGAATGAGACTCAGCTTCCTAAATAAACTAGATGACTCAGAGTGAGAGGAATTGTTGCTCTGCAAAGGAGCTGTGTCTGGTTCCTAGCACACACATGGTGACCCGCGACCACCCAGAACTCAAATTTCAAAGCATCCACTACCTTCTTCTGACCTCTGCTGGCACAAGGCATATATGTGATGCACAGATAAATAAATATACATCAGGCAAAGCATTAACACACATAAAATAATCTAAAATAAAAGGAAAAGAGGAGAATATTTTTCCATTCTAAGTTACAGGTAATATTTAACTAGGAAAATGTAAATTTTTTTAAAATAGCAAGAAGAAAGACAACCCAAGAATAGGTCAAGTAATATTACCTAGAGAATAGAAAACTAAACTGTCCTTGCTTACAAGTGGCATGAATTTTTATTAAGTTTCTTATGTTTTTTTTTTATTTTTGAAACATAAAACATATTTTGATCATAACCATCCCCTCCTCATTTCCTCTAAGATCTTCTACCTATCCACTCACATTTGAGGGTTTTTTTATCTCATGAAAACAAAAACAACACCGAAACGAATGACAAAATTCTTGAAGTGTGATTTGTGTTTTAAACTATTCTGGAGCCCGTGACATTGACTGGAGAGTGGATAATATACCCAGTGTCACACCACTGAAGAAAACTGATTTTTTTTTCTCTTTTGGAAATTATTAACTATGATTAGATATTTTGGTAGGGACAAGATTTGTCTTTATTTCCATTTTTTCCTGCCAGGATTTTATGTGTGTAAAACTTGTACAGACCTAGTGTATGCTGATACCATGTCATACAAAAATTGATAGCTGCCTGGATTGAGAGCCTCAGCATTCTATCTAGATTAGAGGAGCATCCTATGAGGAGTGAGCCTTTCCTGAGGAGTTACTGACTGAAGATCGTATCTGGAGGGGAAATCATTTTCTTCAGTGCTTTAAGCCACAGGGGTATGGTTGCAAATGATTTCAGAGGGAATGAAGGATATGATAGAGAATAATAGGGTAGAATATTATAATAGTACATCATATTGGTTCATGAAACTGTCAAAGATAAGCAAAGAGCCAAGCAAAATTTCCTTGATACAATTTTCTTAAAAAATTTATTTGAAGTTTTATTAAAGTATATTTAAATCAATAAAACAAGAAGCAATAAAGATACTATCATGGAGAGATTACTTTCAAAAATTAACTTTTACTAATTAAGATAAAAATCAATAGTGATCAAAGTAACAAGTTCAAATAATAAAGACTATAAAATGAAACATTTTTAAATTATAAAAATTTATTTGATGTCTTTTAGCTGATATATTTATTGTTTAATTCTTAACTACACTTGTGAGTAAAATAACTTTGAGGTTTCATCTTTATGAAATCAGTAAGGTTATTACATATCATTCATTCCTCACTATATTTATACATTATTGATGTATGTTTGCATGTTTAGAATGAGTGGGGAAACCTAGCAACAAGATGCATTTATTTAAATTTATTTTTATTACTGTTATCTTATTAATTAATATCCATAGTAATATTTTAGAAAGTAATTCTTTTCAAAAATCTAAATCTTGTTATAGGTGAACTACATACTGAGAAAAGAAAAATGAAATGTGAGCAAAAGAATAAAGATAAAAATTGAGTGACTATTTTCATAAAACACCATGGATTAATTTGTACTTTCACACCATAAACTTTATAACCAAGTAGAGGGATTCATTGTGTTGCAGGTGAGGCAACATTAAATTTTAAAATACCACCATGATTTCATCCTATGAGTTTTGAGGAACTTTTATATTTTAGCCTAGTTTCCTATTTAATGGGCTATACTCCACTAGGCAGCAGCAGCATTATGAAGTTCTGAATAATTGTGGTCTATGAAAGTGACATATAGGAAAGTTATTAGGATTTTTCATTTTTTGTCACACTCAATTAGACACTGATATGCTAATAACTTTGGAGAACATGCATTTATCTGCCTAAGAGAGCAAGCAGCAGGAAAAAAAAGTTATCTGTATTCTAAGCTATAGAAGATCAAATCACAGGCAGAAGTTGCTACACTGAGTTCACTTGGGAAATTAAGCTAACTCTGGCAACAAGAGGGACAAATGGTTTGTTGTTTTTACCAATCCTGTAAAACATCATTCATAGATACAACATCTAAACTATTATTCCTTGTAAATCTGTGCTGTTCTGATGGTATGTGTCCTTTTAGGTAAAATATAAGCATGTAATTTTAAGGCCTAATGTGAGGCTCTTAATTTTCCCACCCCAGATCTCTAATCAGTTTGTAAAACCAATGAATCAGTGGTGTGCAATGGACTAATGGGTCAGTTAACCATTGATATATATGTTGAGAGTTTGTAGAAACAATTAACCTTTATCCATCAGAAATTACCCATCAGGTCACATTCTGCTCTGGCTATCTTGAAATATTATTCTTTCTGGCAATCTTGAAATTAACTCCAAGTGATTTAGGTGTTTAAATCTCACATTCTGTTTTCTTGCTGGCATTGCTTTTTTTTCCTCTCTTCAATAATTTCTCTGTAAGTCTGGCCCCTCTATTCATACATCACTTCAGTGATATCCTGTATAGGAAAAAGTATATTTTAGCTGATTTTAAAACAATTTCACAGAGTTTCTGGTATCTTGTCATTCATTCATGTTTGTTTATTTATTCAGTGACAAGATTATTGGTCCTGGTTAGCAAAGTGGCTGAAGATGATTTTGAGATTCTTTTTTTTCTCAATTTTTTTTTATTAACGATTTCCATCTCCTCCCCTCCGCCTCCCCCTTCCCTCCCCTCCCTTCCACCCATACCCCCACTCCACCCCTCTCCAAGACAAAGAGCCATCAGGGTTCCCTTCACTATGTTAAGTCCAAGGTCCTCCCAGCTCCCCCTAAGTCCAGGAAGGTGAGCAACCAAACTGACAAGGCTCACAGTGAGCCCGTCCATGCTGTAGAGTTCATGTTCATTGCCGTTGTCCTTGGTTTCTCAGTCCTCTTCCACCGTCAGCCACATTCAGAGAGTCCGATTTGGTGACCTGTTCCATCAGTCCTATTCCAACTAGACTTGGTGGTCTCCCTTTAGATCTGTCCCACCGTCTCAATGGGTAAACGCACTCCTCGCGGTCCTGACTTCCTTGCTCATGATCTCCCTCCTTTTGCTCCTCATCAGGACCTTGGGAGGTCAGTCCGGTGCTCCTATGTGGGGCTCTGTCATTTTCTCCATCCAATGCCAGGTGAAGGTTCTATGGTGATATGCAAGATATTCATGAGTATGGCAATAGGATCTGGACATTTCTGGCACCCTCTCCTCAGCTGCCCAAGGACCTAGCTGGGGGCGTCTTCCTGGACACCTGGGAACCCCTCTAGAGTCAAGTCTCTGCCAACCCTAGAATGGCTCCCTTAACTAAGATATATAATTCCTTGTTCCCATATCCAGCCTTCCTATATCCCAACCATCCTATTCCCCCAAGCTCTTCCCATCCTCCACTTCACACTTTTCTCTCCCCAGTTCCCCTCCCCCATCCCACCCCACCCTCATGTTCCCATTTTTTGTCCGGCAATCTTGTCTACTTCCAGTATCCAGGAGGATAACTATATGTTTTTCTTTGGGTTCACCTTCTTATATAGCTTCCCTAGGATTTTTTACGGATTGTAGGCTCGAAGTCCTTTATTTATGGCTAGAAACCAATTATGAGTGAGTACATCCCATGTTCATCTTTTTGGGCCTGGGTTACCTCACTCATGATGGTGTTTGATAGCCTTTGCTGGAAAGGTTGTGGAGTAAGGGGTACACTCATCCATTGCTGGTGGGAATGCAAACTTGTGCAACCGCTTTGGAAAGCAGTGTGGAGGTTTCTCAGGAAATTTGGTATCAACCTACCCCAGGACCCAGCAATCCCACTCTTGGGAATTTACCCAAGAGATGCCCAATCATATTACAAAAGCATTTGTTCAACTATGTTTATAGCAGCATTATTTGTAATAGCCAGAACCTGGAAACAACCTAGATGCCCTTCAGTGGAAGAATGGATGAAGAAAGTGTGGAATATATACATATTAGGGTACTACTCAGCGGTAAAAAACAATGACATCTTGAATTTTGCATGCAAATGGATGGAAATTGATATTCTTTTTTTACTGACTCCATCTATCTCCCTAGTGCTGGGATTACAGGATTGGAACATCATCCTCCCTTTTATGAAGTATTGGGAGCATAATACAGACCTTCATGAATATTAGTCATGAACTGTAAGGATGACGTACATCCCTAGGTATTTCATGCTTTGTTTCACACTTATGGAAGGCTGTGCTTCACATATTAAACCCAGACTTCTTAATTCTCTTGAATTCTAAATATCCAGCTCAGAAATTTACTTACAATCTCATTTTAGTGCCAGTGATTGAACCCGTGTCCTCCTAAATGTCAAACAGTCTTCAATTAAGCAATATTACAATCCTTTTTCTTACTAAATACAAAACAACAAGAAGGAAAATTCTTTTAAATAGCCAAGGCAGCTCCTTGAACTTGTAGCCTTCCTGCAGCCTTTTCCCGAGTAACTAGGGTGACAAGACTGTGATGCCAGGCAATGTTACTTACCACAATGTCAATGAACACACTCCTTCTCAACATTACTACTACTCTCCAAAAAGGGAATACTATCCTGAATCTTTTATGGAGCTCACAACTATGGCTTTATACAAGCAAGATGTTAGTGAAAAGAAGCCACAATGTCCTGGGTAACCAAATCAAACTTAAAAACATGATTATGATTCAATGTGTTTGGTTTCCATGGAGATATATTGAAGTCCATCATAAGGAATTAAGTGACATTGTCTCAGAGAGTTGGCCTCATACTTAAATATGGAATTAATAAAGCTTGTAGAAGTCAAGTGGTTAACCAAGTCTATGTTATCTTGAACACAGAGCCAGCCTTTATTTCTTAAATCACCTTCAAGCTGTTTCAACTATAGTGAGTTTCACTGATAAATTATAGTAAGATTATAAATAAAATTTCTCACCTTCTAAAACATAGAAATGTATCTTTTTTCTTTTACTCAGTTATTTCTGTACTTTCCTACTCCTTCCCTTTTTCAGAGGCTTTGCCATCATCTTCCTGCTCAGTACAATCCCAAGGTGGCTCGCTGTGCTGACATGGTCCACCATTATATACTACCCCAGTCAGGACCTCAGACAAGCCCTACACTTTCCATTACTCAGAGCCTGGCAATACAGGATACAGCTAGCTCTCCCAGGGCTAGATCATTTTATCATTTTTTCAGGATCCCCTAGAGATGCTGTCAACTCTGTCCCCCCCAGACCAGAGTAAGTGGTTCCAAGAGCAGAACACTACAGTCCCAAGAGGTAGGGTTGGTGGTTTTCATCTTTTACTGGGTTATGCATATTTGTCATTGTGTAGAGGGGTTGGTTACAAGTTATTATTGGGTATGATAAGAAATAGAGAGAGAGAGATATGACAGGATAAAAGGTAGATTATTGAGTTTACTTTCAAACTAATAAAGCAACTACTATTCTTAAATAACTGACATTGGTATGATTTTTGTATACTGATACAAGTATAAAGTTATTTTTATTATACTATATACATGCTTATACTTTTGTTTCAGATATTTTGCATATTGTTACCAATTTGAGGTTATTGTTCTTATACGGTACATCTGTTTAAATTTTTGCTTATTTATTACCTATGAAGCTTGAAAATATGCAATATGAGGTATTAGTCACATAAGATATTTAGGATAATAAAGAAATACAGCCTAATAATCTCCCGTATCAAACTTATAGTCATATTAGTTAGGTTTTCTAGATATGCAGAGACATATTTCAGATAGATAAGTCATCTTCAAACACTTCAAAGACCTACAGAATTGGCATTTAAAATGATTTAATAACTTAGATTTTTTTTTTTCTCAGCATGAGATGTATCTGCTCCCGGCAGCACCAACTACTTCTAAAGATAGGCATTGAAGAAAGTTCACTTTCACTGTGGCAAAGCCAACCATTATGGCAAGAAATTGTCCTTGCCTTGACTGTTCACAGTATGCTCTCTAAACTAGATAAGCGGGACACAAAGGAAGACAACTGCCAAATTTTGCCAAGACAAGGTAAGAATGTCTTTAAAAATTCTCTCCTTCATAGCAAATTATGTCAGACATGCTAAGCCTATAGACCAGAGTTGGATGCCCAAAGTCACAGAAGATCTTTGAGTGGCTATATAGGCGGCCTAATATCCATGTCATTGGGTAGCATTTTATCCATCTGGAGTCTTTGATGGAGTTAAACACTAGATATCTATAGATTTCGTTAGTTATGATAGAAGAGAAATTAGGTAAATTAGGTACAAAACTTTAGAGTCACAAAGAAAAGAAATAATTGAATACTTTCTCTAATTTTGTCAAAGACAAATGGACTTGATATTATAATCATAATTCTTACTTGATAAGTGTTTTGTTGTGTATAATTTTACACTTAAAAGTTAAAAGTTTCCTTTTTAATTAGGTAAAAAGGGGGAAATGAAGTGGAAAAATCCTTCTCTACACTGTGTAAGTATGTATCACTTTGATTGATTTAATAAGCAAGCTAACCAGCAAATAGCTAAGCAGGAAAATATTAGGTGGGAAAGACAAACTGAGAATGATGGGATGAGGAAGAGCAGAGTCAGAGGAGACATCAGCCAGCTACCAAGCATGCAGAATTTGAGGAAAATTATTTAACAAGCCATGAGACACATGGAAAACCATAAATAAAAAATATGGCTTAATATAAATGTGAAAGATAAGTAAAAACAAGTCAACAAGCCAGAGCTATCAGTATTTATAATTACAATTAAGTTTCTGAGTGGTCTGAATAGGAAAATTCAACCCATGTGTCCACCTGTTGCTTAGTCCTTTCATCCCTCCTGCTCTCTCTCTCTCTCTCTCTCTCTCTCTCTCTCTCTCATATATCATGATATCATATATATCATGATATCATTCATATATATATATGAATAAAGACATTCATATATATATATACATATATATATGTATATATATATGTATATATATATATATGTATATATATATATATGAATGTCTTTCTGTCCCTGCCTCCCTTTCTCCCTCCCCCATGTTCAACTGGTACAACCATGTTAGAAAAAGGAAATGAAGTATGGCAAACCAATGAGGCACAAAAAAATTGATTTTCTTTAAATAAATAAAAATCAGAAGCTATCAATAATAGGTAATATCCATGATGCTAATGCATCAAAAGAAAATTACCATAGACTGTTACTGAACCATTGTACATTTTATAGCATTTTTATTCTAAATTTGTACTATCATATCATAAATTATTTATCATATTATTTATCTATGTGAATAAACATATTCTTTTATTTATTCTCTTTAATTTTAAAATGTATGTGTATGTTTCTTTTTTTGTGGCACAAATATAACAACTTTATCTGCTTTCAAATTTGTTTTGTTTATATCTTTAGTCTTATTTACATATTACCATTTCTCTCTGTGATTTTTTTAATTCTTTCTGCTCTTTCATGTATATTTGAATGACACCAGTAAACATAAGCCATGGCATAATGAAAACCAGTAGCAAAGGCTACAAACCATGTCGTCAAATAGTCAGATTTATCATAAGTAAAAGCCACACTTCTTCATACTTTTCTTGATTACTTTCTCTGTTGCTTTAACAAAATCAAAATAAAGTGGAGGGACTGAGCAATTATTTTGAATTTCAATTTGAGATTACTGTAATAGGTAACTGCTTGTTTATTACCCGACTGCCAAGACTTCCAAAACAACCACACAACAACTGTATTAATTAAATCACTGCTTGGCCCAATAGCTCTAGCTTCTGATTGGCTAACACTTACATCTTAATTTAACCATCTATTTATCTGTGTATTGTCAACGGCTGTGGTTTATCTGCAAGGTTTGACATATGTTGCTGGAAGGGCTAAATGGCTTCTCATGACTCTGCCTCCTCTCTCCCAGCATTCAGTTTAGTTTTCCCCACCTATCTCTATTCTGCCATGAGCAGGCCTAAGACATTTTCTTTATTTAACCAATGGTATTCCCAGCATACAGAGGGGAATCACATGTCACCTCCCCTTCTCTGCTTACACAAAAAAGAAGCCCTCAACTTTAACATAGTAAAATTACATATAATAAAACAAGTATTAAGCAATAATTACAGTTTTACAATATTTACATCTACTTTATCTTTTATCATAACTAAGAAAAACTGTAATTATAACTATCTATTTTCAACTTTATCAAAGACTCTGGAAGGATATAATATTACCTAAGTAAACAGAAAGTGCATTATTATAAACTTCCCAAACTCTAGAACTGACAGACATCTTGCTGCCTGGACAGTCACCCAATGTTCTTCTGTAATGTTGGAACATTTAGTTTCAGTTTACAGGCTCATAGAATCCAGCAGATTGTTCCATGAAACAGGAAATTGGAAGATCTGCTCTGCCTTGTAATGGCAAAGTCCATCAGATGCTTTCTTCTGTATCCTGCAGAAGGTCTGTCAAACTCTTTAATGAAGCAGGAACCCTGAAGGATCATCTCACCTTTAGGCAAGTTCAGCAGTCATTTTTCTGTGTGCCCTAAATATCCAGTTCAAACAGCATAGCATCAAATAGTCCAGACAAGAGTAGTTTCTTGCCTATATGGTGAACTAATGTCATAAGAAGCCTCTTTGGTGCCCATCATCCTCTAGGAGTAGTTTGGTGCTGCCAGGAGCAGATATGTCTCATTGCCATGAAAAGTACTAACTTCTTAAAACATTTTAAATACTATATCCTGAATGTCTCTGAAAGATTTGAAGAATACCTAACTGAAATGTATCTCTATACATCTAGAAAACCTAACATGACAACAAGCATGACTATTATAGATGACTCTCTATTAACCTATGTTTCTTAATTATATATTACAAGGAGCCGCTGCCACAAAGACAGACATGCTGAAGCCACAAACATGCCAGTAAGCCACAGCCTCCTGTTGATACAAATATTAATGGAGATGAATTAGTTTAAGATATAAGAATTAGCCAGAAGTATGCTTAAGCTATTGGCCAAAGAGTATTGCAGATAATATAGTTTCTGAGTGGTTATTTTGGGTCTGAGCAGCCAGGAACAAACAAACGGACTCCTACAACGGAGAGAGTACTGTGGGCGGGTCAAGAAACCAGTAACATGAGATGACTGGTTGTACTGCATCCATAGTCAAAGGAAAAGAAAGTTACATTTAAAAATTCATGTCTGGATTATTTGAATTTTTCCAGTGTGTGTGTGTGTGTATGCATGTGTACATAACAGATATGATTCAGATAAAAAAGGAATTATTCATATTTTATGTTATTTTATTTTCTATGTACTATGTTGAATTGACTCAAAAAATGTAGAGAACTTTTGTTTCCATATAATGGAATTTTTAACCCTAAATATGTATTATATGTAAGCTCTTATTTAAAATACTTAAGGGGAGTTTTAAAATGTATTCCTTATTGGATTTTTCTGTAATTTTTAAAGTTTATTCATAGTATTATTGCTGCAATAGTAAATAGCCTGTGTGATGGATAATAATATTTAATTATTGTCAGTTAAAAATGCAATAATTTATTTTGTCTTTTTCACATTATGTCATGGATGGACATGTTTATCATTTTATGCTTATTAAATTATTTTCTAGATTTATTGCCGGACAAAAAATGAGAACATAGGGGTGGGGTGGGATGGGGGGAGGGGGGATGGGGCGAGAAAAGTGTGAAGTGGAGGATGGGAAGAGCTTGGGGGAATAGGATGGTTGGGATATAGGAAGGGTGGATATGGGAACAAGGAATTATATAAAAAAAAAGAAAAAAAAGGTTTACATCTAAAAATATTAACATTTTCAGTATTTCTTTATACTTTGTATATTTTATTTCATTTTTCAATAGGTAATAGAATGAGCTCTAAAGGCAAACTGAAGTAAAACCTGGAATCTTTGCTTTGTGTTTTCCTTGCACCTCTAGTCATTGTTAATAATTACCTTCCCTGTCACTATGATAAACTACCTTAACAAAATGACAAATAGTACATCTTGGATGAGAAAACATATTTTCTTTAGCAGATGCTTTGTGTCAACAGGAACCTTCCATGGGTTGTAGAAATCTCTAGAGGGTTGAGAAGAGAGCATACTCTGGACGAGAATATATTCCTCAATGATGACCTGTCATTGCCTATATCTGATGTTTAGCCCTAGCCCCAAAAGATCTTAACAGTAATAGATAAAGGAGCTAGGGACCCAATGATAAAACAGAGAAGAAATCATGAGATACTTTAGTTTCACACTATTACATATTTTCATTTTCTTTTTTTTCTTTTTTTATATATTAAAAATTTCCACCTTCTTCCCTTTTCCCATTTCTCCCAGTTCCCCCACTCCCCCTCCCCCTCCCTCTCCAGTCTTAAGAGAAGTTAGGGTACCCTGCCCTGTGGGAAGTCCAAGGCCCTCCACCCTCCTTCCAGGTCTAGGAAGGTGAGCATCCAAACAGACTAGGCTCCCACAAAGCCAGTACATGCAGGAGAACCAAAACCCAGTGCCATTATCATTGGCTTCTCAGTCAGCCCCCATTGTCAGCCACATTCAGAGAGTCCGGTTTAATCACATGCTCCATCAGCCACAGTCCAGCTGGCCTTGGTGAGCTCCCATTAGATCAGTCATACTGTCTCAGTGGTGGGCGCACTCCTCGCGGTCCTGACTTCCTTGTTCATGTTCTCTCTCCTTCTGCTCTTCATCTGGACCTTCGGAGCTCAGTCCAGTGCTCCAGTGTGGGTCTCTGTCTCTATCTCCATCCATCACCTGACAGAGGTTCTATGGTGTATTCAAGATAGTCATCAGTCTGACTACAGGACAATGCCAGTTCAGGCACTGTCTCCTCTGCTGCCCAAGGACTTAGCTGTGGACATTCCCTTGGACACCTGGGAACCCCTCTAGAGCCAAGGCTCTTGCCAACCCTAAAATGGCTCCCTTAATTATCTTCTTCCCTGTTCCCATATCCACCGTTCCACCAGCACAGCTGAAAGCTCTAGAAAAAAAAAAAGAAGAAGAAGAAGAAGCAGACTCACCCAGGAGGAGTAGAAGACTGGAAATAAACCGAGGGCTGAAATAAAAAAAAAAAAAAAAAACCAGAAACACAGAAAACAATCCAAAGAATCAATAAAACAAAAAGCTGGTTCTTGGAGAAAATCAACAAGATTGACAAACCCCTATCCAAACTAATCAAACAGCAGAGAGAGAACACGCAAATTAACAAGATCAGAAATGAAAAGGGGGGGCATAACCACAGACACAAAGGAAATTCAGAGAATCATTAGATCTTACTTTCATTTTCTTTTATTGTTTTAATTTTAATTTTGGGCAAAGAGCCCATGTGGGCCTGTGACTGTCCATCTACTTTTATCAGCTTCATTGGTACTAGAATTTCAAGGATTTCTACTTATGCTCAGCAAATAGTCATTCCCTTGGGACTTCATGATTAAGCATAACACTTGCCTCAAGTTTTGTTTTAAAATTTGTTACTGTATCTTAGATACAGGGCACTGTCCATTTACTTGAGCTGAGTTCACTTATGTATATAATATATTTGATCAGGGTCACTCCTACGATCATATGTTGATATACTGCTTCACTCTTCTTATTTTTCCAATTCTTCTTTGACAATAGCCCACCTGTACTTTTCTGTTCATTCACCTTTAAATTTTATGCATTAGAGGAAGTAAACTGTATTTGTCATGGCAGTGTGGCTTATTTCACTAAACATAATTATCTCCAGTTCTATCAAATTTCCTGCAAACAGGAGAATTTCATTCTCCTTCATGGATGACTAAAAACATCATTGTGTATGTATATGGCATTTTATATTCCTTCATACACTCAAAGATACTTAGCATAATTTTATATTCTGGCCATTATTGATAGGGTTGTAATGAACAATGCAGGAACCACTACAGTAAGTTTACTTCAATACAACTAAAAGTTGTGTATTGAGAATTATAACTCTGCTATACAATAGACTTTTATTTTGAAAGAGAAAAGAAACATCTATTATGATCACTGTAGCAGGACTAATGTATGCTTTTACCAACAAGGTACATTATATAACAATTCCCTTTCCTCCTGTCCCCACCAATTTTTGTTTCTTTGTTTTTGTGACAATAAATATCTGAAAAGGGATGACAGGCAATCTCAATGTTGTTGTTGTTGTTGTGTGTGTGTGTGTATGAGTGTATATGAATGTGCTATGCAAGGATGAGGACATTTATAGTTTAGTTTTGCAGGTTTTATCCACATGCCTATTTTACTTAGTTTCATTTAGTTATTTATTTACTTATTTATTTGTTAACATTATTTTGTTTAATTATTGAACCAATTTTACTGACTTGGTGCTCACCAAGTAGCTAATCTGGTTGCTTAGAAAATGCAAGTAATTTACCTATCTCTACTCCCTGAATCTTGGTAACAAGTTTATATAAACCATTCCCAAATTTCTTTAATTTTTATTTATTTATTTTTGTCAGAATCCTACCTCAATGTGTTCATACTTTCCAGGATAAGGACATGTAAATTAGAAATGTTAAGCAGAAGAAACATGTTAGGCAGAAGAAAAATCTTAGGCAGAAGAAACAGAAGAAAAGGCAGAGACACAGAGTAAGGAGGGCAGCTTAGTGAATACCGAATCCACCTGTGTTTGTTTCTCATGAGCTTTAAATGCCCAAATCCATAAGGGGAAGGGGTAGAAGGCAAGACTTCCTTACCATGATACAAACAAGAAATAAACCAATTACCATCTTAGTGCTGAAAACACCAAATTACCACACCCTAGGTTAAGAAATCCTATTATCGTAGCCACACTTTAAATCAAACTTTTTGTCAATAACCTTGAAGGAATAAGACTAGGCCTGAATTCTCTGACCTTTAGTCAAGGTGAAACATATCTACTTCTGTGGCTTCCACAAAGTAATTACCATCTTAATACATAAAACATCAAGTAACCACACCCTATGTCAAAACATCCTGTTAGTAGCCACATCCTAGGTAAAACTTCTTTTGTTATAACCTTGAAGGAGAGTAAGAAAACATCTGAACTCTCTGAACTTTAGTCTAGGTAGAATATGATCCACATTCATGGGCTCTGACATATTCTCCCTTTTTAAATCTATTTATTAAAGCCTGTGCTTCTGGTACAGGACATTCAATTGTGCCTGCCCTAGGTTGTCTTCTTCCTCCTCCCAGACTTATTCATCATCAGTATATACATTCCTTCATGTGCACTCTGTCTTAGATTGTCTGGAGGGAAAAAGATCTTACTAACCATTAACAACGAGCCTCTATATAGGATTGGGGGAGCACCCAGCTAGGTGCTGTGTACCTCTGAGCCAATATTCCATCCACAGAGTTTACAAACAACTAGATAATCATTAGCAAACAGATAATTCTTTGTGATACACATGCCTCTATACCCACAATATCACCTAATAAAGGGATTGGTAATGACCAAGATGGGATGGACATTTGAAATTGGTCTAGGATGTCTTTAGCCTTTTAGCTGCATGAAAATCCAAATTTATCTTATTAAATGCAGGAAATCTAAGGACTTATTGGTATCATGTCAAATTTTTCTCAGATAAGCTCTAACCATTAACATCTTCAAAGAGAACCAAAGTAATTCTGAAAAACTAACAGGTCAATATGATAATTCTATTGTGAAATTAAAAATAAATATACAATTGGTCAAATAATAGTGTTCTATTGCTTAAACAAGTTTCTTTCCTCCAGAGGAGAAATTTCTGAGGTCCCAATTCTCAGGTCCTCTATTTCAACAGCAGATTGATCACCATATTGGCAAAGCTAACTTCTGTGTCCCAAGACATTTTGTAGATACATGGCCAAACATTCTGTTAGCATTCTTGGACTGGCTCCAAAGAAAATAGGACTCACTGAGGTCTATCAATTTGTGTAGCAGGTCTATCAGGAAAGGCAGGAATCACCAGCAATCACCATGAACTCCTTCCCTTCTCAGAACACTATTTTAAATGTGTATTTGCATTTTTAATTAATTTTAAATTTAAGTTTGTCATTATTTTCTCTTTTTACTGGTGAGTTTCTTCTCCTTTACAACAATTAACATTCACCCGTAAAATATATATGTATATATCTTATTTAGAAAAGATCTTGATTAACTAAGTAAAGACTTATATTAACAGAATGAGACTGGCATTCTGACTGTGGCTTTCACAATATTCAGAATAAAGCTCTTACTAGGACTTCCAGGCAGTCATGAATCCTACTGCAATGTCTAACAAGATGTTCCTGGATGTTATCCAGAATGTAGAAAGGACAAGGATGTCACAGCCCTTGCTCTTCACTTGAAAGTTGCCTGAAGGACCAATTCCCTGGTACTGTTTTTCTTAAGTGAAGTATTCTGTCATATAAACACAGCCAGCTACTAGATTCCTTTTGTGAACTGTATCTGAGTATTGGGAATATGGTATAGAATTCTGTGTTATGAAAGCATAAAAAGAAATTTCTCTGCCCTTCAACAACCAGATCATTTTTCCTGAAATTTCAAACTATATTATGGAATATCGATTTGCCAAATTTTGGTGGTAGTTGAAGCATTATGGAAACAGAGCTATGGATAAAAATGTACATTTTTATTAAAATAAAATAGAAATGATTACACAGTGTCACACTAAAAACACTTATAACTTGTAATTGACCTTTCATCTTTTCTATATTGGCTACTGCCGGAGGATCAAGCATACTCCATGATGGCTATCAACGTGTTTCTTACTAACAAACATGAAGTAAAAACAGTAAAGTCTGAAATAGTGGGTATTTCAGTGTATGAGAAATATATGTGTATGGGGGTATGAATACATTCTTAGAAACTGCATTAATATTAGCAAGTGAGAAGAAAGACTGTTTAGGTAAGAGTAGAAAAAGAAATTTCTCAGTACCATCAAATTTTAAAGTTCCCATGCAAACATTACTTAAAAAGCCTTTCCAGTATTGAAAATTGTTGAAATTCAGTAATTACTATATTGTAAACTTGTTGCCTAAAATGTTCTATGAACTTATCATCATTATTTAATTTTCTTATATAGTCCATTAAATAGTAATATGAAATATCCATTGCACTTGCCTAACCGTTGCATAACCAGAGGACCATTTTCAAACACTATAACCAGCGTTCTAAGTGTTTATTCACAGACATATTTGTGTGTGGGGGGGGGCGGGTGTCTGTCTGTCTGTTTGTGTCTCTGTGAGACTGTGTGTATGTGCTATGAAGACAGAGTTTACTAGTGATCTTCAGAAATATCTATTGTTTTTAAAATATATATTTGAAGTCTCTAATGTGCATTTTAACTCACACATACTAAGGCATAAATGGGTAATCTTATAAGAAAATATAAATTTTCATATGCCCTCATTCATTGAAATAGATACCATCTTTGGTACGCATGCAACTGTTGGAACTATCCAGTTTGTCCCTGTTTATATAACAACATATTCCCATGTCTGTATATGCCGTTCATAATTTATAATGAAAATGGGATTTGTACAAACTGTGCTTGGGTTGTGGGACTTCTCTTAACTCTCCATGATGCTAATGCATAGCACAAAGCCAAAGCACACAAATAAAATAGTTTCTTCTGAGTTGCATCCCAGTTTATCAAACATTCAATTTCTTTGTGTTTCACTTCATTTGCTTCCATTAGGGTTTCAGTCGTAGCAGCCCAGGGAAGACCGCCAGCGGTTCTTCCCTGAGGTTCCGGAGGTGTGATTTATAAAATAAGAACAACAACAGCAAAAACAAAATAATACAGAAAATAAGCCAAAACAAACAGAAAGCTCGTTAAGTTTAAAGTTTTGCTTTTCTGTTTCTGTTGTTACTTCTGTGAGGAATTTTCCTGTAAGCTAAATTTTCTCAGGATGTTAATATCTTACCTAAACCTGTCTTGATCAGATAAGCAGTGGCCCAGAGACATTTACTAAGCAAACATAGAGAGCTAAGCAACATTGTGGCCAGTGGAAAATTGTGTTTAATTTTTCTAGGCCACATCTAAAAAGCTTACTTACCCTCCACATTAAAGAACTTAATTATTTTGTGGGAAATATAGAAATAAAACATCATCATTCTTCAACAGTCATGTGTAATTCACATCTCCTTTAAAAGAAGGTAAGAAGGTGCATCCAGTGGTTGTCTCATGTTATTCAAGGCCTGATGTCAGAATCTTATTAAGGATGGAAATGAGGTTGAGATGAAACTAAAGATGAATCGTCACATCAAGAGGCACTGTCCCACAGTCTGTTATATAATTCATGAAACTCATTTTACTGCACAACAATAAATAGATCTTCTTTCTATTGTTAGTGAAAGGCTGTAGGCAACAGTGCTTTCAAATGGCTTCAGATTTTACTAATTTCACAATCAGGTCTTGGGAAAGGAAGGTGATGTGTATCAGTGCCTTGACAAGGGTAGAAATATACCTTAGATGCCTGCATCAAGAATGAAAGTTTAGGGCAAGAACACTGAGAACAGGCACTGTAACTTATGGGGGGAAAATTAGAAAAAAAATTACTTTTCTTCATATCTATTTTTGTCTCTCTCATACCTTTCATTGAATATATGTCTGTATATGTCTATATAAATGTTGTTGAAGTTTTCCACAATGAACAAGAAATTTTCCTGCCGTAATCTTTGAAGTTTTCAGGAAGAAGATGGAGCCCCACAGCAACAACTCCACCTGGTTGATATGACATCATGATGCTGATAGAGCTACTATAAGACCTGTTTGGGGTACCAGATGCTCAAGATGGTTCCAACTTTGTTAGCTAAAATGGTGCAATTTTTTTATTATATTTGGCCAGACTTCCAAATAGGAAGCTCAATCAGGAGGCAGAAAAAGGTGGATCTCTGTGAGTTTGAGGCCAGCTGGCTCAAAAAAAAAAAAAAAAAAAAAAAAAAAAAAAAAAAAAAAAAAAAAAAAAAAAAAAAAAAGAGGTGTTCCACAGAATGGAAAGAGAAGCTAGGCACAGTTCTTATATAGAACCTAAAAACACATTGACCTTGGACCACCAACTTTCAAATTTAGGAACAACATATTAATTTTATTTCAACCACATGGTATGTGTTCTCAATCAATGCAAAATGTAACATGCAATATTAGGATATATAGATATTAAGTTATGAAATCTAATGCGTCTGGACTACAAAAAATCTCTATTAAAACAAAGGCCTGCCGGGCGGCGGTGGCGCACGCCTTTAATCCCAGCACTCGGGAGGCAGAGGCAGACGGATCTCTGTGAGTTCGAGACCAGCCTGGTCTACAAGAGCTAGTTCCAGGACAGGCTCCAAAGCTACAGAGAAACCCTGTCTCGAAAAACCAAAAAAAAAAAAAAAAAAAAAAAAAAAAAAACAAAGGCCTGCATTTTCAAACAAGGAGCAGACAAAATGATTTCATATTTAAGTTTATATTTTAATCTATAAAGAAGAAAGGAAACATGATGGGAAATCACTGTTTTGTATCAAAGTATAAAAGAAAGTATAATAAAATCATGTTTGTTTGAAGTAGAGTTAGATGTTTAAACAAGTCAATAAATTTTAGGAAGCATAAGAAGGAAATGGTCTATTTATTTTTATCCCCACACTAATTTCAGTATTGACAGAGGATGGTAATGTGATCGCCTTGGAGACCACTAAAATCATTTCATTCACAAAATGGTTGTTTTATGAGTAAGTGCTCTGCAGATTGTGTCCCTGTCAGGAGCAATGCTGAGGGCTTCGCAGATGGCCATGGAGCTTGAGAACATCTGTTCACTTCTCCTCCTTTGTTGGTCCAAGATGCAAGAAAGATAAGTGTTTTTATACATAATAATGATTTTTGCCTTACCAACACCAGGCTACAGCCAGAAAAAGACTGAATTTGAGATCATGCTGGTAAGTGAAACAACAGTGTACAAGATACATGACTATGAAAGAAATTCAGTTTATACCAGAGAGAAATAAGTGTAAGTTGTGAACTGAATGGGTTTGATATTACTAGAGGGATTCAAACAATGGTGACTTTTAAGAAGTGAAGTGAGATTTCAAAATAAATCTATATCTTTTCTTAACCCTGGGATATCATTTTTCTAATGAAATGCATATATAGAATGTGTCACCATCCTTCCATAAATAAAATTAAATGTTTTTAAAATCCAAATTTTAGTAATATACATTTTTCAAACGCAAAAGAATGGAAATGAAATGTTTAATCACCTGTCTGGTTGATAGAGTGTAGTCAGACATTACGGCTAACTAAAGTAGAAAGAGTATTCCTACCTTTTAAATCCTCTAAAATAGAGATGCAAGAGGATGAACAAGAAGCTGAAGATGTCAGTCAGTTTTGAACAGCACTGGCTGCTCTTTTAGAGGACCTCAGTGTAGATCCCAGTTACTCAAAACTGCCTGTAACTGCAGCTTCACAGTATTGAATACCATCTTATGGGCTTCACTGGACTGTACAAAACACACATTAAATACAAATACACAGGCAAAAAATATAGGCACTAAAATATATTTTTAATGTTGTAATCAAATATAAATATAATGGAGATAAGTAATAAACTAAACTTATAGGGACTATAAACTCATATTTTCCAAGTAGTTAAGACTGAGGAACTTTTGTATATTTAGCTTTATATGTGTGCTGATTTACAAACATACAAAGTAAGTACTCAGTTTGCTAATTTCCATTGTTGTATTTGGCATTTTTGATAATTATATTCTTGACATTGTTTTGTAATTGGATTATAGATGAGATTTTTCTGATTCTTGAGAACATTAAATCCTAGAGTGTAATTTCAGACTGTCACTCTTATATTTACCTTTGACTCTCTTATTATATGCAAAGGCAGGTAGTCATATTTTTAATGGCATCTATTAGAAATCTAGTTAAATTATATCCTTAACAAGAGTTTACATATATATATTGCTGATTTTAGTGAGTGCATATATTTGTTTGAAATTATTTCCTATTTTCTATAATGATTCTTGACTATCTCAAATCTATTTGACTGTAAAATTCTGTACATTTTTTAGAATGTCTATGGGAATTTTTCTGTAATAATGATACATTGCAACTGTTAATATTATTGTTAAGCATCATAGTGGTGCATTTTAACTGGATAAAGACTTTAGGTAGACAAGTACTCTCCACCAGATCTGTGTCTCCAATGCACTGTTTTAACAGTTGAACTACGAGAGTCCACATTTTACACAAACGTTATTTCTGTTAGAGATTTTGATTGAATATTATGCTGTTTTTCATTCTGGTGGAGTCTGTGTTATAATATATTTTCTTACTTATTATCCCTTCTTATAACATGTTTTATCAAAATTTGATCTTGCTAAGAAACTTGTATCTACTTCATACTTGAAAAATAATCAAATACAGACACTTTTTGTAAACTTCTAGCTTGTTAGCATTTATATTTAATTTCTGTTCCTCTCAAACTAAAAGTTTCATGTTCATTTGGTGAGATTAATGCTTTTTCATTCCACATGTTTATCCATATGCTTAAACAATTTCCTAGCTCATTTGAATATCTTTACATTTTTAAAAAATACTAACAGATTTTACATAATCTTATGCATACTAGTATTTTATAGTTTCCCATTCAGCTACTTTTCCTCCTCTATCCAAATAAAAAAAACATTTTAAAAATTCATGAACACAACTGTAAAACTTTATGCTAAAAATTGAAATTTTGGGCTCGGAACATGGTGGAAAGGGTAACTGTGCTAGTCAGAGCCCATACTTCAGATACTGACGTATTTATAAATGTTGTAAATGATAAATATTCATGTCAGCATGTCTGTAATCACAGGCTTAGTTAGGTGGGGACAGTGGTTTCCAGAAGTAAGCTGTCTAGCTAGACTAGAGAATCACTGAACTGTGGATGAAAGTCAAAGACTTATCAATAAATAAGGTGGAACGTGATCAAGAAAAACACCTGCCATATACATTTGACCTCAATATCTGTACACACACACACACACACACACACACACACCAATAAGAAAAAACACACAAATGCAAATGTTGGCACACCACACAAACACATTCTAAAACAAAAGATTTAAACTTTTTTCAATATATTATTTATTTTACATCTTCAGTTTTGATTTCTATAAAAATACTTTTAAGTAGTATGTTTTTTATTTATTTCTTTTCTTATTTTATATAGCTAGCCCTGTTCCCACTGCCTTCCCTCCTCCTGCCTCACCCTTTTTCTCCCTTCTCCCCAACTACTCCTCAGAAAGGGTAAGGCTTCCCATGGGGAATAAACACAGTCTGACATATCACTTCAAGGCAGGACCAATGCCCTTCTCCTATATCTAGACTGAACAAGCTATCCCCTCAAAGAGAATGTGCTCCAAGAAGCCATTTCAAGCACTAGGGATAAATTCTGGTCCTACTGTCAATACCACACAGATAGCCTAAGCCTCACAACTGTCTCCCATATTTAGTGGTTCTAGTTTGGTCCTATGCAGGTTCTCCCACTATCAGTCCAGAATCACTAAATTCTAACTAGCTCAGGTCAGCTGTTTCATGGGTATCACCAACAAGGTCTTCACACCTTGCTTAAAATATTACTGGTGACTGGAAGCTTAGCCTAATGTTTTGCGTGGATCTTTGTATTTGCTTCCATCAGTTGCTGGAATCATTCTACATGAAGACCCACCTTGGGCATATATCCAAAGGAAGCACACTTATCCCACAGGCCACTTGCTCATCTGTGTTCATAGAAGCATTATTCATAACAGACAGAACCTGCAAACAACCAAGTGTCCTTTGAGCAAACAACAGATAAAGAAAATGTGGTAAATTTACACAATGGAGCACTACTCAGGAGTAAAGCACAGTAACATCTTGAAATTTGTCATAAGGTAACAGTGTGTTTAAGAAGGTAGAAAGATAGAAGGGGGAACAAGGAAATAAATGTCATGATTTAGGGAATCGTTAAGGCACTAGCTCCTTAAGAAACATGGCACTAGGAGACTGTCAGGAAGAAGACCCCAGCTAAGACTTTAAGGAATAGTGGAGAGGATGCCTAAACTGGCCTCCTTCTGTAATCAGACTGATGACTACCTTCATTGGCATCAAAGAACCTTCATCCAGGTTTAAACATTTTGGAATTGGTGTCTCTTAAAATTTTTCCTATTTTTAAGAATATTTATTAATGAACACATAAAGACATACTTTTTTTGGAAAGAATGAATTTCTGAGACAATAAACTTACATTATATAGATGACTTGATACATTTCTTTATGATTCTATAATACTAGGTTGTAAGTTTCTGGAAATTTATTAATTTCTTCTGTGTTATCCACAGTTTACACACTTGTCTCCAATAGATTCTTAGATTGTCTACATTTCTCTATTGTCACATAGAATGTAGTCCCTTTCATTTGTGACTTTATGTGTTTACTTTTTATTATAGCTATATATTAAATATTAATATATTTATATTAAAATTTAATAATTTATAATAAAAATTTATAATAAAATTTAATATTAATTATAATTATATTAATTTAAATATTTATATATATATTAAAATCTTTCAGCTATATTTAGATTTTCTCTTTTCCCTTATATTTTTAAATATCTACTTATGTACTTATACACACTGATAATTGTCACACACAAACTTAAAATTACTCTTTGAATATCCCCTGTATAACTTTTCAATACTTTTATTTGTCTATATTTTATGCAGGTATAGAAAATCATACTTTTGTCCTGGTTCATATGAAATAATATTCAGGTTTTGTTTGTTTATTCATTCATTTATAAATAATCTATCCAGTATCATTATTGGGGTATGCATGTGGAAGTACAGGATAGCTTGAGGAAGTCAATATTCTCTATCCACCTTGTAGATCTCAGAGAATGAACACACATACTCACTATGACAACAGTCACGTTTAACCCCTGAACTATCTCTTAGTCCTAATTATGTGTTGTCTTAAAAGTATAATGTATCTTTTGTGGACAGAAATTTGCTTCATCTTTTAAATAATTTTGTTCATTTACTTAATGTCTCTTTACTTCAGCATTTTTATTATTAATTAAATTTTTTCATTTAGTTTTTATTCCAACCACAGTTTCTCCTCTATCTTCTCTTCCCATTCTCCTCCCACCTTCCCTGCTGCTCTCCCATCAATCCATAATACCCATGTTTTTGTTTAGAAAGGGACAAGCCTCTCATGGGAGACATTAAAGCATGGCACATCTAGTTGAGGTAGGACTAAGTTCCTCCCTTGCATTAAGGCTGGTCAATGCAAGTCAGTATGAGGAGTAAGTTCCTGGAAGCCAGCCAAAGTGTTAGCCACATGACCTACTTCCACCAATAGCAGTCCAAAAGGTAGATCAAGCAATGCATCTGTCACTCAAAGGCAGAGAGCCTGGCCTACATTGGTGTTATTCATTCTCCCTAGCTGTTGGTCAAGATTCTGTGAGCTCCTACAAGACCAGGATAGTTTTCTGTGGATTCTCTTGTGATGATATTGACACCACCCCCTGCCCTAACTTCCCCACACATCTCATATAACCCTTTCTTCTTCTCTTCTTCAGTATTTGACCCAGTGCTTGGCTGTGGCTTTCTGCATCCGTTTCCAATGGTCACAGGATGAAGAGTGCCTGATGACAATTTTGGGGTAGTTATCAATCTGATTATAAGAAATGGCCTATCCACCATTTCTAGGAGTCCTACCTGGGGTAATCCTTGTAGATTCCTGGGAGTTTCCTTGCACCAGGTTTCTAACTGACCACAAAATGCCCTCCTCAATATGTCTCTTTCATTACTCTCCCTCTCTAACTGTCTCCCACACCCAATCTATTTATTTTAATCAATAGATGTCAGATGAGATTTTTTTATTAGGTATTTCCATTTCTATTTGAACACAATTTGTTTCTGCGTCCTGTGTTGCTGTTTTCCTTTGTTATTTGGCAGTTTCTTTACATGTAGTGTTTGATTCTTTCCCTTCTGCTCTTGTATCTATTACTATAGACTTCTCATTTATGGAAATAGCACAAGACTTAGATAAGACTCTTTTTATACATTTCAATGAGTTTGGTCATTCTCCTTACTATTATGCTTCTAGCACATTTTATATTCTGAAGTAAAACTTTATATCTTTTTTAATAACTTGTTTCTCCTGAAAGAATATTGTAGTTATATAGTGTTAATCATTTTGATAGTTTAGTTTAGTCTTCAAATTGTAGCTTATATCCAACATTATATATACATACATATACATGTATATATATGTGTGTGTGTGTATATATATGTATATATATATATATATATATATATATTTAACCCAGTTCTATTAAAAGGACTGCTAAGCAAAAGCAATTAAAATTATTTTTTCTGCATAGAGTAATGTTTATATGAAAACTTTTACTGCTATTCTACTATTTTTGGCTTACTTTTATTTTACAAGTCCTGAATATTTTATTCTAATACTAAAATAAGTAGTAGGAATAAGTTGCAGTCCGTTGCTGTTTACTTTTATCTGTCCCACTAAAACATGCTCAATTTTAATCAAGCTAAAGGAAAAAGAAAATAAGTTTATTAAATAAAGATGGTTCTTATTCTACTGACCAATCAATTACATTGTTCCTCAATTCAAACAATCTTGAGAGTTGTTTAAATTGTATCTTCATAGTTTTCAAAACAACAAAATGGAAATTTAAAAGATCTTATTACTGGTTTGTAAAACTCTTGAAAAATGAAGCTTGCTTGATGCCAATATCTCAAATGGCCCTGATTCCGCATCTTAGATGTCCTCATATTTAGCATCCAGAAATCAATTGAACAGTAAAGGTAGTTTTAACAAGAAATGAGTAGACAGTAGATTGCTTTAATATCATGAAAGGTATTATAAAAACAAACATGATAGCTCAAAACAATAAAACATGATAAAACAGATCTACAATGGATTTATTTCTCTGAAGTGATCTTTAAATGGTGGAAGATTTCCTCCTGCCTCATCCAACAGCCATTCAGTCCCAAAGAAACACATAGATGCTTATATTAATTATAAGCTGTTTGGAATATTATTTCAGGCTTATTATTAACTAGCTCTTAAAGTTGAAATTAACATATAATTCTTAACTATATTTAGCCACGTGGCTTTGTAATTTTTCTCAGTGCTGCATTTTCATTTGCTTCCTGTGCATCTGGGTGGTTACTACAGACTGAGTTTCTTTTCTTTCCACAATTCTTCTAGTCTGGTTACACCGACTACACTTTCTGCCTGGCTACTGGCCAATCAGCATGTTATTAAACCAATATGAGTGACAAATCTTTACAGAACACAAGAGCTTATCCCATAGCAGTTACCTGTAACGATTTACTTCTGAGAACATGTCTATACAACACTTGGTCTCTGTTAAGATATGGAATGCTAAATTCTTTTTTCTTATCCCAAGGACTCTGTGAATTTTTCTCTAAAAATGTGACGATTAAAGGAAAGAAAAAATGTTACAAGATAATAATTAAAGTTAATTGCATGTTTAGAATTTAATTTTTTAATATGAACTAAATTTTTATTTAACATATTTTAATGAGTATTCAAATAAATGATATAATACCTCTATAGAACAGACAAGGAAAGTAAGGCTTAGAAAAATTAAACTCTGAATCATATTAGATAAATGAGTTGAAACTGGATTGCTATCAACAAATGGATGTCAAAATTCATTCCACACCGCATATGCCTTTTGTTACATGTTACACTTATAAGCAATAATTCTTTGTGACCCACTGATATTTCAGTGTGTGCCTATTACACTGAAGAGCTCTTCATATTTGTTCTGGAAAACATTTTCAAGGATATTTATATAAAAATAATAGTTTAGAATTTAGAAAAGATCATTTCTCTCTAAAATAATAATCAAACTTGCTTTATCTTCTAACACATATTTCAATTACCTCATCAGTTTTCAAGTGTAGCACAAATCTATTGTATTTATAGACATCAATTGGATCCTTTCATTTCTATTTCTTGATATTTTGAAAGCTGTGGGACCTGAATAAAATTCAGGATACCATTGTTTGGTTTGCTGTGAGAAACTACATTTTAATGTAGGAACTAACGTTGTGTATAATTCTGAGACAGTTCCAGGCTGCTTTATTGGCTTAAGTAGTTGTAAGAATTTAAGAAAATGGAAAAGTTTAATACTTGCTCACCCATGATTAAGAAATACTTCTTTATTTTGAATCACTGATAAGGGAAGTGCATCATGATCAAATTATTTAGCAGGTCAAAACACCATAAGCAAGAAGAAGAAGAGAGAGATTGAGCTAGCAATGTCATTTCCATGACATGCTTCCTGGAACTTTAGGACTTCACACTAGACTACATCTTAAAGTGCACATAAGATCCCCAAATTTCACATAGGATGTGCAGATTTTAACACATGGATCTTTGAGGGACACTAATGCCAATCAAAGCCTTAGCAGGTTATTTAAAATATCAAACCTCCCATATTTATTTGCATGGGTGATTATTATTTAGTTTATTTTTTGAGATTATAATATTATTGCATCATTATAGCCATCTATTTCCTTTTCCCCAGACTTCTTGTGTGTACTTGCCCAAACACATGCCTCCTTTTCACAATTGTTGTATATGCATATGTCTGTGCTTCAAGTAAAACATACATATTTTGACACATGTTAAAGAACAGAAAAAAGTATTAGTCCAAAAATAAATGTAAACAGTTTCATCATTCTAGTAAAAGTTCATGGAAAACAACACAGAATACAACTACTCCAATCTACCACTGTTAAGACATGACTATTTTAAATGTATTATAAATTACTGTAAATATTTTAATTTGAACATCAAAATAATTCAAGAAAGAATATTGTTAAGATATCCCAATTATCATGAGAAAGAAAGGAATTTATCTAAATGATTAAAAATTGGATTTTGTAGTACCGGCAAAATGAATAGGCACTCATATGTTTGTATGCATGTAGGTAAAATAAAATAAGTAAACCTTTTTTAAAAAGAAATATTAATCCTGCAAAGGTTGCTCAGTGATTAAGAACAGTGACTTTTCTTCCAAAGAACTAAAATTTGATTCCCAGCACCCACATGATAACATGGTAACTCACAATTCATCATAATTATAGTTTCTGAGGATCTATTACTTTCTAACATGCAAAGACATTATGTATGCATACACAGACATACATGCAAACCAACATATTTAAAATAATCTTCAATCTTCTTATGATATATAAGATGATAAAACAGGATAAAGTACAATAGGATAGACAATAAGACTGCAAATACAGATTGAGAACTGGATTTTATAATCATCAATTTAAATTTAAGTATACATGTGCTGTGCTAAATGAACAGATGATACGCCTCTTAAAAATCAATTAAACTGCAGTTGAAAATACATGTACTGAGCTTATTAATGGGCAAACATGACAATCGAGGACTGTGAACTATGACGCAGCTATATCATTTATAGTAAAGAAAGTTGTATACCTTTCTGTTAAGGAGACACAGTAAGTGTCTAATTGGCAGTAGTTTCCATTTGGGAAATTTGGATTCTTGATATTCTTGTAAGTATAAAATTTTAGAGCTCAGTAAGTATAAAATTTGGGGGGAGCTCAGCAGTGATGACAGTTTGCAATTAGAAAGTACTCTTTGCAGAGAGCAATATTTATGTAGTCACTTAAAAGTTGTTGTGTAGATTAATATTAAAATAAAAGTTGAGTTAAGAGGTCGTCTCTGTCAGTATTCAATTGACATCATCTGAAGTAAAAGGACAACATCAAAAGAATGATGGGAACCTTGGCATACAGGTCTTCAAAAACCTGGCTTTTAGAGGTGGTGCAAATACTGTTCTTGCCTAAGGCATAAAAGTAGAGAAAAGCGGTAAGAAAACAGCAGTTTAGAAGAGAAGTCTCTTCATTTAAGTCTGATATCACAAGAAGTGTTTTGTATTCAAATGCAGGAGTAATGGTAGAAAATGCAAAGCAGGGAGAAAAATGAAGGAAAGGAGAGTGGCATTTGATAAATAAATATTCAAAAATAGATGCAATTATCCTCAAAGTATTTAAGGCACAAATAAATCTATCTTATGTAGTCAGAAAAAATATTTTATAAGTTAAGATATTTATAAATAATCAGTTGCATAGGAGGAACTAAATTTATGACTTGTTGAAAACCAACAAGAGAGTGATTTCCCATTTTTTGACTTCCGAATATCTTCACATCAAGTGATAATATTAAAAATGCTTTCACAGCCTAATTAATTATTTTTAATGTGATGAGATTTTTTTAACATTTCATGCATAATAGTTCCTGTGTAACATTTTTTTCACAGTCTCTGTATATTATTTGCTTTCTTTGTATTTATAAATTTGCTAATCTATTGTTAAGACCTCAAAATGTATTCACTATATTAGGCAAGCAAACCTTGAAGAAATCTCCATTCTTCCAAATCCTCCCATGGACAGAGAATACTGAGACATCATAGTGTATGTTGTAGTAACAATGAACAATATATACATACATACATAAATAAATCCATGTATTGAGACTAAAGAGTTATGAACTATGTGGTAAAAAATTTTAAACGTGCTGGGCGGTGGTGGCGCACGCCTTTAATCCCAGCACCTGGGAGGCAGAGGCAGGCGGATCTCTGAGTTTGAGGCCAGCCTGGTCTACAAGAGCTAGTTCCAGGACAGGCTCTAGAAGCTACAGGGAAACCCTGTCTCGAAAAAAACAAAAATAAATTTTAAACGTGTTTATAGAGGTGGCACATTTAGCTCAGTGGGTAAAATACATGCTATGCAAACATGCAGACCTGAGTTTAAATCCCGAGTCCCCATATAATAATTTTATCCTTCATACTGGTTTTGATATTGTTGTAAATTCGAAATTATTGTATTTAGTTCCCTGGTACTGGGAACTAAACTTTCTGTCTCCAGGCTGTATTGCCTTGACCATAAAAGATATATATTTCACTATTTAGTGAAGTTACATACAGAAAAGTTGCCAGGGCTCCAGCATAACATTAGTCCACGGTTTCACATACAAAGAATGAGAGGGTAACATTTACTGTGAATAAATCAATAAGATGGATGTGCTAGATTTAAAATTTGAAAAGGGCAGCCTTCTGAAAGCTTTGGAAGCTAACTTTTAACTTTGGAGGACAGGATGAAAGTTGAAATTCACATTGTGGCATCATAACCATTATCCCTTTTCTCCTGTTGTAAAACACCCATAACTCATCAAGACCTGTGGCAACAGTAAAGACCTTTCCAGGAGATGAAAAGACATAATAATTGGTCTTTAGTATCTCACAATGTTTTCTTTCCAGGAAAAAAAAGCCTCTACCAATTTTAAGAACTTTCCCTCTATTGCTTTGGAATCTGTGGACACTTTAATACATGACAATAATTCTAGTAGAAATAGTATTACAGGAGACACTCTTCATATTTAAGTGGACTCCCACACCATACAGACTCCCTAAAATAAAATCTGATATAACACATAAATATTCCTGCCCAGTAACATGATATTTTTTCAGACAACAAGAATTTTGGGGTGTTTTTGATGTGGATTTTTTAAACAGTAACCTATAAGAATCATATTTATATTTGGTTACAGCCTTTATTTGGGAATATTACATTTCTAACATCAAAAGTACAAGTGATTTCTGAGAACAATGGAAATTCCACTCATGAACCCAAAATGGCTTTGATTTCCTACCTAATATGTTTACAACTTGGGTCCATAAATATCCTATCATGGAGAAGAGAGTTGTTCACTATGCCTTCATCTGTCTATGAGAATTCATATACTCATGAAGACTAAGAGGAATGTTCTTTTAAATTGCGCAATACAGATGGTGTGCTAATGCTGCTGTTATAGTTGATAGCTATACTTCTGTAAGTACCAATAAGAATCAGGGAATCAATAAAACAATAGAAAGAGAACGGAGATCAGTAAGATCCTTACAAGGGGAAGGAAACATTATAAATGGCTATATATAAGTAACTTTAAGCATTTATAAAATATAAAAAACTAATTGTGGTAATTTATATCCACTAATAAAAAATTGAAACATTTTTGTTGATGCCTTGAGATAGCAAAGAAATAATTTGAAATAAATCCATAAAATATTTTAAAATTTTAGGGGAAATGGGTTTTTACAATGGTAACAATATAATCTTCTCTAAGTAACAGAATTAAATTTGTTAAAAATCAAATGGAAGTCACTTTTAGATGGAGAGGAACCTGAAATACTTGTTGCTAAAGTTGAATGTAGCCTGCCAGAAAGTTTATTTTTGTCCATGAACCTTTGCTAGAATTTCACAGAGACCAATCAAACCCAATTAGCATTGAGGTAAATTAATTTTTTTCTTTATATTAAAAATTTCCACCTCCTCCCCTCACCCCATTTCACTCCCTCCCCCCCTCTCCAGTCCAAAGAGCAGTCAGGGTTCCCTGCCATGTGGGAAGTCCAAGGTCCTTTCCCCTCCATCCAGGTCTAGGAAGGTGAGCATCCAAAAGACTAGTCTCCCAAAAAGCCAGTACATGCAGTAGAATCAAAACCCAGTGCCATTTTCCTTGACTTCTCAGTCAGCCCTCCTTGTCAGCCATATTGAGAGAGTCCGGTTTGATTACATGCTCCATCAGCCCCAGTCCAGCTGGTCTTGGTGAGCTCCCATTAGATCAGCCCCACAGTCTCCGTGGGTAGGTGCACCCCTCGCAGTTCTGACATCCTTGCTCATGTTCTCCCTATTTCTGCTCCTCATTTGGACCTTGGAAGCTCAGTCCAGTGCTCCAATGTGGGGCTCTGTCTCTATCTCCATCCATCAACAGATGAAGGTTCTATGGTGAGATGCAAGATATTCATCAGTGTGGCTATAGGATAGGGCCAGTTCAGGCACCCTCTCCTCAGCTGCCCAAGGAACAAGCTGGGGACATCTCCTTGAGCACCTGGGAACTCCTAAAGAGTCAAGTCTCTTGCCAACCCTAAAATGGCTCCCTTAATTAAGATATATACTTCCCTGCTCCTATATCTACCCTTCCTTTATCCCAACCATCCCATTCCCCCAAGCTCTCCAATTTATTTTTTACTTAGATAAAAGGTATATTTGATAATTGTTTGTATGTTGGTAGACTGACTTTTATATATGAATATATTTGTATATTTACTTAAGTTTATACAATGTATGTGCGTGCCTATAAATGCCTGAGAGTCACCTCATACTGGAGTTAGAGGTGGTGTCCTCACCATGGCTACAGTGAAAACAAGTCACTCTACTTGAACAGCAAGATGCATTTTTAGACACTGAACCAACTTTCCAGTCTCAGGTTGTTTTCTCATTTTTCAAAATACATGGCTTGAGAATTTCATCCATGAGTCCTATATATATATATATATATATATATATATATATATATATGTCATTTCCAACCACTTCTATGACCCCTGATCCTTGTCTGTGCATCCCATTCTCTCTTGAATTCATGACTTGCTAGACTTCCCTAGCCTCCTTATTCCCCAGGGAAAGTTGAATGCACAATCCACAGGATAATCAGATGTGATAGGGAGTCAAGTCAAAGCAGGAACTTAGTTTATTACTCTGAGTATCAGCTTATATAGGTTAAGTGACATCCTGTGATGTGGGGGTACCTCCAGCCAATGAGTTTTTTGCTGTTTCATCCTCACTCAAACTCTGAGCCCCAATGGTACCCCTTGTGGCAGCAAGGGCAGGGAGACAAATGGGTTTCCTTCTGCACTTGGATCTTATTGCCCTTTTGTGGCAATCTCTCTTAAAATGTCCCAGTTTGTCACATAAAAAACTTTCCTAGGTGTTTGTTTTTGCTGTCCTGCCACCAGGGCTTGAGTAATAGAAGAGGCCAGAGTTTGGGTCTGAGCCTAAAGGGCTGATACAATAGTCTGTTTGGTATGTGACTGGGTCCAAGCATTCCTAGATCCACAACCCATTGACTCATGGACTGTTGTAGGGGTCTGCTTGTTTTTCTGGCTGCTCATCTTCTGAAACAATCACACTGAAACTATGTAATATAAATTACTGTTTGGCCAATCACTAGCTAGCTCTTAAATCTAGTATTAACCCATTTTCAGTATTTTATATTTTCTCATGAGGTTCCTGGCCTACCGGCAAGGTTCCACCATCTGTCTCTGGTGGGGCTACTTGGCTTATCCTGACTCCACCAACTTTTCTCCCAGCATTCAGCATAGTTTTTCCCCCCCTAACTAAGTTCTACCTCGCTATAGGTCAAGCCAGTTGCTTTATTCATTAACCAATAAAAACAACACATAGACAGAAGGACCTTCCCCCATGCCAATGAACCCTTCCCTAAGGCCAGGACAAGCAATCCTAATATCTTGTTACACACTTTCCCAGACTAGGAGCTTAGTAAATTGGTCTCTAAGCCCAACAGGGAGCAATTTCCTCTCAAAGCTAGTCTACACAAGGACAATAAAAGTCTAGTCTAGAAGCGGCTCTCCTGGTTTTTACATCATGCCAGGTATAGGTGATTCAGCGGGTCCTTCCTCTAGCTTGGTTCAGGCCTCCAGGCCTGATTGTTTAATTTGGTCTGATACAGAGCTGTAATCCCGGTTTGTTGGACTCCAGTAGAAAAGCCTGTACCGGTTAGCATGGGAGAAGTGATGGGAATTGGGGGTCGGCTGCTCTATTGAACTCTGCCCTTGTGTTACAGGTCTCCTTAAAATCCTTAAAAAAGGCCATCCATTTAACATATTGGGGTACCCCCAGGGTGGCCTTAGCAAGATCATACCAGTCCTTGGGGACACAAGGATGGTAGGCTACTTCCTGAAGGAGGGTCACGGCCCAAAGGGAGTTGGGGCCATCCTTGGCCACTGCTTTCCTCAATTCTTTCAGGTCTGTAGATTCCCAAGGATACCAGGCTAGGGGGCAATTAGGGCCGGGGGCAACATTGACCGGGAAAGCTTGGTGTCAGTAAACCTTAGCCCTACAGACCCCAGTATAAGTATCCCCAAGAGGTTCCACCCCATGTTTCTCCTGGAGGCTGGTATATTTATTTCTTCCTGGCAAAAATGGATCCCCCTTATTTGTGCCTTTCCACTCTTCCATTTTATCCTTTCCAGGGTGGCTGGGGACATAAGAAGGTGGTCACTCTTTGTCACAGATAATATCTACTTTCCTTTTTGTCTTTGATGCTCCCTGCTGTATTCCTTTCCCCTGCGTGCAGTCTTCAGTAAATTGCACCCATTTTTGATGTTCCCCCTTGTCAGTCTCCTTTTCTCCTGTTCTTTTGGTTAATTGGTTAATTTTGGACTCAGACCTCTCCTGATCTTTGACCTTTTCTTGCTTCCTGCCTATCTCCTTCTCCTCTGCCCTCCTAGGTGTTGATTATTTTCAGATTCATTAGACCTCTCCCAGTCTCTGACATTTTCTTTTCCCACCATTGGGGGAGGCAGAACAATAGGGTGAAAACATGCCATAAGGGCTGTAACACTTGGATATCTCAGTGTTTTAAGTACTGGGTCATTTTTTGTGTGAAGTTGTGTTACCCATCGTAGGGTCCCACTCACCTTGAAGATTACTTTGCCCTGGGACCAGTGCACCACATTTTGGTACCAGTTGCTAGGTTTCCTGTGCCTACTTATTCCCCAGGGAAAGGTGAATGTGCTATTCTCCTGTTCCACAGCCCCACAATGGAGGATGTGTATTCATCAGCCCCATGACACAGGACAATCAGACATGACAGGTAGTTGAGTCAAAGCAGGAACTCAGTTTATTATTGTGAGCATCAGCTTATATATGTTAAGTGACATCCTGTGATGTGGGGGTACCTCCAGACAATAAGAGGCAGCCCCTCCCTCTGTTTGGAGGGGTATCTACCTAGTTTTGTTGTCTCAGTATCACTCAAACTCAAGCCAGGCTTTTCTCTGTACTACAGGCCTCAAATTACAGGCCCTGAATTCAAGCCAAGCTTTTTTTTTCCTGTCCTATAGGCCTTGAGATACAGGCCCTGAGATAATTTTGGCCCAACAATGACCTCATCCTCTACAATAATAAGTTCATATAATGTTGTGCATATTTATAATTAAGCCTGACCATTAAAGAGTAGATAACTTATTAGGATGTTTACTCTATAAAAAAAAGCAACTTACTGAAGAAATCATTTAATTGTAGGATTGATTATAGTTTCTGAGGGTTAAGTCCGTGATCATCAATCATGGTGTTGGGTTTGGCCTCTTGCAGGCATACATGCAACTGAAACAGTAGCTGAGATCTATAAGCAGAAATCAGAGGGGGGGAGGAGAGGGAGAGAGAGAGATTGGTATGGACATGGGCTTTTTTGAAACCTCAAAATTCATTAAACATTCACATCCATGAACCTATTGGGAGCACTCTCATTCAAAGCACCACATTTTACTTACACTGCCGACACCGTAACCACTTTTAACTGACTATTTATTAACTATTACCCATCTTCATTTTCTTCAATATGTCTTATAACATGAGAACGGGGCCACACAAAAGTGAGGTTCTTGAATCTTTTTGTTTATTATTGTATTCCAGTGTCCAGTTCAGTGTTTGGTACACATTCAGTACTCAATAAATGTTTGTTTTATAGTGAGCCACTATAAAATTTCACACCTGAACCCTTTTCTCAGAAACATATTTTGAAATAATCTATAGCAAGGTAAGCTGAGTACATAGTGGATTCCGAATTTTGCCATGGTAGCCTTAATAGTGTGACCGTGACTGACACTATTGCTGTCAATGGAATATTGAGGGAGAAATGGTATTGTTTCAAAAAGGAGCTAGGAAACTATTAGCCACTTACACACACGTACTCCTGCACATGCATGTACATACCTTACATACTCAGGGTCTTTGGACTGTATTCTAACGCTTGGCTTTTTTTCTGCATCAATTATCAATTTCTCTGATCTTTTGGCAAATTTGAAAAAGGACAGATCAAATAATGACTAACAAACTATACAGCACTGTCTGGAAAAATATGCCAGAAAAAGTATCCTATGATAAACAACACTGAGAAGTGCCAAGGCCTTTAAAAGGAACGGTAGTTCAAAACTCAAAGACAGATCAGAAGGATTTCCAAATAAGCATCTGTCTGAGAGACATAAACGCATAGATACAGCAGGAGTAAGTCATCTGGATACATGTAGAGAACAACGCTTTGGAGACAAGCTGGCCATTTGGGGGCTAGTTTATGTACTGGTAGTGGATTTCATCAATATATAGCTATAGCATCAAATTTATTTATTGATTAACCTATTGTAAATGTTGTGAATATTTTCTTATTCGAGATTATAGTCACTGATGTACATTGCTTTCTTCAGAGAAAAATGCACATAGCAAAAGAATATACGGTTAAGTCACAGTGGTAATGATACTGCCTTCACAATTACAATTTAGACTACTTAAACATCCATTATCAGAATAGATAATAATTAATTTCACTTGTGTTTTAAGGTAGAGGATGCATTAGTGGGAATGGAAGGTAGTTTCATTTGTTAAGTACCTTTATGAGGATCACCCACATGTGTTGTCAGAAGCCAACAAATAAAACTGCTAAATAATTAAGATTATTACTACATCTAACTTTTTCTCCTTTCCTTCCTCTTTCTTCCCTCCTTCCCTCCATCTTTTGCTCTCTTCCTTTCTTTGCCTTTCAGCATTAGCTTTATAAGACTAAGCACAAAAATAAGCACACATGAAAAATTACATGTGCTACACTGAAAATGGTGGGACAGATGATTATCCTCACATTTGAAACATTTACATTTAACATGCTCATAGTGTCAACCAGTTTTCAATTCTGTGTATGGTGAAACTGACAGGTGAATCAGCTGTAGTCAGCTGATTCTATCTAAATAATTTTCAAATAATAGATTTGGTATTAATAATTATTCTCTTACAATTTCTGTGACATTTAAAGGGTTTTTAAATTCACCTGAAAGAGGAAATGTATTCACTGATTATAGCTATAGTACAAATATTTTACAAAAATTTCTAAAGTGTAACCTTTTCCTTTGTTCTGTGTCAGATATGAATGGATAATGTGAACTAAAATAAAAAATAACATTAAATTTGGTGCAATATAATTTTTGCAGCTTTAACTTCACAATAGATATCTACATTGAAGGAATTTTAAAATCGAGTCAAAACATAGGATGCATTAATGTTAAATATTAATTAATTTTCTTAAATTTTTGTGAGCCAGGTCCTTGTTCATACAACCAATAATCTAGATACCTGGTCTTAAATGATAATAATTTTATTTAAACACAAAAGTTTATATGCTACATATAATTTTAGAAGGCCATATTAAGGATTGATCCCAGTTTCTCATGTTTGCTAAGCAAGCATTACGTATTTATTGCCATGTCCATTGATTCAACCCTATTACATGGGTAAATATATTTACATGTATGATATTTGGAAACAATGTTCAATGATAATCAGTACATTACAACCTATGTGAAAATTTACTTGCTAAAAGACCTTTGGGAAATAGAGACATAAAATAATATTTTCATCATTAATCAACATTTTTCAAAATTCTAAGTAAACTATTCATGCTGCCAGAACATGACAAAAAATCAATTCATTTTCACTCCTTCCTACTCATGCAATGTCATATTATTCAGGTCACTAATGAGTGCTGATACTAGAAGAAATAATCATTCTTAAGAAGAACACACCGATGGGCAAAAAAATTTTTAATGGTCTTAATATATACATACAAGTACCATTATTCATCTGGTTCAGGTTGTATTTATGTATTTAGAAATATATGTATTTAGAAATTATATATATGTGCATATATATACTAAAATGAATATGAGACAATAATTTTGAAAAAGGAAGCCATTAATTTGAAAGACAGAGCAAGGTATGAGGGTATATTTGAGGGTCCAGATGGAAGAAATGAAAGGAATGATGATGTAATTTTATTATAACTTCAAAAAAGCTAATTTTAAAACACCCTTGAAATCAATTTTAAACAACTGCCTGTCTCCAAAATTGTAGTGATTAAGAGAGAATTGTTTACAAAATAAGTCATAATGTTTACATTATGAAATTTAAAACTTTTCAGATTGTACATATAACATCTCTTCCCATTTGATGCAGTGGCAGCTGCCAAGCCAAGCTTTTGCAAAACTTAAGTGCACAGAAAATGGGGGGAAATTGAGAGAAGGCAGAAGTACAACCAACAACACCACAGAAACCAACAACTATCAAAATGTCATATCTTTTCCTTAATCTAACAATACGTTAAACATTTGCATTATCTGTATGAATGACAATTCACAATGTTATATCTCTAGACAATGAAGAGTAGTAGATCATGCCCACAATTCTCATTAAAATTGATGAAAGTATAAACAAACTTCATATCTGACCATACACAGTCATTGGCAACAGATATGAAAATTCCAACAGGACAAGAGGTTTGTAAGCAGGGCTGGTTGAGAAGCGCGATCTAAGAACAAGAGGCCATAGCAAGGACACAGTCCTCTCCAAAAATCATCCAGGAATGTGAAGAATGGACACCAAATTCTATGAGATCTCCAATGTTGTAAGGAACAATGTCTGCTTAAGAAGCATAACAATGCCCCCGGATTCACAAGTTGTATTTTTCAATAGGGTGTTCTATATCAATTGCTTAAAATCAATCAATCAATCAATCAATCAATCAATCAATCAAGCCAGTCTCTCAGCCAGGAGTAATGACAAATTTATTCTATCATGTATGTTACTGAAACAATTCATTAAGAGTTAGTGAAGTATATAATAGTAACTAAAACTCAACTGTTTAACTTCCATAACCAGGAGTTTCTGGAAGTTTTCAAGTGGAAGGAAATACTCTGACAGTCCAAAAGTAGCAACATCTTATAGCAAATTGATGGTCAGGTATGGTGGATGAAGTTACACTGCCTTTTCTAGAAAACATGTTTTCACAGCAGATTTCCTTTCCTTTGTCTCCTAAAGTCTTTCTCCCCTTCTTACTCAATATTCTTTGAGACATAGGTGCAAGAGTTGTTTTATAGATATGTCAATCATGGTTAGACACCCCATGATCACTTGTTCTCTGCATTTTACCTGATGAAGTTCACCATTAAACATTCTAGACAAAAGCTATACACAATTAAGGAAGACTGAGATTGGAAGAGATTGTCTTCTCTAGAAATGAGAACCACCATCTGGTTATCCAATTTCAAGGATCAGCCCTGAATTCATATACATAAAAATAACACTAATACTGAGAAGGTTGCATTTACATTTTTAGGTTATATACAATATGTGTGTGTCTCTGTATGTCTCTGTATGTGTATGTCTTCATGTGTATGTTTGCCTGTGTGTGTACACATACACATACATACATACATATAGATATGCAGATAGATAGAAATTTAGATAGATAGATTATAGGTGGGTGGATGGAAGGAAGGACATATGGACAAACAGAGTTACATAAAACAACTGAATAAAAAGACATCATGAATTTGAGAGGGAACAAGTGAGAGGTAAATGAAAGTTTCTAGAGCAAGGAAAAGGTAGTGTGTTATGTTATAATTATATTATATTACAAAAGATATGATGCAACAGGTAACTTGAGTTCATTACAAGCAAATTCAGAGCCTACTAATTATAAGTGATAATTTGTTGGAATCATGTGATATATATATATATATATATATATATATATATATATATATGCTATTGGAAATGTCAAATCTCACCTTCCATTCCTTCTTACAGAACTTAAGGAAAGAAAATTCAGTATGAAAACAAGTCCAAGCCTTAGTCATCAAATCAAATTCTTCCTACAGTCATTATGTCAATGGTGCTATTGATTCAACAAAAAGATCAACAACTAGAATATCAGAGATGTTCCCTATTTTCGTTTTTAACTTTTTAAATCAAGATAAGAGACACAAACAGTTTTCTGTGTGCTCAAATAATATTTGTTTACTGCTTCAGTGGAAGATAAACAGACCTTGAACTATATAGAACAAGAATAAATTTCCTCCTTAGTAATGGCTTTAACTTTTAGATTCAGAATGTAAATATTTATAAGTATTTTCACACTCTCAACAGCAACATATACATGTTGGATATAAAGCAATCCATTGCTAAATCATAGGCATACCTTCTAAATTTTGTTAAAATATGGTTTAAGAATATTTACACAGTTATACAAGATGCAGAGGCTATTTTCAATTACAGTGTTAAATTTAGTAAGTGGTCTCCTGTGCCAGTGCATACAAGACTACTTCTGCTTTCATTTCTCTCACATTCAATGTTACTGGATTTATGTTGAGGTCTTTGATCCACTTGGAATTGAGTTATGTTCATGGTGATAGAAACAGATCTATTTGCATTTTTCTAAATATTGACATCCAATTATGCCAGCACCATTTGTTGAAGATGCATTCTCTTTTCAATTGTACAATTTCACTTCTTTTTCAAAAAATCAAGTGTCCATAGTTGTGTGGATTAAAGGTTCTTCTATTCCATTGATCCATGTGTCTGTTTTTATGTCATTATCGAACCATTTTTATTGCTATAACTTTTTAGTAGGGACTGAAGTCAGGGATGGAGATATCTCCAGATGTTTCTTTACTGTATAAGATTGTTGTGGCTAACCTTTTTTTTTTTTTGCTTTTCCTTATTAAATTGAGTATTGTTCTTTTAAGTTCTGTGAAGAATTACATTGGTACACAGGATCTGTAGATTGCTTTCGGTAAGTTTGCCATTTTTATTATATTGATCCTACTTATCCAAGAACAGAGGAGATCTTTCCATTTTCTGATATCTTCTTCAATTTCTCTCTTTAAAGACTTAATGTTTTTGTCATAAAGGTCTCTCACTTGTTTGGTTAGAGTTACTCCAAGATATTTTATGTTGTTTATGGCTATAGTGAATAGTCATGATTCTCTAATTTCTTTCTACGCCCATTCATCATTTGTATATAGGAGAGCTGTTGATTTATTTGAGTTAATCTTGTATCCTGCCAAATTACTGAACGTGTTTATTAGCTGTAGAAGTTCCCTGGTAGAATTTTGGGGTCACTTGTGTATAGTATCATATCATCTGCAAATAGTAAAAGTTTGACTTCTTCCCTTCCAATTTTTATCTCTTTGATCTCCTTTTGCTGTCTTATTGTCATAGCTGGAGCTTTGAGTAGTATATTGAATAGGTATGCAGAGAATGGACAGCCTTGACTTATTCTTGATTTTAGTGCAATTCCTTTGAGTTTTTCTCCATTTAGCTGGATGTTGGCACAGACACTGAGAGCAACAATTAATAAATGGTACCTCCTGAATCTGAGAGGCTTCATCATAGGACATAGAAAATGATAAATAAGAAAAAAATGGCAGCCTAAAGAATGGGAAAACATCTTCATCAACTCCACATCTCAAAAAGGGCTGATTTTCAAAATATATAAAGTACCCAAGAAACTACACATAAAAATACCAAATAGTCCAATTAAAAAATTTGGTACAGATTTGAACAGAGAATTCTCAATAAAAGAATCCCAAATGCCCAAAAGACATTTAAACATCCTTAGTCAGCAGGGAAATTACACTCAAAATGACTCTGAGATACCTTTTTACAGCTGTCAGGATGACTAGATCAAAAATTCTGATGACAGTAGAGTAACAGGAACTCTCCTCCACTGCTGTTAGGAGTGCAAACTTGTACAGTCACTTTGTAAAGCAGTATGGTGATTTCTCAGAATACTGGGAATCAATCTACCTTAAGACCCAGCAATACTACTCTTGGGCTTATACTGAAAGGATGCTCTGTCATACTGCAAGGACTCTTGCTCAACTATGCTCAAACAGCATTATTCATAATAGCCAGAACCTGGAAACAAAGTAGATGCACCTGAACCAAATAACGGATGAAGAAAATGTGGTGCATTTACACATGGAGTACTACTAGTGGTAAAAAAGAAATGACATCGTGAAATTTGCAGACAAATTATTTAGAAAACCCTTCTGTATATGTGTTGTTTTTATTGATTAATGAATAAATCTGTTTTGGTCAGTGGCTTAACATAAATAGAACTAGGTGGGAAAACGGAACTGAATGGTGGTAAAAAGAAGCTGGAGTCGGAGAGATGTCCACCAGAGAGGAAAATGCGAGCTACTAGCTGGAACTTGTGGTAAAATATAAAATAATGGAAATGGGTTAATTCTACATGTAAGAGCTAGCTAGAAATACACTTTAAGCTATTGGCCAAGCAGTATTGCAAATAATAATTTTGTGTGGTGTGTGTGTGTGTGTGTGTGTGTGTGTGTGTGTGTGTGTGTGGTTATTTCGAGTCAGGGCAGCCGGGAATGAACAAGCACTCTCCTTACTACAGACAAATTGAAGGAAAATTATTCATAGTGAGATAACTTGACCCAGAAAAACAAAACATGGTATATACGCACTGATAAGTGGATACTAGATGTAAAGCAAAGGATAGCCAGGCTATAATCCTCAACCCCAGGGAAGCTGGGTAACAAATATGACCCTAAGAGGGACATATAGGGATTGCCTAGGAAGGGGAGTTAGATAAGATCTTCTGGGCAAACAGGGGGCAGGGAAAAAAGAGAGAAGGAGAGGAAAGGATGGGTGATGAGAAAATAAAAGAAAAAAATGGTTAATTTGGGGAGGGAAAGAGAGGGAGAGCAATGAAAGCCATTTTGATGGAGGGAGCCATTTTGAGGTAGGGAGAAACCTGATGCTAGGGAAATTTCCAGTAATCCACACGGATTACTAACATGCCTAGCAATAGTGTAGAGTGTACTTGAACTGGCCTTCTTTCTGTAATCAAATTGGTGACTACCCTGTTTTCCATCACATATTCTTCATCCAGTAACTGACAGAAAGAAAGAGGTGAGGAGATCCAAAGCCGAGGCTGAGCTAATGGAATGCAATAAAAAGGAGGTACAAGTGTAGCTATATCTAAAATTAGAAATAATCAAAAGTGTATACAGATGCTTAATTTACATAAATGTAAATAAATAAAATAAATGACAAATAAATGGAGAAATATGTATATGTTTATTTTTCACCAACACAAATATTAATTTATTAACACTAATGTTTATGTTACATGTCCCACAGATTATATAAAATTCATTTACTTCATTTAAATGCTCTGTATCTCTGCAGCAATTTGTTTGAACTTTCTAAGAAACATTAAACCACATTAACCTTTATGCTGTAAAAGTTATGCTGTCAGAGTCATTAACATTAGTATACTTTATTTATTTCTCAGAGGGCAGAACAGCGTGAGTGAGCCTTGAAATTACATGGCTCTCCAAAAATTTCATTCTGTTCTCCAGAGGCTACTTTTGTGACCTGGGTAATTCACTCTATCTTGAGAAGTAACCACTTTAATTGCCATCAAATAGAATTAGTAATGCAAACCTAGTATTAATAACAGAGCTAACCATGGAAATAATTTCAATTTGTATTTAAATACATTTGCAAGTAAATTGTTGAAGTCATGGAATTTATTTGATGTGGCAAATAGGAATATTTTAATCTATAAAACATTATTAGATCATTGATAAAATATTAGTTTTTAATGAAAATATAAAATATTAATAAAATAATTATACTTATAAACTAAAAGCAATAAACCTACTAATTTTCTAATGAGTTGAATATGCAGATACTTGTTCAGATAAATTTCTACGTTTGCTGGTGTTATCTGTATCCTACCTTTATAGAGTAGAAGTGGAAAATATTAGGGAAATTTTTGGAAAGAGAAATTGCATATTGTATTCTAATGTCTTATTTCTTGTGTTCCATTAAGTAAAGTCAGTTTATGAAAAGAGGAAAATACACCAAGAATAATGAAATAGATGATTGGAGACATTTTCAGCAATGTTTCAAGAAATTATAGAACATTCTGTTATTAATCTGTATTCAAATTATTACTATAAATGAATCTGCATACCCAATTTGGAATTGGATAGTTTAAGAAAATACACTCCTCATTGAAACCAAAGAAGTGGCATAAGAGAGTGAAAGCCTTAAGAAGGTGAAAGTTCTCATTTGTGTAACCTCCTATTAATATCAAAGAGATTTCTATAAATTTTGTTCAAATTAAGTCAGTATAAATTAATAATTGTGATATAGTAAAATTGGTGTTGCCTTTGATAGTCACTAATAACAGTAAATATTTATATGAAGGAATTTCACATAATCTTGATTGAGCAGACTTGAACAGGTTTTATTATTTTCTTTCAATATGTTGTCACAATCAGGAGTAGATTTTCTGAAATAAATTAGTTAGGGGTTTATGTTTCAGACTGGTTTGAATACAGTTCATAGTGTATAAAGAGTTTTCTCCTTGAACATGTTGTCATAGAGACCACTATTTCATCAGGAGCAAAAAGTCTAATGGTTTCTGGAGTAAAATCTAAATAAAGATTGCTGTGATTGAGATCCATCAAAAAAATGCCTACTGGACACCCACATGCAGAAGAATGTATCACCCTGCACAAAAATTAACTCCAAGCAAATCAAATACCTAGAAACTGCTAAAGGAATACAGAGGGTACCAGACATGATATAGATGTAGGGAAAGACTGTGTGACTGGGGCACAGTTTGCCTAGGAATTAGGTAAAGTAAATAAGCCAAGAGTAAACAAATACTTCTACATCTCTTTGAACTTTAATCTCTATTTACTTCAATACTCTCATGTTTTATAAGAGTTAAATGTTATAAACAAGTAGATTAGTTGTCCAAAATGGATGCAGAGAAACTAATAAAAAGGATATTCATAGATTATTATCTCCTATGGTTAAATTAGACACACTTTTTAATCATCGAGAGAGAGAGAGAAAGAGAGAGTTCATCTTTGATCTTAAATATGTAATCTAAACACAAGATGTGTTAATCTACTAAAAGATTTTCTTGCCTACTCTTGAATAGAAGCTTAAAGTATTGTTAAAATATTTTCACGTCTTATGTTATCACCACACTTGTTTTATTTCATTGTGAACAAGGTTATTTTCAGTCTGACACAGGGAAACTCAGTATTCATGTTGTACACAATGGGAAGGGAAACAATGGGCAGGGAACACTTGAGTTCTTCAAGACACAAAGGAACTGCCTCACAAAGAGTTCTGACAAACATTTTGTTGGAATGATCCGACTTTCATTTCAAAAAGAAAGGGGGCAACTTGGTCTGGATTAATTTTTAAAACATTTCTTTCATTTTTTTAAGAATATAATAAAATTACATCATTTCCCTCCTTCCTTCCTCCCTCCAAACTTTTCTGTATAGGCATGCTTGCTCTCTTTCAAATTCATGGCCTCTTTTTCATTAATTATTGTATGTACATGTGTACATAAATATAACCTGATTTGTTTTTATAATATTACTTCTATGTAGGTTTTCAGGCCTGACCATTTGATATTGATTACCAAATAATGTGCTCTTCACTGAGGAAGATTATTTCTCCTTTCTCAGAGTTTCTTTGTAGCATGGTGTTCTCTGGGTCTGGCTGAAGGCTCCTGTCTCCTCAGGTTGCATAAGAAAGCGTCAAACTGTGTGAATAAAGAACAGGAATTTATCGTTACTTGCTTCTCACTACCAAATATTCCTAAAGACAGGGTGAGCAGGGTGTGTCAGTCTCTATCAGAATTTCATATGGAAGCCTCTTTAATTGCCTGGCTCTTGGGTCTGGTATTGGACAGAAATTTTTTGCATTCCTTAGTTTATAAACATATCATCCTAGTTTCTACTTATATTTGAAGTTGTCTTGTACCGGTTGTTAGCATGACCATCTTCTTCATCTCCACCTGTGTTTAAATGGCTTTCTTCCTTTGGTCAATAATTACACTACATTTGAAATCCATCCTTTTCCATTGTGGCCTAAGAGGTGGGCTTTGAGATAACTCTGTTTACAATTCTTACTACATTCTGAAATATTTTGAATCAGCACAGTTTTGTTAAGGGGACATTATCACCTAATGCCGGAAGGGAGTTAGAGGAGAACAGTCACCAGCCTAATATACCTGTCTATGTACATCTCCCTGTAAAGATGAAAGAGATCATGAGGTATATCTTAAATTTGAAAGAATAGAAAGAAAATATATGATAATTATAATTTGGGAAAGATAATTAATTTATGAAATTACAGTGTGACATTTATTACAAAAATGAAGCAATAATATTTCAAATTATGATTTATTGAATTTAAGTTCTAGAAAGAACATTTCTCCGACAACATTCTGATATAGTCCATTTTAGAAACTCATATGTGCTTATTATTATCTTGCAATTTTTAAATTCTCATAAAACAATACTTTTTCAATTAACATACATTCTGCCTTAGAGTCATTGAGGTAATTAGGACAATCTGAAACATTAGAAATAAATTGATTACTCATCAAAACTTTTCTTGTGAAACTAATAATTCAATTCATTTCACTTGGCTAGGTTGCAAGGCGGTCTTCTTTTGCTGCTCTTCTGGAGAGGGGGTTTTATTTAAAAAGGAGATATTATAGAGTTTTATTTGAAAAGGATTTAAAAAATACAGTGTGCCTTGTCAAAGATTAAGAAGAAAAGATGAGAAGTGATTCATTTAAGGCAGCATTGATGACAATGAACTATGAAAGGTTTTATTTTTATAATAGAAGTAATTCAAGAAGTAACTATGGAAAAGTTGAAACCCCATGAGCTCAAAAAGCACATTGCTGTAATTACCCCTACTTTCTCCTTACACAGGAATGAAATCACTTCAAACAAAACTATTTAAAAGAGACAAAGCCCCCACATCTCATATCCTCCAGCCGAGGAACATTCAGTTATTTTAGAGACTTCAGAAAGAAACCTGATGAAATGAGTGACATTGAGTAGTGTGAACATGATTTCCACTTTGCATTCCTTTTAGGAAAATGCTTTTATAATTTATTTAAAAAAAAACACACATACACATTTACAAAAAGCTTTTCCTGTGGTAAGTGACATTGTTAATAAATTACCTAGCTTTGTTCTCTCAGAATAAAATTATTTTCAAAATTACAAATTAATTCAGAAACTAATGGAAATAGTTCTTTAGTGATAACCCCTGCAATCAAATTACCAATAATACTTCCAAAATTATTGGCAATGTGTTTAATAAAATGCAGACTATTCCTTTCAATTTAGAAAATCATATAAAAAATAAGGTGTTGAGAATGGATGTCATTATGTGTTAAATCCTTCTATGCTCTTAATATTTAATTTTTTTCTTCATTTATTTACCATGAAGCCTAGGCAGACCTTAGAATGAAGGCAGTCAGTCCTCTTGCATCAACAACCTAATTCGAAACACTACAATATTTGCCATCTTCCATGCCTACCTCTGACATGCATAAGCATTGAGTTGTTAATATGTTTAGAATAAATTCACTTTGGATGCTCAGTTTTATGTATGGAAATTTAAAATAACCATAAATAAGGATCACAATTAAACCATTCAAAAGAAAAAACAACAATAACAACAACAACAAACAAACAAACAAACAAAAAACGACCAAACTCCAAAGGTGCTATTAAACCATGCTCCATGTCTGTCCTCCAGACCCAGGCTAGCACCATGAAATACCTTCATAGCTCTGATTACTCAGATTATCATATGTATGGAATCATGCCTCATGAATCTTTTAGAGTTATTTTTACAATGGATTTAAGATTCATCTTATACTATGCATGTTTTGCCTGCATGTATGGATGTGCAGCCTATGCACGCCCAGGGCCCTCAGAGGTCAGAATAAGGTACCAGATGCCCTAGAACTGAAGCTGTGAATTGTTATGAAAGACCATGCTTGTGAGTGACTAGAATTGAATCTGGGTCTCTTGAAAGAATAGCAATTGTGCTTAACCACTGAGTCAACTCCAGGATCCTAGAGTTAGACGTCCAACATTTAAAGAATTACTTTGTTGTTTGGCCTGATCATGTAATTGAGTGTTGAACAATATTCCATTGCAGGGTCACTTAACTGTTTTTCCACCCATTCACCACATTAACATATGTCTTAATATAAAGCTTTCAGTGACTAGTAACAAGACTTCTATAAAATTTATTACAGGTTTTTCTGATTGTAGATTATCTGGGTAAGTACTAATAAATGTGACATCTGGTTTATGCATGCCCTATCTTCTAAGAAACTACCAATTATTTTTCCAAGCAGATTACTTCCAGAAAAATACCAAACTCTTTGCTCTCCAGTATGTGCTACCATTTTATGTTGCAGTTTTAATTATGTGCACCCCTCTATAAACTGTCTATTGCATACTTTTCAATAAAATTCCAAGCACTAATTAATCATTTAAATGTAGTTACTGTGATAGACAAAGTGTCTAGGAAAGTGACATATCTTGTATTCTAGCTTCCAATGTGTAGCATTAGCAGTTGAAATCAGAAAAAAAGGCATTTTTGAAGATGTTTGTTTTATTGTATTTATAAAACATACCCTATCAGTTTCATGTATTATTGATTTCATCTTTCACCAGATGTTGCATAAACTGAGCCTTCACTGAGGTAGCATTAGTCATTCTAAGTTGACAAACTATAAAGGTCATTCAGGATATTTGGAAGTCTGGCATCTTGCAAAGTCCTCTGAAACCATGGCAAGGTTATGTCTGGACAGAAGGCTGGGAGGGGAAGCTGTGAGCTGTAGAGCAGAAGGTGCAGAGCTAGGACCACCAGAACCGAGGTTACAGCCTTTATTTTGTAGGGAATGTAGTGGACCTGGTGAAGTGATGATGCCAGTGAATATGCTAAAAATATTATATAAAATTCCCAAATAAATACTAATAAAGATAACAATATTCATAACAACCACCACAATAATAATAAATTGATAAAATTCCCAAATAAATACTAATAAAGATAACAATATTCATAACAACCACCACAATAATAATAAATTGAATAATAAGCCAGATGTAACCTTGTAGGACTGTGATATCAGCCATAAAATGCATAGACAGAAGGATTTCAAAAGGCTCTTTGGTCAGTCAGGATACCTGAATTTGTGTTCTCAAAGATCAATGAGAAAACCTCCATCAAATAGAAAGATTCAGTACAGCTGTAGAGATCCCAAAATGTAAGCCTGTTCCACTTTGTCTGAAGGTCAGAGAGTTTGAGCTTACTTTTGCTCTTTTAAATTGGTTCACAACAGTTGTGGATACAAAACAAGATATTCTCATCTAGATTGTGGGTGACTGTTGTTTTGGACATTAAGATAGCCTATAGAGGTGGATCCACTACACCCTGATCAAAGGTCAGAGGATTAGAGCATACTTCTGCTCCTTCTTTTAAAATAGGACTTTAGACATAGGGAGTACCTGCCTACAGGATACTTGTTCTAGGGTGCATCCTGCCCAACAAAGGAAATGCTTTACTCAGAAAATGATGGCTTAATGTTGCAAGTACTAAAGCAAGTAACTGTTCTAGTTCTTTGTATCATATTAAAGCAGTCTGTTGCCTTCTTCCCCCACTTTTTATTGGGGTATAAAGTGTATGGGAAACTGAACACAGGTGAACTCATAACTTGAAATTCAAAATTCAGCAGTTGCCCTCCCAGCACTATCCTATGTCTCTGTGCTTCTTTCTTATCTGTGTTCCTCCCTCCTACTTAATGCTTCTAATCCTCTCACATCTACCCTGGAACATATGAACCTGCCATGGTAGGACAGCAGTAGAAGTGACCTCAAAAAGATGGCTTATGGTAAACAACTGGAAGACATTCAGATGTCAACCGCTGGACATGACGCAATTGCACACACACATATACAAACATAGAACATACATTAGCAAAATTGGTAAGTCAATATATTTAATGATTATTTATATTTATGAATGTGCACTATGTATTTTAGGAAGAAAATGTTTAAATGCAACATCATTGTTCAGGTGGAAGTTTTATCCCAAGTCCCCTTCCCTATGAGTTGCCTCGGTCCAGACTTGACACCCAAAAAAACTCGCCAAACGATGACCCTTTCCAGAGATGCTAAAGACCACTCCCAAAGGGTATTCAAACTGCCCCTCAGAGAGCAAACACGTGGTTTTCCAGTCTTCCTTCCCCAGCTCCTTTCTAGGGGGCTTTCTAGGGGGCTTTTTTTTTTTTTTTCCTTTTCCGGGAGCATTGGTATCCATTAAACCTGGGTGTTTTTCTAAATGGGTTTGACTTGGTCTGATTCAGATTATTGTGTCAGTGAAGGAGTTTATCAGGGTGCAGACAATTTTCAACTGGAGGTTCCACCAAGGTTGTGTTTTGTTCTCCCACCTGCCCAGGGTCACATGTTGATAAAAACACCCTTCTCCCCCACATCTGCTCTCCGCCAGCCTAAGATAGGCTTTGTCAGGCTGAGTTGTCTATTCAACTTTCAACTATTCAGTTTTCAGACTGCCCTGTGAAAGATGTGGCCACGCCAGGCTCCCAACCTGTTACCAAGACAAGGATTTATCTTGTCCTGTGGGATCCATTTTTCAGGAGACATTCTGTTCAAGAGAATTTCTTACAACCCTTTGTTTTTATGATCCAATGTCTAACACAGTAGATGCATTGGCTATGCTTTGAATCTGGCATAGACTTGAGAAATGAACACCTACAATTCAAGGCCTGATCCCCAAACACCTTTGGACTTCCTTTTACAAAATATTTTTAAATTGGGGCTATCTGACACTATATGTCCCTTAATGCCTAAAAACTTTTGCCAGCATTGAAACAAGTAAACAAGCCCCCCCATATGCCCATCGTTATGGATGCTGTGCTCCTGCTCCTCCTTCCCACATCCCATCCCCGTTTTTCTCATTGTTTGCTGTTTGTCTGCATCTCTGCAATTCTCTCTCTTTCATTGCTGGCATGTGATCTAGACATGCTAAAATTCTCCCTGTAATGGATCTGTTTTCCTGTCCTCCCACTCTGAGCTGCATAGGTATTCTGTCCTTGTGTTTCTGTTCTCTTTTACAGCATCTGCTGATCTGGTTTTCAATGGTCCTACCTGTGCACTTGTCTGGCTCCTGCAGTCTCCTCCTGGTGATCTGACACAGTTACCTGGAAGAAGTTTTGTTTGTCTGTCTATTAATATATATGAATAAATAGTGTGGCCACCATATGCTTGTTTTATGTCTCAGTGTGTATGTGTGCTTGTTTTAAAATCTGTAAAGCTTGTAACATCAGATTACAACAGCTCTGGAAAAATACAAGGATGCAGATAGCCACCATTTTTGGTTGAGGTCAAAGCAGAAACATCAGTGCCATCTTTGCTAAGAGTGCCCACATGTGCTGATCCTACCAAGGAGACAGTCTTCCTCCAATATACATTGGTTTACTAAAATATTTCTTCTAATCTTTTTTCCTCTACTGACATTGGTAAGTTGAGATTGATTGAGCAAACTATATGTCTAAATTTAACTTATATGTCAAATTTAGATAAACCTGGCAGGTAACAGTACCCTGATTCTCAATTGCCTTCATAGATCTGAGAGTATGGTATTTAACAAAAAAGCTTCATATGACAAAGAGACATGTCAGCTCCTGCAGTATCCTATAGCTCTTCCAAAAAGCTAGATGGTTGTGGAAGACCTACTGCCTGGAGGTTTGCCTTAGGATATGGTAAAGCCACCCACACAGCAGAAAGCTGCCTTCAACCTCATCAGCTTCCTGGACACTATCCTGGGAAATTTATCTTCTCATCCTGCCAAGATGGGTAGACTTAATCCTACCCCACAGGAAGATCTGTCAAGCCTCCTGGACTCAACTAAAGGCACATACTGCTTCTATTTCTGGTATTCACCAAAGACTATGGAGAGACTTGGGATTGTCTGCATAGCTGAAAAAAAAAGCTGTCTCACTTCTGCTCATTTACTTATCCATTGTTGATTTGTTTAATGGCAGTTGATAACTTAAGGTACTGGTAGCTCATTACTCCATTTGTTAAGTTTCCTGCTAAAAATACAGATAGGTGTGCCTCTTTCACAGGTTTTATAGTCCAGAACTAAGAGGTTTCAGATGTATCATGAGAGGTTAAGAGTTTCCAATTTTCTTTAATTGTATTCTAAAATGTTCATACCTTTTAACTTAAAGTCATAGCCTTTTGCTATGACACCAAGATATAAAATCTGTTCCAGCTGTCTTACAGATACATGCAGGTTCCAGGAAAAACTTCTCCTGTTATATCAAGAAATCTGGTCTGGTGAAAACCAACAGTCTCCAGAGCCTATCTTGACCACCCCCATATTTTCAAGCACAATTTACCGGTCACTCCTGCTGTCTGGGACAAGACCAATTTACAGAGGTCCCTCCAGATAACACCAGCACCTCCACCAGTCCTGGGAATTCACCATTGGTATCACCTCTCCGGACTCTGATGGGCATCTACTCAGCAACTGAAATCTGGTTTTGAAGAACATATCTGCTCTCATCTCCTTCACTCACCCTTGCCTCTCCCTGCAACCAGAGTACTTTTCCGTCCCAATCTTTCTGTCAGTTAATTACCCTTCTCATGGTTAGCCCCATTTATATTCATAGATAATAATAATCTATTTTTTTCTCTTAGTCTGGACTGAGGCAACTCCCAGGGCTTGGGATAAATGTTCCACTTGAACATTCCAGGCTCTTTGAATATATGGATGCCAGGGCTAACTCCACCCCTAAGAAAGCCTGCCAACTAATGACCCCTCTCCAAAGAAGTTCAAGACTGCTCCCACAGGGTATTTAAACTGCATTCTAGAGAACAAATGTGTTGTTTTCTGCACTTCCTTCCCTGGTTATTCTCTGGGGGGTTGGATGGACATCCAGGTGTCCACTAAAGCTTTGCTTTCTCTAATTCAGTTTGACTTGGTCTGATTTGGAATTATTGATTTGGTAGAGAAGCTTATTAGGGTGCAGAAAGTTTTCAATCATATTGAGAAATTTATCTAATAAAAAGTGTTCAGTCTGTTCCACACATTGATTTAGTTGGGATGTATTTGTTTTTTTTTTTCCTTTTTTTTTTCTTTTTTTTCTTTATTTTTTTATATTTAAAAATTTCCATCTCCTTCCCTCCTCCTCCCCCCTCCCTTCCCTCCTCCTCCCCCTTTCCTCCCCTCCTTCTCCCCCTTCCCTCCCCTCCCCTCCACCCATACCTCCCCTCCCTCCCTCTCAAGGCCAAGGAGCCATCAGGGTTCCCCACTCTATGCTAAGACCAAGGTCCTCCCAACTCCCCCCAGGTCCAGGAAGGTGATCGACCAAGCTGAGAAGGCTCCCACAGAGCCCATCCATGAAGAACAATCAGAGCCCAGAGCCATTGTCCTTTGCTTCTCAGTCAGCCCCCGCTGTTGGCCACATTCAGAGAGACGGGTTTGGTCGCATGATCCATCAGTCCCATTCCAACTGGAGTTGGTGATCTCCCATTAGTTCTGTCCCACCGTCTCCATGAGTGAACGCACCCCTCTCGTTCCTGACTTTCTCCCTCATGTTCTCGCCCCTTCTGCTCCTCATCAGGACCTTGGGAGCTCAGTCCAGTGCTCCAATGTGGGGCTCAGTCCCCTTCCCCATCTGTCGCCAGCTGGAGGTTCCCTCACGGTCCTGACTTTCTTTCTCATATTCTCTCTCCTTCTGCTCCTCATCAGGACCTTGGGAGCTCAGTCCGGTGCTCCAATGTGGGGCTCTGTCATTTTCTTCATCTATCGTCAGGTGGAGGTTCTATGGTGATATGCAAGAAAATTCATCAGTATGGCTATAGGAACTGGCCTTTTCAGGCTCTCTCTCCTCAGCTGCCCAAGGAACTAACTGGGGGCGTCTCCCTGGAAACCTGGGAACCCCTCTAGGGTCAAGTCTCTTGACAACCCTCAGGTAGCTCCTTAATTTAAGATATATGCTTCCCTGCTCCCATATCCACCCTTCCTATATCCCAAGCACCCCATTCCTCCGAGCTCCCCCCCGTTCTCCCCTTCACACTTTTCTCTCCCCATCTTCCCTTGGCCCAGTCTCGCCCAACCCTCAAGTTCCCAATTTTGCCTGGCGATCGTGTCTACTTCCAATATCCAGGAGGATAACTATATCTTTTTTTGGGAGTTCACCTTCTTATTATCTTCTCAAGGATCCCAAATTTATAGGCTCGATGTCCTTTAATTATGGCTAGAAACCGAATATGAGTGAGTACATCCCATGTTCATCTTTATGGGTCTGGGTTACCTCACTCAGAATAGTGTTTTCTATTTCCATCCATTTGCCTGCAAAATTCAAGATGTCATTGTTTTTTACCGCTGAGTAGTATTCTAGCATGTATATATTCCACAGTTTCTTCATCCATTCTTCCACTGAAGGGCATCTAGGTTGTTTCCAGGATCTGGCTATTACAAATAATGCTGCTATGAACATAGATGAGCATATGCTTTTGTTGTATGATTGGGCATCTCTTGGGTAGATTCCCAATAGTGGAATTGCTGGGTCCTGGGGTAGGTTGATCCCGAATTTCCTGAGAAACCGCCACACTGTTTTCCAAAGTGGTTGCACAAGTTTGCATTCCCACCAGCAATGAATGAGTGTACCCCTTACCCCACAACCTCTCCAGCAAAGGTTATTATTGGTGTTTTGGATTTTAGCCAATCTGACAGGTGTAAGATGATATCTCAAAGTTGTTTTGATTTGCATTTCCCTGATAGCTAGGGAGGTTGAGCATGACCTTAAGTGTCTTTTGGCCATTCGAACTTCTTCTGTTGAGAATTCTCTGTTCAGTTCAGCGCCCCATTTTTTTAATTGGGTTAATTGGCATTTTACCGTCTAGTCTCTTGAGTTCCTTATATATTTTAGAGATCAGACCTTTGTCAGTTGCATGGGATTTTAAATAAACGATTATTTGAGACAAACCTGATAATAGAGCCCGATAACAAGTTCGGGTTGTAATTTTATTTGATGATGCCTATGGTTAATTTTTACACCATTTGATAAAATAGTTTCCTTTAGTTTATTTTTAATTTATTCTTTTCTTTAACAATGCATACTGACTGTAAGTTCTCTAAGTTCTCTCATGCTCCTCTACCTCCTCTCTCCCTCAGATCCACTTCTTACCACTTACCCTTCAGAAAAGATCAGGCCTTCCAGGAATATCAACTGAACAAAGCAAAACAAAATACCATAATACTAGGCACAAACCTTCATCAAGGCTGGACTTGGGAACCTAGTATTAAGAAAAGGATACCAAGAATAGAAAAAATAAAATTGTTTATAACCTATGAAAACTATCTAATTTTCCATAATTATCAATACCAATTAATTGCCTTAATGGTTTATAATGTGATTGCAACTTATTGGCTACAGAAGACAATTTTTCATTGCTGATATTACTTTTCTGCACTATCAATACCATTATTTGTTAGCGTTAATGCATCCTTTTTATGTTTCATACTTCATAATCATAACTAATCTTGCTATATAAGCAGATTATGATGATTAGAATAAATTTTCCCTAACGGAACTGGATAGGTAATTCATGCAAAAATACTCACTGTAAAGTTGATCAAATTTCCATGTTTCATGCTTGCAGTATTACTTTTCTTAACATCTGGGATTGCAGCTGCCATTTAACAATGCCACCGAGGCTAATTTTGCCAAAGACATAGTGCATTTTCTTTTCTGGTGTAAAACTAAATTTAAAATGCAAGAAGAAAGGCACCAAGGCAAGAAATGCTGAGACCTAGTGAACTCATTCAAATAAATTAGGGTAAACTGACTTCATAAAGCTAATTGTATCAGATGAAGAAGTGCCAAGCTTAAATTACATTTTAAGGCATCTTTTCCTAACATCATTGGTCATTTATTATTTTTGAAGTCTTAGTTACTTCCATGTGAGAAAAGAAGAGGTATATTATTTCAAAATCATGTTTGCCACAAATCCCGACTCAAAGCATACTAATGAAACAAGGGAAACTTATAAAACCTCAAAAAAGAACTCCAACATGAAGATGCATGTAAAAGAAGAATAATGTAATAGAAAAACTGATGATTAGTGTGGGATAATCCTCTTATAGACTAAAAAGATTTGTCAGTGTGATCAGTTTAACAAATTAGCTGACTGTACAATAACAGAACAGGATAAGGTTAGGCAGGAGAGCCAGACTAGGGGAATTCAGGGAGGAAGAAGGAGTCTGGAATCACCAGCCAGATGCAGAGGTAGCAGGAGATGAATGTGCCATGCTAATAAAGGTACCACTAACCAGCAGAGCATAAATAAGGAATATAGATTAACTTAAAATGTAAGTTAGTAATTGGCCTGAACTATAGACCAAGCATTTCTAATTAATTTTAAGCCACTGCTTGATTATTTCAGAGTGGCTGCAAAACAGGAAAACTCTACCTACAGATGATCTATAATTAAACACCTAGAGATATTAATAAAGAGAAAAGGTCAATGTTTGCATATCCTAGATAGGGTTTGCTATGGGACAATAGTTTTATCCTGTAACAATTTGTTTTGGCACTTGTTTAATAAAATGCTGATTGGCCAGTAGCCAGGCAGGAAGTATATGTGGAGAAACCAGGCAAGAAGTAGAGTCAGAGCAATAAGTATAGGAGAATTCTGGGACAGAGAAAGCAAGATAAGAATGCCTCACTGATAAGAGGTACCAAGCCATGTGGTTAACACAGACAAGAATAATGGGTTAATGTAAGATGTAAGAATTAGTTAATAAGAAGCCTGAGTTAATAAGCCAACCATTTTATAATTAATATAGGCCTCTGTGTGTTTCTTTGGGATTGAATGACTGTGTGATCAGGGCAGGGACAGAAATCTCAGTCAACAAATGGTGCCAGTGTGGACAGCTAAATCCACTTAAAATCTGAGAGAGCTTGGGAAATAATTCTAAACATATTAGAACAGAGTTAAGTATGGCTTCTTTTTAGCATCATTTTTTTGGTAGGCTCTGTTTAAAAGAAGCAAGCACATACCATTTAAGAAGGACTTCTTGACTCAGCTTTAGCTGCAAATCCTTGGAGCTCTTTTAAGAGGTCCTGCCAGGAAACACTTAAATAATTTTGATGAATAGCTGAGCTGACTACATGCTTTTTGGTTGTGGCAGGGACCTTGAAACTCCATAGAGTTCTGGGAATAAACATGGCTCTGGCCAGTACTTCCAACAGGAGGCTAGACTCTCAAAAAGCTAAGGAATAGGCTGGATCCAGTCATCAAAGCCACAGTTTGAATTCTAGCAATACTTCTTAGAAAATTAAAGACTCATGTGGTCAGAAAAAAAAGAGTTTTACAGTAAAGATAGATTAATATGAAAAAAACTCTAAAGAATTTAGAGTATCTTTAAAAATAAATGTAGGCTTAGAAGAGAAAAGAAAAAAGGATAAAGTCTTTAAAATAAAAAAAAAAGAGTAGTTGGCTGTGGTGGTATACAACTTTATTCCCAATATTAGGAGGCAGAGGCAGGTGGATCTCTATGAGTTCAAGAACATCCTTATCTACAGAGTGAGTGCAGGACAGCCAAAGATACACAGAGAACCTGTCTCAAAAATCCAAAAATTAAAAGTGAAAATAAAAGAAAAAGAGGTTAAAATAAAGCCATGTGAAGATAAAAAATACACAGAGAGTCTGGATACTGTATGTTATTATGTTCTCTCTGAATTGTTTAAATGCTGAGGAAGGAGCAACAGCTGCTAAAAAAATTTGATTATAAATGCTGCTGGATTAATCCAACATATATATTTTAAAAATGCCTTGACATCAAAATTTAAGTCAAAAGGTGTGTCACTTGGAGAAGAGGTTTTGCTTTTCTTTTCACAGGAAATGAGAGGCTGTGCATTCATTCTGAGCAAAGAAAATTCAGGTTTGATCAAGGAAGACCTCCTGAAGAATCTCCAATAGGAGCAGATAGATCAGATGATCCAACATTTTAGAGGACCTCTGTTGGAGTTTCTTCTGAGTTCTGAGTCCAGAAAAATTTCAAGACTGCTGGCTGAGATAATCAAGCTGCACAGAATTTTCCATTCAGGACATGACCATAATTCTAAATTTTCTAAATTTTCTTTAGGTCCCCATAAGATTATCAGAACCCCAAATCAGCAGGAAGTAACCTGGAAAAAATATGCCCACATTCTCCCCAAAATGGATTATTGATGTTTGCCTTTGTTTAGAATGTTGGTTACAAATTATTATAGATAATAGTTATTAGATTCAGAGTTCTTGTTCTGAAAAAACAGGGGTGTTCTATGGGACAATGATTTTACCCTGTAATTATTTGTTTCTTGTACTTGTTTAATAAAATGCTGATGGTCCAGTAGCTAGGCAGGAAGTGTATACAGGGCAACCAGACAGAAAGTAGAGGTGGAATAAAGAGAACAGGAGAATTCTGGGAAGAGGAAAGATTCAGTCTGTATTCATCACCCACGCAGAGAGGAAGCAAGATGAGAATGCCTCACTGATAACAGGTACAAAGCCATGTGGCTAACACAGACAAGAATAATGGGTTTATTAAGATGTAAGAAATAGTTAATAAGAAACCTGAGCTAATAGGCCAACCAGTTTATAATTAATCTAGACCTTTATTTGTTTCTTTGGGATTGAAGAACTGCTGGACCACATGGGACAGAAATCTTGGTCAACAAGCGTTCATATCAGCTGTGTCTGGACCTGAAAAAATCCATCATTGTAAGTTTCTCTAATTCACCATTGGCTTACTTTTGCTTACCTGTTCATCATTTCTCTTTATCTCATTAAATCTTTTTGCCCACTCTGAAAACAACCACAGAAAGACAATATTGACATAATAGCATCCTAGGTTTTACTTTGGTAGATTTTTAGTAAAATTGTCCAATTATTTATCTCTTTCTTCTTAAGTCTGAATTATACCATGCATGAAATAGTCAACGTTTTGGAAGAAAGACTAAATTTAGTGCCTGTCCTGGTGCCATACATCTACAGTGTATGTACTAGGACAGAGTAAAAAGGAGGACCAAGAATTTGAAATCATCTTTGGCTACAGAGTAAATTTGAAGCTAACTTGGGATACAAGAGCTTCTTTCTAAAACTGTCATAATACCAGCACTGCAAACACAAAAAGAGTGTTTTTTTTTTGACACAAAGTCAACTCTGAAGAAAGTACAAACAAAGATTTTTATGTAAAACTCAAAGATATGTACCCTCGAGAAGTCTCAGGAAGTAACACATACTGGGGCTGGCATGGCTTATACTTTGCTGGTTTGACTAATAAAATGATGTACATAAATGATGAAACTAAAATAGAAGCTTACCTCAAAACTGACATATTTAACTCCTTTAGTTTATAGTTCATAGATATACAGCTAAAGAGTGTTGGGAGCAGTGAGACCCCCAAATCCTGAATTTCTTGTAATCCTCTGATCTGAGTGCCTACAGCTGCTCTGAGCATGAGACCTTCAGGAGTTCCTGATGACAGGAGAGTGGTTTCTGGTGGGTTTGGCTGGAGTGTGGCTATCTCTATATAATCTGTCCCCGAACACAATAAAGGTGGCATTTTTGAGGAATTCAAGGATGACCCATGTCGCTGTCTGTCTGTCTGAGTGTCTGTGTATTTTAACCTCCAGCCCCTTGCCCGAAGCTCAGTAACTGGGTAAAAGAGCACAGAGCGCAGACATGGGGGCACGGTGTGCGGCAAAAGAGCTTTAATATTAATTTAAGTGTGCATACTTTAAAGCCATATTTGACTTTAAAATGTGCTTTGTCATTCACTATCTATATAACACTAAACAACTATTTGTAACACACAACTTTTCCTTGAATTATGGTGTCTTTTCAATATAGTTCCAGAACTGCAAAGACACCAGGGTGATAGCAGAAATTAGATTTTTCCATGCACTTGGAGATTAAGGACTACCATACCTATCATTTTTTATATTTCTTCTTTCATCTGTTACAGTCTTATCTTTTGGTTTTTCAACATAATTATATAAAAGAAACTGCAAAGAAAAGATCCCTGTAAAATCTGTATTACTACAAACTTTATACCCTGAATTATGGGGGTTATAGAGGCTAGAAATGGAGAGATATAGGAAAAATATATTTAATGATCACATAGGGAGAAAAAAATGGCAGTGAACTAGTTAGTCTCAAAGCCTAAAGTTGGCAGTTTTAATCAAGGACAGAGTTTTATGGTTTTTCTAACAGTTGTCATGGATCCACTGAGAACCACACTATTATATATCTTGTCAAAAAGAGTCTGGTGTTATGATCGCCTGTAATTATTGTGATTTAGGACACTTGAACAGGGGTAACACACAACAGCTAGGGAACTGAAGGCCTGTGATTTAACTGCTCCACATTCTGCCTACTAATCGTGTCTTAGTCACATTGGTCCTGATATACACTGGGGTCCATGTGAAAGATGTCTGTGAAGGAAATCAAAACAGGAAAACATTTTTTTTCTTTTTATCTTTCTCTATTATCTGTAAATATATATCATAGTAGATAGCTAATTATACTTTTGTTGTGCTTGGGATTGTTGAATTGCTATGTGAACTTCAATATAGGACACTGAATAACTAACAAGGAGGAAATGGGATATATGTAGTGACTCAGATGCCACCAACATGGTGTTCAAACACAGCCTTTACAGGCAAAGGTGCTTACTATGTGTCAAGCAGTCTGTTTCCGCATTGCTATAGAAACATCAAACTTTCCCAGAGACTACACAGCCCAGAGACAGGTAAAAACAAACGCTACTGATCAAAAAAAAAAAAAAATAAATAAATAAATAAAAAAGTAACATTGTAGTTGTTTGAAAGTAAATGCCCCTAAAAGGGAGTGGCACTAATGGGGGTGGAGGACTTGAAGGAGTAGGTGTGTTCTTAGTTAAGCAAGTATGTCGCTATGGAGGTAGGCTTTGAAGTCTCATCTATGTTCAAGCCATGTGAAGTTTGTCTGATGACTTCCAGCTGCCTGTGAGTCAAGATGTAAGAACTCTCAGTTCCTCTGCTAGCATCATGGCTGCCTGCATGCTGCCTTGCGTCTTACCATGAGAATAGCAGACACAAGCTCTGAACCACAATTAAATATCTTCCTTTATAAGAGTTGTCAGGGTCATGCTATCTATTCACAGTCATAGAAACCCTAAGAAAATTGGTACCGAGGACTGGGGTATTGCAATGATAAGGAAGACCATGCTTTTTCTTAAAGGAGTATGGACCTTTAAAAGTGTGGATTACAAAAGCAGTTGAATGCTTTAAACGCTACTTAATGGGTCATCATTGCAAGAACGTGGATGAAAGTGGGGTTGAGTGTGATTTGAACTGTGGGTGCTGGGTCAAGAGGTTCTAGAGGAGAAGAATATTATTATATGGCCTAGAGACTGTTCTCATAATATGTTGATAAAGAGTGTGGCTGCAGTTTTGTCCTAGTCTAAAGAGTCAGCCTGAGTATAAAGTGAAGAGATTCAGAATAATTCTGTTAGCACAGGAAATTTTAAAACAGCCTAGCATAGACTGTTGTGTGGTTATTAGAGTAACTCTAATAAAAATTTTTAATGAAAAGGAGCAAGCTGAGCAAGCTAAAATGTGAAATGTAAAAACTGAGGAGGAAGGGGGAACCAGGAAGTAGAATGGAACTGAATTCTGTGTTCGAGAATAAAAAGGGAGTGGCTAACTCAGGGCAAGATCCCACCCTACTAAATTTCCAACTTGTAAAATGGAATTAAATTTTTGAGTTAAATGTGGCAGTTTCATGCCTTTTATCCCAGTGTTCCAGAACCTTGCTGATCTTTGAGTTTGAGGCCAACCCAGTTTATAGAGAAAGTTCTAGAAAAGCCAAGCTTAAGTAATAACAGTAACCATCAAAACCAGAAATCTGGTGAAGACATAATTAAAAGAACTTTGAATTCAAGACCAGCCTGGTTTACAGATCCAATATCAGGATAGCCACCATTGAGCAGCAAAAGAAACCAGGGAAACCAAAATACTAGTGAAGATATAACTCAACAAGGGGCTCATGTTTTAGCCCCAATAAACAGTAGTACTTGAGAGCTTTGTTCTGTGGTTAAGGATAATTAACTCATAGGAATTGCCTGTGAGTCAAAGGTGTGGGAACTCTCAACTCCGTCTCTCATACTGGGTTTGCCTACAAGCTGCCTTTCTTTCCACCATGACAATAATGAGCTAAACCTCTGAACTGTAAGTAAGTCACTACAGCTAAATGGTTTCCTTTGTAAGTATTGCAATGGTCATGGTGTCTCTTCACAGTGAAAGAAACCCTAACTGGGACTAAAATGGCACCTAATGGTATTTCACTATACTCACAGATCAGCACCTTGTTCAGCCAACATCAGAAAAGCTTCCTCCTGGAGCAGATGTGAACACATAAAGAGACCCAAACCAGACATTAGGCACAGAGTGAGACCTTGGAGACACAGCTGCAAATGGATTATCTTCATCAAATCGTTCCCCTCAGAACTTAAAAAAAAACCTCAGAAAGAATATAAGAGCCAGAAAGAATGGCGAGCACCCAGAGAACAGCTCCTTCTGAATCAACTAGAGCTCATAAATCAAAGAGGCTAAAGCAGCAAATACCTGGCATGCACAGGTCTGTACCAGGTCCTCTGAGCATGTATTAAAGGTTTTAGTGTGGAATTTTTATAGGAATCTTGAATGTGTAAACTAGTGAGTCTCTGATTTTTGTGCCTTCTTGTTAGCTGTTTTCTTTCAGTTGGTTTGCATTGTCCAGCTATAGTGTTATGGTTTTGGCTTTAGATTTTTTTTTTTGCCATGTTTGGTTGTTATCTTCTAGAAGCCTGTTCTTCTCTAACGAAAGACAGAAAAGGAATGGAGATGAGGAGGAACTGAAAAGAGTGGCAGGAGGGGAAATTATAGTCAGGATATGTTTAGAAACAAAGAAAAAAGAAAAAATGTATAAATAACCAAGAAAACCTTTCTGGAAGAAAAAAGAAACTCATAGATTAGTTTAAGAGCCTCTCATCCTAGGAAAGATATAAAAATTCAGTTCTGAGGATGGTCTCCAAACTCTAGGTGTTCAAAAGTAATTAAACCAACTGGTCATTTGCCCTGCTCATGGTACACTCACAATATATATTTATAATTGTTTAATAAAATGTGACATCTTGTACTCAGGACAGAGATTTGTATTTGGGGTAAGGAAGATTTCAACTATGTATTTTAAGGCAACCCTTCCCTCTTGCACATCACTTATTTTCTGAGTGTGATGAAACTTTCCATCAGCCTATGCTACAGTGGGTTACAGTGCCTCACATATTTAAATAAAAATGTGCTTTCTCCTTTCTCAGTTTCCTTTCAGTTATAGCTTTACCCACTGCACTTGATAATGAAGGTCTATTCTCTTATTTTCACTTCCCTTCTCATTTGTATTTACTTGTCAAGAAAGATTTATCATCTAAACAATGAAACATTCAACATTTCTCCTTTCTGTTCACATTTCTTTCCTTTTAATAAGAAATCCAATAATTGCTCAGTAATTTTCTACTGACTTCATCTTGAGCTTTCAGTACATCACAAGATATTTTATGAAAGGAATCTACCTACCTTCTTCATCATGATTCCCAGATACTCAGAATAACTAGATTTTCATAAACATATTTTAGAATCACCTCCTTTCACTGGTAAAATGTTTTAAAATTACAATTTGTTTAAGTTAGTACACAGTAATAAGCTACATTACAACATTTTCAGACATATGCATCATTGTATTTGTTCATAATTGTTACTTCCATTCACTAACAGTTTTATCTCCTTTATTTCCTAGCGCTCCCTTTATCCAAAAGACGACACATTCAAGTATGGTCACACACACACAAACACACACACACACACACACACACCCCACAACAGATACCAAGGCATCTCTATGGGAGGCTAAAACTAATTGGATTTGTATTCAAGAAAGAAAAAGACAGATCAAATGAGAATTCTTTTTTTAAGAAATTTTCTTGATAATTATTCATGTTGATTTCTATCATGACTCTAAAAGGTTACTCCAACAGTATACAAGGAGGCTTCCTTGCCTCTGCATAGATTCTGGCATAAATAAGCAGTTGGTTTCTGTTTGTTTGTTTGTTTGTTTTGTTTTTAGTGATAGTCATTCTGATTGGGGTGAGATGAATTTTCAATGTATTGCTGGTTTGAATATTCTTGATGGCAAAGGATACCGCACATTACTTTTCATTCTTTGCTCATTTGTATATTTTCCCATGCTGTCCATTAAATTTATTTGCTGATTTATTTTTCATGTTTTGGGTGTTTGAATCTTGGAGGTCTTTACAGATTCTAAGTAGACATTACTTTTTATTCTCAAAGAAGTTTTCTTGTGACTCTACAAAACTACACGTGACTATCATCTCTCCATCATGTCACCTGTTTGACTTGATCCTGTACATGTGGAACTCTCTAAAAATCACTGTACTTATTTTCAAACTTGCTATTTCTTTCTCATACAGAACGATCTCCTAGGGAAGCAAAGAAAGCTTTTTCTCTTGTGGTTTCACACACTTATTAGAACAGGGCCTGACATTTTATATATGGTAATCAATGTACAGTTTTTGAAAAATCCCATTGGAAGATGTAAATGTCAAAGTAAACATTATCCAATTTTATTAAGATCACATTTTTAAGAAATGGAGCTAAGAATGTGCCTAGTGTCTCTTTGTCCAAAATGGAACGTGGGGAAGTAAATGTCACTGAACATCTTAGCAAATTAGAAGAATGGTAAGAGTTTTCTTTTTAAAACTATAAAATGTGTTTCACAAATTTGCAAAATAAAATATTCCACAAAACAAAAGTTAAAGAAAGTACAACCACAAAGCTTCATTCCTTCACTAGTAGCAATCCATGTACTTTCATTTTAGAGAACATAGCCAATTCTATTTATATAATTTCCAAAAACTATGTATCTTGTGAAATTTAATCAAATTGAGGAGAGGGAGATGTGTTCCAAGATGAACTTGGGTGCAGATACAATTTCTTGTCTAAAGTAATTTCTTATAGATTAATTTTTAGTGAATTTCTGACAGTCAAAGAGTATATTGGTAAAGATTATTAAACTTTGAAGAATAAAAGTAAATCTTTAGGGGTGTATGATATGATTTTCTTGTGTGCATCCCATGTGTCCACAGATGCCCTGTGATGAAGGGAGCAGCATCTTTGACTCCCAAGTCCCCTTGTGAACCAATGTCAACACTAACAGTTGGAGAAAGGTTTTTGAAATTGAATAGTTCAGAAAGCTTAGCTGCCTGGAGGAGTGCAAATGCCTGAAGTGAGCAGTTTAGAATTATATTGAAAACAAACAAAAACAAATCTAATGGCTCCTAAGTAGCTGGTTTCATGGGGAGAAGGAAATACATTATTGAATAAAAACAGCTTTTAACAAAGGACAATTTATAATGAAAAATGTCAATTTGTTTCTTCAGAAGTCCTAAATGGATGAACTATTAGTTATTAAATCTATTTCCATTTTTGAGCAACCACAGAAATTAATATGAGCTCCACGGTAATAAGCTGTAAAAATATTAACTGTAATGAAAAGCAAATGATTTAAATTGCTTTCTTTTTCTATCACTTAATATAAAAAAAAGCTATCATACAGTTATAGGAAATGATTCTGTGGAAACCATCCATAGAGACATGACTATTTCATATGGAGGTGCCTATCTCATGTTAACACACCTGTCCTACAGGTGTCGATTATTAGACAAAGATAAATGAATAATTTGCTTGTTTTATAATAAAAATGTTTTTCTTTATGTGATTTTATCTTAAAGTACTAACACTGACATCCTGCTGGTGAGATGCTATCCAAGCCTCTTGCCTGAGTATGAGTTTCAGAACTCATATGAAGAAGACAGGTGTAATGGTTTGCATCTGTAAGACCAGCAGTCTTATGGGAGATGAGAGCAGAAGAATCACCTGGATGCTGGTAGATCAGCAAGCATGGAATTTGCAGCAAATAGTGAAGACAATAGCAACCCTGCCTCAAAAAGGCAAAAGACCCGTAATGATTTAAAGAGTTGTTCTTTAACTTTATATGTGTGCCCTTTGTATACATACACACAAATAATAAATTCATTAAAATAATAAATAACGCAAATATAAATTTATAAGATATCAATAATATATGTGGTTCTCAATTGCATAGGGAGTGTGTCTGCTTATGGTAACAAATAGATCTCCTATATGCTATCAATTTCCTGCAGCAATGCATGGGGATAACATAGCATAATTTACTAACAGATAACATAAACATTACATATATAATGTTATATCTTATATACATGCATATATGTATATACATATTTAACAAAGAGATTAGTCTTTTGTAATGGGTCATTTTTATTATAATGGACTACACAAAACAATTCCAGTAGGAAAGAAAAATAAAGTTGAGTCTTCAGAGAATTAAACAAAGTTCAAGTGTATTGTTCCTAATAGTCTCACACATGACAAACTAAGTTCTCTCAGGGATGATCTCTGACACTACGTCTGAAGTGTTCCTCATAGAGTTTTTTATTTGAGAAACTTAGTGCTCTAGGCTATTTTATTGAAACCTCATAATGGTTTTCTTTGAAAATATTCAAATATCGCAGTGAGTTTCCGTTACGTTTTTGGATGTAGAGTAAAGAAAGAATTTTCCAATGACTAATCACTGGGTTACAGACATGTTGGAAAAATTGTTTGGCCTCTTAACTTTTAAAATCATTGTGTATTTCACTTTATATGAATTTCATAGTAGAAACAGTTCAGAATCTGATTTAAAATTGATTTAAAATAGTAAGGTTGATTGGTACACCAACTATATTGTGTGTCTTGAATGGGGGAATGAAATGCAACTTGCACTAAGATGGTCTCTTTCATAGGTGAGCACTGATGAAGGTTGAATCGGCACATAACTAAGATGTTGTCTAATGAGACTCTATGTCAAGTTCAACCTCAAAACTTCTTTTTAACTCAAATCCTCCAGAATTTCTAGCTCCATTATATGAAGTGGTAGGAAACAAATAATCTACTGAATCCCGTTCATTCCAGTGGCCTGGGTATAATTCTGCATCTATTTTCTTTAAGAATAGAGCTTAGCCTTTAACAGGAGACAAAAATACAATGCTGATTTAGAGAATAATCTTCTAAAATGAAGTATTTAAAGAACTTTGTAAGAGCTGTTACATCTTGGAAACACTGATCAGTTTAGCATCATGATATTTTTATTCTCCATTCATGGATATAGCACATAACTCCTTCATTAAAATGCCTGCTTCTTCTTCAAGACAATAAAACCAATAAAGTTATCAAAGTGCCATAAGAATAAAAAGTTGAGCCTCTATGTGAGTCTATTACATAGAATTTATAGGACTGTTAATTCCTTTCAATATCTTCCAATTCATTTAACTGTTTTAGTGTATGGCATCTACACAGTGATTATCTAAAATCTGCCACAATGTCTTGATAGGCATGCAGTGTATGTCCTTCACCATAGCTAAATAGCTTCCTGAGCTTCCTCTTACCTTTGAGTTAAGTTGTTCTAGGCTTATTTTGTGTGACTGCAAATGAAGGAGTCTGCTGGCATTTCCACAAAGAAAACTCTTCTCTACTAAATTGTGCCAAGAATCTACAATTAGCATCAGAAGCATCACATAAAACTAAAAGGCAGAAGTACAAACATAAATCACAAACAGATTACTTAAGCCTTTTAAATATGGGCATTTACACCTCCCATTAACAAGTTATGGTGGAAGCAGCTTATATAAAGAGAATGAGAAGACATCAAAACTTCATAGTGCCTAGCGGTCTGAAATCCTATTGATTTTTCTTTTACACAGATGGGTACTTGATGAGTAATTTACTCCATGATCACCAAACATGTGTTGACAGACTTCAGATGCCATTATTATGCAAATTATATGACAAGATACTGAAGGCACATTTTAATATGGTCTGTGTTTCCCTTTAGGGTGTTTGATATTTATATAGTACAATCTTCCGAAGTTGTTCTCAAACAGATTTACGGCCATTTACAAAAAAAAAATCTATTGATGACATGGTTGCAATATAGTGGCAAAATAAGGAAAAAAATAGCTTTTGCACCTACCCTTTGAGGAAGTGATTGAATTTATTCACTATATACTTCCAAGTTGGAGAAAAATTGTAGGCACCAAATATTGACTTCCTGGTAAGTACTCAACTGTTCAATTATTACTATTAGCAAAATGCATAACGTTAGCGACTCATTGAATGTTTGAGTGCAATATACATGAAAATGAATGTCCTTTTGATAAGTATTTCAATTGCAGGGTGAATATTTAAAATACATTTGTATACATCAACTTAGTTTTCTTTATTCACGTTGTGTAGTCTAAGTCTTTGTGTCTTCTCTACGAGCGTCTAGCAACTCACCCTTCAAATCTTTTTTAGTACATGGATTTGTCCTCTAGTTCTTCCGATTCCAAAGTTTGCTTTCAGCTTTCTGCACATGTATTGAACTATGAATCCTTTCCTTCAAATTGACTTTTCATTTCTTGCCTTTTCTTGGTTATTCCATTCCCCATGTGACCTCTTCTACATACTGTAGTTCTCTTGCAACATAAAATGTGGTCTTACCAAGTATTGTACATGCATGTATCTTATTTGATACCCTTTTGTATTCTTGCTAAGAAGACAAATTATTATCTGGTCAGTAATCTTAAGACATACCATGCAGAATTTCAAAAATCAATAGACTCTGAATTAGGATAAAATCTAATATAAATTTATGTGACACATATAATAACTCTCTCCAAATCCACAAAATAAACAAACAGTAATATGGAATCTATGTGTAAATTGATGGTCATATTTAAAATGTAGTTGATTGTTGTATCAAACAAAGTTGACCTCAGATACCAAATGTGGTGTAGGTAGATAATAAGAAAGAGTTACAGGTAATGGTGAAATGTATATGTGGGAAATCTGTCCAAATTCTCCTTTCTTTTCTGTGAAGCTAGAAATATTTGTGGGTAAAAAGTGTTTAATAGGAAGTCATAGATCCTGGGGAACACTCTGCTATGACTATTTTGCTAAAAGGTAATATTGTCAAAGTTCTTTCTCAGTATATGTATTTATAACCATCGAACTGGTCACTATGACCAGGTTGGAGAGTTGCTTAATTTTTGCAAGCAGTGGTTAATTAAGAAACTCAAAATGAAAATGTTCTGAGAACAAAATACTGCCAGTGTTCAACCTTACATTAGACATCTATATTGCCCTCATCCCAAGGTTTAGGGGAAACAAAGAAAGAGAGGGCAGAAAGATTGCAAGAGCCAGAGGTCAGAAAGAATGCTATGAAATATTGTCTTGCGGACAATTTATGGCCATTGTACTCATGAATTCCTACCATGTACAGTTACTTGTAAAAGATGTACATAAGATCAAACTAATCAAAATGTAATTCCAGCATGGATGTGGGAGGAGCTCATAATGAGCTATCCTAATCTGTGGCACTCTTGGCAGTTGATGGCAACTGAGAAAGACCTAGTATTTTTTTCTATTGAGATTATGACTACTGGTAGGTTGTCCATACTCCAAAGGAGAGCTCCATATCTGTGAGGATATAAGCAGCATTAAGTGGACACAATTGTATTAGAAAGAAAAAAGAAAAAAAAAGGGTACCATAAAGTTTTAGGGGCTTGGGAAATCAAGAAGGGGAAACTATAGAGAATACATGAACATAATGCATTGTATACATGTATGAAATGCTCCAAAAGCAAATTAAATGGTTTTTAAATAGTGAGTAGAAAGATGATTTAGTGAGTTGAGAGCAGGTACTGTTTATTAAGCAGGCTCAAGTTTGGTTTTCAACATCTGCATCAGGTGTGTTAAAAGTACCTCTTCTCTCCAGCTCGAGAAGTTGTAACACTTTTTCCTTGTCTTTGTAGGCATCAGCACTAAAGCACCCGTACTTAAAACCTGACTCTCACATATACAAATATGTAAAAATAAATCCTGACAAAATAATTAATGTGAGGGTACATTCACAAAGTGCACAGACAAAATCAATTGATCAAAAAGGGAACTCTTACATTTTAAAGAAACATGGACTATCTCAGAAAAAAGTACAGAAAGACTGTATATTAAGACCAGGACACCTGTGGCTAGATAAATCTAATACTGTAATGAGACCCATGAAACATCAACAGTATAGTAGTCTAAACAAAACCTACATAATAACAACAGATGGCATGCCAAAGTGGAAGGGAAATTTCATACTGCCTACCCCTACGTAGAGAGCTGTTGTCAGTCAATATATGTAGAAAAGGAGAGTCAAGTTTTCTCCAAGGTTGAAGGCTCTGATACATTTTATAACCCCATTTAGTCATCTTTAATCATATGTGTAAATGAGCAACATAAATAAACTCAGCATAATTTTCATATATATTCATGCTATATATTAACACTAAGAATTAACAAAGCAAAGCAAATGTCACAAATTTTAAAGAGTGGGCACACATTTTAGGAATTTGAAGTGGGAGAAGGAGACTTGGGAATGATGCTAATAAAGAATTAAATTATTTTATAAAATATTTTAAAATTAAAAGAGAGAAAAAAGTTAAGACAAATTTCAATAATGCAATATTTTTACCTTACTTTATCTCTTTCTAATTCACTAAACCATTAATAGTTGGAAAACATAAGGTGCAAAGTCCTACATGAGTATCTCTTTTAGATTATTAAAAATGATAGCTGAAATTTAAAAAGAATGTCTTTAACAAAGTACATTCACCAAGTAAAATTCAATAAAAGGGTTTCTGAATGACAAAACGTAAGACAGAAACAAACAAAACAATGAAATTCATTTAAATGCAAAAGAATTTCTAAACCACGGTACAGCTTTGCTCTTGGAGTTCCCATCATTAATTGCAGTCTGTTCACAAGAAAATCAATTAACTGAGATAAATTAGCCAAATAAAAATACTCTAGTAGTTTTACCATTTTTATCAGTTAAGAAATGACTTCAAAACTGAGTGGAGCTTTGGGCATAGGGAGTGAGGTAGGAGGGAGGAAGAAAGCTTTGTTTTTTGTTAATAGTGTTACTTAATCAAAGAAAAGTGTAGATTGACCATGACCATTTTTTTCTGGGTGCTTTGTCTTTCAACAAAAAGGAAACTAAAGATTTAGAAAAAGCTTGCTTATTGATTGTTTCAACTCCAGGCATCTACCTGTGTCTGAAGGATCTTTCTTATTTTTGTGTGGCAGCAGGGAAATAACCCATTGTATTTGTGCCTAACTAGTATTAATTCATGAGAGATGGCCATTCAACTTGTTTTGAACTCAGGTCTATAATGGAAAACAAGTTTCATTAAATATTTTTGCACAAAAATTTCTCCCATAGATAAACAAGCAATGATTCATTTGTTATGTTACATAGTAACTATGTGTAGAACTTCAAGGAAAACAGAAATTGTTTCTTAAAGTTGAGGGACAGTTTGATATTTCCACAAGTCATTTTGACTCCTTCTTTTTACCCTAATAATTTGTCATGTCACCTATAGATATTTTTCTTTTAGAATTAAATCAGAGACCTTTTATATAAAAATTATTAATTTTCTACTTGATTTATGCATTAAAATATGTATTCTAAGATAATATATTCCCAATGCATTAAAATTCCTATAGGTGAGTGTTTAGAGGGTAATATGACCAGAATGCAGTTAAGCATCAGATCTACTCTATCCACATGAACCTTCTGTAATTTGTCTTCCACCAAAGTCAATTCTCTCTCAGCTTCAGCTGATAAATTCCAGGAACTATTTAATTCCTTGTCACTATCTAAGGTTTTGTTTAAATTACTCAGTGCATCAGGCTTTATCTTAATTAGAGGGCTATAGATAGGATATGTCTCCTAGTAATCTTTGAAAAGTCATTAAGAGTCTGTAATTAATCTCTCCTAATTTGTACCTCTTGGGGTCTAATTTTTTTAAACCTACTTTATAGGCTAATTAATTAATAGAATATCCTCTTAGTATGTTTTGTCATTGGAAATTTGTCATTTCCAGCAAGGGAATTTTTTTTTACTTCTCCAAACACTCTTTCTAAATTATCTATATTTTATTTTTATTTTTGTGTGTGTGTGTGTGTGTGATGTGGCTGTGTTCTTTTTTTTTTCTTTCTCATGGTTTATTTTTTTTTTATATTTAAAAATTTCCATCTCCTTCCCTCCTCCTCCCCCCTCCCTCCCCTCCTCCTCCCCCTTCCGCCCAATCATACAACAAAAGCATATGCTCATCTATGTTCATAGCAGCATTATTTGTAATAGCCAGATCCTGGAAACAACCTAGATGCCCTTCAGTGGAAGAATGGATGAAGAAACTGTGGAATATATACATGCTAGAATACTACTCAGCGGTAAAAAACAATGACATCTTGTAAATTATCTATATTTTAATCAGCTAGTAAGATGTCATCCATGTAATGATATACTATAGACTGTGGAAATTGCTTATGTATTATTTCCAATGGCTAACTTCCAAAATATTGGCATAGGATGTGGACATTTAACATTCACTGTGGGAGGACCTTCTATTGATATCTCTTAGCAGGCTGAGAATTATTAAAATATACAGCATGAAGGAAATTTTTTCTGTATTTTTCTTGTAAAGTATAGTGAAGAAACAATGTTTTAAATCAAGAACTATAAGAGGCCATTCTTTAAGTATAGAGAAGGCAAAGGAATTGCAGACTGTAGAGAGCCCATCTGCTGAATCACTTTATTAATAACTCTTAGATCTGTTACCATTTTCCACTTTCCAGATTTCTTTTTAGCAGCAATTACAGGAGAATTCCAAGGCCTGGTTGATTCTTCAATATGCTGAGCATTTAATTGTTCCTATACCAACTGGCCTGTAGTTTCTCTATTTATTATTAAAGATCATTGCTTAGCCCATACAGGTTTGTCTGTCAACTATATTCAAGGTATGACTGTTGGTGCCTTTGGAAGATTGGCAGCTGTTTTCCCTTTCTTGTACAATTGGAATGGTCAGTGACTTTTCTTTATAAAATCTTCCAATATTTTTCCCAGAATTATGTGTTAAATATAGGGTTTGTTTCTGAGATTGGAGGAATGTTAATTTGAGTATTCCATTGCAGTAACAAATCATGTTACCATAAGTTTAATGCTATGTTAGTTACAATTGGCTTTATTTTCCTTGCTAATCTTCTTGTCCAATACAGTTGACCCATGTTGTACTCTGTTTTACCTGAGATAAAGCTTAAATCCTGAAAAACTGAATATTTCCCTCCTAATGAGGCTAATTTGGATGTTAAGATTCTTGTGCAATTTTTCTGACATCTGCACCTGTGTCTATAAGGCCTTCAATGAAAATATCATTTATTTATATTTTTAATATTTGTCTTTGTTCATTATTGAAGTTTGTCAAAATATTTGCTTTATGGTTTCACCTGAATTTTCTGTTCTCTCCTCTATAGCTTCTCTATCATTCAGAGATGTATGGTTTCTTATTACAGTCATTCGGTTCTTTACCTGCTCTTGGAAAGAGTTTCCCCATGGATACAGGAAATTACTTAACTGAATTTTTCATGGGGACCTATATTAGACCCCTCAAGGAGTTTCCTGATGACAAATGGTTACCTAGATTGTTTCTTGTTGACCTACTTTCATTGGTCCAATGCCTGCCTATGCCACACCTTCTGCATAATCCAGATGGGAGAGATAATTCTCTTTGAATTATGCTTAGAAAAAAACATTGTTTCTAGGTATGCCCTGTTGACAATTCCTTTTTAAGTGATCATGTTTGCCAGAATTGAAATACTTTACATTTTTATTTTTCTTCAAACCTCTGGAAATGACCTCTCCTATCCATACATCATCATGGTCATGACATTCAGTACTGACTGTATTTCATCACCCATTTCTCAAAGGGTGCTGATCTTGCCTTTAAAAGTCTAATTACACTTTTGTATTGTGCATTCAAAAGTCAGAGATTTAATTGTTGTGTATCTAGCTTCTGAATCTGGTATTATACTATTTACTGCTAAAGTCAGTCCTTGTAAGAAATTCATGAAGGCTTCCTTTGGGACCTGTATAACTTTAGTGAATGACTTGATATATTTCCTCCTTCTCCAATTCTGTACCAAGCATTTAAATGCTGTATGGCATAAATACAAGATGGTGTCATGATATAGTGATTGACTTTGTATATAGGCATAATCTCCCTCTCCAAGAAGTTGGTCTTGGAAGATTTTCATGCCTCTACTTCTACTTCACCATTCAGTGGTCCTAACCTCATCTTTCCACCATTTCTTCTACTGTAATTGAGGATCAGGCTCCTAGACTGTTTTAACCAAGTTTCTCTAGTACCAAGAGTTAATTCTATTACAAGTTAACCAGAAGTTTAACATCTGCTTCACAAAAAGTGAAGGCATGTGATATAAGATGATCACCTTAACTCTAACATTTGCACAGGATTTCATTTACCTCTTACATAGGCTTGGTGATATCTATCATTTAGTAGTTCCTGTAAGGTAACTGAATAAATTAAAGTTGGTTGTTGAAAATCTCAGGCTGTTTCTTTCTAACTTTTTAATGCAACACTGAAATTATTCTTTATTAAATTCCTCTGTCTGGATCTGAATATCTGTATGGTTTGTTTTATTAAGATTTTCTAAAACTAGTACCTTAGCACTCATATTAACAAACTTTTTGTGATAAAATGATAAAACTGATAGTTTATAACTGGCATTACTCGAGTCACATCTAAATTAGTTATTCTCTCATCTAATTGCTTCATTTTCAAACTGTCCAGCATATTATTACACAAAGACCTAAATCCCTCCATGTTTCGAGTGTTTTCCATTTTTCAAGATCTCCTGAGTAAATTGGGAGCATGGAGACCTTCTGGGAGGGTCAAAGGAAAGAGGAGAGGCAGGAAGTAGAGCAGAGAAAAATGTAGAACTCAATAAAAATCAATTAAAAGGGGTTTTCCATTTTTAATGTGGGAAAACTCTCTCTTTTAACTAATTCCTCCATTTAGGAATTGGCAATTGTCTTAAAAAATCTGCCAATAATGTCAATGAACTGTGTGAAATAGAATGTCTGAGCAGAGAACACAGGCAGTGGGACAGCTTGGAAGGAGACAGCTGCAACTACAAGCCAGTAATTACGAGCTGAGAGTGGCAGCCTGAGAAAGGGGTGTGTAGCAAAAGCCGACAACCAATGTTGGAAAGACAGGGAGAGAGCCAGCTGTCTAAAACACTCACAAAGGGTTGTATGGAAAAAGCACAAGTGGTAGGGGATACCTGAAGGAAGAGCCAGTAAGTCTAGGGTAGATAAGTCTTGTCGCACTATGTCCATCCCTGTGGAGTTTGGGACTATGGAATTTGTCATTGATGACTTATATCTTAATCATTAGTTTGATGGCATGTTTTAATATATATGTTTTAATTCTATAATAATTTGCTTATAGTTTATTGTTACAATCAATCATCACTTACAGAAAGCCACCATAATATTTAATTTTTTTGTTATAACAACATATTCCATGGAATAAATTTATACACATAAAGTCCTTTGTATGAGTTCTTCCTTTACTATTTCCAGTGTTTTTCATTTCCCAGTGTTGATCACACTTCAAAGTCCTAATATCTTATATTATATGAAACACATTTTTATGATAATCCTGCATATAGTAAATGAAATTTATTTACTTTATTCCATATATGATGAATATTTTTCATTAGATGTAAAAATTCCTTGACATACACTTCCTCTAATGTTTCTGTTTCCTCAATTAATTTTGTTACATTCACTAGTATGAACTGTTACTTTATTATCACTATTCATTTTTACATAATAGGCATGTAAATTTTATGGCATGTGTATAGAAGTAAAAAATTCACAGCTTTGTGGAGTCAGTTCTATACTCTTATATTTATGTGAAATTCTTACTTTAGTTTTTTTATTAATTAGATTTATTTATCTTAAATCCTGAGGACAGTTTTCTCTTCCTGTTCTTTCACCATTCTCTATCCCATGTTTGCTCTATGCCCCCCCACTACTCCTCAATTTCCATTCAGAAAAGGGCAGGCATCCCACAGATATTAACAAAACATGGTATATCAATTTACAGTAGGACTAAGCATAACCCCTTGTAGAAAGGCTGGGAAATATATCACAATATGAGGAATAGGTTCTCTAAGGCCAGTTAAAGCATTAGAGTTATCCCTGTTTCTACTGTTAGGAGTCCCCCAAGTAAATAAAGCTACACAACTGTCACATAGATGTTGAGGATTTATGTCAGTCCCATGCAGGATCCCTGGTTGTCAGTTAAGACTCTGTGAGGTCCTCTTTGACCATATTAGTTGATTCTGTAGGTTTTCTTGTGATATCATTGACCCCCCCCCCCCGGCTTCTATAATCCTTTTAGCCTCTCTTCAGGTGTTAAAAAATAACATCATGAAAATTGAAAGCAAATAATTTAAATGCATAAGGATGAAACTAGAAAAAATAATCCTGAGTGAGGTAACCCAGACCCAGAAAAACAACTATGGCATGTATTCACTTGTAAATGTATATTAACTATAAAGAATAACCATGCTACAGTCCTCCAACACAAAGAGCATAGATAACAAGGAAGGCATAAGAAGGAGTATTTGGATCTCCTTCAGAAGGGGAAATACAAGAGACTGGAGAATATAGGGATGGGAACACAAGGGACTAGGCGAGAGTGTGGATGAATTGGGAGAGTGCTGAATAAGATCACTGGAAAGGGTGGGGTTCATTTGGGATCAGGTAGGACCCTAGTACAAGAGAAACTCCCAGGAATCTATAAGGATGATCCCAGCTAAGATCCCTAGTTGTTGCAAAGAGAGAGGACCAGCTTGTTTGTCCCAGCTGCCCGGCTAGCATACATACAGAAACTTTATTAATTAAAACATTGCTTTGCCCATTAGCTCTAACTTCTTATTGGCTAACTCTTACATCTCAGTTTAACCCATTTCTATTAATCTGTCTATCACCACGTGGCAGTGGCTTACCAAGAAAGATTCAGCATGTCTGTCTCTGGTGGCTCCATGGTTTCTCTCTCCTACTCTGCCTTTCTTCCTCCCAGCATTCAGTTGTCTTCCCCACCTACCTAAGTTCTGCCCTATCAACTAGGCCAAGGCAGTTTCTTTATTCATTAAACAATGAAAGCAACACATGGACAGAAGGACCTCCTACACCACCTAGAATTTTTATTTGTACTTTTCGATTCACATGGTGGCTGATATTCTAGCAATCAAAACAAAATTTTGAGTAGAATGAATGCTTCATTTCAGAGATGCTTACATAAAGCTTAATGGGATATAGCAGACACCACAAAATTCAACTTCTTAAAATTCTGGACAAGAACCTGTCATTAAATTTGTCCCCCTTTTACTAAGGGGAATGATGACAATTGAGAAGTGACTGAAGTGTTTACCACATTAGTTAGTCTAATATTTTAGTATTCATTATGCACATAATATCTTCTATTTGATCTGAGAGGAAATGAAAATTATCATCAATGATAACTTTATGGCATCAGGCATAAATGTGAGTGAGTTTGTAACTGCAGCACTGATGGAAGTGGGAGAATTCCAAAGAAGCCTACCAAAGTAGACATAGACTCAGATGCCCTTAGAAATTGTGTGTTTATTTTGGAACATGCTAAAGAATCAAAAGAGTGAATTTTGATATTGGTAAAACCATTAGCTATTCCTATGAAGAATCATTATCTCATAAAAAAATAAGTATGCTTTAAGATTAAGTTAGGTTGTTGTATGACACGGATTCATTAAATTTTATTCCATAAGAAGCAAGCAATATAAACATTCTAACTAAAAACTTAATAATAAATCAGTGTGGTAGTCTCAATACGACTGTGATTAGAATGCATGGTGAGTATTTAGGAAGTTTAGCATGAGGAAAAATATATCTATAGAAGTACCCAAAATGTAATAATAGTTAGCTAATTTGAAAACGTTGATCCCTGTAGTCAAGTTGACTGGTAGAAAATGAGACACTCAAGGTTATAGACACAGTTTTAAGTTGCAATGACTTTTGGGTCTCTGTAAATTTATGATTAAATGGTTATTCCTAATTTTTGTATTTCATGGAAAGTTTATGTAGTTTTTTCCACATGTTAATACATAGAATATCAGAATATATTTCATCTAAAAATAAATGAAAACATTTTCATTTTCTACTGTTTTCCAATCTGTAAACCGTGAGACTTTTCTCTCAGGAGCCCTTATGACACTGTTACTGGCATTCAGAACACAGTGACATACTTGACATCCAATTTACATAATTCTAGGTATATATGGGAGGAAAGAAACTAATGTGTGTGTCAGGAATATCTGTGTGTAACTACTGAAAAATAGCCTATAATTCTCAAGATACCTGTTAAGCAATTCTACTGTCATCATATCCAAAAAAGAATTAAGAGTGTCATAATAAATATACAGACAAAAGATAATATGCCAATCAATGTTACAGGAAAATGCAAAGGTAGTAGTTTGTTTAGAAGTCTGCATGTCAAATTGAATAATCTTGTATTGTCTTGTTACACATGTATATAAAAATAATAAATGAGCATGTATTTACACATAATGTATACATATTAATCCTTGTACAACTCTATCAATTAGTTTAATACTCAAAGACATCAAAACTGAGTTTATAAACTCTCGCTGGAAGAATCATCAGTCATTACATTTTTAGGTAATGAAGCATTTAAATGGTGTAGGGAAATGTAATATTTTATATCCATCTGTATTCAGAAAAACCAACTTGTAAAACGCAATTAGATGGTGCACTAACAATTTTATAAAACTGTGATAAATACTCTCAATTTCAATTAATACCAAAATAAAAATTTAGTATGAACCTACTGAATGAATATTTGCATATATTGATAAAACTGACGTTTTTATCCTCCCTTTCTCTCTCCTTCTCAGAGTATATATGAACATAAAAGAGTATAAAAGAACATATATACTTTATATATAAAATTCATCCCTGTTTATGAATATATTTTCATAATTATTTTTTAGTTAGTGTACGGTTGTTTCTGTTTCACCTTTTTCTTCTTAAGTTTATAATCATGAAAATACTCCAAAGGCCCATTTGTTGAAGGATGTATTCCTAGTTCCAAAACAACAGAGTCAAACCATAGTACACCAAACACTCTTTAATCCTGAAAAAAAACTAAAACTTTTTTCGTTTTAGATTAGGCATCTGTCGCATAGAGAGATAGCTGACTAACCCAATTAATTAGTGTGTATCAAGAAATCAAGTTTTCTATATATCTCTACATAAACTTTGTTTCAAATTTTGAATTTTTTATATTTATACAAATATTCTTGATATTTAACGGTTCTTTAAAACTTAGTATGGCTGGAAATGCCACACAGTTGGTGCAGTGCTTATCTGGCATGCATAAATTTCTGGATTTGACCAATGTGATTTGTAAACAGTGTGTGGAACACACAAACCTATAGACCTAGTACTCAGGAGGTAAAAAAGAAAGATCATAATTTCAAAGAGATACTGCACTACATGGCAAGCTTAAGGGTGGCCTGAAGAACGTGAGACCCTGTCTCAAATTTTACATATGTGTGTCTGTGTATAAGATGGGAAAAGTACAGGTAAGTCTATTGTCACAATGTCACAGTTATTTTACGCATTGAGGAAATCATAGTGAATTATAATCCTCAACACCACCTCATAAAATGACAAAGAATTTTTGAAATTTTCCATTCTAAATTTAGGATTGTGAAGTGGTGAATTGTGTTGTGTGTGCATGCATGGAGGTTTGCTTGCTGCTTTGGGAGCATGCAGAGACTAGAGGTCAAGGGTGAGTGTCTTCCTTTACCATTCTCTACCTGCTTATCTGATGAAGATACTTTCACTAAAGCTGATGCAAGGCTAGCTATGAGCCCTGGAATCCATCTGTCTCCACCTCCTTGCACAGGGCTTACAGGCATGGGCCACCAGTCCTGGATTTTACATCCTTGTTGTTAAATGTTTGGTATTTTTAAGTGGAGTATGAAGTATATTTCACTTGAAGCTCAGTGACAATATAAAAATCACTATAACAAGACTGTAGTTTCATACAAGTTTTAGAATGCTAACAAGAAGTTCAGAGAACTAGTATCTAACCATCAAATTTGTCTTTTAGATTCATTTATTCATTTTATATTATGTGCACATGTGTATGCTTGTGTGAGTTTGGGGGATACCATGTGTATTCAGCTCTTCATGGAGGAGAGAGGCCTTCAGATCCCTTGGAACTGGAGTTGCAGGCAGCTGTGGGTCAGATGACATGGGTGCAGAGAACTTAAAGTGGGTCCTCTGGAAGAACATCGAGGTCTTAAGCACAGAAACTTTTCTCCAGCCCACAACCTGTAGATTTGGGATCACTGACTATTTTTAATATTATGCCATGTATTTGAAATCAATCAATTCATGCTGAGGCATTGTAAACTAAAGTTCACACTTTGTATTTTAAGTTACCTAATGTTCTTTTCTGCTCCAGGACCTCATTCACAATGTGTTCCTCATGCTTCTTTTCTTGTTTTTGTATGGTATTCTTAGTTCTGAGTGATAGTGGGTAGATTTTTTGTAGAATTATCATAAACTGGAATTTTCTGTTTTTAAAAATAAAATCAAGTGACAATTCTGCATTTCATTTTCTGTGTTTCACTTGGAATAGCTATAAAAAAAGACTTACCAGAAGTCAGGCAGGGATTAAGCTATGTTCTGTATTTTTATGGTTCTTACATTTGGCCTCCTGTGCCCCTTCAGCCCAAGGCTTTACTCACGGAGGGTGTCTGTATCAACAGCTCTTTTCTTACGATGACTCCTCTTTTCTTCTGGGACTAAAAGGTAATTGCGGCTTCACACTTACTAATCCTAGGATATTTTACCTCTGCTCATGATTTCCCAGACCAACAAAATTCTTTGTAAACAGTGCCTCTATTAAGCTGTCCTTGTGTCATCTTAATAGAGGTATGCATGTTCTTTCCCCACTGGTACCCTGAGACTTCACCATTGAGTCAAATTTCAATCTTTCTGACATTGAGACAGAACTAGCCACCTTTAAATGTATCTCCACGGAACTATAACACTGATGCAAGAAATTGTTTGAGGATAATTATTTGTATTCTTGGATAAGTGCTCCTGTTTCTTTGGCATCTCTCCATATATAGCACAACCCTGATAATGATTTATCTCCTCCTATTTCTTTGCTCTATAAAAGTTGGTAAGATTTCAAATGAGTTCATTTTATGTCATTTTTTAATCAGTGCTTGTTAAGGTTAAATGCTTATTGTAATCACGGTTACAGAGAACAGCGATCAGTTGTTATTTTGTGATCCTTCCTATGGGTTGATTAATCCTTTGTAAGAAACCTCACTCCCCTGCCTTGTTCTCATTTCCAGCACGTGCAAGTGCTTCTAACTCATCTGGAGGAGTAAAGCTTTCCAGCTTCCTTCTGAACTAATCATATGATTAAAAGCATAACGGACTTGCCATTTGAGTTCCTTAGGCAGATTAACACCACTCCTTTAAAACAGCCTATTTCTTTGGTGCAGAAAACTAAACAGACATGCTTTGGCCAAATACATGACCAGAAAAGTAGGTAAACATAGTTTGTAGGTTGTTACTTGAATCCGGTGAGTGTATTCAATGTAGTACTTAAAACTGAGGTGATTTTCTATCAGCCATACCACTGAGAATTTTTGGAAAATGGAAAAGAGTATACAAGTAGCGAGTGCCACAAGGAGACAAAAATCAAATTACAAAACTACTCATATAGTCATAACAGTTGTTTAAATTTAATGAAATGAGCTATGAAATCTTGGAGAGAAGATTCCGTTACGTGTATTAAAACTTGCCAATAACCTTACCACAGTAACGTATGATAGGTGGTAAAAATGTCATGTATTTGAACTTTATTGACATTGCTCTAATCATGGCAAAAAAAGTATAGGAAAAGCAACAGTGTTGTGCTTCTGATGTAAGATCTTTAATCAGAATATTTGTGTTAAATGAACATACATGGAACATGTGTCATGACGACATTTTATTAGACCAATGTATATGCTTTATGACTTTCATTGGAGTAGGTAACACTAATTGTGTAATTTAAAATGCCTTTTTCTTTGCAAATCTTTTAAAAATTATTTTATATCTGTAACACTTCATGAGGTCATTGGGATATACAAAAGAGTATCTATGATTATCTGACAACATAATGATGTGTTATATCCAATCAATATATTCCTTGACTTTTCTAGAGTGAAGAATCATAGGTGTTAATTATAACAAAATTATAGAGACAGGATGGTAAGAATTTCTGAAGGATTTTTGTATGCTCTGGCTTTAACATGTGTTATTTAGCCCAACATCCTGGATGTGAGAAAAATAAATGTGTTCAAAATTGTATTAGTTCTTCACATTGTGAGACAGTGGCTAAATCGATCTTCAGAATGTTCAGTTTAGCTGAAATCTTCTTTGTCAAGTAATCAATGTGTTTACCGAATGAAAAAAGTAGTGTCAAGGAACTAGAGAGACAAAGTTATTTGGGAGACGTAACACAGGGCAGAGAAGATTTACCAACTTGAACTTCACCATCATTAGTCAGTTCCTATGGTATACGGGAGAAAAGTGCAACATCTGTTTGCATGTTTCTGCGGGGTAAGAGTGAGGTAAGCACTTGACCCCATGAGTAAACACTGAGAGAGGATTCAAAAAAGAAAAAAAAAACTCTGCCAACAGATGGTGTGGTATTCATTGATGTCTTTAATTCTAATTTCAGAATTTGTAACTACTTTAGGAGCTGAATTAAAATGCATAGACCTCCAAGAGAAATATGATTGATAGGTAATATACGATTAAACGGTTCCTTTTTGATCTTTGTCTTTCCTTTCATCTGTAATCTCTAACAGGGAGGAAAACATGCCAGGGGTGTATTATAATGGCTGTACTATGCGCTGTTATTCCGTTCCCTGAAATTAGTTAAGGTGATCATATTTATCATTCTTTAAATTGTGAAAAATAGGCATCGGGTTCTGAAAAGAAGAGAGCCTTGAAGAAGTGTCCTTGATGCTGAACAAGGCTTATACAAATGGCAATCTATTGAGCTCAGAATAAATGAGGCAATTACTACTCAGTGTTACAGATGGAAAAGCTGAGTCACCAGGAGGTTAAGTGACTTGCTTAAGGTTACAGAAGAAACCATTAGCAGTACTGTGTCTCTATACTGTTTTTTTTTCCCCCTCTTTTATGGTTTCCGCAGTACAGCAAGAAATAAAGAAAGGTAAATATTCTCTCTATACACAGCTCAGTCACTGTTACAGTTTGGCTTGTGGAAACAATGAAAGTTTAATTTTTTGTTTTGATTTGCTTTTTATCCACATAAAAACATTTTAGTTCTTATTTATTTTGTTCTTGTCAGAGGAGAAATTGGTTTGTTCTATAATGTCACCCAAAAGAGGCATCAACTAGTAGACAGGAAAATGTTCTACATGTCAAGAAACTATTTTATATACAAAATTATTTTTTTGTCTTTCAGCTACTTGTTTCTGTGGAAATCACTTTGAGCAACCTTAATTGCATAAAACAAAATTAATTTTGTCTAGTATTGCATAAATGTATAGTACTACATATTTTCTTGATGGATATTTTCTGATATTTATAAATAAGAAAAGTTAATAAAGTGTTTTAATGTAGCAAACACAAAGTATGTAATATTTGGAAGTTGAGTAATTTTATGTGAGCCATTCAATTGACCATGTATGTATGTGTTCCTTTCATTTTCCTTTCAATAGACTATATTACTAGTTTTAGAATTATAGAAGAAACTTGGCAGAGGATAAATTTCTTACATCTATTCCTTCACAGAAATTATCTTTCTTTTTTTTACAAACATAAAAAGCATGAATTTCCCTCTCTCTCTCTCTCTCTCTCTCTCTCTCTCTCTCTCTCTCTCTCTCTATCACATCCCTGTCTATCAATCTATCATTTATCCCTCCATTCATCATTTATCTATCTATTTATCACTTACCAGTCTATTATCTATATCTCTATTCTAATGGTTCAGTGATAAGTAATATAGCCATGAGAGCATTTTTACTATTTTAAAATTACATTTTCACACAATGTTACATTTATTGACACCATGGGATTCATTCTGTTCAGTCATATATGAGTTCATTTCATGGATGAGAATGTAACTCTCATTTTTAAATGAGAAAATTACATCTTTCCATCTGCAGATGGCTCCATACTATGAAATTTCCCCTTGTTACTTGAGGTTTTTTCTAAAATATTCCCATAGGTATATTCTTGTTTTCTCTATAACTGTATTATAGAGAATTTTATTTTCTGTTAAATTGTGTATATATGTATAAATACATATATATATGCACAATTCTTGTAAGAATTATAGAATAGGCCTTCTTACAAGAATTGTGCATATGTGTGTGTGTGTGTGTGTGTGTATATACAATTAACCAGAAAATAAAATTCTCTATAATACTCTATAATGCTATAAAATATATACATAGACTTACATATAGATACAAATGCAAAATTTCTATAATTTGTCAGAGATGTTTCCTCAATTGCAATTTCTTCTCCAAGTAAGCTCTCACCCAAGAGTGGTTAGTCTTATTTGTCAAAGGAACACAATATTTGTTATTGGTGATGTCTATTTTAAAAAAAAGATTTATAACCGAAGCGCATATTATCATTGAGATATATAGGTCCTAGGAATCACCAAGCAATATTCAAATCAGTGTACTGAAAAATAAAGTTTCTTCAGATCATACTGTATAATTATTTTCTCTTCGCTTGCACATTAATCGCAACAATATTTCTTTCTTTTGAATTATGTTTTCTTGGTTTAATTTTGACATGCTTTTAACGTTATCAATACTTCTTTTGTTGTTTCTGTTTGTCTTTATTTTGCTTTGTGGCTTGATATTTTTTCTTCTTTTCTTCAGTTTTTAACATACTTAAAATATATTTATTTGTGTTCTCCCATTCATTACCTATATGGTTTCCATGAATAAAACTATAAGAGATATTGTTATAGTGTTAAGACCAGCGGTTCACAACCTTCCTAATTCTCTGACCACTTCACACAGTTACTTATGTGGTAATGACACTCAACTACAAAAATATCCCGTTGCTACTTCATAAATGTAATATTGCTACTGCTATGAATTGTTAAAAATAATCTAACATACAGGATATCTGATATGCAACCTTCATAGGAGCCACCCCTGGAGGTTGAGAACTACTGGTGAAGACTGTAGTTCTAGTAAATTTTAGCTGCTTATCACATTTGGAAAATGTTTCCTCAAATAAGAATGAAAATGTTATAATTGGAAGACAAAGTTTTGAGCTAATGGGAGCTCACCAACACCACCCAGACTGGAAAGGAACAAGTTTAGGACCAAACTAGTCCCTCTGAATGTGGTTGACAGTTGCATGGCTGGGGCAGACTGAGGGACCACTGGCAGTGGCACCAGGGATTTATCCCTACTGTTTGTACTGGCTTTTTGGGAACCTGTTCTTTTTGGATGAATACCTTGCTCAGCTTAGATATCTTTGGACCTTCCTGAAAGCAATATACCTTACCCTTTCTGAGGAGCGAATGGGCGGTGAAGTGGGGCATACATGGAGGGGAGGGAGTGGGAACTTGGATTAGTATGTATAATGAAAAAGGCAGTTTGTTTTCTTTTTTAAAGGGTTATATATGGAAGTTTTGGTCCATAAGTAGTAGATTGAGAGACAATTGGAACATCTGGGCTCTGAACAAACCATTGGTTAACCCACAGAATGATTGCAACTTTCTGGCATTATATCTAATGAACAGTTAGAAACTACAGGAAAATATAAGAACTGTTTGAAGGAATCAAGTCACTGGACAATAGCATTGAAGAATAAATCTTTCCCCATCCCTGTTTCTATACATCTTTCTGCTTCCTATCTTGCCAAATGTGATCTTCTATTTAACTAAATACTTTGTGCTGCTATTTCCCATCACATAGACTGAGCCAACCAAGCATTAACTGAAACTTTTGAAACAATGAACAAACAGGAATCACTTGTCCTCTTTAGTTAAGAGAATTAGGCATTTGTCATAGCAACAAACACTGACCAGCAGAAACTAATAAAACCAAGTATATAGTTGTTTCAGGGACTATCAGGTGAGGTATCCATACTAAAAGTCTTTTGAATAGGGAGGAATTCACAAAGGTTTAGTATAGAAGGAGAAAGAAATGCCAGAATACTTGCAAAGAAGGCGTAATGATGAACTCTTGAAAAAAATTCATTGGATGGGAATTAACATCAACAATTCAGTTAGTAAACTGTGATAATTATGGTGGAAACATATGATAATTTGGGTGGAAACAAATATTCCAATAGTAATGTAGATACTTTCATATTAGACTGTAAAAAAGAAATTGCCTATCTTTTGCCCATTCCCTGTGTCTTTGTAAGAAGCTTTATTTAAAGTCTGGAACTAATTAATACTGCAAAAATAATTTAAATTTGAAGCCAAGAGTTTAGATGTGTACCTGGCATTTCTGAAAGTTTATACCCATATTTATAGTGAGAACTGGGATATGAATGCAAAGCAGAAAAATTGAAAAAGTTCAGTTTATCCATGTAGAAAATGAGGGTTTGACTACTTAAGAGATTAGTACAAATTTTATAAGTTGTGTACTTCACACTAGGAGGATAAGAAAAGGTGAGAAGGTGTTTAAGGAAGCAACGAGACAGCATCCATCCATCTGAGAGTGAAAATTCAAGTGATAATCAAAGACCTACTAAGGAATCATACTCCCAGAAAGCTAGCTAGGCACTTCATCCCAATAATTGATCACACAGGGTTGGTTAATCTGCCATGACTCTCAAAGACCCTGATAGCCATGAGCAATATGACCTTTCTACCATTCTTAATGACAGCAAACCCCAGTCCTGACACATGTGATGTTTTAGTTTCAACATGAAGAAAAGAAGTTATAGCTTTCAAAGAAACACCGAGATGACAGACAATTCAGAGTGTGGTCAGGTATTCTTCTGGCAGTCCCCGAAAGGATGGTGTACGGAACTATTGAAAAGAAGCTGAAGCTTCAGGGGAGAGCTAGGGGATCAAAGGTGAAAATAAGCTGCTGCATCTGTTATTGAAAGTTGCAGACAGTAAAGAATGAGGACAGTGACAGGCTAGGGTGGGGGTGTTGGGGGCACAGCTGGTAAGACCATAGAGGCAAGCCTTTCGGGATCTGTCAGATCTCAAACTAACCTAACCCAAACCTCAGGTAGATTAGGTATAGAAGTGTAAGATTTAATCTTTGCCCTAATGTGTTTGGTTTAGCTTTGTTTACATTCCTCCTTTCTATGTCACCATTTTCTCCTTTTAAATCTTTTCCATTGTACATTTAAAATTTTATAAGGGAATTTACATAGAAATTTGCCCTGAGGCTGAAGAGCAACCTTTAGACATGAATGTTCGAGAAATACTGAGACTGTTCAGAATTTGAAGAATTTGGGGATTTAAGGAAAAGATTGTCGAATTATGAAATGATTGAGTATTTTGAGGAAAGAGATATGACTGGACTATGTGTGCTCCTATCACACCTAAAGTGTTGAGGAGTTGATATGCAGCTGGTATGTGCGATTTGTTATTTGAGTATAATCTTGTAACTCTGTGTGTTTTTATTGGCTGACTCTTGTGATAGTGCTATTTCTTCGGCACCCGAAGGGATATTTTTGTAATATGTAAGCATTAAAAGTATGGTTAGGTTAGATTGAATTGCTCTTCTTAGTTTCCCATCTCTGTGAATTTAGATTTGACATTTTACTTGATCAAGCCAGTAAGATTTGTGAAGAAATTTTACATCAAGGGTAAAGAATTAGGATATATTCATTCCATTTTATGATAATTTTCCTATACCAATTAGCAGTTTCCTGGAAAATAGTTGTGTTGTTTCTCTGTGGATGTGAAACTTAAATAAAGGAAAAAATTATAGCCCTGCACACTCATGAAATATAATATGACCCAAGAAATATATACATATCATTTTAAGTCCCTGGAATATAAGGGAAATGTTTTATCACTCTGCAACCCTCTAAATTGAATAGTGAAAAAACATTTGTTCACTAGATTTTGAAGCACAGTTTTTGTGTCAATATTGTCTTTATTTTTAAAATTTCACACATATAAACTGTGTAAAAATTATATTCATTCTTACTGTTTTCTCTTACGTTGATCACCTGATTCATCCCAGAAACCCTCCTTCCTATATTGAAATCATTTGGTTTTCTTTTGTTTTTCTGCCTGTCTTGTGAAGCACTAACTATAATTGAGGAATTATCAGCTTCTGAGTCTTGGTGACTCACTCAAGAGTGTAACCAGAGAGCTAGATCAACAGAAAGACACAGCAAACTCTCTAAACGAACAGATGTTGCTCTGAGACAAGCTACATTGTGCCATGCCATGACTTCCCATATGATGGTGAGTATCTTCTCAGATTCAATGCAGTGGAGACAACTGATCACAGAAAGTCATTTTTTTTCTTTTTTCTTTTTTTGGTTTTTCGAGACAGGGTTTCTCTGCAGCTTTTTTAGAGCCTGTCCTGGAACTAGCTCTTGTAGACCAGGCTGGCCTCAAACTCACAGAGATCCGCCTGCCTCTGCCTCCCGAGTGCTGGGATTAAAGGCATGCGCCACAACCGCCCAGCTCAGAAAGTCATTTTTTAAACTAAAAGATAAAAAAATAATCTTAATTTGTTTTAAGCAGACTTTTGTAGGTAGTTATCAGATAGGCTTCTGACTTTAATTAAAAAATAAATATCATTCAAGAGTTCTTCAAGACCAAAGTCTGAGAGGAGGGAAGCATGGTCAAGATTTAAGAAAAGGTTGCCATTAATTCCATTGCTTCCAGAGAAGCTGGTCATTTTTTAGTAAGGCCTCAATAATAGTTCCTTTTCTAACTTCTGTGACAAAATATTTGATTACAGCAGTAAAGAATGAGAGGATTTGTGTTGGTTCATAGCTTGAGAGCAAATAGCAGGAAAGACATAGAAGCAGGGATCTAGTTGAATTGCATATGCAATTGGAAAGGAGAGAGGGTTGAGGGGGCATGTTAGTGTGGAGTTTATTTTCTCCTTTCTTTCCATTCCTGAATTCCACTCCCTAGCCAAGTTTTAGTGCCACCCACATTCAGGAAAGCTCTTCTCTCCTCAGTTAAACCTTGATAGAAACACTCTCAGAGGCACAACCAGAGTTGTGTTTTCATGGTAACTTTAAATCAGATTTAGTCAATTCTAAGTTTAACCATCACAGCTTCCCACTGGTTTCTGGAGAGTAACCTGATATAGTCATTTAAATGTTAACATCATGAGAATGCCTTCTCTGGAATACCCAGAATAATCTTGGACAAAATATTTTAGTGTCTTCAACCAAAACAGAGTTCTTGCTACAAAGTTATAAAATACAGTTTAGTCTGAAACAAATGGAATCATATTTGCCACAGAAGGATGGATTCCTGTGTACCTTAATGTTATGATCCACAATGTAAGAGGTTACATCACCCTATATAGTCACAGAACAAAAGACACGTTAACACATTTTCCCAATACATGAGCGTGGAAAACAGGTAGGCAAGTAACAAAAGAACAAATATTCTCTGCTATAGTGTTTAGATGGCATCTAATGACAATCACAATGTTTGTATTAGTAGAAGTTAGTGGTCTGATAAGCAAATATATTCTAAATCTTTTTCTGGCATAATCATGATTGCCAGACAGATGCAGAGTGTTTTGATAAATGACTAGTAAAGTTAGTAAAAGAGTCTGAAATAACGTTGTCCTTGGATCTGCAACTTTCAGACTCTTCCCTAAACATGGAAGTCTCTCTCACTACTCAATCAATCTGCATAGTCTTCAACACACATGTTACACTTTCCAGAAACCTCGCTTCACATTTCCATTGCTTCCAAGGCAAGCAGTTGATATCTAAAATTAACTACCACATGTCATCACTTGTCAAACCTATATATACCTCATCTTCATATCACCCATCAAAACATGCTTAATCTCCTCAGGAAGAAAATAATGTCATAATTACATCTAACATGATTCAATTATCCCAAAAATAAATTAAATTTTCTACAAAGAAAGGATACAAACTTCTCAATCATGTTCATTTTTTACCTCTATATTTGGTAAGTTAATAGGATAATGTAGTCAGCAATAACACCCTAGTACACTAAAACAAACAAACAAAAACAAAAAACTCCTTACCGTATGGGTAGAAAGAAAGAAAAGTAAGGAGTTTTATAAATAAATGCATCAATAAAAATAAGAAATACTCATGCAAATAACTGTGCTGGTTACTGGAACTGAAGCTTTATCACTTTGGTAGCAACTTTCTACCCAACAGAGTCTGCACCCCCTTCGTGCTAAGAAAGTATCCCAGCTGGCTGTTGTTTCTTACATCATAGGGGACCACAGCCTTCATTCTTGACAAAGGAGCCATCTGTTCTTTTTTTCTTTATTCCCCTATTTACATTGACTTGTATATTGTAATGCTAAGGGATATCTTAGGGGACCTCCGATGTTCTAGAACTTCTCTTTTTCAAAGGATGGGAGGTATCAGTCTACAGCATTGCTGGGAGTCAAGATCATTCATACACCAACACCTTTAATTTCTTATCAATGTAGATGTATGAGGAGCCAAAGAGTAGGCCAGTCCCAGGCATATTATCAATTCAAAAGAATTATCATGTGTCTAGGTGGAGCCATTTTTTCCCTTTCAGTGTATGGTATCTAGTCAAGTATAACCCAAGATCTCAGGGACAGAGAGAAAAACTTTGAGTGGGTCAACATGAAAAGTATTGGGTGCTGTTGCTTCCAATCACATCCCTTGGTTAGTGGACCTGAGAATGAACAAAGTGGACCAGGTTAGGAAGAAATAAATTTTTATGTTGTAAACTGAGTTAGAACTCCTAAAGAAGCTCCTGAAGAAACTTCTGTCAATTTGCAAGGTTTTTCTACTTTTCAGGTGTTCTTTATGAGCATTTAAAATGTTATTCTGCTGCTCTTTTGGGACAATTGTTTCAGGATGGTGGAGTAAGAACAGTGAATTCCATTAACATGAACCAGCTGCCATGTCTAATTTGATGCATCATGAATTCCTGCCTAACAATCATTGCTATGGTGAATGCCGTGAGTCAATGGATAGGCGTGGAATAAGCCCATTGATGGCCGCATTGAGAGGAGCGTGCCATGCAAGTAGGGCAGAGTATACCCAGAGTACCTATTTTATCAAGAACATAATCTTCCTTCCATAACAGCAATCATTCCATAGGGTCCAATAGACTCCAAAATGGGGGAAGCCCCAAGAAAATGGTGGCATTTTGAGTACCAGTTACTGACTCTGATCCTGGAAGTTAAGAAACTTTGTTGCATACACAAATCAACTGTGGTAAGGGGAAGTCCACATTGATGAGTCTCTGCATAATATGCACACTGAGTATTTTGTATATGGACTCATTGAGTTTGACATTGTACAAAACCAGAGTGTGTCCTCTAGAAAATAGAGAATAATGTAAAATGGCAGGATGTTTACTAACTTTAACCAGGTGTAGTTTGTAAACACAGTGAAGTTTCCATTCTCTGGTATGTAGTATGTAACTATTGAATGTCATTCTACGTTATTTTCTGTTTTGTAAAGAACAAATACAGTAGCTGAATGAATATGGAGGCAATATTGCCAGAGTTTCTCTAATGTTTGACAGAAACATTCCACACCTCAACTCCTTGAAGACTGGTATATTTCTTCTGAGTTACTATTTTTCTAGTTAAAGAAAATCTAGTGAATTTTATGTGAGGTTTCTCATGATAGCAGCCTTTACTTCACTAGCCAGGAAGTCAATCTGGTGATTTTTTTTTTTTTTTTTTGCTATTTAGTACGCCTTTTCCTTGTATCCATAACTGGGAAAAATGACAGGATGAATTTAGGAACACAAATGACCCTCTCTATGACTGATCTGGGCATAACTCCATTTCTGTTTTAAAGCCCCATATCCTCTGACAATATGAAGCAGTAATGTTTCAAGTCTCCTGGAATCAAAGTCAATTCAGAGCCAGGATCCAATAATCCCAGCAAGATATGAATATTTCCCTATTCACGAATACGGTAGTTAAAGTAGGCAAGTTTCTTTGGAGAGAACTGAATGAAATTTTTATCTTATAAAATTTGGCAGTATATGGTAGTCTTTGCTTAAGGGAATTCAACCGTCCATGTATTTAAGATATTGTGGTCCATAAACCGACTCCAATATTGAAATTGAATGAAAGGCTCCAATCATTTTCCTGTGATTCAAAGTACACTATTATTTTTCTTCTTCTTGGAACTGTTATCAGTAACAGAATCAAGAAAGAATTTAGTAACCTTGGTAGCCTTCATTTACCTGACTTACAGGAATCCAATACACTGGACAGTGAGGATGTCGTAGGTACCTCAGCCTCTATGCTGAGTGCTGCCTTGATGAAGCTTGTCTTTCATGCTGTCACTTTCTCCATGCAATTGACAAGTGATAACTATCGCCTTAGCCCCACCAACCTTGTAATAGAATTACACATATAGCATTCACATTTTCCATGTTAGTGGCAGCATTTCCACTGCAAGTTCTGGCACAGAGAACGGTGATCTCAGAACACTTGAATGATGCTAAAGATCTTCTTTCAGTGTCAAGATGAAGTGTGTACCTTTCCAGTCCTTATATGTGTAAGTATGAGTAGATTCTAATCTAACCTAATACTCTTATTCCTAAATAGACATCAACTACTCTCCACAAAGTATACCAAAGCAGATCTATAATTTCAGTTACTGTACTACTTGCCTTATTTCAGTTTGTATTTCACAGAACCAACAAAAGTAACTATTACATCCAGCCTTATAACCCTTTTATCTCCACAACTTAATCTGTAAGAAATCAAAATCTACAAACAAGTACCGGAAGTTCGTTTCTCTTCTTGAAAATAAAAATCATATTTAATGTTTGCTATATCCAACTTCATATGGATCTTCCACCCTTTCTCATTCTAACTTTAGCAATTATATTTACTCTTAATTAATTCTGTCCTCTTAGCAGTAGACTCTGTGATGTTGATATTTCAATTTTTATTGTAAACCTGTCATTTGGGGCATGAGTTTATGAGTTCAGTTTTCAACAGCATCAGCTCTGTAGCTTCTGGATAAAAGTGTCTATTTAATGAAAAGCAAAGGCTTTCAAATCATTATAGAATACTCTCTGGGAAGAACATCCCTGAGCTCAACCTATTCTTTCCTGACTTTAGAAACATGTTGAACAAACAGGTGTTGGCATTTTACACATTACTTTGGTGGGAAAATGTTTTAAGATATCATATAGCCGGACACCAAGAGAGCTTTCTTTTATAAGCATTTAACTAGGTATATCTGATAGTAAAATCTCATGAATATAAGTTTATTTCCCCCAGCAGAAATGAGTCATTAATGTCTTTAAATCCAATAAAACTCAAAACCAGCAAAAAAAATTTCACCCTTACAGTCCTGTTACTTGAGAATAGTATTGTAATCAAAGTCTTCCTTTAGTTAAAGGTGTTTTAAAAAACAGAATAGTAGAATTTAGTTCATGGAGAAATGCAACCTGAAAAACTACAAATTCTGGTGAGAAGGCATGCAGGCTTGAGGTCCAGGAAAGGGTTTCAGTACAATTCTGAAGTATCTGTTCACAGACTTTCTTCCCTGGGCTGACATTTATTTTATTTTTTTCTTCTATAAAGATTGACAGAAATATTTTGAATAGCTTTTGATCAGTTATCTAACTATCATAATCAGCCAAAGATATGTACAAAGCCAGCCATATATGAGTGTAGAAAATGCAAGTGCTAGACATTTGTTTCCAACAGACATGAGTTGTGTCCAATCCAGACATGCGTCAGGAGCCAGTAGTGCACAATCACCTTTCACAATAGCCACACATAGCATAAAATATCTTGGGGTAACTCTAACCAAGGAAGTAAAGGATTTATTTGACAAGAAATTTAAGTCTTTGAAGAAAGAAATTGAAGAGGATACCAGAAAATGGAAAGATCTCCCTTGCTCGTAGATTGGGAGGATCAACATAGTAAAAATGGCAATTCTACCAAAAACAATCTATAGATTCAATGCAATCCCCATCAAGGTCCCAACAAAATTCTTCACAGATCTTGAGAGGACAATAATCAACTTTATATGGAAAAACAAGACACCCAGAATAGCCAAAACAATCTTATACAATAAAGGAACTTTAGGAGGCATTACCATCCCTGACTTCAAACTCTATTACAGAGCTACAGTATTGAAAACAGCTTGGTACTGGCATAAAAACAGAAAAGTCGACCAATGGAATCGAATAGAAGACCCAGACCTTAACCCACAAACCTATGAACACCTAATTTTCGATAAAGGAGCTAAAAGTACACAATGGAAGAAAGAAAGCATCTTCAACAAATGGTGCTGGCATAACTGGATGTCAACCTGTAGAAGAATGAAAGTAGATCCATATCTATCACCATGCACAAAACTCAAGTCCAAATGGATTAAAGACCTCAATATCAATCTGAACACACTGAACCTGTTAGAGGAGAAAGTGGGAAGTACTCTACGACATTTGGGCACAGGAGACCACTTCCTACGTATAGCCCCAGCAGCACAGACATTAAGGGCAACATTGAATAAATGGGACCTCCTGAAGCTGAGCAGCTTCTGTAAAGCAAAGGACACTGTCACTAAGACAAAAAGGCAGCCTACTGACTGGGAAAAGATCTTCACCAACCCCACAACAGACAAAGGTCTGATCTCCAAAATATATAAGGAACTCAAGAAACTAGACTTTAAAATGCTAATTAACCCAATTAAAAATGGGGCACTGAACTGAACAGAGAATTCTCAACAGAAGAAGTTCAAATGGCCAAAAGACACTTAAGGGCATGCTCAACCTCCTTAGTAATCAGGGAAATGCAAATCAAAACAACGTTGAGATACCATCTTACTCCTGTCAGATTGGCTAAAATCAAAAACACCAATGATAGCCTTTGCTGGAGAGGTTGTGGGGTAAGGAGTACACTCATCCATTGCTGGTGGGAATACACACTTGTGCAACCACTTTGTTAAGTAGTGTGGCGGTTTCTCAGGAAATTCGGGATCAACCTACCCCAGGACACAACAATTCCACTCTTGGGAATTTACCCAAGAGATGCCCAATCATACTACAAAAGCATTTGTTCAACTATGTTCATAGCACCATTATTTGTAATAGCCAGAACCTGGAAACGACCTAGATGCCCTTCAGTGGAAGAATGGATGAAGAAACTCTGGAATATATACATATTAGAATACTACTCAGTGATAAAAAAAACAATGACATCTTGAATTTTGCATGCAAATTGATGGAAATAGAAAACACTATTCTGAGTGAGGTAACCCAGACCCAAAAAGATGAACATGGGATGTACTCACTCATAATCAGTTTCTAGCAATAATTAAAGGACATCGAGCCTATAATTCGTGATCCTTGAGAAGACAATAAGAAGATGAACACAAAGAAAAAACATACAGTTATCCTCCTGGATATTGGAAGTAGATAAGATTGCCGAACATATATTGGGAATTTGGGGGTGGGGTGGGATGGGGGCAAGGGGAGATGGTGAGAGAAAAGCGTGAAGGGGAGGATGGGGAGAGCTTGGGGGAATGGGATGCTTGGGATATAGGAAGGGTGGATATGTGAGCAGGGAAGAATATATCTTAATTAAGTGAGCCATCTTAGGGTTCTCAAGAGACTTGACTCTAGAGGGGTTCCCAGGTGTCCAGGGAGATGCCCCCAGCTAGTTCTTTGGGTAGCTGAGGAGAGGGAGCCGGAAAAGGCCAGATCCTATAGCCATACTGATGAATATCTTGTATATCACCATAGAACCTTCACCGGCGATGGATGGAGATAGAGACAGAGCCCCACATTGGAGCACTGGACTGAGCTCCCAAGGTCCTGATGAGGAGCAGAAGGAGGGAGAACATGAGAAAGAAAGTCAGAACTGTGAGGGGTGCATTCACCCACTGAGACAGCGGGACAGAACTAATGGGAGATCACCAAGTCCAGTTGGAATGGGACTGATGGAACATCTGGCCAATCCGGACTCTCTGAAAGTAGCTGACTGTGGAGGCTGACTGAGAAGCCAAGGACAATGGCGATGGGCTTGGTCTCTATGACAAGGACTCTGTGTGAGCCTTGTCAGTTTGGTTGCTCACCTTCCTGGACCTGGGGGGAGTTGGGAGGACCTTGGATTTAACATAGTGTAGGGAACCCTGATGGCTCTTTGGCCTGGAGAGGAAGGGAGTGGTGGGTATAGGTGGAGGGGAGGGGAGGGAAGGGGGAGGAGGAGGGGAGGAGATGGAAATTTTTAATAAAAAAATGAGAGAAAATAAGATATCTCCATTTTAAAAAACAAATATTTCTGTGTTCATAATCACCACACCTTTTATATTTTTCATCGGAGATTAAAATATGTGGAAATAATCCACTAAACAAATAAGCATGTCTTTTCATTCCAAATATGAATCACAATAACAACATATTAATAACAGTGTAAAAAGTAAATGAAATAGAATGATGAAACCAAGAAATTATTACAAAAAATAGTTGTTCTATATCATATAAAATGAGTCAGATTAGAAAAGGAAGAGATTAGTAAAGAAAGACCTTGTTATTTTTTTTCAGAAAATTTACTCAATTAAAAAACCGTATTTATAGAATAATAACGTTTTAAACACTTGCAAGTGCTCAATATTGTATAATTATTCTTGTAACTTGTCAATACTAACAAATTAGTGGAATTAATATAGTTAGGTAGAACTTGAGTTTTACACTGAATATAATAAAGAATTATAATTGACTCCTGGGCTCAATATGTGAATCATCAGTAATACTGACTGAGAACAGGAGAAAGGTGCAAAGTAGATGGGAAAGGACGAACTATTTAACAAATATGCTCTGCAAGCACTTGATATCAACCACTATTAATCTTGTTTGGTTAGGTGAGAATTTAACTAGACTCTTCTCTGACCTCATCACAAGATATAAAACTATTTTTGTTTATCTTTATTGAATGTCAATGAGATTGTCCTTTAGACTAAAATGCAAGTGTTTAAGTGCATCAAGTAATGATGATGTTCTTCCTTTGGTTTGTGAAAAGTGATGTATTCTCACTTTCAAACTAAAAAGGCCATACAATTTTTTAATATTCTAAATAATAATAAGGAATAAACAGGAAAGTGGGATAGGCAAATTAAAAGGCAATTAAAAATAGAATGTTATTGAAGAAAATAGAGCTACTTGTTTCCATTTGAGATACAATGAGTGTCTTCTGACTCAATGAAAAAGTAAGGATAAAGCTGTGTTTTAGTTTTAGTTGTATTTATTTTTGTTTTATGTGTATTGATGTTTATCTATGCACTATACACATGCCTAGTACCCATGGAAGCCAGAAGAGATCATAATATTCCCTAGAACTTGAGGTTCAGATGATGTGTAGCACCTTGTGGGTGCTGAAAGTTGCACCTGCATTATCTGGAAGAGCACTAGTGTTGTTCTTAACTGATGAGCCATTCCTACAGCCCCATATGTGATATTTGTATCATCATTCCATTTATATATACATATACATACACACACACATATATGTGTGTGTATATATATATATATATATATATATATATATATATATATGAAGATGCATGTAAGGTTCTCATTAGATAACTACAAAGAGAAAAGTAAAATGTGAATTACATAATTATGTTACTTAACTCTCTTTCTGTGGCTTTCTTTCTCCTGTTTGCTCCTTATCACTATACCAGAGTGACCCTTCACAAAGGAAACCTGGTTATGACTCCTCTGCACACTTTCTTAGGCAATATCTTATACTCTTCCTTACATTACAAAAAGACTCTCGAATCATAAATAGTCAAGAAACTGCATACTACTTTCTATGCTTCAGTCTTACCCACTGAAAGCTTTTGCTAAAGATGTACCTTCTTTCATGCTTTAATTCTCTTTTCCTAAACTACTAGACACGGTGAAGAACATTCACTGGCTATTTGAAAAATACCTTACCATCATCAGGACGTTTGCATGTTATTTAAAGTATGTATGTTATTTTTTTTACTTGCATATAGTTTTCCTCCTTGTTCTTGGCCAGTGTTGTTTTTTTCTTTTTGTCGTAAGTGAAATATCAGCAGAACTAATGTTCTTTTCCCAAGACTCGGGCTTTGACTTGTGTCCATAGCATCAATAACACATACCAAGGACTATGTGATATTCTCAGAATGAAGTGCATGAGGAGAAGAGATAAGAATGCAAAAGCTGACCCGCTTGCCATAGTCCAAGATTATTATTGCCCTAGCCATGCCCACACCCAGTGCAGAAAGTTATATGACTCTAGAAGTGTTTCTTACACAGCACCATTTTGATGGTTTCTTCTAAAACTCATTGAAATTTAAAGGCTATTTAAGATATGATTGAGATAAGATAGAGTTGGGAGAAACCACTGACATAAGTGGAAAATTCCATAGTCGAAGGAGTGAACTATCTCAGAGTCTGTGCCAAAGCTTCTAGTTTTTCTTTTTTTATTGATTTTTGTTGAGTCTACATTTTTTTTTTTTTGCTCCCTCCATGCCTCTTCCCTTTCCTTCAATCCTCTCCCAAGGTCCCCATTTTCCCAATTTGCTCAGGAGATCTTGTCTTTTTCTACTTCCCATGTAGATTAGATCTATGCATGTTTCTCTTAGGGTCCTCATTGTTGTTTAGGTGATTTGTGAGCTGGTTTTCCTTGCTTTATGATTAAAAACCTCTTATAAGTACATGTGATAATTGATTTTCTGGGTCTGAGTTTTCTCACTCAAAATGATGTTTTCTAGCTCCATCCACTTTCCTGCAAAATTCAAGATGTTGTTTTTTTCTGCTGTACTCCATTGTACTACACAGCAGAAAAAAAATATACCGCATTTCCCTTATCCATTCTTCAGTCGAAGGGCATTTAGGTTGTCTCCAGGTTCTGGCTATGACAAAATGCTGCTATGAACATAGTTCAGCACATGTCTTCGATGCACAATTGAGCATCCTTTGGATATATAGCCCAAAGTGATATTGCTGGGTCTGGAGGAAGGTTGCTTCCTAATTTCTGAGAAATCACCACACTGGCATCCAAAGGGGCTGTACCAACTTGCATTCCCACTAGCAATGCAGGAGTATTCCTTTACCCCACAACCTCCCTGTCCTTATGACAATTTAAAAATTCTTAATAGTCAGCAATATGAAGATAACTTATAAAGTGGACAGAAGAATTAACACACATCTATCTAGTTAATAAAGGCCAGAAATATGTAGAAAAATGGCCACCAATTCATCCTAGAAGAAAATTTAATTTGAAATTAAAAATTGATAATTTTGAGAAGCTAAATATAAAAGCACTGGCAATATCAAATGATTCACTGGAATATGACACTTTACCCTACAACCTCTCGAGCATAAGTTGTCATCAGTGTTTTTGATCTTGGCCATTCTTACCGGTGTAAGATGGAATCTCAGAGTTGTTTTGATTTGCAGTTCTCTGATGACTAAGGATGTTGAACATTTCCTTAAGTGCCTTTCAGCCATTTTAGATTCCTCTGTTGAGAGTTCTCTGTTTAGGTCTGTACTACATTTTTTTATTGGATTATGTGTTCTTTTGATGACCAATTTTTTGAGTTCTTTGTATATTTTGGAGATCAGTCCTCTTTCTGATGGGTGTTAGTGAAGATCTTTTCCCGTCGATTTACCTTGACTGTGTTCTTTGCTTTACAGAAGCTTTTCAGTTTCGAAAGGTTCTATTTATTAATTGTTTCTCTCACTGTCTTTATATTTAGGAAGTGCCCTCCTGTGCCAATACATTCAAGTGTACTTCCCACTTTCTCTTCTATGAGGTTCAGTGTTGCTGGCATTATGTTGAGGTCTTTTATCCATTTGGACTTAAGTTTTCTACAAGGTTCTAGATATGGATCTATTTTCATTCTTCTACATGTTGATATCCAGTTATGCTAGCACCATTTGTTAAATATGCTTTCTTTTTTCCATTTGGTATTTTTTGCTTCTTTGTCAAAAATTAATTGTTCAAAGGTGTGTGGATTAATATCTGGTTCTTCGATTCAGTTCCATTGGTCCTCCTGTCTGTTCTTATGCCAGTACCAGGCTGCTTTCAGTACTGTAGCTCTAAAGTAGAGTTTGAAGTCAGGGATTGTTATACCTCCAGAAGTTCTTTTATTGTTCAGGATTTTTTTTTTAATATCCTGTGGGTTTTTTTTTTTTCTTTTTTTTGCTTTTCCATATGAAGTTGAGTACTGTTCTTTCGAGGTACTTTAGAATTTTGCTGGGATTTTGATGGGCATTGCATTGAATCTGTAGATTGCCATTTTTACTGTGTTAATTCTACCTAAACAAGGGTATAAGAGATCATTTCACTTTCTGGTGTCTTCTTCAATTTCTAATGCACAAAACGGAGAAGACTCTCATTAGATACAATCCCCTATTTTAGACTTACCTGTTTCCAAAAATGTAAGTCAAATAAAATTTCATTATTTATAAAGAATCAAGCCTATCTCCAGTGTTTGTTAATATAGCGTAAAATGGAAAAAGACAGAATAATTACTTCATTTATGTATTTTTTTTTTTTTTTTTTTTTTTTTTTTTTTTTAAATACAAACAATATATTTTATTTCATCCCTGAAAACAATGACAAAACCAGAAATGTTCACAACTCCTCGAGACTGAACAAGTGCTTCAGACTTCACCTAGTGGACAATCATTTCTTCACATAAAGGTACAGGGAAGACATTTCAGAAAGCTATCTTTCAAGAAACAATATATTCTTATACTTATTTTAACAAAATAATCACTGCTACTGTTTGTGGTAGCATATGCATTTCTATTCTTCTTTGTTTACCGTTTTCTGCTCCACTCAACAGAATACTTAACACTTGCCCATGAGTATTCTTCACAAAATTAGAGCATATATTTTTGTCAACCACTATTATGCCCACTCTGATTTTCATAGTGACAAGCATGAAATAAATATTTGTTATATTTCTTGAATATAAAATTTTATTAGACTATTATGGGAAATGTTACATTTTACTTATCTTTTATCACCGTTCAAACATTAACACCCATATCATCTGTTATTCTATATATTATCTTTTTATGTACATGTATGTGTAAATGTAGCCTGCTATGTTCATAGAATTAGAAATATAGATGTTTTTTCCCTAGAACTCATTGCATAAACAAATCTGAAACAATGGCAATATCAATGTCCTTGTTAACATAGTAAGGGGGAAATTTTCAGAAACCTACCCTGAGTAAAAGAATATAGATAACTAAGGAATAATGGGACAATAAGAATTAACCTTTCCCAGGGACAAACCCCCTTATTGATTGTTGAATGCAGTGTTGTTAGCCCTGAAATTATATACGTACCATCAACAAAACAAACTCAGCAGGCTTAATTTATATATTTGTATACACACACACAAAAACACACACAAACACACACACACACAGCAAGAACACCACCACCACCAAAAACAACAATAATAAAGAAGAAGAATGCTATCAACTTGATAGTGTAAAGAGTAACGGTAATAGGAGGTATTGGAAGGTGGCTACCTGGGAGGGAGAAGGAGGAAAGCCCACACAAACACACACACACACACAATGCAGGCAACTATGGCTCATTGCTTTCCTATAGCACTCTGTGACTCAAAAGCTTTTGGTTTTTTTCCCCCTTAGCATATTGTATTCATTTCACTAAGCTCTTAGACTTCAATGTCAAGATTTATTTTTCTAGTCATCCATTGGTAACCTGATAGTACCACGTAGTACTCTAAGGCAAAATGGCTTGGACAGAGAGCAGACAAATATAAGCGGTATATATGTCAGATGACAAGGATTTACATGTAGCCTCAGTTTTTCCTATTGAATAGCAAAAGCAATGAATGATACACTGCTTGCATCTAAGAAAAAAGAGATTTTTGAGTATATGTAATACAAGAAACTGTTTATAAAGCATGACTTCTATTGAAAATATTGCATATAAAAATGATTTCTCCAAATAATGCTTCTTGCTTATTACATCACTGTTTGAAAAATATGTTCAAGGCTATAGCAAAAAATATAATCATTTGTGAAAATGACAGAAATATGCAAATTTTATTTCCTTAAAAGGCAAATATAATGATTTTTAGAGTCTATGCTTAATCCAAGAACATGTGCTAATTTGATATGCCCTTGTAATATTTATTGAATTAGGAGATCCACTAAGAGTAAGCCTGAGGTTTTGTCTCAGCTGTAACTGCCCAGCTCTGAATTCTAGCCTCACATATTCACATTCATATTGGAGAAGATCACTTCCTTAATATATCTTCATATTTCCACACCATCCCTCCAAAAATCGCTACTTGAAATGCTTGGGATTAGATTAAAACCTCAGTTTTACATTTAATTCAATGCTCTTCTCTCCTTCTCGATAAGAGTAGATCCAAATCTCCAGAGTCTTGGAGTAGAGCACTCTTTTCAGAAAAATCAGTTTTCTTCTGATTTCCTCTCAGTGTTGGCCTCAGATAGTACAGTGGATATGTAAAAGATAGTATCAACACAGACCCTCATCATCATCCTTTTCCTTGATGTATCACAGCTACAGGGAAAGTTAGAAAAAAATAATGAAACATTTGAAATGTTTTAACATAAATATTTTATAATGAAATATACTGATGCATCTCTATTAGGTAAAATATTTATTTAATTAGTAGTTATCTATAGAAAACTGAAAATTATATTTTCAAGTTGTACAATTTTAATTGTTTTTTCCAGTTTGCTGAAAAAAAATGATTTCTTAATTTGAATTTTCAGCATGAACAAATGATAAATGATGCCATGCAACCAGGAAGAAACAAATAACCAAATAATTTTTCTTTCTTTTCTGTTAATACTAGAGTGCAAACATTGTTGGAAACCAATCAAATCATCTCATTAATTTGACTATAAGCATCATTACTCCTCCATTCCACCCAAATTTTAAGAATGCTAATGATTCAAATCATAATATTAATAAAGTCCCCAAAAGCATAGATGAACTAGGTTAACATAGAAACTATTTAGGTGAGGAAATAAATCATTTAATTTCACTTTTATGTACAACTCAGACAAACACACTTTTTTTGTACAAGTAGTACTTGCTTTTAATCTGAATGGTTTCTAACTTAAATCTGAAATGTTTATGAAAATGTGCGATGGTATTTTGCCCATGTTAAGTCATAAGGATGGCTTTTTCCTTTGGTTTCAAAGGTAAAGTACTGACCATGCATGTGCTTTGTCCAGAATCTCCAAGACTACTGCAAGAAAGCTTTCTGGTGTTCCATGAAGGGTTAGAGAAGGCAGCACTAGCTGATGGAGCTGCCAAACCAGCTTTGCTAGTATATCAAAGGCACAGCATACAAATTGGAATCTGGTGGTTGCTCACAAAGAAAATGCCTTACAGTGGAAACAAAAGCGTGGGCAACATAAAATACTTGCGTGAATCATAGCAATGGGCATAGAACACATTGAAAATTATTTTCTTTTTTCTGTAGATAAATATCAAGATAAAAATTTCAGAATATTCTTTAACTGAAAAAGAAATTTTGAGAACATTCTCAAAAGGAAAATGCTTTTTCTATTAAGATAGTATGGTTTTTGTTTTTATTAGAATTGAATCCACTTGCATTTGTCAAGTATGGGATAATAAGGAAGGAGTTAGGGTAGGATTTTTTTTTTTTTTTGGTTTTTCGAGACAGGGTTTCTCTGCAGCTTTTTTAGAGCCTGTCCTGGAACTAGCTCTTGTAGACCAGGCTGGCCTCGAACTCACAGAGATCCGCCTGCCTCTGCCTCCCTAGTGCTGGGATTAAAGGCGTGCGCCACCACTGCCCGGCTCTAGGGTAGGATTTTTTTTTACAAGTAAATTTCTTAGTTTACTTGAACTTTTGATAAAATATAGTTATTTGGACTGGAATAACCTTTGCCTTACTTTTGTTGATTAAAATTCTCCCTCTAAAGCTGGCTTTAGAAAGCCATTAGAAATAAATCCTGCCCCATTAATGATTCTCAGCTGAGTAATTAGTGGGCATTGTCGAGTCTTTGTGTCAGAACATTGCAGAGACTTTCTTGGAACAGAAGCAAACATTAATCTGGAATAATTTAATCTATTTATACTTAATTTACATTGCTTAATATTTTTGCACCATTTGGGTTTGAACTAAAGGCTAGTGTCTTCATTTATTGCACTCTTAAAAGTATAATCAAGTGTATGTAAGAGAATATTAAGAAAAAAATAAAAAAGTAATTAGCAAGTTGATACATTAGCACGGCTCCTATAAAGTAATTATAGCAATTAGCTGATGAAGACACACTGAGAGTTCTAAAAATGCATTTGTATTTCACACATTTTGACTTAACTGTTTCTTCTTTTATTTCTCCCTCCTCTGTTTCCTCCTATTTCTCTCCCTCCTCCTGCCCAGGCTTTTCTTCTTCTTTGACCTCTTTTATTCTTCCATAGCGGCAGCAATAACTGTTTGTAAACTAGACTAAAATGGAAGTATGACATGACATTCTTCTCTCCAAGTATATAAACATGTGTACAATATATATTAGTAAAATATTCTGTGTTGGATAGCATCCATTTTAAACTATATTTCTTTTAATTAGACTGTAATATAATTACACAGGACTCCAGGTTTCCTCCCTTAGCAATAGCCATATACCAATATTTTCTCTTTTAACTTCTTATTGCTTTTTCTCAAAAATAGTTGTTGCATGTATATATGGATATTTTACATGTCTAAATACATAGATACAACCAGCTCAGTCCTTATATCAACACTTGCATGTATGTTTTCAGGGTTGACTACGTGGTATTGCACAATGAGTTGGTATGCTCTTTCTTTGAGAAGATTATTTCTCTAGCTTTCATCATTCCTTAGTAGACTTTATTCACTGTATAGGCATTTGGGCTTTTCAGGTCCAATTATGTCTATTGTTGTTATCCTCTTATACTAAGTCAACTTTCTCACATTATCTTTTTTTGTGTTTCATTTTTGCTAGTGTAGTGATTTAAGTTAGAAATGTCCCCATGACCATGAGTTTTGGAGATTTTGTTTCCAATGTGTGGTACAGATTGGGAAGGCTTAGGGAATATAATCTTGTCGGAGGAAGTATGCCATGGGAGTAGGCTTTGAAATAATACAGACTTTCCCTGTTTCCAGCTCACTATCTGTGCTTAAAATGCTTGTAGTAAAAGACTCAAGTCATTTTTGGTTTCCTGTTCTGATGGACTACTCTGATGCCTCGTCACCATAATAAATTTATTCTTTCAGAACAAAAAATTAAAATGAACTCTTCCATTAGTATATTTGGGTCAACGTCTTTCATAATACTAACAGAAAGTAAATAATATAAGGCCCAATTAAATTTGGTATTTCACTCTGAAAATTATCTTTAGCAAGATTTGTCTATCTTCATAACTTTAAAACTATTTCTTTATGGTGCAATATTTTTACAGAAATTTTCCCTACTATATATAACCACGTCTATAGCAGCTATTGGTTTATATTTTTCATACAAAAGTAAAATACAATTTTACCAATAAGTATTTTAAGGTTTTAGCTTTATTTTGATTTCTGTTTTTTCAGGTTTGGAGATAAAATTTAAAATGTATATATATATATATATATATATATATGGCATATATATAATGTATATATATATATATGGTATTGAAACGGATGAATTAACAGATTGAATGAAATATTTTATAAAAATTAAAAAATTAGAGCCGGGCAGTGGTGGCGCATGCCTTTAATCCCAGCACTCAGGAGGCAGAGTCAGGCGGATCTCTGAGTTCGAGGCCAGCCTGGTCTACAAGAGCTAGATCCAGGACAGGCTCTAGAAACTACAGGGAAACCCTGTCTCGAAAAACCAAAAAAAAATTAATTCCCTGCTTCAAATTTTCAAAACAAATTATGGTTAGATTTTTATTGCCACTATACTGTATAAATTTACTGATCTGAAAAAAAAAAAAAAAACAGGATATCCAAAACAATCCCATACAATAAAGGAATTTCCGGAATTAATGTCAACATCCCTGACATTAAGCTTTATTATAGGGTTACAGTATTGATAAAAGCTTTGCATTGGCACAAAACCAAACAGGTGACCAGTGGAATCAACTTGGGGACTCCGATATTAATCCATACACATATGAACACCTGATTTTTGAGAATGAAGTTAAAATTATACAGTGGAAAAAAGAAAGTATCTTCAACAAATGGTGCTGGCATAACTGGATGTCAACATATAGAAAACTGCAATTAGCTTTCATATCTATCTCCATGCACAAAACTCAAGTCCAAATGGATCAAAGCCCTCAACATAAATCCAGCCACACTGAACCTCATAGAACAAAAAGTGGAAAGTAGCCTTGAATTCATAGGCACAGGAGACGACTTCCTAAATTTAAAACCAGTAGCTCAGACAATGAGAGAAACAACAAATACATGGGACCTCCTGAAACTGAAAAACTTCTGTAAGGCAAAGGACACAGTCAATAAAACATAACGTCACCCAACTAAATGGGAAAAGATCTCACATTAGAGAAAGGACTAATCTCCAAAGTATATAAATAACTCAAGAAACTAGACATCTTAATACCAAATAATCTAATTTAAAAATTGGGTAGAGATAAGCAGAAAATTCTCAGCATAAGAATATCAAATGGCTGAAAGGCACTTAAAGAATTGCTCAATATCCTTAGCCATCTAGGAAATGCAAATCAAAATGATTCTGGGATACCATCTTACACCAGTAAGAATGGCTACAATCAAAAACATTGATGATAGTTTATGCTGGAGAGGATGTAGAGTTAGGGGAACACTCCACTATTACTGGTAGGAGTGGAAATTTTCACAGCCCCTTTGGAAATCAGTATGGCAGCTTCTCAGAAAATTGGAGTTGATCTATCTCATCAAAGACCCAGCAATACCAATCCTGGGCATATACCCAAAGGATGCATATTCATACCACAAGGACATTTGCTCAGCTATGTTCATAGGAGCATTATTTGTAAATAATCAAAACCTGGAAAAAGACTAGATGTCCATCAACCAAAAATGGATAAAGAAAATGTGGTATAATTACACAGTGAAGTACTACTCAGACATTAAAAACAGTGACATCTTGAAGTTTGCAGGCAAATGGATAGAACTAGGAAAAAAAACATTCTGAATGAGGTAACTCAGACCCAGAAAGACATGCATGGTATGTATTCATACATAAGAGGATAATAGACATACGAGAATAAACCACAACCCCAGAGAAGCTATGTAACAAGAAGAACCCTAGGAGAGACATATATGGATCCCCCAGGGAATGAAAATAAACCAGAACTCCTGAGGAAAAAAAAAAATGCTATCTTAATTGAGGAAGCCATCATGGGGCTAGAAAAAAAACCTGGCACTAGGGTTAGAATTCACAAGGATGATGCCAGCTAAGACCCTAAACAATAGTGGAGAGGTACCTGAACTGGCCTTCCCCTATAATCAGACTGATGAAACCTTAATTGTCATCAGAGAAACTTTACCCAGAAACTGATGGGAGCAGAAATAGAAATTCACAGACAGCACTGGGTCTAGCTACCACAGTAAAGTTGAAAAAAGGAGCGAGTGATAATATGAGCAAAGGGGTCACCCACAGAAACAGCGACTTGAGGTAATGGGTGACCATTGACTCCGGACTAACAGCAGGGCAGCCTGCATTGGCCCAAAGTAGGCCCTCTGAATGTGGGTGACCGTAATTCTTTTTTTTTATGATTAATAGAATGGTTATTTATTTAAAGGGGAAAAACTTACAGATCACCGTCCCAGACAACAGCCCTCTGCACAATCAGGAAGGGATCCTAGTCACCGGAAGCGGAGCCAGAAGCCAAAGCGCAAGCGGAGGGCAGTTGCTGCTTTTTTAAAGAAGGAGAGACCACGCCTCAATGGGCTGGTATCTCAGCAGCTATTGGCTGAAGGAGTGAAAGGAGCTCCCGCAACAAGGTACATCACTTTCCATACAGAGAAAGATCTATGCTTAAATACTCAGAACTCACACAAAAAGACAAATATATATGGTAAAACATGTCTGTAATAACTGTGCTCTTGTGACAAGATGGAAGTATAGACACAGCATGAGGTAGGTAGCAGCAAAATTTTAGATTTAGAGGTCTGTCTCAAACAAGATGAAAGATTTGCCTTAATACTTTAATACCTCCAATAACTTCCACGTGTGTCCCATGGTATATAACCTCTCTCTCTCTCTCTCTCTCTCTCTCTCTCTCTCTCTCTCTCTCTCTCTCTCTCTCTCTCTCTCTCTCTCTCTCTCTCACACACACACACACACCACACAAACCGAGAGAGGGGGAAATAGAGAGAGAGAGAGAGAGAGAGAGAGAGAGAGAGAGAGAGAGCGAGAGAGAGAGAAAAAACTTCTGCAACTGAAAAAAAAGAGTCTTAGAATAGACAGCTGAGTACATTTTCTGGATCTCATAAAGCTTTAAGCAAGAAGTCATCAGATTGTTGAACATATTTGAAGACCTTAATTCTTGAACCGTCTTTTTGGAGCCCAATTTCCTCGAAGAATACCGTGTTCATCCTAGATATATGGGAGACAGCCTTGGTCATGCCTCAAAGTTATGCGCCAGAATTTTTAACTACTCATGGGAAGCCTTACCGTCTCTGAGGAGTGGATGGGAAATAGGTCGGAAGTTGGGGGGAGAAGGAGGGAATGGAGAGGAAACTGGGACTGATATGTAAAATGAAAAAAACATTTAAAGGATTTACTGATTGTTACAAGTAAAAGTGGTAGTCTGAAAAATAATAGAAATATCTCAGTGTTCACTCCCTGACAGTGTCCTATTATAGGAAGACTCAAACTTGGTGTCTGACATTTAACAGTATCACTATAAACACCGACTGGCTTGCATTGTTGATAAAACTAACTTGCTACTAAGTGCATGTTTTTCTTTTTGTTCTTTGTTTTACCCACACATTGTTCTTCTCTACTTGGACTAGATTTCTAAATATATTCTTCATTGCCTTCTAAAACTGACAGTAGGCCACCTCTCTATTACAATAATCAAGTCCCATCTTACAGAGATATCATAGTTTGTACTTTGTCATGTGAGAGAAATTAAAGTCTAGTAATGTTTTCATCAGTATATAGAAAATACATCCTACTTCTTTTGTTTCCATTAATTAATGTGTTTGCTCCAACAGTAGAAGATCACCTATAAGTACAATAATTATTTTTAGATGTCTTAACTTATTAACCATATGATGGTGTGAAACAGAATATATATTCTCTTCATCAAAGTACACATTTGCTGAATCCTAAGAGAACAAAAATATTCTGAACCCCAGAGAAGCACACATACGTCCTTTGCTGTCTGGCATCTACTTTCAGGGATCTTAATGAGAAAATGCTTTTATTATTGCAGTCAATTTAGTTTTCCCTTGTGATTATTTGTGTTATATGTTATGGTTAAATTATTTTCTAAAGCAGGTACTATATAAGCACTCCTAAGTGTCTTCATTAACGTTCTTATATGCCCCCTTTCCACTTTAGAAGCTACTCCTCTAATAATGTTTATGTTGTTAATGGGAGGTCAATGTTGTAGAAGGAGGTCTTGCATTGGACATTTGCAGTCTCAGACCCAAAGAATACATTAATGAAAACTGCTACATAATCAGAAGAAACCTTAAGGATAAAGGTAAATCCTTAAGCAACTTTTGATTTTGCTTATGTTCTTTTTTTTCCTGGATGTAAGACATTGCAATTAACCTGAACTAGACCAATAAAAAAAAGTCTAGAAATGGAGGAGTAGCTCAAGATTAGAGGGGAGGAGATGAGCAATCCCTGGATTCCATGTCCAACACCACAAATAAATTCAAGGAGTTTTCCCCTGTTGTAACTCTTAAGAGAAAAATAGCATGAAGTAACCAGGCTTTTCAGTCTGTTTCCTGGTGGCCTCCTCAGAGGGTCTATAGCTCTATTTTTGGCTAGTAGAAGCCTTCATTTTATTCTGTGGAATGAAGACTGACTCCAACAATGAGACACAAGTAATGTCCAATCATACCATTAACACAATTGACAGTCCTGTTTTTGACCGTGAATAATATGAATAGGATGACTGTATCTTCCTGCCTGCTTTTCCTTCTATGAATGGGGATGTGAAATATCCTTCATATGTTAAGTAAATAATTCTGAATTTAAAAAAGTAGAGTGTACCAGTGATTGAATCAGAAAAAAATGTTAAGACACTAAATTAATAATTCTCAAAACAATGCCTGTTTGGAACATGAGATGTGTCCACCTCTGAAACAGTGACTTCACTGTTAGGAGGAGGAAAACAATAGCCTTCTGAATGGATCCACACTATTTCCAGAGTCAGGGTGAATAATGCCTGATTCCATAAGCCAGGCTATCACCCAGGTCTGAGCAGGTAGTAGGCCAAGGCAGTGAGATCGTTTCTGATGGTACTGAATTGACACAGTTGCAAATGCTTTCTTATTTCCTAGGCTTATATTCATAGACAAATGTAGGTCACACTTTTACTCAGAAAATTCCAGTCAAGCAATGAAATCTTGTGAATGGCAAAGCTGACAGGTACCCAACTTTCAAAAAATGTGTGACTGATACAGGCCCAGTCTTAAACAAGTCACTGCCACCAACCAGCTCTAAGCCTCAGGGAAAACAGCAGAAGGAAAGGAAAAATATATAAAGTTCAGAAGACAGTATAAGGGGCTAAGAACCATCATTTCCTAGATAATGATACTATTGTAATCATTAACATATTAACTGCAGTGTACTGCTCACACACAAGACAGGCCCCTTCGGCCACCGGTCAAAGAAGTGGGTGGGCTGATGGGGATTCCTAGGCTTTTTCTCAGAACTACTCTCATTAATCATTCCATCTTAGCAGAGGAAGAATCCTTGTCTTTGATTGTATACTCTCATCTGCATTACCTGGCTCCACTGGCTAGTGTCCTAGATGGCACTATTTACTCTGAGTGCGTCACAAAACAAAATGAATAGACATGAACAAGAAAGAATAGTTTAGGGGTGGTGGAAAATGTACTGGGGCTCCAGGGTTATGGGAAGTAAGAATACTCATTGTGCATATTGTACATGTGCAACATTATAAAATAACCATTACCAAACATTTTTTTGATGTTGAAGCCATAACAAAGACTAATTGCTTTTTGTAGCTGGTAAAATTTTGTCAGAGCAAGATTAGAAATCTAGGACAATGTCAGGATAGGAGACGAAGTGAAGAATAAAAATCAATTGGATGAAAGACATGCACTGAAGCATTATTTTCTGATTGGTTTAGGCCAGGTTAGACCACGTTTTTTATAAAAGTCAGAGAATGGAACAGATATTAAGATAATAGGTAGCCAAATGACACTATCTCCAAAAAGGAAACTTTTGACATTCCCAATGGATAGCACAAGTAATTCTGTCGTCACCCCTTAAGATGGTGTTTAGCACTGCATCTGCATTCTCAGTCTAAAAAAGTGCTCAATTTGAATGCCTGTACTGATGATACTGGGTTTGTCTGTGGGTTTATACATAATGCTCCTTGCCCTATGTACCATATTTTTCTTCCTCAGTATGAGCATTTCTGTTATTAGATATTATCTGCTGTCACAGGGGAGTCAAACAGACATAGAAGACTATTGATCTTAGAGAAACGAGGGATAATGAAAATCCTATGATGTGACAGGCAGGTGTTTGTGTGGGAATACTGAACACAGGTGGCCACAGGAGGTGATGGGTGTTTTAAGATTCACAAGCCTTTTGTGTTAGCATGGAGGACACATAGGAACTAAAGACAAATGGATTACTCAAATTCCTCCACCCAAATAGAAATGACCCCATAATAATGGTGACCACTCTACCGTGTGCGTGTGCGCGCACACAAGCACACACACACACACACACACACACACACACACACACACACATACACACACATGGCCAATAACCTAGTCAGTTCTCAAAGCTGCCTTGAAAGGTGGGTTTGATCACTTAAGTTACTTAACGAAAAAGGGGAATGAGAGGTTGAATGAATTTCTCCAGTTCAAGCAGTTGCAAAAGCAGGGATACAAAGTCATGCCTGCCTGTCCCTAAACCCTAGTGATTTTATTTATAAGCCCCTTTCCCTTCCCACCTGGAGAAGCCAGTACAGAAAATACAATTTCTGAGAAGCAGAAAAAAAGGATTTATTCGTAGAGAACATCCCCCTGCCTGCCAAGTGATGCTTAAAATCCCCTTAACAGGGTGTTAAATTCTTTGCTTCCACAGTCTGAGATAAGGTTTAAAATGCAAATAAACTTTAGAGAGATAACATTTGGATATAAATTCATGAGAAAATAAAATCTTTTTTGTGAGCAGATTTGTTGAGGGAATAAAGATTATGCACCACATGGCACATAAAAGAGAGAGCAAACCGGGGCAAGAGAAGGGGCTGTGCGGGGCTGTGCAGGGATATGCAGGGCTGTGCAGGAATGAGAACTTCTCCTATGTGGCCATTACTCTGAGGTGAAGCTCTACCCTGTGTTTGAATCCAGCACGCCATGAGGGTGTTTACAGAAAGCCTGACTGGATAAAGAAGACTCAGGTAGTTCCAGATAAACTTCGTATTTTGTAAGTCTGAAGCGAGAAGAGACAATCATACTCAGAGGAGTCTAAATATACTTAGCTGTTCATTTTTGATTTCCTGGAAGCATCTACATAACCATCCAGTTTCCCCCCTTCGTGCTCCACCTTTTAAAAGCTCCTCATGCATCTGCGCCCCGAGAGCCATTTCCACTGCCAATATTGTCTCCAGGAAAAGAGGCAAGTTAAAAGAAGGGCATTTTTCTCCTCTGTAACATAAGAAAGTGTACACAGCTGCCACTGATATGCTCCAAGGGAACATCTGGAAAAAAAAAGAGTCTCCCTGTTGATTAAATCATAACCACTTAGCAGCAAATGAATATGTTTTCTTTTGCCTTTACCCTTCTCTTTTTAAATATCCAGGTCATGCCTTTAAAAAATATATATTTAAATTCTATGGACATTACTTTCTTCATTTAAAGGTCATATGGAATTTGTAACACTTACTTAGAAATTTCCATGTGTGTGATAATAAAACTATAATATGTTTGATGAATCCTTATGCGATTTCCTGTTAATATTCTGTAATTATGAAATTTTAGGTTAAAGAATTGGACTTTTGAAAGAGTTAGACATTTATACTTGTTATATATGGTTACTATTTCTGAGGTTATTATTTATCAAAGGGTACTATTTATAGTAATTAAACTTGAAATTATTTAAGATGAAGTTAGTAAAGAAGAAATCTATGGGGTATTTGTTTACTTTCCAAAGGATTATATCTTTCTTCCAGAATAGAAAGAAAAAGTATCATTCCACTATGAAAGAAAAGAGATCTGAAAAATAAAAGCTGTGAATAAACTCACAAATAGCAATAGACAATATATCACATAAAAATACACAAACACACATACACAAATACACACATAGACACACATATATCAATGCATATATATGCACAAACACATATGCAAACACTTTACATATGTGTACATATGCATTGCACACACACAAATGTAGACACACATATGCCCATACACACATATTCATACACACAAACATGCACAGTGCACACATTCATACAAACATGCATATGTATACCCATGCATATCCACAAAGACAGACCCTGTACACTCACAGTAAATGCACTCAAATACACACAATACATTCACAGTACACACACACTGTGAACTAACAAACATACTGTACACACACACAATATATGAAAGTAAAGGAGGTACAGTTGGGAAGATGAGACATTTCAGTGGAAGTGGGATAGAACCGAGAGAGAGTCATGGGTGTGAATATGATCAAATTAATGGTAAACATGTGAAAATGCCATTATGAAATATGTTATTATTACTAATTAGTATTGTTAATAAATTAAGGGCATAATGAATTTTAAGATATTATATTAATAATTTTTTTCTGTGTACTCTTAAAATTTTTTTCATTTTATATTATTTCCTGAAATGTTTCTGGCATCATATAACAGAAAAAAGATATTGGTGTGATGGTCAAAGATGGAGGACAGTATTAAATTTCTTTCTTATAAAACAGAACACAAAACTCATGAACTTGCTGTTAAATGATTGAGAATACAAGATTTAAAAGGGAATAAAGCTTTTCTCACTCCCATGTCACTCGTTGTTATGCACTGGAAATTATTCTAGGGTAAAGTATTAAATAACCACTTTTCAAGGAAATATAAATGCTATCCATATATTGAATATTATAGAACAGATTATGGCATGTCATATTACATGTTGGCCTTGTCTTTGTCATTAATCATAAGGCAGGGATATGGGCTTATGGACAGTGTCTTTTTATTGTACCAGCTTACAGAAGTAAAGTGAAACCCTGCATGATTATGCAATTCATCCAAGATAGCCAAAGCAATAATAGTTAAACATTGTCTCTCTGATGATTTCCCCTCTTCATGTTATGTAATACTGTCACCAACAATGTAATCAAATTACCAGATCAATGCAAAATAATGGCTTCCAAAGCAGTGTTTGTGGATCTGTGGTCATTTTCCAGCATAGAGAAAGCTGTCTTATCAATGATGGTGCTTTCATTAGGTCGAAAAAGTTGTTGACATTCTCAAGAAATTCTCAATTAAAATGAGAGATTCCTTATACACACACATACACACACACACACACACACACACACACACACATGTACATGTGATTATAGCTTTTCACATATAAAAACCAGTACTAACTATGACTTATAATGTGATTTTACTTCTAACGGCTATTTTTAAGGATAAAGCATCTAGGGTGTAATATGGCACTAGTCGTATTGCTGGCTCTATTTTGGCCAAAAAAAGAAAGAAAAAAGAAAGAAAGAAAGAAAGAAAGAAAGAAAGAAAGAAAGAAGAAAATAAGCAATGTTCTGAAATGTAAGTCCATTACATTTAAAAGTAATAAAATATTGTAAGTAAATGACAAACATGGTAAATACATTATGATTTATTTATAGAAGATAACTGCATAAAAATGTCAAAATATGTATGCATAATTGTAACAATGGTAAGCATTATAATTACCTTGTTTCTTAGAAGGTCTATATACATTATATATATTTCTGCCACATATAGAAGGACCTAATTTTATCAGCAAAACATTTAATATAAACATTCCTAATCCATTACACATATTTGAATTTCATAATACTTTAGTTGCACTAAAGATTGATATTTTTACTTTCATTGTATTAAGGTTAGTGTTTCATTATAAATTTTACATTAAAGAATTATCTTTAAAAGCTTGACTTTATCTAGGTTTACATATTCCAATATAATACCAACATAATTTGCTTAGCAGAATTTCAAAATACACAATCTTTCTATGCAGCATTTATATACCGAGGAAAGATGCTTTTGCCTTACAAATTTTTTATGTGTATTTCAAACTCGCTTACTCAGTGTTATCATTCTTATGTCACAACTCCAATATTGTGTGAATGTGGAGTGTGTATCTGCTATGTGTGGGGAGGGTGGTGTTTCATTTTTTGCCATGGCAGGATCATACAACAATGAAACACATGTTGCAATTATCTTGTTGATGATTTCTTCCTTGGATTCCAAAGATTCAGTCACACTAAAACTATCCTATGGCTTACATTTTAGAAACACTTCTCTCCAAATTTGGTCTGTAAAAAAAAAAAAAAAAGGTACCAATGACCAATGCACAGCATCAATTGTTGAAGCTATTGTACAGGTTTCCCCATGCGTAAAACAAAGGACACATTACCCCCGTCTTTTAAATAACTAATCAAGATTAGTAGGGCTCAGTGGCCCAAAAGAAACTTCATATTTCCTATCCTCCAAACCACTATGACTCATGAATCCAAATTATAACTGAATGTGGTATTGAGTGTATATAATTCCAGTACTTGGGAGCCTGAATTAGTAGGATCATAAATTTCAGGCTGGCTTTGGATACTGTATGAGTTCCAGATATGGATGACACCAAAGTTAAAGATTTGTGCAGAGAAATGGATGGGACTTGGAGGCTTATGTACTGGGTCAAGCTGATATCAGCACGAAGATGATTGCTGAAACGGCATGCCATTTCACACAGCTGCTCACTGGGAAGTCCTAACAGCACAGGAGATTAGGAACTCATAGGCCTGAATAGGAAAGTGTATGAGGAACAGTGTTACTTAAAAAGAAATATGATAATGGATGACAGCCATATCAAAAGCAAACAGAGGAAATGCAAGTGTGACTTGATCCATTTCTTTTCATATTCTTTTGGAACTACAAATACTCATTAATAATAATGTTATTGTTACCAAATAACATCCATGCAGGATGAAAAATCAGAGCCCAGGCAATTTTTATATGGTAAGTTTGCTTATAAAAATGCCAAAGCAGATAAATGAAATTATAAACAATATTTAGGCAAAATGCTATTCTAAAACAAGCAATAATATTAAAATATTTACTTCATATCTAACCTCTTTGGGTCAGTCGATTGAAGCATGATCATCCTTTACTTAACAGCTAATATTCATACTAGGTGTATCTTTCTGGATCTGGGTTACCTCACTCAGGATGGTTATTTTCTAGTTCCATCTATATACCTGCAAATTTCATAGTGTCATTATTTTAATGGCCAAATAATGCTCCATTGTGTAAATGTACATTTGCTTTATTCATTTTTCAATTGAGAAATGTCTAGGTTGTTTTCATTTTCTGGCTATTATGAAAGGCTGCTATGAAATAGTTGAGCAAGTGTCATTGTGTAAGGATGGAGTTGTAGTGAGGAGCTGCGGGCCACATTCCTGCTGCCCTGCTCCTGGCCACCGGCTAGCTTATGCCCCAAAATAACAACACACAAATTGTATTCTTTTAAACACTGCTTGGCCCATTAGTTCCAGCCTCTTATTAGCTAATTCTCACATCTCTTGCTTTAACCCATATCTAATAATCAATGTAACACCACGAGTGGTGTCTTACCCGGAAAGATTCAGCATGTCTGACCTGGTGGCTGGCTTCATGGCAACCGGTTGCAGAGGCAGGGCAATTGTTTGAGCCATCTACCTCACTTCCTTCTTCCTGTTCTGTCTACTCCACCCAACTATGTTCTAACCTATGAGGCCAAGCAGTTTCTTTATTAATTAACCAATGAAATCATCAGATACATAGAAGACACACCTACATCATGGGGTGTCTTTTGTGTATATGCCCAGGAATGGTATAACCAGGTATTGAGTTAGATTAATCCTCAATTTTCTGGGGAAGCTCCATATTGATTTCCAAAGTGACTGTAAAAGTTTGCACTCCCACCAGTAACTGAGGAGTGTTCCCTTTGCTCCGCATCCTTGCCAGTACGAGCTGCCAGTTATGTTTTTAATCTTAGTCATTCTGACAGGCATAAGACACACTCTCAAAGTCATTCTGATTTGCATTTACATGATGAGTAAAGGTGTTGGACAGTTCTTTAAGTGTTTCATCCATTTGAGATTTCTCTGCTGAGAATTCTCTGTTTAGATCTCTACCTCATATGGTAATTGGATTGTTTGGTTGAAATAAGAAATAAGAGAAGCAATTTCCAACAGTACATGATTGAGGTTGTATCTTTCTCAAATAGTTGAAAATAGGAGAAAAGTAAAAGGGGATGGGTAACCCACAGGAAGGAAATAGTAATTTTAAATGTACCAAAATAAAAGATCTTTCTCACTGAGAATAGAAAACGGGGCCAATGAAAATGCATGATTAAATATGACCTTCACATTTGTATCTTACACATATTCTCTCTCTCTCTCTCTCTCTCTCTCTCCCTCTCTCTCTCTCTCTCTCTCTCTCTCTCTCTCTCTCTCACACACTCACACACACACACAGACACACACACACACAGACACACACACACACACAGTTAAAATGGAGTTCAGTGAACCAGATACACTTTGCTGATGACTTTTAAGAAGGGCTAGCCTGTGATCAAACCGGACTCTTTGAAGGTGGCTGAGAAGGAGGGCTGACTGAGAAGCCAAGGACAATGGCACTGGGTTTGATTCTACTGTATGTACTGGCTTTGTGGGAACCTAGTCTGTTTGGATGTTCACTTTCCTAGACCTGGATGGATGGGGGAGGAACTTGGACTTCCCACAGGGCAGGGAACCCTGACTGCTCCTTGGACTGGAGAGGAAGGGGGAGAGAGAATGGGGGAGGGGAAGAAGTGAAAATTTGTAAAATTATATAATTTAATAAAAAAATGAAAAGAAAAAATAAAAGAAAGGGAGGGATGATATCATTATAGAGTAAAAATAAAGTTCAAAAATATTTTTGTTTTAAACGTGTACAAAGAGTTACATGTTCTTCAGAGTGAATTCCTCCAGGAGGAAAGATGGCAGAAATATTTTTGAATTAAAAAAAAAAAACAGGATTCTAGGACACAGACAAGAAGTGTCTTTAGTAAGCAGAAGCTATAACAGAGGCAAACATGGACGAGATAGCAATAGAGTTTGGGCTGAGGATGAGCATGTCAAAAGATGTTCATCTGATACTTTGAGTTTCTGAGTGAAACCTAAACCAAGGTTCTTCTAGAGAGAATTAAAAAAGGATACACAGAAATGAATCAGATCTGCTGTGCTCAAAATATCATGAAGTTCTAGAGCAACCACACAATGAAAGAGGAAAGATGATTGCCACAGAGGCAAGAAGATTGGCAAGGGTTTTCCTCATTTGTGGAGGTCAGCACCAATGGGTAAACAAAGAAATAATGTGATCAGCTCAGACATCTTAATGAGCAAAGCTGAGATGTGTAGTGTAGCTTCTAGCTGAAGAGAAATTTACAAGAACAACAACTCAAAAACATAATAAATTTTTTGTCATAAGAATTCAAGTGAGCTTATTTAGAAATGGCTGTTTAAAATCATGGTGTTAGAGACCAATTCTATAGCAGAAAACTTTTCAGTATGTGACTAGAAAGTGAGTTGTACAGATTGAAGACTGGTAAAGACTCTAATCTTATTTTTTGTGAACACGCTTTTGTTTATTATGCTTCTAACTTCAAGACATTATTTCTAGAAGAAAACCGCATAACCCAATGACAAATTAAGTTGATGCAAGGATTATCAAAGACTATAACATGACTTGATAAAAAATTTCAATTAGAAAAGACCCTGGTAGTCGGGCGGTGGTGGTGCACGCCATAAATCCCAGCACTCGGCAGGCAGAGGCAGACAGATCTCTGAGTTCGAGGCCAGCCTGGTCTACAAGAGCTAGATCCAGGACAGGCTCTAGAAACTACAGGGAAACCCTGTCTCGGAAAAAAAAAAAAAAAGAAAGAAAAAGAAAAGACCCTGGTAGAATACAGTGGCTCAGTTACTCTATTTTAAACAAACACTTTTCAAATTTTATCATGATTTATTTTTAGACTTCTAAATTTAAATTGTGGAAAATGCTTAACTTAACAACTTAATATCTACAGCCAACCTATATAGATTAAAACAAAAAGCACTTAAAGATATTCATTTGTTGAGTGGAACTAGTCAGTTAGTAGGTATAAAGCAGCATAGAGAGATTGTAAATTGTATATATTTATATGAGAACTTTAGTCATGCAAAATATGGTATTCCATCAGCAAAACTCAGAGAATTTATAAATCAGTAAATTATCTCTGAATTCTCCAGATATATGGCTTTGCACAAAGTTGAAAAGCATTCTGTTGTGTATTTTTGTGCTTGATAGTAAATGCTATGAATACTTCACAAGGCAAACTTAATCTTCATTTTTCCTATTTCAACTGTGGAGGGAAACATCCAAGGTGAATTAATTCATAATATTAACATCTCTGATTCATGCAATTATTTTGCAATGAAAGGTTATCAGTTGTTCATACAATAAAAGACTCTTATGCTTAGGAGTTCCTTCACAACTGGAGAAACTTATAATGTACTTAGAGTGTTTTGTTTATCTTATGTTTTTGTGTGTGTGTGTGTGTTTATGTGGCGGTGCATGAGTGTTGCAGTGTAAACCTTCAGAAATCAGTTTTTGCCTTTTACCATATAGTTTCTGGGGTTATTTTTTATGTCAGATTTGACAGCAAATGCCTTAAACTGCTGAGTTTTATCGTGGGCTCTGTAGTAATATTATTGTCACCATTACCCAAGCTTCTAAGAGAATGACAATTCCATTGATGAAGAGAACTACAGAAACATGTAATCTTCAGTCCTACTGTTCATAAGAACAGACAGAGAAAGTATTTTGTTGGGTTTTCTTTTTGCTAGTTTTCTAACTCTCCCCATACCTATCTACAAAACTGTTTTATTACCTCCTCCCTTGTTTTTATTTAAAATATATTTCTCTCACATTTTATATCCTAATTACATGGTTTTTTTCCAACCCCTCTTCACATTCCCCTCTATCCACATACACTCTTTTTTGTGTCTTTCATTCAAAAACAAGCAGGTTTATAAGTGATAATAAAAATACAGTAATATAATATAATAAAATATAAAATATAAGATAAAGAAAAATATAATACTTCAGAGTTAGACAAGACAAACAGAAGGAAAAGAGCCCAAGAGAAAACACAACAGAGACTCATTTGTTCACACACTCAGGATTTCAAAAAAAAGCCACAAAACTAAAGAAAAACACCACTAAAATGAAAGTCATAATAAATACACAGAAGAGCCTGTGAAGACCTGTGCCAGTTGGAGTTCTATTTCACCAGATATTTGGAGATTTAATTTTTATAATTCTATTTATATTACCCTCTTACATGTTTATATTTTAGAAAGCTTCTACTATATTTAGTTTGCTGCTATTCCTCAAATGGCCCTTTTTTTTGAACCTTCTTTCCATGATTCCTTCAGTTGGGGGATATTTTAGGATAAATTATGACCCCAAATATTCTTATACATGGAAATAATTCTTTTAAATGAACAACTAAGGTAAAATAAGGTTATTATATGAATTGCTTGTGTGGTTACAAGAGGATAGTAATATTCAGATGCACCATACAGGGAGAAGCAACTGTATACAGGTTTCACATAAAAGTGGCCTCTCAGAAAATCCCATCATTTACCTCAGTAACTGATTTCAGGTTTTTACGACAGTATCTTTGATGCATTATCCCTATAGCCCTTGAGAGTCAACACCAGAGTCAACAGAATAATATACAAGTAGAGTCTTTATAGATCTCTCTGTAAGATGCTCCTTCTGCCATGCTAGTGACAGCATGGACTTCCCATTCTTACTACGGGAAAAATATATAAGGAACCCAGAGAGCAGAATCGCCATGCCTAAATGGTCTTTGTGTGTCCTGATACTATAAATTTCCGTGCTATGTTTATTCCCCCATTTCAGTAAAAAGAAAACATGTTTTGAAAAACAAGCTTAACATTCCCTATAGTAAAAGGGTGAGTAGAAGAAAGAATTTAAATTACCCGCTAATGAGTAGAACTCCTTGGTGTATAACGCTAAACTTTAAGTTACTAATTCAAAGATGTTTTTCTTTAATGTATAATCTCAGAATGCATTTCAATTTAGTGTTTGGGGCATTAAGAAACCTGAAAAGCATAGCTTGAATGCATTCTAATTATAAAATTAAAAGACTGGATATTCAGCTACTTGGTATGCTGCTTTTAAATACTTCCAAACAATAATAAGCACTTCAAGTAAGCAACAGTTCTACAAATTCAAAGAGCATATCTTTCAGTAAGAGTAACTGTAAATAAAACTTAATTTGCTTATCTGAAGACAATGCAGAGAAAGCAAGATCACCAGTCACTTGTCTGTAAAATACCTGTAAATCTCAGCAAACTTTTTCAGGACTTTATTGCTGATAAAAAGTGACTCAGAAATGAACACCATAGTTTATATTGGTAATGCCTTAAAGTATAAAACATTACATTTCCTGTATGTAATTTCTATTCTCTCTTTTTTTTTTTTTTTACTGTAAGTAGAGGTGGTTCTCCATAAACTATGAAACAGTAGGAATCTTGATTATTTCTTCATAGTATGACGGGCTATCTTAAAGAAAATAAAAGCAAAAGAGAGTAGAAGTTGTCCTTCAAGATCCATGACTTTATTACCCCAGGAGAGCTTGCTATATTTCTTTTTTAATTAATTAATTAACATTTCAAAACAATCTTTTCATTTTACTTATCAATTCCAGTTCCTAATCCCTTTCCTCCTCCCAATACCCCCATTCAATCTTCAGAAAGGGTAAGGTTTCCCATAGGGAGTCAACAAAGTCTGGCACATCATTTTGGGGCAGAACCAAGGCCCTCCTTACTCTATCTAGGCAAAACAAGGTATCCCTTCATGGATAATGGACTCCAAAAAGCCATTCAAGCACTGGGGATAAATCCTGGTCCCACTGCCAGTGGCCCCACAGACTGCACAAGCCATACAAATGCCATCCCCATTCAGAGGGCTTAGTTTGGTCCTATACAGTTTCCCCACTGTCAGTCTGATGTCTTTGAGCTCCCACCAGTTCATGTAAGCTATTTCTGTGGGTATCTCCATCATGGTTTTTACCCCTTTGCTCATATTATCACTCCTCTTCACTTTGACTGGACTCTTGGAGTTTGGCCCAGTTCTTTTTTTTTCTTCAGGGTGTCTTTGTTGCTTTGGAGGCTGTCCTGGAGCTAGCTCTTGTAGATCAGGCTGGCCTCGATCTCACACAAATCTGCCTGCCTCTGCCTCTGCCTCTTGAGTACTGGTATTAAAGGCATGCATCACCACTGCCCAGGTTGACCCAGTTCTTAACTGTGGATATCTGCATCTGTTTCCATCACTTGCTGAATGAAGATTCTATGAGTTTTCTACATTTCTAGTGCTAGGAATGGTTTTCCTTCTTTTGCATAGGCCTTAAGTCAAAGTAGCTGAGGGATACTGTCAACGTGTCATGTTAATTCTACAACCTTAAGGTTAGGTGCCCTGTGTGTCATTGCTGTAGTTCATAGACATCATAACTAAGTAGGATTAGTGCTTGTTTCCTTCTTATTGAAGATTGCATGATCCCCTCTGGGCCCATGGAAGTGAGTCCTCAGAGAGGAAACCTTCATGTAAGTTTCAGGTCAGGAAACTCTTGGCCTTGTGTTTGAAGTGCCACTATCATCGGCAATTTTGAGGGTCACCATACTTTAGAAGTTTCTTGGACAACCTTGCATAAAATCTCAAAGAAAGGCTCAGCACAATTATTAAAATTTCAGAGACTGATATTGGAGTGCAGCCTGAAGACCCAAAAAGCAAGCCAGCCAGCCATTAACTCCTACTTTGACCTCAAACTCATTCTGAAATTTCTGGATGCAGGATCTCCATTTTAGGACTGAGGACGAATTTAAGAGCCGGTGGTTGCCTGCTTTGGGCTTCTTCAGGTTGAACCCCAATAATAGTCTCTGAGCTTTTATTAATCATGCTACAAAGGGCTTCTCAGGCCTGGTATCAGGGGTTTTGGTAGCTAGTCTTTGCTTATTAGATGGGAATTGTCAGCCCAGATTACAAAACTGCATTTTACACTATATGTGTATCTTTTTACACAGACTTACATGTATTAGAGTATTTTTAAAGAGAAAAAAAACAACAAAAGAAATGAGGAAATGGAGCTAAGTCCAATGAAGCCTCAGTCCAACTCAAAAAAGCACTGCAGGCAATTAAGGAATATTGATAATGGGAAAAATAGTTTTCTGCAAGAAGAGCACACAAACTGGCAATCCACTACCAGATGGACAGTCCTGAAAACATGCATACAAATAGTATTATTTAGAGCAAATAGGTTATATTTAGGTATATATATATATATATATGTATATAGATGAAAATTAGGACATGAATTTGAAAGAGAGCAAATAAAGGTATATGGATGGTTTTTGAGGGAAGAAAAATGGATAATAAAGTAATTTTATCATTATTTAAAAAGTAATTAAAATAATAAGAAATATGATAGAAAGTTTGAAACTCTACTGTGAATGTTTCTCAGGAATAAATCTTATTTTAGTCATCCTTATGGAGTGAATCATTCTGTAACTATTAAATCGTTAAATTTATGTATCATTTCCATAAAAACACCAAGTCACCTTAGATTAGACCTTGTGGAATTTTCCTCATCCACACTGGAAGGACATCTGAGGCTATCATGATGATTATCCAGGCAAACATATTGTTCAGAATCCAAGGGTATATTGTTAGGTATATTCCCTGACATATGTGTTGGTCACTACCCTAACAGTAGACATGATTCCTCTGACTCTTAAAATCTTTCCACCCAATCATCAATAACTTTCCCTGAGTTTCAGGCACAATGTCTGTGTCACACATGTATCTGTTGAGGTTGGGAATCCTAGTGGCATTTTTTAACCACTTTTAGATCTCAGTGCTGGTCTCTAGTATAAATGCTTTTTTTTGACAAGGGGTAAGAATAACACCTTTTAGCTTCCTACCCTGTAATCTACCCTGACAAAGTATCATATTCTAAAGGCCCAAAAGGATCCAAAGTAGGTAGATGCATACCTATAGAAATAAATGTTCTAAAAGTAATTAAGCAAGCTGTTGCAACTTATGGCTTGCATTCTGCATTTGTTAGGGAAATGGTAAAGACATGGGCTTCTAGCATTAAAGGAACACCATTTCTGACTTCAGTTAGTTTCAGCAGTCCTGGATGATGGGCCTCAAATGATGTTTCAATGTTATTTCAGAGAAGAGGTTAAAATTTTAGAATATCAGGGAAAAGTAAAAGAACTTGTGACTTCCCAAGATCAAATTCTTGGTGAGGGCAGTAATGCTGACCCATAGGTTCAAGCTCTTTACAATGAACGAATCTTGTCAATATGCCAAAAGCAGGTTTAAATGCTTGGGACAGGAATCAAGAACTCTAAAAACAAATTCAATCATATACTAGGGTTAAACAGGGCCAGAGAGAATAGTTTACTGATTTTTTACAAAGATTAACTAAGGCTATGCAAATAGGAGTAACAGACCCAGATGCTAGACGAGTACTTATTGACTCTCTGGCTTTTGAAAATGCCAGCTTAGAATGCAAAAAGATACTTTGGCCTTTAAAGTATCAGAACCTATGGATGAATGGATCCTGCATACAATGATCATTGAGACATTGTACTATAATATTGAATCCTAGGTAGGAGAAACAATTTCCAAAGGAATGGGGAAACATCAAAATGCCAAATGGTTTAATTGTTGTAGAAAAGGACATCTGAGAAGGAATTATAGATAAGGAATTTCAAGGAATAATATCTCCTCTGGGAATGGCAAGAATAGGAGGACTCAGTCTTCAAGTATATGTAGGAGCTGTGGCAAAGGCTGACATTGGACCACTGAATGCAGATCAACAAAGAGCTGTATAATATGGCGCTTAAATAACTTAGGGTTCTGTTGAAGTGAGACATGATACTCCTGGCAGCATCAATCTATTCTTTAGAGAATGTTGAGCACCAAAGGCACTGCACTTGTTACACTAGTAACATATTTTTAAGAGAGGTTGAGTCTTGGAAAAATATGTTTTATACTAGTCACACTTTCAGCATGATCATCCCTCCTCTGCCTGTGGGTTTAAGAGTAGTTTCCAATCAAATGCAGTTATATTTTCCAGAACCAGACACTAAAGTGAGTTATATTAAGACTGCATCTATTGTCTCACTGATGTCTGTATAAATTCTTTCATTGCCAGTAGTAATTTTGAAGGCATGCATTCTTTATGAAAAAGTCTTTGTTTCCAAAATTTTTATTCAGTTCTACACTTCAGTTTGAGTTTGAATAGAGAATGTAACTATTCTTTGTGCTTTTAATCTTTGATAATTATATGCTTTTCTCAGCTTCCATGAAAGAAAACTAGAGTGGCAAGATGAATACATTTTACATGTTAGATACTCTCAATGATAGTTTTATGATAGTGTTATGCTAAATACTCATTGACTTTCTTTTGCTATCCTTACATGAGAAGAAAAAGGTTATTTTTTATTTGTGTTGTTTTACATAGAAGGTCAAAAATTAAATGTTATGTTTTAAATATTCAATTTTCTCTAAATATAATGAACAGATTTTCCAAGATATCCAGTTATTTTATTCATTTACAAAACAATGAAAGAAAGATTAAGTAGAAAAATTTTTGTTTTCCTGCCTTTCCAAACTTATTTTCTAAGAACATATCCACTTATAGAAACATGGAGAAGCTTTGAGGTTTTAAACAGTATTAGTCACTAAATAGTGGCACCAACATTTTGTGAGTAGTTTAATTCTCTCTTCTAATTGCAAATGACATCATTGATTTTGACTCATTTAAAAAGTAGAGAGTTTGGCCAGAATTTATTTCAGTGATATAGATAGACACATGATCTGAGTTAAATTCCTAGCACTGAAAAACAAATGAGAAAATACACATTTGTTCAGAGAAAACAGCAGACATTAAAGTTAGATTCTAATGAGTGGGTATTTTCAGAATACTTATACAGGATATGGTGTTGGGTAGTTTATACTTTGTTTAAAATCACATAATGCAACTTCCCGAAGGACAAGTGAACAAAATATTTATTTTACAACTAGTCATAAAAGATCGTCAAAAGATTTGTTAATAACAGAGCTCAGGGGTGTCAAAACTCAGCCTATCAAAACAGGAAAAAAACTTACAATAACTCAACATATGCAAGAGTATTTCTTTAAAATGTAAATGAAAAGTAAAGTAATTAATCTGCAGGTATTGGTTTTTCTTTCTTGTGGAAAAGACAAGAAAATCTCTCCTATGTAATTAGAGCTGCTGATCCATCTTCTTTAGCACAATCTTAAGATTGCCTGAATTCTAACAAAGAATAAAGAAAGCTATTGGGAGAACAGTTAAGGACAGTCTTTAAAGCTGTAATCAATTGCCTTGTACACAAAATTCAATTAGATACGGCTGTTTAGAGGTCCTTTCACATCAGCATGAAGTCCAGATGTGAGCAGATTCTGTTGTTAGGGTTCCCTTTGATCAATTGGATGAACCAAGTATTAAACAACCCTTTTGGTTTGTATCCTAGAGAGATTCTACCAGTACTGACAACGTAGAGCACCATACATATTGAAAGTGAAGCCCATATAAAGGACATTAAAAAATAATAGATCCTTGCTGATCAACATGTTTGCCGTGTGTGGTAGGATGAAAATAATGTGATTTCCATGTGTAGGATGCTGAGTCAAGATGATTGACACAGTTACAAGGGTAACTTTGAATATGTACTCATCTCATGGGCACCCATAGCTATCAAGGGAGACCCTGCCTCAATCGCAGTTGTGTGTAGTTATCTTCAGACAAGTTTTTGTGGTAGTAAATTGTGCAACTGAACTTGTAAATGAGTTAAATTTAATCCTGTGGAATTGAGTTGAGACAGTTGAAAGGCATCTAACCAGGGCCTTCATTTCCACTGCTTTAAAACTATTTGGCAAGACAGTTTAAAATGTAGTTACCCATTTTTACTTTTAAAAAATCTTTATTAAGTTGATATATTTCCATTATGAATATTCTTATTATTAACTGCTTAAATTATGCAATGTTATACAAATTCGTAATAAAACTCCATATGACAAATTTTCTGAATATACGCTCTAGATGAATATGTATATGCTCCTTACTCTTGGGACATGATTTTGATTTCTTTGATTCATTAACTTAGCTAGTGGTTAAGTTTGTTCACGGACCCAAATTATGAATAATGTCATTCGATTCGGCTTTATATTCTGTCCAAATTCAAAACAGTTAATCTTAATTAGGATTTGAAACTTGAAATGCAAATTTAGTGGTATTAATGTAATGGATGTCTAGTGAGCTTGCTCAGACTCAGACCTAACATCAATCAAATAACGGTGTGTCCCTACTAGCATTAAAATTACTTATGCACAACAGAGCACACTGATACCATCTAAATCACTTCCTTCAGCTTGCGTAGCTGGTGTAAAAAAAACAGAGGTGATACAATGCACTTCCTGTTAACTAAGTTATATTATATCCTTTTGGGGACTTTGATGGAGTTGAAGAATAGACAGTTATAGTTTTCCTTAGTTGTTATAAAAGGTAAAGTAGATATAAATAATGTAATTGTAATTCTTGCTTGATACCTGTTTTATTATATGTATTTTCACTATGTAAAAGTTAAAGCCTTCCTTTTTGATTAAACAGAAAAGGGGAAATGGTTGGGAAGTCCTTTTGTCTATGTGTTGCTTTTATTGGCCTATAGCAAGGCAGAACTTAGTTAGGTGGACAAAGCTAGGCTGAATGCTGGGAGAAAGAGGGTAGAGTCAGGGAGAAGCCATGTATTCCTGCCAGAGACAGAAGTCGGAACTTTACCCAGTAAACCACAGCATTATGGCAATACCCAGATTAATAGAAATGGGTTAAATTAATATATAATAGTAAGCCAATAAGAAGCTAGAGCTAATAGACCAAGCAGTGATTTAATTAGTACAGTTTTGTGTGGTTATTTTAGGTCTGAACAATTGGAAACAAACCAACAGCCCTCCTACAATATTACTTGCCTTTTTTCTTTTGCAGCTCTTATTATTCTTTCTTAATTCTGGATATTTAGTGTTCTGACTATTATGTGACAAGAAAACTTTTTTTTTGGTCCAGTCTATTTGGTATTCTGTTAGATTCCTGTACTTTCATAGGCATGTCCTTCTTTAGGTTGAGAAGGTTTTCTCCTTTGATTTTGTTGAATTTTTTATGCATTTGAGCTGGATTTTTCCTTCTATGCCTATTTTTCTTAGGTTTGGTCATTTCCTATTGCCTTAGATTTCCTGGGTGTTTTGTGTTGAAACTTTGTTGGGTTTGCCATTTTCTTTGGCTGGTGAATCTATTTCCTCTATCATATTTTCAACTTCTGAGATTCTTTTTTCCATATCCTCTATTCTGTTTGTAATGCTTGCATCTGTAGTTCCTAGTAGTTTACCCAGATTTTCTATATACAGAATTCCCTTCGATAGTGTTTTCTTTATCGCCTCTAATTTATTCTTCAATGTTTGAACAAATTCTATCACCTGTTTTCTTGGATTTCTTTGCTTTCAGTAAATTATTTGTTGATTTCTTCAATTTTTTAATCTTTTCCACCATTTATTTAAGGGAATTTTTCATTTCCTCTTTAAGTGCCTCTATCATATTTATAAAGTTATTTTTAAGATCATTTTTTTTCAGCTTCATCTGCCTTGGGATGTTCAGATCTTGCTTCATGTAGAATCACTACATTGTCATAGTACAATATTGTTCCTTATGTTTTTGAATATATTCTTATTGTTTACCCATCTTTTCCTCTAATACGTGGAGGTGGGGCCTGTGCTTGTGGGGTCCCTTATCTTCCAATTGTTGCAGGTGGTGCTCATATTCCTCCAGGTGTAGACAGTTCTGTGCCTCTGGTGGTAGCTCATGCGGCTGGTGCTCCTCCAGGTACAGGCATAACCAAGGCTCTGATGATCACAGATGCCAAGAGGCATGGTTGGAGAAGTGGGGAACCTGCTCCCAGTTCTCCAGGGCTTCTGTGGATGGGGAGGGGCACATGATGTTCTTCTGGAGGCTAGCGCCTAGAGAGTAGGACCCTCCAACTGAGGACCCAGACACTCGTCTCTCCAGGTGCATGTAAAAGCAAGGTTCAGGTGGTTGCAGATCCAATGAAAGTTTGGTCGGGGACAATCACCTGATAATTTAGCAAAATGTCAGCTGATATTTTAACACAGAGCCTAAAATCTCCCCAGACATAGATTTTTGACTAGGTCTACAGAACCAAGTTCAAAATTCTCTCTCAGGAACAGACCTCAAATTCAATCAGAATATTGTAAGTTATCCCATAGCTTTCACGCCACTGTGCAATAGATATTTGGCCTGACAAGTAGGTATTGCAACATATATGGTCAAGATCTAGATTTCTGAGACAGAAATTTATCATCATGTTTTGGAATTAAGGTAGGCAGTAAACAAGATGTGCAAGACTGTTGAGATGGAGCATAGCTTGCTGTTTTACAGTGATTTACATAACAACCAGAAAATACTCTAAAGTAATATAAATATTTTAAGTACATGAACCAAAAAACAAGTCAATCTGAAGATTTCATAGAGGTAAGAACTCTAGTGGATGGCTGCTCTGCTTCTCTGACCTATTAGTTTTCACTGCCTAATATCTGATTCTGGGCTTTTATTACAGAGAGCAATTAGAATTCATGCTACAAGCACATTAAATTGTCAACTGCTTTTTTAAGAAAACAGTTTTTACTTAGCATGATCAATTTAAAACTTTAGATAAAAAAGTAGAAATTCAGTCTGGTTTGGTTTAAGAATTTTTTTCTTTTGTCAGTGGTTTTAGAAATTGCTATGAGTCTGTGATCAGAAAAATTAGTATTTCTTTAACAAAAGCATTCAATTCTTTAGTGTTTCCAAACACATATTTAAAAACAACCTGCCTCTATTTGTATTGCTAGAGTAAGACACTATCCCTAATTTACTCACAAAAGAAAATGGTTATTCATTCTGTATCAAAGCTTGCAGCTTTGTGACTCTCAGAAATTGTTCTTTGCTGCCTACGCTTTCTCCCTTTGATGCAGGATGGCGAGGGATACATCTAGTTCCTTTTGTTTGACAGGAATACTGTTGGCCCTTATTCAAAGCAGACACATCGTGGGCATAAATGTGGAGGTTACTTGCAATAAACTCTGAAAGCAATTCCTACTTACAAGAGAGCTCTACATATTATTGCTGTTGGACAATAATATTTAGAATTTTAAAAATCTAGAGAAATATGAAGTCAGGCAGTAAAAAATGCTCCCTATTACTATTGATAATGAAAAACCTATTCCATAAAAGAAATATCAAATAAATAGAAATATTACATTCTAAACAATGGGTATGTTCAAACCAAAGAAGTATTTCTAAAGAAGAATCTCTTGTTTATTTCTCTTGCTTCACTGAAAACTTCACAATGGGTTGTCAAGCTTTCTAAATTAGTTAGATATTTAAGAACCATAGTTCTTAAATATGGAGAGGCTGGAGATATGGTTCACCGGTTAAGACCAGTATTTTTGCAGAGGACTGTGGTTCAGTGTTCAGTACCAAATAACATCCAAATCACCTGCAGCTGCAGTCCCAGGGAATCTGATTCCCCATTTTGGCCTCCAATGCCACAAAACACTCTCATGGTACATGAACATACAAAAACAAACATACATATGAAATATAAAGATAAGCCGGGTGGTGGTGGCGCACGCCTTTAATCCCAGCACTCGGGAGGCAGAGGCAGGCGGATCTCTGTGAGTTCGAGGCCAGCCTGGTCTACAAGAGCTAGTTCCAGGACAGGCTTTTAAAAAGCTACAGAGAAACCCTGTCTCGAAAAACCAAAAAAAAAGAAAAAAGAAAAAAGAAAAAAAAATAAAGATAATCTAATTCTGAATAAAAATGAACTATACTCGTGGACTGTTCCTATATTCTGTGTCAATGCTTTTTATACTGTGACCTCTCAGTGTATACTGACATACTGTAATGTTACCTGAGTTTGCTTATTACACAGTTGTTTTCATTTGCTATGTCATAATTGCATTTTAGAAGATTAAATGAGACTATTTGAAAGGGGTTTCTTTTTCTATACTTGCTGTACTCTTGTTCTGAAGACTATTATTTTTATGTAAGTGTGTCTAATAGAATTAATATAAATTTAGTTAGATAATAAATTAAGTGGGCAAGTCAATAATTTATGAAAAGATGTATAAAAAGTATTTATATGATGAAAATATCAGTTTGTGCAGCATGTAGAAAACCTGTGCTCAAAATTCAAATATTTTCACAACTAACATCTATCATTCCTGTTTTTTATGGATGATTATTTCAGTTTCATTTTAAAGACACTCATTCATGTGACTTGGCTCATAAATTGACATTTCTCACACAAAGTTAACTGTTTTCAAACTTCCATGATTTTCTTTTGTATGCATTAAAATTATCTTTCAATTTTCCACATCAGAACAACATGCAAAGTAACTTCTTTTCATCTCGTCTTATATTTCAATGACATAAAACAAGTCTAAAGTTCAGATGTAAGTACTTCATGTTTATTATTTCATCAAGATGTAAATGTTAACAATATAAATTGTATTCCCTAATATAATCATTCACGCTAGTTTTCAACTGACAGTTTCCCTTATGTATCAATATAAGTAGGTGTGTTAGAAACACATTAATACAAAAGTTTCAGTTTGCTTCTCTTCAAGAAAAAAGTCATTGCAGTTACTTGATTAAAAGTTTGGTGGACAACCTTATCTTGTTCCTGATTTCAGTGGAATTGCTGAGAGTTATAAATGGGACCTCCTGAAACTGAAAAGCTTCTGTAAAGCAAAGGACATGGTAAACAAGACAAAACAACAGCCTACATAATGGGAAAAGTTCTTCATTAACCCCACATCAGAGACAGGTATGTTCTTCAAAATATACAAAGATCTCAAGAAATTGATCATCAAAAGAACACATAAACAAATAAAGAAAATGGAGTACAGACCTAAGCAGAGAACTCTCAACAGAGGAACCTAAAATAACTGAAAAACACTAAAAAATGTTCAACATCCTTAGTCATCAGAGAAATGCAAATCAAAACAACTCTGAGATTCCATCTTACACCTGTAAGAATGGCCAAGATTAAAAACACTGATGACAACTTATGCTGGAGAAGATGTAGGATAAAGGGAACACTTCTGCATTACTGGTGGGAATGCAAAAAGATACAGCCCCTTTGGATGTCAGTGTTGGGATTTCTCAGAAAATTAGGAAACAACCTTCTTCAAGACCCAGTAATACCACTTTGGGGTATCTATCCAAAGGATGCTCCATCATGCCACAAGGACATGTGATCAACTATGTTCATAGCAGCATCGTTTTTCATAGCCAGAACCTGGAAACAACCTAAATGCCCCTTCATTTTCCTACCTGCAGTGTCTCTCTGTCAAAATTCTGCTAATGTCAGTCTAAGAGTGAGAATGAGTGCTCTTCTTCAGTATTGTATCTTCATTATGACCATTTTCTCCTGAATGTTGAACCATCTTTGTATTTCTAGAGAGATTTCCACAAGATTCTGAAGAATCATCTTTGAGAAATATCTTTAAATTCTCTTTAGCAATACTTTTTAAAGGGTATTATTTAAACATCTCTCCTTTCTCTGTTATAATAATTTTTGGGGAGATTATGGGACCTAAGTAGCAGAGGTGAGTCGCTGAAGATGAGCCTTAGACGGTTGTAACACGGGTCTATTTCCAGGTTCTAAAATATAAAAATTAGCTGACATACAGCACTGTGGGCAGAGACTGTTCCACCTGATATTCTGCGATGATAGACAGAAATCCTGAGAAACTATGAACAGGAACAATTCCTTCCTCCTTCATTTCTCATGATTTTGTCACAATACCAAAAAACCTAATCTAATACGCATTAAATATCATATCTGCAGATCTGAGGAACAGAAATAAGTGCTCAGAATTTAACACAAATTTAAGGACTGGAGAGATTGTTCAGTGGTTAATACAATTGGCTGCTCTATCAGAGGTCTTGGAAGTTCAATTCTCAGCAGCCACAAGGTGGCTCATAACCATCTGTATTGAGATCTGGCACCCTTTTCTGTCCTTCAGGCATACTTGAAGACAGAACACAGTATACATAATAAATAAATAAATCTTGTACATTTATATATATATGTTTGTTTTGTTTTGTTTATTTGATTATTTTACTAGTTATATCCTGAGACAGGGTCTTGTTGTATGTTTTAGATGGCAGACCTGCAACAACAAAACTATTAAAGACAAGTAAATGGGAAATGCTTCCAGATAATGAAATGGCCAAGAATTTTTGAAACAACTCCATAAAAACACTAGAGAGAGAGAGACAGAGAGAGAGAGAGAGAGAGAGAGAGAGAGAGAGAGAGAGAGAGAGAGAGAGAGAGAGAGAGATTCCGAATATTGAAATGGCAAGGAATTTTGGAAACAACTCCATAGTAACAGTTAAAAAAAAAGGATAGAAAATTTACAATTAGGAAGGATTATACCTAATCAAGTATTTGATTATTTTACTACTTATATCCTGAGACAGGGTCTTGTTGTATGTTTTAGATGGCAGACCTGCAACAACAAAACTATTAAAGACAAGTAAATGGGAAATGCTTCCAGATAATGAAATGGCCAAGAATTTTTGAAACAACTCCATAAAAACACTAAAGAGAAAGAGAGAGAGAGAGAGAGAGAGAGAGAGAGAGAGAGAGAGAGAGAGAGAGAGAGAGATTCTGAATATTAAAATGGCAAGGAATTTTGGAAACAACTCCATAGTAACAGTTAAAAAAAAGGATAGAAAATTTACAATTAGGAAGGATTATACCTAATCAAGTAGCTGCTCAGCAAGAAGACCATGCACATTAAGAAGTCTTCATAATGGGAGGACACAGGGTTGATGTCTAAATACCTAAAACCACTAAAAACTCAACAATGAAAAAACAAACAAATATATAATGATAACTCCCAAAAATATGAGTGATACTTTTCATAACATCTGGAAAGCAATTCAAAATTCAGAGGTCACTGAGGAGCTAAAATAATCATGGATTAGAAGTAATACTGTCAGTACCATAACATTTTATTTCAAATTATGCCATGAAGCCCTAATAACAATACAATGCGGGGCTGGAGAGATGGCTCAGAGGTTAAGAGCATTACCTGCTCTTCCAAAGGTCCTGAGTTCACAACCATCTTTAATGAGGTCTGGTGCCCTCTTCTGGCCTGCAGACATACACACAGACAGAATATTATATGCATAATAAATAAATAAATATTTGCCGGGCGGTGGTGGCGCACGCCTTTAATCCCAGCACTCGGGAGGCAGAGGCAGGCGGATCTCTGTGAGTTCGAGACCAGCCTGGTCTACAAGAGCTAGTTCCAGGACAGGCTCCAAAGCCACAGAGAAACCCTGTCTCGAAAAACCAAAAAAAATAAAAAATAAAAAAAATAAATATAAAAAAAAAAACAATACAATGCAAAACAAACAACAGTTCAGGGCAATACATATAGATGTGTAGGACAAATACTTTTAAAACAATATGTAAAACTATGATCGAGTCAGACAAAAAATACTTCAAGATCTATTCCTAGGGAACGTCTTTCTGAATAGACTTTTAAGAGTTCAAAGAACAGCAGCAATAACTGACCAATGAAATTTCATCAAACTAAAACCTTTCTACATAATAAAAGAAGCACAAGAAACATGAAAAATGGGCATACTTGGTAACTTGTGAGGATGGGAAGGATCAACCTTTTAGTTTAAGTAAGACAAGGAATAGAAAGGAATAAAGGCATAGAAGAGGCAACTCTGAATGTTCAAATGCAGAGCAGCAGGTATGTTGTTATGTTTGAAAGAAACACCAAAACTCATAGTCAAAGCTGCCTGATGACTCTGAATACCATGCTTCCTGCGGAGGATATGCACCGGGATGCACAGATTATGCTCTCTTCCAAGAGCATCTATCTGGCATCTGTGTGTAGAATAGAGAAGAAAGAAGTCTAAGAAGCAGCGAGTCCTCTGGGAAAAGAAGAACAAGTAGAGACAGCTACATCCACAAATTTGAAAATGATTTTGTAGTTGAAGGAAAAGACGGATGAAGCAGTTTAAGAGGGGCATGTGGTAGGAAAGGATGCTCTTACTTCTCACAGTGAACAGATAGGATAATAACGTGTATTTTAAAAAAGTACCCATGGTTTTATAAACCCTAATAATGTAGGAGCATGGGGAAGAAGTGTTTCCTAGGGTGCAGAACAGTCATCCAGGAGAGAGGGCTGCCTACAAACAGCCAGAACCTGGCACCCCATGTTTGGTTACCAGCCAGAAGAAAGGTAAATGAGTTGGACATGGGTTGTTTTTAGTGAGGGGATTCAGATTTCTCTTCTGTTTTGTGTTCATGTCTTCCCTGGGGGAGGAGGAGTTGGGAATATGTTAAATAACTGAATTTTCAAAATTTTGAAACTAATTTTGAAGAGAAAGGAAGCAAAATAAAATTTATTTTAGAAAGTCTAAATAAAACTTCACTTATATATTTGTAGGTATATAAGAGACATAAATTAAAATTTTGGTTTGAATTCTTTGCTATTTGGTAACTCTCTGGCCCCGAGAAAACTATGAAAGTTACCTAAACCTCAGTTTCCCAATGAAGAAAGTATTGGGGGCAGGGTTAGTACTTAATCAGAGAGTGTTCTGAGTATTTAAAATGAACACACACAAAAACAAAAGACTTACAAAGTTTTACTTATTTTAGCATGTTCTAAATCCTCAGACTTCCTTCCTTTTATTTGAAAACTAAGGAGAAAGTAGAAGAAAAATCAATTGTCTTTTACCATAGTAACAGCCAATTTGAGATCAGAGAAGGAAGAATGGAGAGAGAGGGAGACAGACACACATAGAGACAAAGTCAGAGAAAAAGAGAGACAGAGAAACAGTAAATGATGGATTTTGTAAACAAAATGCATTTATTTTCCATTTAGATTGAGTTTTGCCACTGTTAACCATACCAATACCCCAAATGCCCACTAAGTGACAAGAGGCTTCTGTTCCCTTTCCTTTAAATGAAGCTGTTGGCACTATTTGATAATAATTTTTAGATATAGAAAGCAAAATTAAGGTATAGGTAAAATTTAAAATAATCTTCATACATGAGTTCTTACTTTGGTCTAAAATACTGGTTTTTTTGAAATTACATGTTAAATTTTATTTCCATTTAAAGCATGTGAAAAGGGGGTCCTGGCCAGAGTAGGGTTACTGCCTATTTAAAAGGAGCCTACTGGGTTTCTGGTCTCTCCTACCATGCATGAGCAAAGTTTGAGGATATCAGCGAAGCAGAGACTGCTGTGGAATATCCCTTCTGTGCACTGTGAAGAATTGTCATTCAAAGTGCTTTAATAAAGGTCTAAATGACCAATAGCTGGGCCGGTAGAGGTTAGGGTAGACTTGTGGACAAGAAGAGAGAGTAGAGAAGAAGGAAGGCAGGGTTGTCAGCCAGATGCTGAAGAAGTAGGAGACGAACATACTGTGCGGAGAAAGGTACTGTCACACAGTGCAATATGGAAAAGAAATATGGGTTAATTAAAGTTGAAAGAGCTAGTTAGTAACAAGCCTAAACTATCTGCCAAGCATTGGTAATTAACAATAAGTCTCCACATCATTTTTTGGGGAGCTAGTCCAAAAGGAAAATTTGCTTTCTGTGGACACCAAATCTGCTATATCTGCCCCTTCCGGAAGAGTGAACAATGCATGTGTGCTGCGCTCAATGCCAACCACGTTCAATAAGACACTTTTCCCCTTTTTTTAATTGTTTTTCTGCACTCCCTTTTCTCCCTCCCCTCCCTGCTTAAACACTCTCCTGTGACCTCCAAGCTCCCAATTCACTCAGGAGATCTTGTCTTTTTCACCTTTCTATGTAGATCAATGAATGTCTCTCTTAGGGTCCTTTTTGTTGTCTAGGTTCTCTGGTGTTGTGGCCTGTAGGCCTGTTTTCTCTTTGCTTTATGTCAAAAAGCAACTTTAGTAAATACATATTATATTTGTCTTTCTGTATCTGGGTTACCTCACTCAATAAAGTTTTTTCTAGAGCCATCTGTTTGCCTACAAATTTCAAGATGTCATTAATTTTACCACTGTGAAGTATTCCATTGTATAAATGTGCCTCATTTTCTTTATCCATTCTTTGATTGGGGGCACCTAGGTTGTTTTCAGATACTGCCTATTACCAAAAAAATATGCTACTATGAACATAGTTAAGCAAATGGCAAACTTAAGAAAAGCAATGTATAGATTCAATATAATATCCATCAATCAGGAGGCAGAGGCAGGCGGATCTTTGTGAGTTTGAGGCCAGCCTGGTCTACAAGAGCTAGTTCCAGGACAGATCTAAAGCTGCAGAGAAACCCTGTCTCGAAAAACCAAAAAAAAAAAAAAAAAAAAAAATCCATCAAAATCCCAGCATAATTTTTCTTAGATCTCAAAAGAACAATGATGAACTTTATCTGGTAAAACAAAAATCCCAGGATAGCCAAAAAAGTCCTTCTGGAGGCATCACTATCCTGGACTTCAAACTATACTATAGAGTTAGAGTAATGAAAACAGTATGGTATTGGCATAAAACAGACAGGAATGTGGCGCACAACACCCGTCTGCGTTCTATGCACTACATTACAGTTCCCGAGCCTCAGGCAAGGGGCTAGAGGTTGAAACACACAAACACACACAGACAGAGAGACAGAGACACGGACCTCTAGTCACTAGTAAGAAGCCTTTTATGCAATAGCCCCATGGAGGCTTATATACCCAACAGTCAGGTGGGCCAACAGGTGAAAACCTTTTCCTCTGATCGTCTAGGCCAAGGCAACACGTGCTCATGAAGCAGAGCTGGTAAACAACTTTGACATAGCTTTCAGTAACTCAAATCAGAAGGAAAGTAAAGATCTCTAGCAGGGAAGAGCAGCTGGAGGTCAGGACTCCAAATGGTTCCAAAACAGGAGAACCAATGAAATTAGATCCAAGATGGTGATTTTAATCCACACACCTACAAATTTGTTTTTTGACAAAGAATCTAAAAAATATAAAATAGAAAAATAAAGCATATTCAACAAATGGTGCTGGCATAACTGGATATCAACATTTAGAAGAATTCAATAGTTCCATATCTATCACCACGCACAAAACTCAAGTTCAAATGGATCAAAGACCTCAACAAAAAACCAACTACATTGAACCACGTGGAGGAAAGTGGGAAGTACACTTGAATACATTGGCACAGGAGAACACTTCCTAAATATAACCCCAGTAGCACAAACACTAAGAGCAACAATAAATAAATGGACCTCCTGAAACTGAGATTTCCCTTCCAATCCTATCAAAAAAACAGATTTTAAATTTATCTTCACTGATGGTCCCGACTCTGGTGACATGCATCTGTATCCTCAAACCTACAGTGAATTGGATATCAGAGATTTAATAGCTCCATTTTCCAGTGCCCTGTGCAGGATGGCCAGCAGAGTTCCTTTCCTTTGGGATGATTTCCCTTCAGTTGTGCAACAACGCAGTGAGAGATGGGATACAACGTAGCTACAACCTCAAAATTCTACATCGCACTACAAAAGGTTAATAAAAATCACTTTCATTTCTTCTGGAAATAATAAATATCTCAGATTCCCCTCTTTATATTTGGTCCCAATAATTGAATCCATAAAGATCTAAATTAATAAAGTCATTCAATGGTAGAAATTACTAGAACATTCCATTATTTGTGGTTAATGACACTTTTTATAGTCAAAACTTTGTGTCTACACAAAACAAATTAATTGCTAAAAACAATAATACTCCTATTTTCATTAATATATTTTAAGTATAATTTTATCTTTTTGTTTCTGTATTATTAGCGTCATCAAAAGTTGGTAACATACATTAAAATTATTTCTTCTTTTGAGTTTATTTAAGCCCCATTTCATGACCTCTGTTATATGTGAAACCAAATGCAAAGCCATTTCACCTTTGTACACACACTCTCACAGCATACACACACACACACACAAACACACACACAGAGAGAGAAAGAGAGACAGAGAGAGAGAGAGAGACAGACAGAGAGAGTGCACACATAAGGTAAACAAGCATGAGCTTTCCAATTATTAAAGGAAACAGAATATAATTTAGATTTTTAAAACTATGTAAATTATAAGCACTTTAGTGTTTTTAAAATTAACACAGCAGTTGAATTGATAATTGGCATTTTTTTTACAAATCCTTAAGGATTATAGATCCCCCCAAGAATGTCTTAATCATAGCTATGAATTATCAGATGTTTGTTTGGCTTAAAAAGTTAATAGAGACCATGAAGCTAAAGGGGGAAATGGAAAGTGCTAGATCCCTGGAGATGATTGGGCAGTAAAAAAATATGGAAAGGAAAGGTGAGTGGGAGAATACTGGGGTCAAAAAATTTAAAAAGAAAGGGGTTGGGGATACAGAGGAAAGCATGAAGCGGAAGAGGAGAGCTAACCAAAACTTGATATTTAAGAAGTCATATGCAATCACTACTCTATAATCTAATTAAAATGTATTCTCTAAAATTGAGATCCCCTAAATTATTCCTAATCTCAGAAGCTGTGGATGATAGAAAGAAATGAAAAAGTCAGGTATAAAAAAACTTTTTCTATGAGTTATTGAGCAGAAAGCCCCCAGAGACGGCCATAACACCACAGAAGACTGCTCTTGGTTTTGCTGTCACAGGAGAACTAAACGATGTTGCCACATTGCTGAAGACAGTGTACATCTAGGTTGAACGACATGGAGAAATCTGAATATAACTGAACAGAAGCTTCTTCCCTGAAAGCTACTCTACCTTTGGAGGGTCCCAGTGAGAGAAATTATCAATTTTTTTCCTAATGTGGTCTCACATGCTATATTACTAATCTAGGCAAGACACTGCTAGTACAATAGTGGTTTGAGTTTTAGGGGTAGACAATCTATTATTGAATTTGACACATCTCCAAAGGAAAAAAAGTCAGGCCTGGTATTGTAAACCTCCTCAAATGCACCTGGCTAGAGAAGTCCTAGGTCCCATGAAGGCATAGTAATCACATTTATGATATGTTTAAATTCTATCTAGCTCCATTATTATTGATTTTTGCTAGTATAGATGAGAATATAGTTCTTTTTCCAAAATTTGTTTTCCTATTTTGAAGAATAAAGTTTTGCAAACAAAAATGTTCATCTAATCTTTGCTAACTCCCACTTTACAACTGCAAAGCATACACAGTAAGCCCAATCTGTGCCAATTCAAATATTCTACTATAACTGATATCCATAAATGCTAATATTCTTTCAAAATGTACTTTAAAAACATTAGATAATAATGCAGTTATTGTCTACTATACCCATACAATATATCAGATAACCTCGGAAAGCAATACTAATTGGATTTATTACTTATTTCTTTTGAAAATGAGTAAATGTGGTTACAAGTATGCTCTACTTTCCAGGAAAACACTGTCAGAAACTGGTAAATACTGACTTTTTTCTTGTTTCTGTTTCAGTAGAAAGAAAAGGAACTGTTCATACATGCTCCATGTGTTCAGAACACTAAATAAGCTCCTTCTGGGTCTCTGTTGAAAAGTCTTCTTTCGTTTATGCAAAATTATCTTATCTTTAATGGATAGCACTTTCTCTCCTAATCAACCATTATAGAAAGTAATCTTTTTTTTTTCAAACAGATCAGATCTTTATAGGTGCACAAAAGAAAAATTAAAGGATATATGAGCTATAAAATAAGCATATAGATAGATTGGGTCATGGAATCTTTATTCTTTTAGAATAGAGATTCTTTTTATTCTTTTTTCTTTAGTCTACTCTGCTTTCTAATGATGTCACAACTGGGTTTCAATTCTCTAACCTTTTAAGAGTTGTCATGGTGAACAGCAAAGTGTTAAGTGACTAAACACAAAAGCATAAGCTTTGGCTACAGTATTTAAGACTTTTGAGTTCATGTGATTTCCTGCATTTTAGCTTTGCAACGTTAGACATTTGCTAGTTTTAAAACAACAATTAATTATATGGATTTCCTTTAAAGCTAATCTTTACCTACAGGGAAATTTGAAGATAGTATTTGAATCCCACACTTTGACTTTCTTTTCTGGTTTCGTATCATAAGAGAGAGTTGATGAGTCTGATATCTATAGTTTTTCTTTCTCATGCTGGCCTCTCATAACTGTTTTCTCTTTTAGCCTTCCATAAATGGTGACTCAACATCATAATATATATATATATTAGATATATATATATATATTACACATATATATTGTTAATATTTTAAACTAACACACAGTGTTAGTTTTTATATCTTGTCATTTCATATTAAAGGTTTTCGTTGATTCTCCTCTCTGTCTATTATGTCCCATACTCAAGCCACTAATTTTTTTTTGTTTTTGTTTTTTTCGAGACAGGGTTTCTCTGCAGCTTTAGAGCCTGTCCTGGAACTAGCTCTTGTAGACCAGGCTGGCCTCGAACTCACAGAGATCCACCTGCCTCTGCCTCCCGAGTGCTGGGATTAAAGGCGTGCGCCACCACCGCCCGGCACCACTAATTATTTTTAATAGAGGTATAGTCTATATTATATGATAAAGAAAAAGACTAGGGAACCTCTCTGAGCCTGACTAGGGATAGGACTCCCAGAGACATGCAGGAAACACTGGAAGTCTTTCACTATTGCCACAATACACCGTGAAACCTAACTGTCACGATCTGTTTGTCGTAACCTCATAAGTAGATCAATAAGGATGATTCTTTCTTTCAGTTTCCTAACAAACCTAGTACCAAATGAAAATGAAACACAAAAAGCCATACATGTTAGTGTGCCTTTCACAGAGGTATGAAAGTGCAGGACTCAGATTGTGCCTAGCCTGTCTCATTCTTCAATTAAAGGAATGTTGAGGAATTCCATTTTAAGAACTTTGTAGTAAAATGGGAACACTTCATATTTAATGAATTTGCTCAAAACAGTTTCTCTTAGGCCCCACAAAATAAAAGAGAAATGCCACTACAACTGGTACCATTCTTATTCACACCAGCACATTTCATTCCCTTGCCCCCATAGGCTTATTGTCATATTAAAATGCAAAAATGAATTTAGTCCAACTTTAAAAGTCCTCCTATTCTATAACAACCTCAAGATTCAAAATTCAGAGACTCAAGGCAATCTCATAACTGTAATCTCCTTTAAAATCAAAACAAAAAAGAAATCATATTTTCTAACATACAGTGTCAAAGTATATACATAACTTTTCCAAAAGAGGGGAAATGGAACATAATGAGGAAATACTGGACATAAAACAAAACCCCAAAAGAACTAGATAAACTCCTAACACTGCATCGTCATGTCTATTCGTGTCTAAAATCAGTGTTCTACAGATTTACAACTCTTTAGTTTTAGTAAATCCAGAAGAAAAAAAAAAAACCTCTCTTAATGATTTCTGAATGATTACAATCTCTAACAAGACCAAGTACATTTTAGGGGCTAAGATTGTTGCACAGTGGATTAGCACTTATTTTCAGTACATCAGTGCCTGGTTCCATCCCCAGCACCAAAATGAATAAAGAGTAAATTTATTTGACATGAGGTACCTCAAAATAAAGGTGATTTTCAATGTGAGTGAAATTTATTTCAGAACAATATAAACCACAAAAGTAATGTTGAATTTACAATTGATGGAATGTTTGGAATAGCAATTTTCAGGGGATTTGCTGATGTTGAGGCTCAGTATTTACCTACAAAGATAGAGGTAGACATTGTGGCAATTCTATCATATATTGCTTGTCTCTTTATAAATGTGGAAGCATTATTTTTGTGGAAATAGAAAATCCAAGAAATCTGAATTTATACTTTCAAACTACTATCTGTGTGTCAAAAAAGTCAAGGAAATAATAATCTAACTAGACACACTGAATATCAGGATTGTAGAAGAACAAGATGCACTATTAGTGTGCAAATAAGTTTGGAAATTTGAGCAAGTTGATAAGGAGCCAGAGAAGCAATAATTTTCAATACGGCAAAGAACACAAACTTAAGTGATAGTGTATGCTTTGCTTCTGCTAATATTAGCCTGGGAAATTAGTAATTGTACTTGCACCAAAATATTAGGATAAAACAAATCCCTAAGAATAAAAATTATATACCATAGATGTTTTAGTGTTTGTTTATGGTTTGTGTTATCTGAAACAATGTGTATTAGTTAGAGTTACTATGGATCTGATGAAATTCCATGAACAAAGCAACTTACACATTTATCTGCCTTATTCTTCCACTGTGCTGTTCATCACTCAAGGAAGCTGGGAAAGGATCTCAAACAGGACAAGAACCTGAAGGCAGCAGGTGATACAGAGATCATGGAGAATTGCTGCTTAGAGACTTGCTCCTCATGGTTTGCTTAGCCTGCTTTCATATGGAATGCTGGACCACTAGCTCAGGGGTGGTATCATCCAAAATTGAGTGTGTTGTTCATCACAAATCATCAATCAAGTAATAACCTATATTGTTTTAACAATCTATAGCCTAATCTTACAGAGCCATTTTCTCAATTGAAGTTGTCCATCTCTAATGAATCCTGCTTCTTTCAAGCTGACATAAAACTAGCAGTCACATAATTCGTAAAAAATCCTAGAGAAGCTATATAAGAAGGTGAACCCAAAGAAAAACATATAGTTATCCTCCTGGATACTGGAAGTAGACAAGATTGCCGGACAAAAAAAAATGGGAACATAGGGGTGGGGTGGGATGGGGGAGGGGGGATGGGGAGAGAAAAGTGTGAAGTGGAGGATGGGAAGAGCCTGGGGGAATAGGATGGTTGGGATATAGGAAGGGTGGATATGGGAACAAGGAATTATATATCTTAGTTAAGGGAGCCATTCTAGGGTTGGCAGAGACTTGACTCTAGAGGGGTTCCCAGGTGTCCAGGAAGACGCCCCCAGCTAGGTCCTTGGGCAGCTGAGGAGAGGGTGCCAGAAATGTCCAGATCCTTTAACCAAACTCATGAATATCTTGCATATTTCCATAGAACCTTCACCTGGCATTGGATGGAGAAAATGACAGAGCCCCACATAGGAGCACTGGACTGAGCTCCCAAGGTCCTGATGAGGAGCAAAAGGAGGGAGATCATGAGCAAGGAAGTCAGGACCGGGAGGAGTGCGTTTACCTATTGAGACGGTGGGACAGATCTAACGGGAGACCACCAAGTCCAGTCAGAATGGGACTGATGGAACAGGGGACCAAACCGGACTCTCTGAATGTGGCTGACGGTGGAGGAGGACTGAGAAACCAAGGACAACGGCGATGAGCATGAACTCTGCAGCATGGACGGGCTCACTGTGAGCCTTGTCAGTTTGGTTGCTCACCTTTCTGGACTTAGGGGGAGTTGGGAGGACCTTGGACTTAACATAGTGAAGGGAACCTTGATGGCTCTTTGTCCTGGAGAGGGGTGGAGTGGGGGTATGGGTGGAAGGGAGGGGAGGGAAGGGGGAGGAGGAGAGGAGGAGATGGAAATTTTTAATGAAAAAATGAGAAAAAAAACTGGCAGTCACAAGACAATGTGTGTAGAGCTGGGTTTGTTTAAATGAACACTCACCCAAATGCATGTGTGCATGCATATGCACACACAAACACACACCCTCAGTGTAAATAAACTGAATACTTATTTTTAAAATCTCAGGCTCTCTTCATGTCAGCAAATGTCATACTTAATATTTCTGTAGCAGCCGTTCCAATCTTAACCATAGGATAAGGCTACAAATTTATATGTACTTGTAATACATGTATTATCTATGAAAAATACATATAAAATTATTTAAGTGATTTTATAGTAAAATAAAAGCTTTATCCAATGGTACATGTAGAATGTTATAAATTTTTCTCGTCATGTATAAATGAATAGAAATGATTATGTAATTTTATGAGAATTTTGAAATCATCAAAAATAGCTTCTAGCATATGACTATAGAAATATTTATCTTTGTAATTAAGTAATTCTCTTACAATTTAAGGTTACACAGTTTATTACTTCTGAGTATTAACAGTACATTTGAATATTTTTCCTCTGCTTACAGCTTTGTGATTTAGATTATTTTCTCCAAGAAATGACTATCCTTTCTCAGTTTTCTAATGGCTTCCCTTTCAATTTTATCACACATCTCATCTTGCTAAGACACCAAATCCATCTTTAAATACTAACACGATAAAAGTATATTTATTGTGAAAAGAATACCCTTTATTGGAATTCAAATTGGTGGAGACATTTCAAATTTCATCTTGTATAAAAGAGCATCATTTGCCAATATTAAGGAACTCTCCAGAGTGTGCTGCTGTTTGCCAAGTGGAGGTTGGATTTAAATAATTAGTAAAATCACCATTTAGTCCAGAAATATGATATTTCTTCCACTGCATTTTACGACTTTTGAGATTAATACACAAAGTTTCTCTTCCAGAGGCTTAGAGATGCATGGCCTTGATTGAGCCACAGGGAAAGTTTACCTTCATTTGAGAGTCTGAAGTTATGTTGGTATAAGTGAATCATTATCGAAGAAGAAGAAACAAAATTAACAGTCTCCTCGTGGAAAAGCAGGGCTCACTAATGAGCATAAAACATTAGAGCCAATTTTTCTTTTCTGTTTTTAATCACAAGGCATGACACAATCCTTTCACAGGTCCCCAGTGTTTATCACGGGGCTAGTCCATTCAGGATAAGAGGGGAAACTGATGAATAACTGATTTATTTGGAGGCTCCAAGGTGAAAGGAATGTGCATGATAACCATATATGCAGAACCTCTCTGCTTCTCAGTAACTATGCAAGGACCCAAGATGGATGGAAGATCCAGAAGGTGCTTTGTGCAGTGACTCCTTGATGCTTGATTACAGGAAATGTGCTTTCAAAAGAAATTCAGTTATTATATTGTCATTACATTTATTAGATTTTCATAATCTTTGGTATTTAGTGGAAACATCTAGAAAAAGTCCTAAGCCAGCATGCCATTTTTAACTAGTAATAGAAAGGTTATTAAACTCGACAGCAGGGACAGCAAGATAACACAGCAGGTAAAAACACTTGCTGACTGTCTTAGTTATGGTTACTATTGCTGTGATGAAATACCATAACCAAAAGCAACTTGGGTATGGAAGAATTTATTTTGCTAACAATTTTTACATGATTTCTCATCATCAAAGAAAATCAGAGCAGGATCTCAAACATGACTGGAATCTGTAAGCAGAAGCTAAGGCAGAAGACAGGAAGGAGTGTTTCTTACTGCCTCGCTCCCATGTCTTCTACAGCTGACTTTTGATAGAATGCAGGGCCACCAGCCCAGAAGTGACCCTACAACATTGGCCTTGGTCCTCCCCCATCAATCATTAATTAAGAACATGCCTTCCAGGCTTGCCTATAGCACTTCCTGATGAAGAACCATTCTCAGCTGAGTCTCCCTGATCTCCAGGAACTCTACTCTGTAAGAAGCTGAAATAATACTAGCCAGCACTGTGAGCAAGTAGGATGAGTTGAGTTCCATCCCAGCAACCCTAAGTAGAAGGAGAGAAGCACCTCCTAAAGAATGACCTCTGGCCTCTACATGCCTGCACTCACATCAAACACGGCAGTAGTAATATATAAATTTTAAAATCATTCTGTTGTAGGAGGAGCAGACCTGCTTTTCATCCCACCCAGCTAGCTTACACCCAAAATAATCACACAGAAACTGTATTCATTTAAACACTGCCTGGCCCATTAGTTTTAGCCTTTTATTGGCTAACTCTCACATCTTGATTAACCCATTTCTATTAAATCCGTGTATCACCACATGATCGTGGCTTACGGGGAAAGATTCTAACCAGCATGGGTCTCAAACAGGTGGTTCATAGCATCTGCCACTCTGCCCTTCTTCCCAGCATTCAGTTCTGTTTATTCCACCTACCTAAGTTCCACCCTATCACCTAGCCAAGGCAGTTTCTTTAATAACCAATGAAAGCAACACAAATACAGAAGGACCTCCTACACCATCACTTTTAAAATTACTATAATTTACTGTATTTATCCCATTAGCTAAACGATGTAAGCTATGCTTACATATAGCTACTCCATTTCTCCCACTAATAGTTACCAAAGCTTGTTAGAATACAGAGACACAGTTACATCTCCATCTGGCTCACACCCCAGTAAACAGTTGACAGCACATTGACAAGTTATTTAAGAGCAATAATGGGAAACAATGCAGAAAAGAAAAGCTTAAGACTATGGATATCTTTCTTTCTAGGTGCTCCACTTTTATACCACAGATATAATTTTAGAATTTCTCCCTCCCATGACAGGTTGTGACATGAGTCAATCAATACTACACTCATCATTACTTCCTGGCTTGCCAGCAATTTTAGAGCAATTGTCCTACACTATTGTATTGATCCAGAGATAATGGCAGACAGTTTGACTGACAGTTTTATGGCTCCATGAAAATTATGTAATGGGCTCACTCAAAAATTCTAAAGAAATACTTATTTCCACAGAGAATATGACTAACATTATTAAGATATTAATGAGAAAAAAGAGAAAGATCTAATATATTTCTTATCATTAATTAAATCCACAAATAAATATATTATACTGTTGTAATATCTAGGCTTGTTGAAATACTAAAGGCTTAGAATCAGCAATATTGCCTTTAGGAAACTAATGTTGAGTCAACTGGGTGAAACCTGGGACATGCCATAAGGACAGTTTATTCTGAATTATTCAACATCACAAATAGAAAGTGCTATGTAAAAATAGGTGTAAAGTATTCAAATTTGAGAAAAGTGTTCATTGAAAGAGAATACAGTAAGACCCCAGTCAGCTACCCCTATCTTACTCGACTAAGAAAATTGGGTGACTCTCAACAAATAATGACTAGACTGAGTCAGGCTAATTCCTACAACATAATAGAACAAAGAATTGCTTACAGGAGAATGTAGCTTGTGATGTATCTTAGGCATATAAGGACAGACAAGGTAATGAAAACCAAAAGAGGCAGGGCGGTAGATTTGTACCTTCAATTTACATTGAATAAAGATTTTCAATGATTAGTTTTAAAGAACTAATTATCACAGGTGACTATCAACTGCTCAGTGTCCTTTTATTTGTCTGAAATTCATGCCCTGTCCTTCCTAGAACATCAGTGAAGGATGAGCCATGACTGAACAAGCAGACCCTTAAGTCTTTCCTAGCTCTCAGATTATGTCCTGACATTCATCAAAGAGTTTTCTATATATGAACTTGTGTAAACCCATATCATAAAAATTTCAGAATAGCATGTGTTGGCTGTGAAGTATCTTTTTTCTTCCTAAGGAGTCAATATGAATTTTTATTTTCTTCCTTTAAGACATGATTATAGTTTCTAATGCATAATTTAGCTTTGTGATTATATTTTGTTTTTAAAGAATTATTTAGGGAACAGCTAATGCCTCATTTGATTTCTGTGCATTTATGAGTTGGTGTAATAAACATATTTCTGTGATCCATGAGTAATTGTTTATATTTGACTATTCATAGCCTTCAAAGTAAAAATCAAATAAAACTCACTGTTTAATTTGTAAATTCATGAAAGTGTAAGAAAAAACATTTTTTCCAATGGCATTCATTAATATACCAGTGTCTTAGGGTTACTATGGTCGCAACTAAAACACCATGACCAAAACCAACTTTGGATAGTTGGGGTTTATTTCAAGTTACACGTTCCAACCATAGAGCATCATAAAGAGAATTCAGAATATGAAATCAAGGCAGGAACCTAGAGGCAGAACCTGAAGCAGATGCCCTGTAGGAATGCTACTTATTGGCTTTCTCACATTGCTTGCTCAAAATTCTTTATTTCACCCAGGACCACCTTCCCATGGGTAGCCCAATATCTAATGAGATTAAGTATATACCTGACATTAACACATATGTCTGACATAAGTAAACATATATCTGACAAACTCCATCACTTACAGAATTTTATGAGTCCAGTCTGGTTTGTCTATTCTGTGGAAACATTTATTATTTTCTGGAAAGTCATGAGCCTAAAGAATGTTTGGCTACTGACTTTAAAGTACTTATTTTTGTTAACCTACGCTTCATAGCAAAAGGAACAACAAATGGAGGAAATTTGATTTCTCACACTGTGTGGCACATAGCACCATTATTATCATAGTAACTATAGACGAGAAACTTCACTTCTTTATGCATTAAAAGTCGTTAGTAACAGAGCTAAACTTCATTAACACTTCCTAAAATAAATTTGATATTTTAAAGAGCTTTGAGTGTATATGTGTTTGAAATGGGAAGTTTCATGGAGAGTTCTTATGGTCTCTGGGATAATTAGCAGCATCACTCCATTTCAACATCTATTTCAGCCTCCAAAATCATTTCATATTCTCCCAGCAAAGAGGACCATTTCTTGTCAAAGGGAAAGAAATGGAAATCTCTCAGATAAATGAGCATCTCCAAAAACAAGGTAAACAAAAACTTTCTAATCAATGTCAGTATAATAAACCAACCTCTAAAATATGCCCAAAATGTTTAAAAATGTGTTTTCATTGAGTCAATTTGTATGGGTCTAGAACTGATAATGAAGGCAATATAATGTTTAAAAAAAGACAGCAAGTTTGATCATACCAGAAAGACCTCTTACTTTACCATCATGACATCCTAATGCTCTGTTCTCAGTACTGCCTCAAGAGAGCACAGCCTGTTGCCAGAGTCCCAGAATCTGTACCTTGTGGATCACTCGAAGTCTGGTACCCAACCCCATCACTATTACTATGACAATAAGAGCTTTGATTATTGTTACTATTACTATGAATAAAAGTAATTGAACACTAGACTCATCTGTAGTTAGAAACAACAAATAATAAATAGTAAAAGAAGCAAAGATATTTTCCACTAAGTTGTGCAGACTCCTTCCAACAAGATTTTTTTTTGCTTGATATTAGGTAAGTCAAACTATGCTATAAGATTTGATTTTGTTTGTCCGTATCTTATTAATTTGGGTTATATTGGTCAAATTCATATTATCATTTATTCTCAAATACTTCAAAAATTCCAACTATAATTGGATTGGAAAAAATAGTTATTATGCCTTATCCCAACCCACAGATCATTGTAATGATTGCCAAGAACTTGATTCCACAATTACATTAACTTATTTGTTAGATACATTTACTTAAATACTAGAATTATATTGGACTCGGTTCTTGTCTTTTAATAAATCATATATTACAGTTTTAGTCAACTAGGTCCCCATATTATAGACAAATGATGTGATGCTTCTATTATAATTAAACAACCCTGGCCCTATAATTGGCACACTCAATCTACACTTTTGGATATTCAGTGAGTTAATGGCAAAAGCAAGCCCCTAAAACGTGTAGAAAATTTATGTATCGCTTTCTCAAAACCAAACTGTAAGATTCCAACCCTATATTTTAGTGTTACCTTTATTCTTTGGCTATGAGACCTCTTGTATCAGTGGGGTTGTGGCATGTCTCTAAGGACTGCTGAAAATCAAGTCGCCATATTTTTATATGAGTTTTTACCCTTTCAAAATATGAGTGTACAATCAATTAAATCACTTATCAATATTTTGTTTGTTAGTCTATGTAGATTCCAGTTGTTGCTTTGGATTTTGTGTTTTGCTTTGATTTGCTTACATTTTCCTTTGCTTTCCATTTGAGTAATTCTTTGGAGAGATTGGAGTTCAAATAATGGTTTGAATTACTTAGGAACACCCACTTTTAAAGGTACACCCTGAGTCTATGTTCGTCTACTATTTTCTATACATTTGTCTTAAAATAAAAGAAAGCTAACATAATAAGCTTTCTTGCTACATCACACTAAAAGATATGTATGACAAATGCCATGTTGTATATAATATGTTGATTTAAAAATATTAGAGAAGCTAGAGATATGACTTAATATTTAAGATTTCTTGCTTTTCTGTCATAGATCTTGAGTTCAGTTTCCAAGTCAATGTCAAGCAATAAATAATCATTTCTAGATAAAGTTACAAGGATCTAATTTGGTCTTCTGTTCCCTGAGATTACCTGCACACATTTGGTATGCACACAGATGTGCACACACACACAAGCACACATAGTGTATATTTTCAGACAAAGCTTGATTTTAATAACCACGTAGTTTTGAGAATATTTTCAGTCTTTCCAAATACTTCATAACAAAAAGTGATATTTTACTGTGTTAGTCCATTGTTTCTCACTATAATGAAATTTCTGAGATGAACTATAAGAAAAGAAGTTTTGCCTCATAATTCAAGACCCAACAACATGACATATTGAGTATCAGCTTGTTTCTGGTAAAGATCTTATGATATCACTATGGTGGAAAAATGGAAAAAGGCCCACAAAAGAAGTCTAAGCAACAGTCTGTCTATGTGTTATTTAGTAGCAATAACTAGGGGCCACTAAAGAAAGTATAAAAAGATTATTTAAACAATTATACACATAAAAACCTATATACACATATAGAGAAATGTAAATAATATATCTTATCAGAAACAGTATTCACACAACAGCAACATGAAAGAAATAAAATAAATATATCACAGGAAACTTTAAAAAGTAACCTCTTCATTTTTTAAAACAAAATAGCATTGCAATACTAAGATAACATGGGTGTACAAAGTGACAGTAAATGGTTTGAGATAGTTCTACTTCCCTGTGCTCTGTGACCCACTCCAATGCATATTTGCCACTTAGGTGTATGAGATGCATGCCTTTACCAATAAATAAATAAATAAATAAATAAATAAATAAATAAATAAATAAATAAAGAGTTCTGTTGGTCTCCCAGCTTTAAGTAAAGCATGAGTTGAATCTTTCTGAGCACGAATATGCACTAGAAGTTTGACTTTAAAGTGTATGAAGATGCACTTAGCCTTTCAACTATTAAGCTTGACCACTGCAGGCTAAAACAACTGTAAGTAGTACCAAAGTGGGCATGTGTGGGTTTCCAAAGAGCCTTTTTATAAAACCTGACACTTGAACTTTGCATACTTTTTACATGCTATAAAGAATGACTTCTTTCCTTTTTGTCCTCAAAATATCATAAAGTAACACTATGTAAAAACTTGTGCATTTCTGATTTACTACGAAGCACATTTTTTACTTACTTCGTTCTGAGCTATGCACATCAACATAAACTCAACCATTATCTTGAGTGTAAAAAGGTTACGTAAGGAGGTAAGTGTATCAGTCATCTTTTATCCTTTAATGCAGAGCTAATTAAGTCCTAAATCTCAATGTCATTGCTCATTTCTCATTCATGTGCCACAGTGGCTGCAAGTCAGCTGCCATCCTGTTGGGCTTGCTTCTATCTTGAGATCCCAACTGACCCATGACTGAGCAGTGGCATAAATAGTAGGTGTCATAAAGTCTCAGCAGGGAGGTAGCAAATTCAAAGGTTCTACCTGACTTCCGAAGGGCAGCACTTCATTTCAGGTCACATGGAAAGAAATGTGAATATGTCTTTAATAATAAGACAAGCACTGTAGTCAATACAAATAAGAATGCAACTACCCATGCTAAATACAGTAGACCATTTAAAAAATCCCAAATATCATAACTACCCATGTACTTCTTTAGTTAAATATAAAATATTGATCATACTGATATTATTAGCATAATGTGAGGAACTTTAGTTTGGTGTTAAAAGTGAATAAGAGGAACGTTCTGGGGTCCAAATGAAAGGAGAGCTCTTGAGAGAGAGAACCACTATAGGGCTAGGGAGAAACCTGACGCTAGGAAATTCAAAAGACTCCAGCTAAGGCTCCTAGAAATAGTGGAGAGGGAACTCGAACTGGCCTTCCCCTGTAATCAGATTGGTGAATACACCAACTATCATCATAAAACTTCATCTAGTAACTGATGAAACTGAATGTAGAGATCCAGGTCGAGATCCTGGAATCCAATCGAAGGAAAGGGGGAGGGAATATATGAACAAGGGAGGTCAAGATTATGATGGGAAATCTACAGACAGTTGAGCCAAGCTAGTGGAAACTGATGAAGTCTAGACCGACAGCTGTGGAGCCTCCGCAAGACCAAACTAGGCCCTCCTATGTGGGAGACAGTTGTAAAGCCTGGACTATCTGGTGGGGGCAACTGTAGCAGGACCAGGATCTTTCCCTGGTGCATGAACTAGCTTGTTGGAGCCCATTCACTGTGGTGGGATGTCATGCTCTGCCTTAATGCAGGGAGGGGAGGGGCTTGGTCCTGCCCCAACTTATTGTGCCAGACTTTGTTGACTCCCCATGGGAGCCCTTACTCACTGGGAGTAGTAGATCAGGGTGGCTTGTGAGATGCACGGGAGGAGGGAGGAAGAGTGGAGAAAGAACTGTGATTGGATTGTAAAAGGAAATTAAAACATCTATCTATCTATCTATCTAGAAACAGCAAAATATTAAGACAATGAAATTATTTTCTAAAACATTTTAATAATCTTGTATTTTATGATATAGTTCAGATACATTTAGTATATCATATGTATATTTATTTATTGTATTAAGAAGTAATAAATAAATGAGTTACTGGCCAAATTAATAAGAGCACTTCCTTTTCTATCAGAGAACTCGAGTTTCATTGCCTCCCCCTCATCTTGTGGCTCACCACCGCCTGTCATTCCACAGTTCTCAACTGCTTCTTCTGGTCGTCATCAGTACTAAAGTCACGTGCACACATCTGCACACAGATGCACAAATTTATATAAAAAGAAAAACAAAATATTTTTCAAAAATAACAGAAAAGAAAAACAAAAGAAAATGAGCAAGTATTGCAGTTGCATACGGTCTTCTAGGAAAACAATGACCTTACTAGATTACTTCAAAAATTTCCAGAGATACTGTAGAAAATAATCCACATATGCCATAAAAGGAAATAATTTTCATCATAACACAAATAAGATATTGTGGAGGCAGATTCACTACAGTTAAATTATTTTGATCAAACCTGACAGACCTAAAAGGTGGTTTAAATCTTTGTCTTACTCTTGACTCAAAAAATAGTTAAAATTTATAATATTGGACACATAAAGAAATCCCAATTGTGGTACAACTTGTGATAAGGATTTAACCACCATTAATCTGCATTCTCCTTCCAGACAATCATACCTACTGCACCATTTATCTTAACTGCCCACAAGGAGTATGAGTGGACCGTCCTCGTTACCTTGAGACACATGTAAATAAAAGAGCAGTGTCCTGCAGGTGCTGAATAGGCACTTCTCATATAATAGACAATTTTAAATTAACGATAAACGGATCAAGGTTATTGTCAGCTTTTACAACCAGCTGAATATTTAAAATATCTATGTATTCTAACGTCAGTCTTCAATATACTTTGTTCTTCAAAGTTCCTTGAGAAAACATCTTATTTTTTAATTTGTGTATATGTGCGATCTTGGGTGTTTCATCACTATAGATAAGCCATAAAATGGCCACTTAGGATGATCTTTTTTTCCCCAAGTAGAACCTCTCAGTTCTGTACTGTGTCTGGAATGTAGAATTCTTGATTATCTCAATGATGGGGATGGGAAAATAGAGCTATCTTCTAAAAAATGAAGCTTTTACTCTATTTTACATTAGCTATAATTGTAAATATTAAGAATTTTATAAATATCTCTAAAGTTATAAGAAACAAGTAATATTCTTTGACTCTGTTATCAGCAGCAACAGCTGAACTCCTCACACTAGTTCACCTTGTAGGGCTATATTAATTCTGTGTAGGACAACTAAACTCTTACCATGTGCTCACAAATGCAAACACTACTCCAGGCCACAGTTTTGTCTTTCCCAACAGTTTACTATGTCTTACCATGACTAACTTAGTTAATGCTGAAGCAGTCCCTCACTAGCATGGACACAGCTCACACACTCTTCCTGGCATTTAGATGTGCTACATTCTTCATCATATTTTTAGAACATAACACAGCAAATGGCCCATTAAAAGAAGTTTATAAATGGAACAGGATCAAGGAAGAATGGATGGATGGATGACTGTTGTGATTTTACTATTCTCTTTTTAAACCAGGTAATGAGAAAATCACTTACTCCATGATCGCGATTTCTTCCTTCACTTCTCATCTTGCAAAATCATTAAATGATAAAAAAGTAAATTAAGACAAAATTGATTTTATGCCAACATTATATGTCAATTGCAGGGTAAGCTTAAACATATCATTAGAAGGAATTAAGTGAATTTAACATCTCTTTATGTCAGACATATATTGTAAATCAATTGCATTACGGAGTATAAAGCAAAATGTGAGAACTACAAAATCAGCAACTTATTTCTGTGGAAATTTTAATTATTTCAAAATAGAGTTAGTACCTAAAAATTTTGCTTTAACCTAGAAAACATCACTAAGAGAATCATTGAGGATATATGTTCACAGTGATCAAAAATGTTCAATGTTATTTGGATGCCATTGTCTTCCAATCTTATAAAAATTCTCAATGCAATTCCAAACTAATTGCAAATACATGTTTATACATAAAAATCAGGTTAAGGTTATTAAAGTAATCTAGAAAAATAAATAAGTTGAAAAACGGGTAACTTTTGCAGAAAACAAAAATATAGGAAATTTGTTTTATTTCAAAAGTTAACACCACATTACAGCAGTAGTAGTCATGAAATATAGTTTTACTACAAAACAGGACAAAACAAAGTAAAGGATTGGGTGTTCAAGAATATAGCAACAAAGAAGCCACTTGTCTTATGGCAAAAGCCTGGAACAATAATTTCAAGTAGATGAAGAAAATGATATAATCAAGACCAAATTTTTCAAAGATAAAGCAAAAATATTAAATTGGGAAACCACAAATAAAATCCCAAAATTATAACTAATCTTCCATTTTTATTGTGTTAGCAAGTAAAAGTATATTGTTTAGCAGAGATTATGCTGGGGAAAGAAGGAAGCCGGAACTTGAATCAGCAGGTTGTTCTGCTCCCACAAGTGAAAGCTGCTTCTCATTTCTGTTTCTCTATTTGGGCAGTTCAGGATCACAGACAGGGAATGGTGCCACTTAGAATGGACAGAATTTCCCACCTCAATAATGGAATCAAGAAAATCAGAAATGTTCTTTATTTACATGTATTACTATCGTTATTATTGAGAATTTCATGTATTAATACTAAATATTTTTTCTATGCACTCTCAAATTTAATGGTTCTATTATTCCTCATTCCATATCAGTGTCTGCATGTTTTGGTTTTATATTATTGTACACACATGCCCCCACACACACATACACACATACACACACACACACACACACACACACACACATCTTTATAAAACCTGTGAAGTCCATTTACTGTTACTCAAACATTATGTACAAAATGATGACCACTTGGGACTGTATAACATATCCAGGGGCTCGTCTCTGAAGAGAAATAATTCTTGTTCTCTCTATAGCCATTAATTTCCATATCTATTCATCAATTCAATAACAGTGGAGCCTTTTGATACTATCCTCATCCATAATTTCATGTTAACTGACAGCCTGCCATGTTATATGTGTTTCATGGTGCAACTACTGATCGTTTATAGAAGATATTGTATTGTAGCAAATACCATGATCCTCTGTCTCTTAAAATCTTTCTGTCTCCTTTCCCACATTGTTTCCTATGCTTTAGGTGTACAGGTTTTGGTGGGGGGGGGGGTCTATCAGTTGGGGTTGGGTATCTTACAGACATTTGGTCTCTGAAATGTGAACATGTGGATTTCTGAGATGGAGCCCAGCTGCTGCATAGGGAATTTTTTTATGGATTCAGAGCCACACTTTTCTGTGGATATAAAGATTGATATTTGGAATGCTGTTGTGAATTATACTGGTTTGGTAAAGTGGCAGAAGTAGATTTTCCTCTACGTTACATGATCTTATAAGCCACAGGGAGTGATCTAAGTTTACAGTACCAGGCATGAATTCCCATTGAGAGTTCCTTCAGTCCAATTATAAACTCTTGGTGACTTCTTTTGTGGTTCTTTTTTTATTGTTAATCTGATATTTTTATTGTTTGAGAATTTCACAATGCATATAACTGTGTTCAAATACAGTCCCATTTCCTTCTGTTCAGTTTCTCCCATATTCTCCCTACTACTTTCCCTCTCAACCCTATGTGTTCTTATATTTTCTTTTTTTTCTCATTTTTTATTAAAGATTTCCATCTCCTTCCCTCCTCCTCCCCCTTCCCTCCCCTCCCTTCCACCCATACCCCCACTCCATCCCTCTCCAAGACAAAGAGCCATCAGGGTTCCCTTCACTATGTTAAGTCCAAGGTCCTCCCAGCTCCCCCTAAGTCCAGGAAGAAGCCTACTGAATGAGGACTAACTCTTATAACATAGTTGCATGGAAATCACGCAAATTGCTAAGGGAGAAAAGCAATTAAAAGTCCTTAGTCAGCTGTAAAGACAGCAGTGACCATCATGGTAATATATCCCTAGAGGGTACAATAGAGACACTTTTAAAAAGTAACCAAACTGACAATATAAAGCAAGACACATTGATTCCAACATCAAAAGTATCCATAGTCATAGTTGAAACACATTAAAAGTCCAAAGTATCTTAAGTGTGATTTCGTAAAAAATCAAAATTAACAAACAAACATGTCTCTATGAATAATTACTGTCTGATTTTAGACTGCAGATAAAATTTCCTTTGACCCTTTCAGACAGGTATAGTGCAGAATAATGGTCATAGCAGGAAGGCCTACGATGAGAAATCAGCTCTGGCAAAACATTTCACACACATAAACAAATATATGTATAAATAATTATTGTCATTTTATCTATATAATAAATAAATATAATCTTTAACGTTTACTAATTGTTAAGACAAAAATTCACCTGTTAGAATGGTACTGTCATTAGAATTTCTAGTATCATGGAATAATATTTTTAATTATTCATTATTAGTACCTTTATTAAATGAATAATTTTGACTTTTTATTACCATTTTCTGAATAGATAAAATAACAATGACATGAAACATAATTATCCTTTAAAATAATTGTTTTTGCTATAACATTTATTGAAAATAGAATTTTTTCATACAATATATCTGATTACAGGTTTTCCTCCTCCTCCACCTCTCAATTCTTCCTTGTTCCCCTTTCATCCAGATCCAAATGCCTTATATCTCTCATTAGAAAACAATCAGTCATCTTATTAATAATAATAAAATAACATATGACAATTAACAAACAATGCACACTCGGAAGCATTTCTATTGGTCAGCTGACACCCCCTGCTCTGACCTGATTGGTTAATGTAACAGTGACATGGAAACCAATTTCCTGAAGTCACAGCCCGAGTCTCTCCGAGCTCTTTCGAAACCATAGGGAGCCATAGAAAAAGCACAAGAAATAAATACAAACTCATAGATACAAAGAATATCACACACAGGAATCCTATCAAAACCCATGAAGAAAAACCATAATATATAAAAGGACTTGTAATATTCCCACCCCCACCCCCCATCCCCACCCCACCCCCCCCCAAAAAAACAACGCCTGACTTGAGACAGGGAACTTCCACCAATGCCACTAAATTCATTTTCTGCTGGCCTTCATTGCTGAGAATGGGACCTAGCTTTAAGAGTAGTTTTATACCCCAGTTAGACTCCCTTGATAAAACAAATTTTCATTTGCAAATGGCTAGCAATTATAGAAAACTTCGAAGTTAGGGATGGCAGTTTGTGCCACTTCCTTCAGCTTCAGGACCCCACCTGGTACAGACCTGTGTAGAACCTCTGTATGCTGCCACCGTATCTGTAATGTCGTATGTGTGCCGGCGCCATTGTTGTACCACTGTGACTTGCATATTGGACATTCCTGGAGTCTTAAGGGTTTGTAGCTGAATCAGTGTCTACCTTTCTCCTCTGGTAGCATGCAGGGTATTTCCCAATACCATGGGCACTAGTCCATAGGGGTAAATGTGGTAGGTAGGCACAAGCTTGATTTCTCTATTATCAATGGGTTGTATAGTTATCTCATTCAGCAACAGGGCCAAACCTTCAGTTTCAGTTGGTGGAGAACTATCAGTAGCCTTTGAAATAGCCTGGGTTATTTGGTAGTTCCCTTAGGACCCTTTTGGTCTTGGAATAACCTTAATATTAGAAAACAATTTTATTTAAATTCATATTGCAAATTATATATATATATATACATATATATATTAGTACAATCAGAGAATTTGATAGAGCCCTACTCACTCATATTAAACATCAAAGGCATCTAATATAAGTATATGATTCTCACCTCTGTAAGGATCTCCCTTGAAATTCTATATTTCAAGGTTTAAATTTTTTGTGTTTTGATTTTCTCATTTTTATTTCTTTAATATTCTCTTTGGACACAAATTTCATTGAAGACCTTCGGTCTGATTAGTTGAGGTTCAGTGGCCTAGTTTTCAATTATTTCCGTGTTGAGACCATTCCTCTGATGCTGAAAATTTAAAATTGAAAATGATAAATAAAATTATCACTGTGTGCCAAAAGTCACATTCACTAATCACAGTGTGTTATCACAGTTCCCATCTATTCTGGGAATTTAGAAAAGTCCTAACTATCCAAATGAGTCAAATATCGGTTTCCTCTTTGCAAGGTACTAATGAAATAATGTAGATATGTATTCACAAAAATACACAATAACATTCCAGGCGTTGACATATGACCTCATTAAACTCTGGTAAATATCACTGTTTATCTTAAGATAAAGACGTTTTCTCAATATTTAACATGGTGACAATGGTACTTCCTGTGTATAAGTGACGAGGCTAGAGCGTTGGAGTTCTTCAGAGTAGTGACCTCTGGGACAGTGGCGGGATTCATGAGCCTGTCAAAGCAAACAGTTTCCCTTTTGTAGACTAGACCGGCTATGTTCTGCAAGGCTTGCTGCGAAGTGGGTTTAGCTTTGCATGCTCACTTAGCATCTTGATGCCTTGTTTATCACACAGGTCTGGTGTTCATATATGGTCCTGCTATGTGCCAGGCAGTATTTGGCTCTTACCATTGTATTGTGTCTAATCTTGAACTTTTACCCTCACAAACTGTGAACTAATATACTTTTCTTTATTACTTACCCAGGTTCAGGTGTTCTGATAACAGCAACGTAAAACAGACTGAAGTAATATCTTAAATAACAATTAATTTACAGCACGTATACATAAAATCTCTGGGCCTCTGAGAAGGTACAGCAGATAAAGGCATTTACTATCAAACCTGATGACCTGAGTTTGAGCCTTGCAACCCACAAATCCCACAAATTAACTTCTGATCTCCACATGCATGCTATCTCTCTCTCTCTCTCTCTCTCTCTCTCTCTCTCTCTCTCTCTCTCTCTCTCTCTCTCTCTCTCTCTGGCCCCCCTCTCTCTTATACATACTTAAATAAAAACACATGTACTAAAGGCCTTAAAATATAAAAGTGTTCAGAACAAAGGAGAGTTGTTTCTTAAAATTAATTTTAATTATCTTTTATTTTAAGTATGCTATATAAATAATACAAGTCTCACATATTGTTTAAGTACCTTGTGCTAACCAATTCCACCACTTGAGTCCCATACTTGCTTGCTCTTTACTCAGTTTTCCCCATAAAATAACTTTTTATAATCCAAAATGAAGTACCCAGAGAGAATAGTGAGCTAAATTTCCAGGATCCAAAACAGCCCTTCTTGAGAGCAAATGAGACCAGTTTTGTTGTTAACTAGAGCTCCAAGCATACTGCAATACCTGCAGGTGCAGGAGGGTAGGAGTAAACCAGTCCTCTGCTCGGGGGTCCTGCACTTACTCATTTTGCTGGAGGGAAAGTGGAAACTCATCAGTACAGTGGTGGAAACCCACACTGTCTAGCTCTGAAACCACTGGTCCAGAGATGGTTGGACTTTGCACAGTAAAGGAAAATAAAAATCTGACCTCTTCATATGCTCTAAAGTGACTGTTAACCTTTTGTCTTTGCACCATGTTGTCATCCACAAGGTTGAAACTGGAAACCGACGCAACTGAATAAAGGGACAAATGCAAGTGCACCTTGTGGTCTCCTAGGTAAGTTTATTATTTTGTTTTAGCCCGATTTATGGTTATTCTGGAAGCATGTGCCACAGGAGGCTGAGTAGAAATGCCTGGCAATTGCTACTGAAGATCAGTGAATCATTTCTATAACCGATGAGGATGGAAATTGTATGTCTACGTTCTTTTCACTAAAAATAACCATTCCCTGGCTAGGTCGGTGAGTTACAGAACGGTTATGACTAGCCAGAAGTGTCAGCAAGGTTCTCTGCTAGAGCTTTCCTGGCATGAGTGAGGGTGGGGACTGCATGTGCTTCCTTATCCAAGAGTTCCTAGAGTAGAACAATTCACATATGCCTCTCTTGCTTCTGGCCATATCCTGGTTTGCTGCATGGCGGGAGAATATTTCATGTGTGGCTTTTATTACCTTCATTCCAAGACCCTCCCAGGTGGTTGGCTTCTTCAACCTCCAAGTCTGGGTTGATTGAGGCAATTGAAACCCTCTGGGACACATTGCCAACTTTCCACTGATCCAGAGAACTGCAGCCAGTTGCTTTCATCTTTTTTTTTTTTCAGAAGCCTTCTTATGTTTGATCTCTAACATCTATGGTTTTTATTTTAGTTTTTACTTAGCAAGAGGAAAATGTACTTCTATTCTATCTTCCAAAAATCAAATTGCCCAACTACTGAACTTTTCTGCTGTGTTTGTAAGAGTTTTCTTTCTATATGAAATATTTTTATTTCAAAGAACAAAAATGTCAACTTATTTAAAATTTAGATAATGTTTCCTGTTTAAAAATTTGGTTTACAGTTAAAGTTTTATTTAAAATTTTATACATAATTTCCCCTCTTTGGATATTAAAATTAAGGTCTGTTTCCATGTATTTCCATGGTATTAAACAAAGAGGGCTCTTTGGAATATGAGTACTTTATTTCTAGATGGTCTAACAAAAGAAGCATTTGTAATGTTTCAGATTGAATATAATAGAACACCATAGGAAACTCTTGGTTTATTGTATTTTCCTAGGTTTCAAAGTAAATTAGATAGAAAACAAAGGTAGTTCATCTGAGCAGCAAAACTGTGAAAGAACCATTGTGCTACTTGACTAAGAAATAGTTTCCTAATTTTATGGAGAAAAAGATTCAATAAATATTGTGCTAATAAATAATTTCTCTAGATTTTTATAAATAAAAAGTTTCACAAATCTTTTTATTATAATATTTATCTATTTATATATAGTGTGTAAGTGTTTACATATATGTATGTGCATAATCTATCTCATTTTACAGAGGCAAGAATTCTGCACCTGATCTCCACAGTGTCCCTAGGAGAGCTAATGTTGAAGCTGAGTATGAGCAACCATGCTAGTGAAGGTATCAAAACATACTCTGCATAGCAGCAAGTGCTCTTAACCATAGGCCATGTTCATAGACCCTCATTTTTAATTATAGATTTTCAATTTATTCTGGGACTTTATGGACTTGCTCAGTGATAAGCAGACTATTATCAGAATTACTAACTATTCACTTGAAGGCCATTTACTAAATAAGAAAAGAAAAAAGAAAAAATATGCTAAAAGGAGAAAATCATCTAAATGTCTGAATATTTACCTGGTATATTGATAAATTTCTGCTCTTCAGTAAATAACATCAAAATTCTACCAACGACTGCTGTGTGTTACAATGTCTGCTAATTTTCATGATTAGTGTGCTGTACAGAATAATTAGAATCATGTCAGATGGACTCACAAAAGGAAGCCTATTAATCAGCTCTTATTTTCTTTTCTTCACTAGATATTTTGAGTAAACATTTCTTCCTTATTTAATATACAATAAAAGTAAACAAGTATCTGCCATGTTATACAGCATAACATTAAAAATAGCAGTCAGGAATGAAATGTAATTATTGAAATTATTGTCTCCTTTTACTGGTTAGCATGAGAGATGGTAGAATATACGTTTGGAAGTAAATATTGTTTTGTCACTATAAAGAATGATGAGACTGATAGAGGATGAGATATGACATTATCTTCTAGTCATAATTTGCAAACACATACACATCTAATCTGTGAATATGCCTGCATATTCATAAGTGAATATATTATAAATAGAAATAGACACAAATAGCATTATTTCAAGTATGATTATATTATTTTACCCAATGGCAGTCAGATTCAGTAATTACATACTATAGTGACCTCATATTTTAATGAAAGTTCACCCATCGTCATACAGAGCAGTGTTTCCCAACCTTGCAAAGGCTGAGATTCTTTAATATAGTTCCTTATATTGTGGCGATGTCCCAACCATAAAATTATCTCATTGCTACTTCATAACCGTAATTTTACTATTCTTACAAATCATAATGTAATTATCCAGTGTGCAGGAGATCTGATATATGACATCCAAATGGGTCATGACCCATATGAAAACCATGATACAGAGCATTTAAAAGTCAAGAACTATGAACAAAATTAATCTAAAATATCTTTATAAACATGCAGTTAAACATGGCCAAATTGACTTAAATATAGAGTTGATTCTTAACATAAAATTGGAAATTTATATATGCTAGCTATAGTAAGTATTCTAAAAATGTTTAGACTAATAAATGATATTGATATTAATTCTTCTATGAAGACATTTACTGTTACTCTCAACAGAAAAACAAGTTTCCATCTAAAGTTAAGGACCAGCAGTTCCATGAAAAATGTAAACCTGAATTGGAAGGGAATGACTTTTTATTGGGCTGTATAATGTCTTTCCAAAATGCATGTCCATCTGGAACCATGACTTAGATGTGTTTAGACATATGATCAGAGACAAAAATATTTCAGTTAAAATGAAACCATACTGGATTAAGAATTGTGACTGGGGTCCTTGCAAGAAGCCAGTGTATAAGACACACAAAGAGTTGCCTGACTGAAGCAATAGAAACTGGAGTGATGGAGCCTGGAGCACCTTGATTTCAGACTCCCAGATGCCCTCTACAAAAATATATATACAATTATATAATAAATTATGTAAATACATAAATTTCTGCCAATAAACACTAAACAGTAAATCTAAGCACTTAAATTTTAAAATAATATTAAGAAAGTGTTATCTATTTAAAATATTTCGTTAATAATTTCAGATTATAGTTATTTAATTTACCCCTTCCTTTACCTTTCTCTAAAGCCTCCCATATACTTCTCCAGATTCTTCTTAAAATTCATAATGTCTTTTTCATAGCTCTTATTATATCTATTCATGTATATGTATGTATGTATGTATGTATATATACACACAAATTTTTTCTAAATACTGAAATACAAATTCCTCAGTCTTTATGGTCTTTGAGCTTTCTACTGTCCAACTTACATGTCTCTTGGTGTCATCTTGTTCTGTTCTTGCTAACGCACCCAAGTTGACAGAGTCTTATGGGTGTATCTTGTTCCATGCCTAAGAGACACCATCACACAGTAAGCTTCATGACTGGCTCTCAGAGTCTTTTAATCCACTCTTTCATAATATCCCTGAATCTTAGGTGCAGAGTATCTTTCCCTCTCTTAGGACTGGAGAAGGGTGGAGGGAGGGTGTGTGGGGGAGCAGGAGGGAAATAGGAGGAGGAGGGAGTGAAATTTTTGATTGGTATTATCTATAAAGTAATAGAAAAGGAAATTTTTTAAAAAGTCTAGATATGGACAGTAGCTTTGGAGAGAAGGAAAGAGACAGTGACTGTGATAAACAGAAGAAAATTTCAATCATAATTTTTTCACCAAATGTGTTCTTTCATATGTGATGCTCTTAAAAATAAATATGGAATAACAAGTTATAGATTAGGGAAATGACAGAAATTCTACAGAAATATATACATGTTATCTGTGTTATCATAATTTTCATAAGCCATATATTTATGTTTGTTTTATTTCTCAAATGAATACTAACGGTTTAAAAATAGCCACTATTTTATCACTACTGAGGTTTTTTTTTTTTTCCAAACATGGCAATGTTGCAAAAGTGCCATTTGAAAAGATGAAAAGATTGGACATTCTTCTAATATCATGGAGCCTATCAATGGGGATTCTCAACTCCTAAGAGTCTGAACAAATGAAATCATCGTTCTATTCTTGTGGTGGAATAATATCATTTTCTGTATATACTAACACTTCTCTATCCATTCACCCATGGATGGCTTCTTATGATAACCTGTGTATTAGCTATTGTGAACAGAGAGAGCATGAATTTGAATATTTGAGCCTTCCTCATATGTCATTTCTTTTCATTTGAATATTTTAACCAGAAGTAGATTATGTTTACCTTTTAAACTATTACTTTCTATTTTGCGAAAGCAATCACGCCTGACCTAAAGTCACTTTCTAGTTATGTGATATTTCAGACATTTAGTGATCTCAGAATTCTCTTTCTTGTCTCTAAAATTGGGAGAATTGTAACAAAGCCCACCTTTCATTATGTATCAACTCTGAAATGTTCTATAACAAAATGATAGTCTGTCTGATTGTTATGATGTAATTGATGTGAAATATATGCAACTCTTGTTATTAACCCAGATGGATGAAAATCATAATATTTAGGGAACTATTTATAAACAGATATGTCAAACCAAAATGGTTTAAATCAGCAGGTTTGTTGACCGCACCGAACAGAATATAAGGAAAGAAAAGACCAAGTTAATACATAGAAAGCAACATGGGTAACACTGATATTTGAGTTGAGGTCCGGATAATTATGATAAACTTTGTGATAGTTCTTTTCACTATGTTAACTCAGGGAAAACAAAATTGAAGTTAAAAAATAATTGCCTAATTTTGATAAATAATCATTAACATATGATTTTAGAAAGTTGACTTGTGCATCAGAAATAATTTTTATTTCTTATTTCATTTTTTCCAATCCTCTCTTCTGAGCTAACATTAAAAACAGAAGTTAAGATCTAGGGTTATACAAAAGCAGACAGTGTAAGATGCTACTAAGAAATTCTTTCAAAGTCACTGTCTAAATTTCTCAAAACTGTACCATAAATAAGATAGTAAAGCATTATTTGGCTTATTTTATCAAAGTAAACCCTTCATAGAAATGGATTCATTAAATGCATATAGCATAATTAGAAACAAAAAATTCTCTTGTCCATTCTAAACAATGGATGAAGTGCTTAAATCCAATAATAAAGATTTCTGGCACATTTTCTAATGAACTTGTTATACTTATGAAAGCTCAATTTTTTTTTACATTACTTCTAAGCCAAAGCCTGACAATACTGGCATCCCATCAACTTCAATGGTTATATAATTAATGCAAAACTTTAATTAATAATTTATGAAATATTTTTAACTTTAGTTCAATTAATGCAATTAAGAAGAAACTGGATAACAAATCAGAAGTTACTGAGTTACCCTAAGCAATCCAACAAAAGTACTTTTAGCTCCCTTTGGCTTAATTGATAAATTTGGGATTTTAAGAGTGAACAATAGAAACACTGACTAGTTTTATTTTTAAAAGGGAAAACTCATGATATTTCAAATATAATGCAAATTTTTTATCCTGTTCACTGATCATCAACATTGTTTGTTATTCATGACTTTTCCATTCTCTCTCTCTCTCTCCTCTCTCTCTCTCTCTCTCTCTCTCTCTCTCTCTCTCTCTCTCTCTCTTACTGTCTTTCACACACACACACACACACACACACACATACACACACAAACACACACACACACACACAGATTATTGATGAGTCCCATTTCCTAATTCTTTGACAGAAGATTTTCAATATCTCAGTGTTTCTCTCAAACTACAGGTTATACAGATAATTCTGTAAACCTCCCTATGACTTTCAAGTTATATAAACAACATTGCTTCTGCCATCCCATTCAAAAAAACATCTTCTTGTTAATTCATACTTCTCAGTTATCTCAATTAGGGATTTTTCCTGACAGATCAAGTGCCCATCTCAGAGTATGGATTTCGTTAAGTTATCTTTTGCTCTTCCATTTTCTTCTACTTATTTTTTTTAAAAAAAAACTTTTCTGTTCTTTATCACTATAAATTTTATGACTCTATACTCCTACAATCTATTTTAAGGACATGACCCAATAAGCTGTTTTTTTTTTTTTATAATCAGACTCCTGATCAGAAAGTATCTGAAATTCAGACAAGTTTGATATTTACTATGTCATTCAAGATGGATTCAAATTTTTCACTATGCTTTTTCCCTAGTCTCCTAGTTATGATTCCCCACACTCGATTAAGTGATGTCTTTGTTTCCAGAATACCAACAAGGTATTATATTCTCAATGCACCATTGATAGTAGATGCTGATGACATTTACACCACAGATGTTACTGACCTCAATTATATAAACATGATTGCATATAAAAATATCTTCACCAACAGGTAAATACTGTAATGAGATGAACTGTTTTTATTACTATTCTGAAATAGGCCAATAATCTTTTCTTAGATTCTTTGAAACCCCATTTGTCAACCTCACATTGTTGATGATATCAACAATTGCATTGTTCCCTCTTAATTGGTACCCAGTTCTCTTAAAGATGATTTCTTTTAATTTGTTATTGGATGAATATTGTCTTCCTAAAATATAGACATGAAATTCCTAGTTCCACAACCTGACAGTATGACTGTTTTGATGCTAATATTTTAGGAAAGAAATAATTAAAACTAGATCAATAGGAGTATAGCTCATACAGTTATATCTGAGCTTTCTGTAATGTGAGATTAACACATGACCTTTGCATAAAATGGGGGGACATGTCATGTGAAGACACAGAGGAAAGATTACCCTCAATATGCTAAGTAGGCCAGAAAGAAAAAAATTCAAACATGAGGACAGTGAGCTTGATCTTCTGTCTGCCATTATGTTAATAATAAAAATTTATTTTGTAAGCTACTTAATATACAGCAATTTGGAACCATAACTATGGTAATTCATTTTTATTATTTAATGTACAATCACAATTAATTTTTTATTCAGTAGCATTTAACTTACTGCTACCAATTTTGATGTTATAGTTAGCTAAGTTTAGACAAATTACTGCATTTTTGCAGAAACTCCTTTACGGTTGTAAATATGTTAATTTTTCTTTTATCACTTTCTTGTATGCTGGCACCGAATATTGCACATCTATACCTACTTAGTTCTGGAATTACACATTTCTACAAGTAATAATTGACAGTCAAAGTATGGCAGTTCTATTGTGCTTGTTCATGTGTGGTTACATGGTATGAGTTGATGAGGACAACTGACCAGGTCTCTTCCTCAAGTGAGACACCAGATATCATTACAGATGATTGTGAGCTAAAATGTGGTTGCTAGGAATTGAACTTAGGACCTTTGGAAGAGCAGGCAGTGCTCTTAACTGCTGAGCAATGAGGGGAAAATTAAAAAAAAAAAACAGTTGTTACTTCCACATTTTTACTGCTTGCATGGACAGAAAAAAATTATAAACTTTAAGTGCATGAAATGGTGCTTGCTTCTCATCTATGCATGTAATGACAGTACCTTAAATCAGTGATTCTGCTTCTACTGTAATTCTATGATAATTATTAATGGTTGGTAGTTATTATGCAGCTGTAAACCACTCATATTAAGAGCTCTGGTATTTTACTTCATTATTTTGGGAAACATTGATTTACATGATTATCCTATTTTACTTGTATTATTTGTTTGTTATTGAACTGTTCACATATCCTGAATATTAATCATATATGAGGTATAATTAGTAAATAGTCTACCATTTTTAGTTGTCTTCTCTCTTGATTTCTTTGCTGACAGAAACTTGATATGCAATTAAAATGTTTGTTATCAAAATCAAAGAAAATAAAAGGAAGAATTATGAAGAAAGGAGAGAGTAGAAAGAGAGAGGGGTTGAATATTGTCAAGAATATGGACAAAAAGCAGTGCATGTGGATGTTCACACTTGTAAGCCAAATACTTGGAGTTGAGGCAGGAAAATGTATTAGCTTTGGACCAGCCTGTACCATCCAGCAAATCCTATTCCATCTTGGATTATAAAATTTGATCCTACATATTATAAATACGCAAAAAACAAAGGGTGAAGAACACTATGAAAAGCAATATAGAGGTTCTTCCAGAAACCTAAAGATGAGAAGATAAGGCTAATATTGGATACAATAATCCACTACTCAGTATATCAAAAGCCATGATGCCAGCACGCAGGTGCAGAGACCTGCGTCCACACTGTTATTGTTGATCAATTCACAATGGCCAAGAAATGGAACAGACAAAGGTGTCTGTCACTACCCAGATGGATTCCATGCATGTGTGTGCAATGGATTGTCATTCATTCAAGGAAAACACAAATACTTTCATTTTCAACAGCATTAGTGGACTTGGAGGATGTCTGTTAGATTAAAGGAGTCAGGAACATAAGTATTTTTCACCATGTCAGTCACATAGTAACTCTCAGAACAAGATGAGGTCACGGGTGATAACAGCAGAACAGTGGTCAACAAAGAAAGGGGGAGGAAGATGGTGAATGTGAACAGATCTGTGTTACAATTAAGAAGAATGGAGAGGACTGTGCCCTTGACAGTCTTTGTTGGTGGTTATCAAATGACCAATCTCCTCTTCCACAACTTCATGCTCTCTTACTTTTAAAATTGCTGGCAGTCACCCATCATTGTACATCTTTCTGCTATGCTATGTGACTAAAGGCCTCTTAAGGAGATGGTATCCAAAACATCTGTTGTATAATCCTGGTGAGTGTGTCTACCATCCTTTGTAGATTATGGGGAGATGCTTCAAGCTATAACAAATACCTTAAAATTAAATGTGAATTGTGAATGTTGAACATGAACTGAGTCAAGAGTGGGGAATAATAACCCTCTACAAAGACTGCATAACATAGATGCAATATGATGCTTGTTTTGCCATACTAGCTTGACTGGACTGCTGGAATCCCCTTTATCTAATGTAAGGGTTGGTATTAACTGCCAACTTGATAGAATCTTGAATCACTTGGGAGATAGGTTTAGGGGAATGCCTGGGGGTGATTATCTTGACATTTTGTTTGTGTTTCCTGTAGCTTTCGTTTCCCACCATTGTGTACCCTTGAATATAAATCAATATAAATCCCCCTTTCTTAATTAGTTTTATAAAAGTATTTTCTCACAGCAACAGGAAGAGAAACTAAGACACTTGGAAATTTTTTTATTTCTTTGTATGTCTGTGAAGATATGTTGACTATAAAGTGTATAAAATCAAGGAACTAGCTGGGGGCGTCTTCCTGGACACCTGGGAACCCCTCTAGAGTCAAGTCTCTGCCAACCCTAGAATGGCTCCCTTAACTAAGAGATATAATTCCTTGTTCCCATATCCACCCTTCCTATATCCCAACCATCCTATTCCCCCAAGCAATTCCCATCCTCCACTTGACACTTTTCTCTCCCCATCCCCCCTCCCCCATCCCACCCCACCCCCATGTTCCCATTTTTTTGTCCGGCAATCTTGTCTACTTCCAATATCCAGGAGGATAACTATATGTTTTTCTTTGGGTTCACCTTCTTATATAGCTTCTCTAGGATTTTTTACAAATTATAGGCTCGATGTCCTTTATTTATGGCTAGAAACCAATTATGAGTGAGTACATCCCATGTTCATCTTTTTTGGGCCTGGGATACCTCGCTCAGGATGGTGTTTTCTATTTCCATCCATTTGCATGCAAAATTCAAGATGTCATTGTTTTTTACCGCCGAGTAGTACTCTAAGACGCCCCCAGCTAGTTCCTTGCGCAGCTGAGGAGAGGGTGCCAGAAATGTCCAGATCCTATTGTCATACTCATGAATATCTTGCATATCACCATAGAACCTTCACCTGGCATTGGATGGAGAAAATGACAGAGCCCCACATGGGAGCACCAGACTGAGTTCTCAAGGTCCTGATGAGGAGCAAAAGGAGGGAGATCATGAGCAAGGAAGCCAGGACCACGAGGAGTGCTTTTACCCATTGAGACGGTGGGACAGATCTAACGGGAGACCACCAAGTCCAGTCGGAATGGGAATGATGGAACAGGGGACCAAACCGGACTCTCTGAATGTGGCTGACGGTGGAGGAGGACTGAGAAACCAAGGACAACGGCAATGAACATGAACTCTACAGCATGGACGGGCTCACTGTGAGCCTTGTCAGTTTGGTTGCTCACCTTCCTGGACTTAGGGGGAGCTGGGAGGACCTTGGACTTAACATAGTGAAGGGAACCCTGATGGCTCATTGTCTTTGGAGAAGGGTGGAGTGGGGGTATGGGTGGAAGGGAGGGGAGGGAAGGGGGAGGAGGAGGGGAGGAGATGGAAATCTTGAATAAAAAAAAATGAGAAAAAAAATAAATAAAGTGTATAAAATCAGACTGCCCTCACTAATACAGATGAGCAGTGTGTGGAGCACAGTGGTGGAGGAAGGTGGAAGCTGCCCTTGCCCTTGAGCTGAGGCCTCTACCTCTGTCTACCCTTGGGCAGCAGGGCTACTGCTCTTAGATTGGAGATTCTGACTAGGATTTACCTCGCTGCCTCTCCTGGGCCTGCAGACAGCAGACTGGAGTGGAAAAACACTGCAGGTTTTCCAGAGTCTCCAGTTATCACACACACCAACCTCTCAATCACAAAGTCGTCTTTGTTCTTGTGCTTTCCTGTTTAGATCTCAGTGGAAAATCTAGCAGAGAAATATAAAGGAGGTATCTTCCTATCAACCTTCAGATGAGATACCTAAATACATTCCTTGTTGAACCCACTGATTCTCAGAGTTTCTATTACTCCCAAACCTGAGTACAACAACATAGATTTTTGATCTAGTAAACAATATCCACACAAGCCACAAAGTTTATCGTGCCCCCTCTACTTTAATCTTCTGATATATATATATATATATATATATTCTTATTTATTCTTTAAGTGCTTCACTTTGAAATAATGAATTTATGATTATATTTATTTATCTTATCGTTTCTGCTCATAGATACTTTGTCTCTACTGGATTTATTTTTATTTTTAATTCATTGGAATATGGGCTTCTTGGATCTTCAGGTAGTGTTGTGTTTTCTAGAATACTCTATTATTTGTTATATTTATTCTCAAGGTTGGAATAAAAATACCTTTAAATGTTGACTTATTTCTCTTATTTCTGGAGACGCCTTACTTAGAAAGAGAAGACCTTGCTATGTAAGTTAGGAGAGACTCAAGTGTACTAAGTAGGCTGCTTCCTGCCAAAGTAGGCTGAGTTCTATTATTATACAGAAGTACCCAGATACTTAGCACTCATTATCTTCTTGATCCAAATATTGAAGATAATCCTGAAGTTAGTCTGATTTTTACTTCTCTTTTGGTTAATTATATCTTCACTTTGCTGAATTTTATTAATTTCCCTTTCACTTAAAAAATGTATCACAATGTTTTGAAATATGTAGTTCCTTTACTTTCTTTCTTTTTCCGATTAATGTTCTACAAACCATTCTAATCTGAGGACTATATTTTCATTTAGTTGTAAGAAATATTCACATGGATGGTCTTGAAACAGTATTATGATCATCATATCATCTTCACCTATCATTTATCTATTTTCAGTGTAGAGAAGCGATGACTTTATTAATTTTTTAGTTATAAATTCACTTAGAGAAAGTTAAGTGATATCTAATATATAGTTTGTTTGACCTTGGAAAAATATGTGTCAATTTATATTATACCAATTAAAATAAAAGCAACAAATTTGCTTTGAATTGAAATTTTCTGCCAGCTACCTTTAAAATTTATTATTACTCTATTATCTTAGCAAACGATCATTTATCTAACAACAGAGGTGGTCACAGTTCTGACTGTTAACACTGAAGAAAAGACTTACCTGTCATAGAAGTCCAATACAGCATATCATGTAGCATGAGTCAGAGGAAATGTGTACTTCTGTGCCTGCCGTCTTCTATTAAGCATAGGGAATTGAAATTCATCTACACTTCTCATTAATTGAATGATGGCTCTTCTTCATTGCTGAATGGTTATAACAATAGTCTGTCTCAGTAGAATATACTTTCATATTTTGATGGATATTTTTAAATGACTTTTGTAATTAAAGCTATATTATACCAAGTCTGAATATATTGAATCCTGTGCATTGACACATTTTTTTCATTTTCCTAGAAAATACATTGGAGAATAATTTCATGTCTAGCTGATAACTGGCTTTTAATTTCCATGAAATAATTGCTAAGCTATTTGCCAAAATACTCACACAAACTCCTAGTAGCTAATTGACATTGGACATCCATTCCCTTTCATATGGAACATCTGTATTCAACCCTTCAACAAGTGTCTATTCAAGGCTTTTGTATATGTTTTACTACTTTATTTTGAACTTATTAAAAGAGAATTCTGAATAGATTATGCAAATATATACCTAAGCATATATGTAAATATATCCATACACATAAATGTAATTATTCATATATAAATACACATATCTGTGCATATATATATATACACATATACATACATACATATGAATATATGTGTGTGTATGTATACATATTCCAAATTGGTGTTTGTTTGGTTTTATTTGTTCCTGGGAATTGAAGTCATGGTATCACACAACTACACAGGCTAGACAAGCATTATATTACTGAACTTCATCCCTAGTGGGGCAGTAATTATTTGGCATCCTTCAATGGATACACAATGCTTCTGCTTTACCTATCTCAACAACTTAGATCAGCTACTTCATATTACTCTAAATTATTACATGATTTCAACTGTTAAATTTTGGTCTAGACTCTATCTAAACTTGATTTGTCTCTGTTACTCATATAGTTCATGCTTCATTTTTATTTTATATGGATTTCCAATAGTTTCAGCACAATAAGCTATCCAAATGGTATAATTCGCACACTGTATTACTTTGCTTCTATTCTAGTAGTGGTCTAAATTATGTTTATTAGCCTAGCTTTTTTTATAGGTATTGTAAGTTGCCAGCATTACCCTTTATTTCAAGTTGCATTCACTTATCTCTGTCTGTAGAATTTTTGAAACTTCTTTGGTATTATCCATGTTTAACCTGTGAATGTGTTTCCATGTTCATTTGTGTGGATGAGCATGTATGTTCACATCCTTCCTCCTTTGTGATATGGTCAGAAGACAATTTCTGTTATTATGCCTCAGATGTCATCTACCTTTTCTCTTCAGACAAGGTCTCTTTCTAGGTTAAACCTTTCCAAACTTGTCTGGAAGGCCGAGGAGACTCTTGGGATCCTTCTGTAGCTGTTACCCCAGAACAGGAATTATAAGACTGTACCACATTCCAGGCTCTTTTTATGCATATTCTGGGTGTCTCACTTGAAATGTTGTGTTTACTGAGAAAATAATTTGCTGACTAGATGTGGTTATAATGGAAATGTCCCCCAGGTTCAAAAATTTGAATACATCATCTCTAACTGGTGGCTCTGTTTAGGGAGGATTATAATGTGTGACCTTGGTGCAAGAAGAAAGTCCCTGGAGTCGGCTTTGGGGACATACCTTGCCCTTCTTGCAATGATCTCTCAGATTTTTTCTTATACAACTATGACTGATACTTGCTATTAATTTCCCTATCTATGATAGACTCTAACCCCTCTGGAATTGTAGGCCTTAAATAGATCTCTTCCCTTCATTAGCTATTTTTGATGGCGGGGTTCTTTCATAGCACTTGAAATCAAAGCAGAACACTAAGCCATATCCAAGGACCTAAGATTTACTTTGAAAAATGTTTTATATTAATGAAAATTAAGAGTTTTACTTTCTACTCTCTAAACATTATAAATTTATTTTTCTTGACTTTCTTTAACTCGCATCTGAAGTAGAATGTTGCTAAATGTCATAATAAGAAAAACATTTCTTACTTCTATGCATTAGAATGAAATTTGAAGTGGAATGTATAAAGGGTATCACCAGGGCAAGAATCTATCCAGCTAAGATTCCATCTTGGAAAATGAAAGTGTCTGATGGATTTTCTCCTCCTAAAAAGCAATAACTGAGGGAATCTCATACAAATGTAATTCAGGAGGCAAGGCGCCATCTCAAGTTGCAGCAAAAATAGGTGCTACAGCACCATGCATGATCTACCTGCATGACTGAAATCTCATAAACTGTAAGCCCCTAATTAACATTTTGTTCAATAAAGTACCTTGGTCATGGCATCTGATCACAGCGGTATAAAAAGAACTGAAATAATATTTTACTAGAAATGCACATATAGGCCTATATTTATAATTGAAATCTGTTCTGTAGTTGTGGAGATAGAGACAAAGAGTTCCTCACTCATTTGTCTCCTTTAACTGCACAACTCCAGCGAGTAAAATATTAAGCTAGCTCAAACATGTAGCTTAGCAAAGGTTCTTTTTGAAATGTAGGAGGGCACAAATACCAATCACATTACTACTTCTAACATACTTTGCCCATCAGGACTACTACTTTAATACCCAGCAGTTTTACCTGAAATGCATGTATCTAGAACGTTAGAAAATTTGAGAAGTCAACATGCCTAGAAACGTCTGTTCCACACAATTTATTCCCTGACCAACTACCATCAAACAGTTGATAGTAAAAATATGCTCCAATGCATGAAGACTGCCTGTTTCTATATTCTTAGCCTTATACACAGAAACATATTCTGTCTGAGTTCATTTTAGGTCTTTTTTTTTTTTTTTTTTTTTTGAGACAGGGTTTCCCTGTAGTTTCTAGAGCCTGTCCTGGAACTAGCTCTTGTAGACCAGGCTGGCCTCGAACTCAGAGATCCTCCTGCCTCTGCCTCCCGAGTGCTGGGATTAAAGGCGTGCGCCACCACCGCCCGGCCTGAGTTCATTTTAATTGGAATATTTTTTGTCATAATAAATGGTGTGTGTTTACTTCTCTGGACTCATAGGAATTGGATATTAATATATCCCAAACAATGGATATCATTGAAGATTCTGGTTAGTTATTTTAGACTTATACCTCCATCCTCTTCATTATTTGAAAAGTTTCTGCCACATGCATCAGTCTCAGGGATATACATTCTGTGGGGATGAAGCATTTTCTTTCTTAATACATATTTTATTTATTTTTTACAAATTAACATTCTCAAACTTCATCCTTTGATTATTAAGCAAAAATCACTCCAATGTTATACTTTATATTTTAGTCCTTTTGTCCCAGAGATGCTATAATATATTCTTAGAGCAAAACTTTTATTATCATATGTCTCATACAATGTGATTCCCTTGTATCAAGCATATAATTCTATTTCCCATTTTCATGTTTGTTTCAAGTTAATAAAAATACTCTGCAAAAGACTTTCAATCTACTATTAATTCTAAATTATCTGGCTATCATGTTGTTTAGAATAAGAAATATTAGTGTGATAGCATAGTACCACTATCTGAAGATCTAGAACTCCAATACAGAAAGTTACTTTCTCTCTGGAAAAAGTACTGGTATGTTACATATTATGATAACTATACAGATTTCATTCCCAATATTTAAAACATCTTAACAGTTTTAATTTCTAAGGCTAAGAAGGTGGTATTTCCGCTATCTCTATTTTTGTAGGTTACAAAGAAGAAGGCTTTTCCTCCCACCAAACATACATGTTATCCAAAAAGAACTAATTCTACGTGTTAGAATTTTCTCATAGCTCACACTTGCAGTGAATTCTTTTAATTAATGTCTTTATAATATCAGATACCGTTTTATCAATTTTCAAGTAATATGTCCCAAATATATTTTACATAGAATTAACTTTTATATATTCAAAGCATTTTCATTTTGCATGGAAAGTTATTTGTCATGTAAGATATATTATTCCTCAAACTGAAATCATCCTCTGTGTCTGTACTCATTTCCTCTCCTATTTTGTGTTTCTTTATGTATTTGCTAAAACCCTGACAATCTTTATTGTTTAGTGTAAATGGAGGCTTTGCTTTGCCCACACATTTCTGAATAAGCATGCAGAGGCTTAATATTACTTATCACTGTTCAGCCCATGGCACAACTTTACTACCAACTAGCTCTTACAACTGAAAATCACTCATAATTCTTATCAATGTTAGCCACATGGCTTGGTACCTTTTCTCAGTAAGACATTCTCATTTTGCTTCCTCTGTGTCTGTCTTGCAACTTCATCTGATCTCTGTCTTTCACAGAATTCCCCTAGTCTGGTTACCCAACCTGTACTTCCTGCCCGGCTACTGTCCTATCAGTGATTTGTTAAATCTACACGTTTGACAAATCTTTACAGTATACAAGAGCATTGTCCTACAACAGCTGAGGTTTTGATTTGTCTGCAAAACATCTTCCGGTGGAAAGGGGGATTTAGAAAGAATAATGAACAACATATTCCCTCATCTATAAATATTTAATTTTGGAAGGTACATTTCAAACAATATATGTGAATAAATAAAAATGGGTAAGATAATATAAACAAAATAAATCAGCAAAAAAAGCAAGCAGTGAAATCCAAAAAAGTTTATAGTCAGAGTTTTGAATAAAAGAAAGTAATTAGATTATGGGTGTGACAAGTAGGACTTACATAAAAATAACTTTGGGGTCAACATTTAAAGCATAGGAAACAAAATCTCTTAAATATAAGTGAGAAATCTTTGACTTTTCTACAGATAAAAAAAGAACAACAAAAACAAAAATAATACCATGAAGAGTCATTGATCATCTATTTTGATTGTCATGTTTCTTAGGTTAAGAATTGAAGGATGTGTAGACAAGCACACCTGTGTATGCACCAGTAATAGTTTTAAGTTGTGATTAGCTCATGATAGCCCCATTCTAGTGGGTAGATTGAGCTTTTGGTTCATGAAATGAGGGCATTATTGGGAGATAGACTGTGTCTGATAGGTGTAAGGGCTTAGTTGGAGGAAGTAGTTTATTGTCAGCAGAGTTTGAACACTAAAAATTGCCTAGCTCCTTTCCGTATTCCATTTGCTGTGCTTCCTGGTCACTATGATGGGGACTTTCTCCATCCCACACTGCCATCTCCCCAAATGATTAAATCTTCTGAAATCCAGAAACAAAATGAAATTCATTTTGTTCTACTAAACAATAAATCTAGTTTCATTTTGTCCCTGGATTTCAGAAGATTTAATCTAATTTTCTTGTGTTTCAGGTAGCAGTGATTCACAAGTCTAATAATTGTTATGTACTTAAGTTTCAGTTACTTAGACCATGTGAACTGTTCAAAATTTCTGGAAGAAGCGAAAGAAGGCAATAAATGACTGAGAACAGAATGATACTTTGACAATCTAACTTATTGATCAGAGTCAATACTTTTTACTGGAGAGCAAATAAGTATCAGAAACTCACTTCTTGACTACGAACATTTCTTCAGGTCATACAATGTGCGTTAATGCTTTTACTGGCTATCATTTTCATAAGCAAGTCTGTCCTAGGAATCAAAATGTGTGTGTTGGAGTGGGTAAAATTTCACAATTATTTAAAAAACTTGAATATTTTTTGAAAACGTTGTGTCTTTCATATAGAAGGGAAAATGTAACATATATTATGTAAGTCATGGAAATATTTTTGCATATCAAGGTTTAATTAACAACAGTAAAATCGAATAAATGTATTTTCCATATGTTTAATTCACCTGTCTTAAAAAAAACATGAGGTTGTAGCATTTCTCCAACATCTGAGAAACTCTGTTTTTTAAATGATTAATAACATAAGTGCATAACAGGGTATTTCACTCATTAGTTAAGTACAGCAATGCTGGGCCAAATATTTCCTCTTAAATATGAAGCTTTATTTTTTCTTTGAAATCTGTGTTCTTGATGACCTTCTTCTCAGTGTGGAGCTTCTGTTAATTAAATATTGGTGATATGTGGTCTTAATAGCTGCAATTAAAATATAGAGAGTAACTAAAATATGTATAGAAAATTAATATAGGAAATAACAATTTTTTAAAGGGATCATAACATCCAGATCACTCAAGGGAACACAGAGTGGAGGCCAGAAGCAATTAATGCTTACTGTAGTAACTGTTTTATATTATGTTGATACTTCAAGTAGCATCCAAAAACCCAGACCACAGAAAACCTACAGTCTTAACCAAGAGAGGTATTCTAACAAATTTATATTTCAAATTTGTGAGAAGAAAAATAATAGCCTTTTAACTGAAAATAAATTCTTCTCTCACACCACCTAAACCAATTTTAGTTTCCCCATCCTCTACTACTCCCTCTTCCCTCCCACCTGCCCTCCCATCTCTCATTAAAAAAGAACAGGCTTCTAAGTGATAACAACAAAAGGTAACAAAATAAAATATAATAAGATAAAACAAAACCGTAACACTGACTTTGGACAAGACTAACCAACAAAAGAAAAAGAGTCCAAGGGAAGGCACATTAGCAACATACTAGTTCAAACACTCACCAGTCCGATAAAAATTCTATACTGCAAGCTATAATATATACTTAGAGGACCTGGTCCAGATGCGTGTGGGTCCTGTGATTTCTGTTTCAATCTCTGTGTGGTTTTTATGTACTTTTTTTTTCAGTTGATTTAGGAAGCCTGTTCTTCTGGAATCCTCCATAACTTCTGGTTCTTCCACTCTTTCCAATTCTTGCAATATTTTACAGTTCTTTAAATCCAAGCCCTTCCTAACACAATACAGCCTAGAGGTACATTTTAACAGGAATGTAATAAAACACAAAATTTAATAACCACTACTTTTTAAAGTCCTTTCTACATTTTTGGGTGTGTTCTTATGAAGTGTTCATGCATTAAAATGCTTGGGAAAAAATTTCAAATGTCAGATTTTATGTCTGTGTGTGTAATGTATATATACACATGTATTTGTTGTAGTGTATGTATGTATATTATACATTATATGTAAAATGAAGAAAATCATGTATTTCTGCATTAACCTTATAAGTTTGTCCTCATACTTGTCCTGATGCTGGCTTCATGATACTTTAGAAATCAGAGTAAAAAGGAATGTGAATGTTGAATGAATCTGAAATATCTTTGGTTGAATATCACACATGTTTAATTAAATGGTAGCCATCTTATTAACAGAATTTCATGCTGAGCTCATTACATCTTTATTTTATCACATAAATAGGGGGTATTAAATGTATACTGAAGGGGAAACAAAGTTAGAAACCCAATGTTTCATAAGACCTCAGAATAAGGATCAGTGAAGGATTCTACTTCTTCAATATACTGCTTAAGGTCAATTGTATAGAGAATACTTGATTATGCAAGTCCGGACAGGTGAATTCATATTATCTTTTTAAAATTTATTTTAAAAAGTGTCCCAAAGTTGTGTGATGAGACATTTATCAGGTTACAGATATCATTAAAAATACAAGTTTCCATCAGCTAACCTTATAAAAATTGAGTTATTTCTGAGAATATACAAAAGCAAAAGGTAAAATATTTCCTAAACTTTCAACCAAAATTTTAAGGTGTAAATTTTAGGAAATTGTTAGATTAAGCAGTGAAAATGGAGCAGAGAAATCAAAAGAAGTTTTGAGTTCAGAGTTAGGACTTAAAGAAAGCAATGGTAGTTATCTTAACCATTTGACATGTCTATGTTCTTCTAGTTTAGCTTTTATTAATTTTTACCTTAAAGTTTTATTAGCTTTTCAAAAAAATAATGTTAGGCGTGGCAAATAGGAGCCTATAAAAACCAACTAAGTTAAGTCCAAGGTCCTCCCAGCTCCCCCTAAGTCCAGGAAGGTGAGCAACCAAACTGACAAGGCTCACAGTGAGCCCGTCCATGCTGTAGAGTTCATGTTCATTGCCATTGTCCTTAGTTTCTCAGTCCTCCTCCACCGTCAGCCACATTCAGAGAGTCCGGTTTGGTCCCCTGTTCCATCAGTCCCATTCCGACTGGACTTGGTGGTCTCCCGTTAGACCTGTCCCACTGTCTCAATGGGTAAAAGCACTCCTCGTGGTCCTGGCTTCCTTGCTCATGATCTCCCTCCTTTTGCTCCTGATCAGGACCTTGGGAGCTCAGTCCGGTGCTCCTATGTGGGGCTCTGTCATTTTCTCCATCCAAAGCCAGGTGAAGGTTCTATGGTGATATTCAAGATATTCATGAAGGGAGGGGAGGGAAGGGAGAGGAGGAGGGGAGGAGATGGAAATTTTTAATTAAAAAAAGGGAAAAAAATGGGAACCGAGTCATCCAGGACTGCCTTGCTCAGCCCGAACACAGAGCAAAGTGCTTGGTCTTGTGGCAGCTTAATATGCCATGTTTTGTTGATTCCCATGGGAGGCATAATGTTTTCTGAGAGAATCCAGAGGAGAAATGGATTTGGGGGTGGAAGGGAGGTAAGGAAAGAATACCAGAAGAATAGGGAGGGGAGGCTGTGATCTGGATGCAAAATAAATAAACAAATAATAAATTTTTAAAACATCAAAAAAAAAAAAAACCAACTAAACTTGTCAGAGTCCACTTTGACCAAAGGTCAGAGAATTCAGGTTTGTTCTTGCTATTTCAAGGTTATGACAGGAGATTTGACACAGGATGTGTATACCTACAGGATGCTTGGCCTAGGATGTAGTCCCTGCATGTCCTTCCTAAACAACAAAGTACTTAACTCAGGATATAGTTACCTAATGATTCTGGTATTAACAAAGTAATTATTTTGCTTCTTGTTTGTATCATCATAAAGAAGTCTTCTCCCCTTTTTTAGATTGATGTATATAAAGCATATGAAAATAAATGCAGTTGAACTCAATATTCTCTTGGTTGCCCTCCTGACTCTATTATTTGTCCCTGTCCTTTGTTCTCTCTCTCTCTCTCTCTCTCTCTCTCTCTCTCTCTCTCTCTCTCTCTCTCTCTCTCTCTCTCTCTCCTATCTAACATTTCTAATCCACATGCCCCTACCCTGGAACATAGAAACCCATGGAGGCTGGACATTGACAGATGGTGCCCAGGATATGTGCCCGCTGGTACAGGTGGAGAATTTGATGGACCACACAGATGTTTAAGACACCGTAGGTGTAGTAATGAAAAATGAGTTGTCAAATAAATAATAATGTGGAACGCGTTAGAAATAATCCTTAAGAACAGCCTCTCCACTGACACAAAATAACTCCAATCAAATCAAATCTAAAATGCCCACATTTAATAAATGCCATGCTCTTGAGTGACTGGGAGGATGGTGAGGAAAAGACAGAAGGAGAGAACCCACACAAAACCCAAAACCATGTGTTGCTTTTTCTGGCATGAATCTAAATAGCTTGTGGGAATGGTCCTGACCCTCCCCGGGGAGGGATCCGCCCTTTGCAGAATTCAAAGTTATTTGTATGGACAAAGGACTTAAAATATCTCATTTTAATAATAAATCCATATAATCACTAAAAATTTATTTAGACCTTTCATGTATAAAAGAAACAAGAAAACATCTCCTAAATATGAAAAGCAAAGTTAATTTTCTGTGTTTTTCTGTCACATTCTTACATTGGAGAGACTTTATGGAAGAGTATTTCTTCGTGATTTTAATTAATTCACTTTCTCCTCACGTAAAAGGCAATAAGTTCAAACATTCTTGCATAGTTTATTGTGATCATTGTCTAAGATGGAAGTTGGATGACTTCTGTGAAATTATTTTGAATCAGAGCCATTAGTTTTGAAGATTTTTGGAGCTATCAGGTGGTGACTTTTAGATAGAAAGTAACAAGATAAACCCACTTGAAAGAACATGAAACATTGCAGCTTAGTTAGAAGACAGAGAGCTGTATCTCATAGAAATGTTAGCTAGAGAAGAGTGTTTCATAAGCTAATAACTCAACAGAGAAGGATCCTTAAGGTAAAAGAAAGAACTCAGTTCAGTAGAATAATGTGATGAGAGAACAGAAAGCACCGCAATTACACATCTGTATGGCACATTTCTAAGACAATTGAAATGGAAAGGATGCTCCAAGTATTTCTCCTTGAACTTCTAATTTCACAGATATTTGAACAGAGCAAAAATGTTTCTGTTGCTGTTATCACCAACATCAAATGTCAAGTTTGTGAGAGATCTGGAGTCAAATATTAGATTCGAGAGGAAAATTGAGGATGGCAGCACAAGACTGAAAACAAATTTTGATCTGGATACATTTCTTGCCAAACAATGAACGCTCAGTGATGCTTCTTCTTTCATTTGATTGGTTTTTTTTGTTAGTTATCAAATGAGAATATTGAAGGAGCAGATGACATTTAGCTTAAAATTCGTGGTTTGAATTATTGGACTTTGGAAGGTTTCTCAGCTTAGACTGTTAAAGAATTTAACAAAAGCAATCTTTTTCAAGAGAGCCAACTCCTTCTTCATTATAACACCTCATCAAAAAAGATCATGTCTGGAGTAAGGATAGATTATGTTCAGAATAAAAACAGTTAAATCTAACTGAAATTACCTGGCATGAGTGAAAACGAAGCACACAACAAACCCACTTAAGAGTTTATTAGAGACATGTGTACAGGTCTGGAAAAGTCTGTGTGAAAAAAGAGAGGTTGGGAGATGGCATTTCCAGATTTTTCAAGGCTGCCTAGCACATGTGCACGAGGGGTTAATGTAGCTAGGTCATTAGCAGATGAAAGCTCACTCATGTGCAGAAGGGCTTATATAGCCGTATCATACAGATCATGCAGGGACATTTTATTACTTAAAAAATACCAATTTAAATTCCCATTCCTTCCCCTCCTTCCAGTCCCCTTCACCTCCCTCTACAGACCCTCCTTCCCACCCCTCCAACCCTAAGAGACTGCCATGCACCCCACCCTGTGGAAAGTCCAAGGTTGAGCAAGGTTTACATCCAAAGAGAATATGATCCCATGAAGCTGATATATGCAGTAGAGACACATCCCAGTGTCACTATCAGTGGCCCCTCAGTTTGCCCCAGCTACCAACCCCCTTCAGAGGGGCTTGGTTGTTCCCATGCTCGTTCACTCCCAGTCCAGTTGTAGTTGGTGAGCTCCCATTAGCTCAGGCAAACTGTCTCAGTGGGTGAACCCCTCATGGTTTTGAATTCCTTGCTCATACTCTCACTCCCTCCACTCTTCAACTGGATCTTGGGAGCTCAGTCCAGTGCTCCCATGTGGGTCATTGCCTCTGTTTTCATCTGTTGTTGGACGAAGGTTCTACAGCGATATTTAAGATAATCATCAGTCTGACTACAGGGCAAGGTCAGTTCAGACACCCTATCCTCTGTTGCTTGTGGTCTTAGCTGGGGACATCCCTGTGGGTTCTTGAGCATGCAGGGACTTTTAAGGTCTTGAAGTGGTTAAGTATTTTGCCTGAGCACTTGTCTGTACATGTATGTCCCTGAAATCCGTAAGTGCCTGCCGTCGATGTGTGGCTGGAATTTATAACACTAACCTTTAAGGTTTTGAGTCATATGTTAGAAATTAGAGCAATTCACAGCATCTAATAGCATTGCAAGTGTATTTGAGTCATAAGTTATGAAGTACAGCAATGCACAGCATCTAATAGCATTGCAAGTGTATTGTGTTTATTTGCTAAGATCTCAAATTCAACGTAGACTTAAGCAATGTATGACTCATTGAGAAAATGAATATACTAGAACATTTAATAAAGAAACATATCAATTTAATAAGATACTGTCTTACAAAGTTCCTTTTGTCTGTTATGGAAAACCCTGCTGCCAACTCTATGAATTTAAGAAATATTTTTTGCATCAACTATGAATAAGTGACTTGTTAGATTAGTTGAAATTTGAGCAAGAACAATCCTCATATATTATATCTAAGGAATATTTTATCAGTAGAAGAATTTTTTAGACAACATGGATAATATGTGCTAGTAAAAATTAACTATCTAATCACCAAAAAAGCGGGAAAAGTAGAAGAGAGAGAGGCTATTAAAGTTCTCAAAATGGATAATATACATTAAAGTAGAAGAATATGTTGAAATCTTACATACTCTTTGAAATGTGACAGAAAGTGCTAGTTGGTTATTAAAAAAAAACATTTCTGGTGGTCAAATGTTGGGGACCAGCCATGCCAAAAATACCTCTTGCCAGGGTAAGGGTGTGGAGAATAAAAATATAGTAAAGAATATGAAGCCACAAATGAAAATATTAAAATGGAGAAACATATAGGACAGTATAGAGAGGGAATTTCAAAGAATGCTGAAAATTCTGCCACATTTAATTTCCAACTGCTTAAAATACCCCTAATCCCAAAAGATAGGAGTAAAACAGAAGACTGCATGAACATGATACAAGGAAATGAATGTACCAATTGAACATCATGGGCTACATTCATAGTTAAACATTGCTTTGCTAGAACAAAACAAGTCATGCTCACATCCTATACCAAAACATTGTGTAGGCAAACAACTCCCTGAGTGGAATCCCAAAAGGGAACTAGAACTTAGTTGGATCCTTAGACTTCTGTTTCAGGTAGGGACAGATCTACTTCTCTATTCCAGCAGCCCAAGGTCTAACAATTAGCCACACCTGTTTATAAGAACCTTGAGAGAGCAGAACTAGAACTACCTGATTGACTAGACCTGACCTTTCTCTGAGGTAGAAGCACAATGACCTTGAAGGAACTATAAACAAGTCCCAACCTCTAGCCTTTGGTTAACTTGAAAGTAGGACTTTTTGGGCTTCTGCAGTCAAGATTTGCTGAGAATAAATGATTCAAATCTTATGCAAATATAGGTATAAAGGTATATATTCCTAAATATTCACCACTTGATAAAAAATAAAGAAATGTTGTACATATAAACAATGAAGTTATTTAGCTATGAAGAAAAAGGAAACTTTGAATGAAACTCATAGGGAAATGGAAGGAGCTTAAATTAACCCTTCTGAGTGAGGTAACTCAGACCTAGTAAGACAAATACTATATCTTCTCACTCTGTGGACCTATGGATCTATGAATGCCTGCCTTAAATCTTTAGATACATGTGTTTGAATTGGAATAACCATAGAATCTAGAAAATTAATAAGGAACAATTGAAGGGAATTTCAATGTAATGGGAATTGACCATCATTTGTATGAAACCGACGGTGGCAATGGAAGTTCGAGTTGGGTGGAGTGGGAGATTGCAGCACAGGTGGAAGAAAGTATAAAGAGATGTGCAGTTAACACTAGAGACATTTTTAAAAGTCACTTGGAAACATAATGCTGTAGAAACATCCTGAAATATACAAACACACATATGTGACTGGTATAAGAGGTCCTTCTGTCTTTGTGTTGCTTTCACTGGTTAATAAAGAAACTGCTTTGGTCCCCTGATAGGGCAGAACTTATGTAGGTGGAGAAGACAGAACTGAATTCTGGGAGGAAGAAAGCAGAGAAAGAAAGACGCCCTGGATATGCAGGAGAGAGACACTGGAATTTTACCCAGTAAGCCACTGCCATGTGGCAATACACAGATTAATAGAAATGGGTTAAAGAAAGCCAATAAGAAACTAGAACTAATGGATCAAGAAGTAATTTAAATAATACAGTTTCTGTGTGGTTATTTCGGGGTTAAGCTAGCCAGGTAGCTGGGACAAACAAGCGACCCTCTCCTTACAACATATGACAGGAGCTTAAATGATTATCACCCCATTATGGGGGTAAAATACTTCTCTCAGACACTTTAAAAGGTTATCAAATAAAAAACCCAATGCTAAGTATGAGTGACATGTTTTTGAGCATTTGATTAGTGTACTTTGATTTATTTCCTCAAACATTGCAGGCAAATGCCATTGTTCTTAGTTATTCTAGAAAACTTGATTGCAATACTCTTTTGCTGACCACACCATATATTTGGATTATAAAACATAGAAAGATTGAGCTACTACCAGTCTAAAAATCTAAACCTTACTAGATAATTTTCAGAGCTCTGAGAGTGTCTGTAGAGACTATTGGTATATAAAAGGAATCAATTGTCTTTCCCAGCTGTAAACATTGCTAGCACTGTATAGTAATAACTGGCCTGTCAAGACATTCCTAGTGGTTCAAAAGTTAGAGCACAAATGCAGTGGGAATAACCATAAACCTTTTGATTGACTTTAAAGCCTTCTCTGCAAGGAGAAGAACTAATGTCTAGTACCATTAACTCATCCTAAAACTCATGACTATGGGGCTGGATATTGTTTCTTTCTGGTGAATGAACATAGTAATACTGCCATAAATTTCTTTTTTTTATTTCCATAGTTTAGTACATTATTTAATGATCATTAGAAAAACTATTTGCTCTAGATAGTGATTAATTTAATAACTCAACTTAGAATAAGATAATGTAGAAAAATAATTTCTAAATAATATTTTTATGTCACACCCTCCCCCAGAGTTTTAGGCATCAGTGCAGAAGCGGAATGGAAAGATATTTAGAATAAGAGGTAGCAGGTATCTATGACGAAGGCCGACTTGTTGGACTCTACAGGACAATTGGAAAAATGAGCTCACAACATCTTTGGCTAAATATATGAAATCCACACAAGATCAAAACAGCTGTAATCCCAACCAAGACTGGAAATTGTCTTAAGAACTACCACCATAGCTTAGAACTATTCACCATTGATTGGTATTATGGTAGAAAACAGTCTGTGTCCTTCAGGAATGACATTTCTCAGAGGCAGCCCAGACTTAAGTACATGGACCTATATCCATGCACATATAGGCAGCACTAAATAGTACATTTTTAAAGACTTCAGAAATAATATATATATATATAAAAATAATATCATATGAATTAAACAAACTGTTTTCATATATTTAGTGATACACACACCACATATCACACACACTATCTTACACACACACACACACACACACACACACACCAACAATTAAAGAAATAGACATCATTTGACAGACCAAGCATCATACAAGGGAAAGGTTGGAGAAAAGGGATGTTGGAAATCATGTATGTATATGCTAATAGAAAAAAATTAGACCGTGAAGTTGAAAGGAAAAAGTTGTGGGGTTTGGGAAGGAATTGGAGGGACAAAGTGGAGGATGCTTTTGATCAAAAAATAACGGATGCTATAATGGATGCTTGTATGAGATTCTCATTCAATAAAATCAAATAAAGTTGAAAACAAAATAAAAAATAGAAAGACCTTGACTGACAACTTGAAAGAGTTTGGAATCACTATGGTAAATTTTCTCTGGCAACTCTGAGAGATTATGTAGATTAGGTTAAGTGACGTGGGATGAGGATCCACCTTAAATGTCAACAATATCTTTCCAAATTCTAGGGCTTGGGAGAAGCAAGCAAGCAAATAAACAAACCAAAAAATACCAGAAAGCCCATTTATGAGCATTTATCTTTCCTCATTTTTCATTGCATATACCATGTGAACATCCTCTTCAAGACCCTGTTGCCATGTCCTAACCATGGTGGATTCCATGAACTGTCATTCAGAACAAATCCATCCATTCCTAAATTGATTTTGTCTGTATTGTCACAGTGAGTAAATATAAAGCTAATACACCACTATGACATAAAATTATGTTTGTGATGTTTTTCAGCAGCTAGTTTTGAAGATTTGGTTATTTCAGTGCACTTGGGCTTTGGGATTACGTAATGGTGGAGGATTAGGTAATGATGACACTTTGTAGGTATTATTTAAGGATTAATGTTTTTCACTTAGTAGCACCATTTTTCATAATTGAATAAATAATTTAATTATATCTCTGGCATTAATAGTATATAGTATTCTGAAAAAAAACCTGGTATATTTTGAATTATTTTGCCTCAGTTCTGTTTTTCGTAAGACAGTAAGTAGTAGATAACAAATGAATATATTTAGGAAATATTTGTGAAACCTTAACAAAAAGTATTGTCAAATCATAATTTCCATGCAATTTCCAGTTGCTGACCTATTTTAAATAGGGTGGTTGTCATTTAAATATTAAAATGAATTTTCTTTTCTTCTCAAGTATATATACAAGAGACATTCTCAAAGAAAATAAAATTTGCATGAAATAATTCTAAAAATCAAAACCTCAGAGAAAGTGACCAGTCACAAAATTTTACAGCCTTGCACTGTAAGGACATACTCCAACACCATGAAAGGCAATTTCCCCCCTCTGGATTGTCACCTTGCCTTGCTGTGGAAAATGAGAGCTATTATACTGAAGAGGAAATATACTACCAAGAAATATGTGGTCTCTGATTAAAAATATTTATTTTCTTCAACTTGTGATCTCTACTACCATGTTATACTACTAGATTCTACACTAAAAAAAAGAAAAATATTCCAAGGCAAGCATTTTGGCTTTGGACTGTACGATGCTAATAAAGATATACTGATTTTTAATTTCTAAGAGAATAAAATGCAAAATCAATGCATCTATGAATCCATAAAATAAGAAAGCCAGAATAATGATGAACATTTGTAATTAATTATGATGACTGTCAATTATAACAGGCACATGATATTTCTTTTCTGCTTGACATTGGAAAAATGAAGATGTAGGAAATGTACTATTGAGTTGTTTGTTCTTATATCAGACAAAAATAAACTGCCTTCCCTACATAGCTCATCACTGTGAGGCACAGTTCCAACATTTTAGCAAATATACATTACTGTACTTCATATTTGGTATTCTCTGAATACCATACCTATCAGACACCATACCTCTCTGGATAATTCAGATAAACAAAATCTATTGATGCCATCACTGTAGATGCAAATGCTATACAATTGAATGCTTTTATTATTTTATAGAAGTCAATCACAATATAGATATGAATTTCTGGTATCTAGGAAGCATGTAGTCTTAGATATATAGAAAAATTAGATGATCTAGATTATAAGTTGTTCTATTCCTTATATTATACAACTCATACTATTTCCAACACTATACACAACTTAAAATTTCTCCAAGATGGCATAAAAATTTGAATTTTTTATATTCATTGCTATTGTTCACATTTAATACAGATTTTATGTTTAAAGGATGCTTAGTGGTATTGAACATCTGTTTGCATGCTATTTAGTACTCTGTATACCTTCTATGAAGATTTGTCTGTACAGTTACTTTGCTTCATATAAGTATGTGAAGTGTATTCTCCAAAATCAATGCCAATACCCAAAGTGTCTAGGTAGGGCCTGCAGCTCAACAGCATAAAAAGATACAAATGTACCTTTTAAAATGAGAAAATGCATTTTAAATATTTTTTCTTAGCATAAAAGTATGTATTTCAATATGCAGAAGCTTCCTACTGGTCTATGTTTTGTTGATTGCACTATGGTTCAACAGCAGAGATGATACTTTTGAGAGCAGTGCTATGATTTTTTCTTCTCACAAGTTTATACATTCAAATATTTCTTATCTTTAGCATATTAGTCTACTTTGAACTACTTTTACGTGTGATTTAAAGGAGTCTGACTTCATTTGTATGTATGTGAACATCCAATTTCCCCAGAACAACTTAAAAGACCATTTCTTTCTACACTGTGAAAGTTTGGCACCCGTACTGAGGAAGGATCGGGTTTTCACTTTGGGTGTTTTCCTATCTGGATGTTTTACTCCAGTTTATTTCTCTGTAAGTCTGTTCTTATGATAAGCATTTTCACTGGTCTAGGTTTATATTGCTTTTGGGGAGAGGTGGACAGAGGAATAACATCGAAATTTTATTAGCATTTTTTTGGAGTTTCATTCTATGTCTTTTAAAATATTTTAATATATTACTTATACAATAATAAAAAGCACAATTTTAATGAAGCCTTATAAAATTAACATTTTTGAAGTTATGAAGTGTGATAACTCCAGAATTATTCCTGTTTTACAAGTGTTCTTTAACTATTGGAGGTCTTTTGTGGTTTTGCAAAACTAAAAACAATATTCTAAAGAGATTGTCACATTCCTCTAGTAATTACACCTTTATTCTCAATAGATAAAATTTAAAAATAAGCTAAATGTTCATTTAAAAGTATCACTTTTACCATCCCAAAATACTTTCGTGCTGTTGGAATTGTGTCAAGCTTTTTGATAAAGGAAAAAGAAAGGAAGGAAGAAAAAGGGGAGACTAAATTAGAAAAAGAAATGCAGGCTTGTAATTTTCTAGAGTTCTCTCATATTTAATTTTATTATATATTATTTTATTTTGCTATGATAACTCAGTAGCCTGCTTGTTTTAGTTTTCAATTAATAATCACTTTTATAACCAGACCACTGTTCCCCCTCGTTCCTCTCCTCCAGTCCCTCTCTAACACCCCCCCTGGCTCCCCCATCTACTTCTCTTGCATTTATATTTAGAAGAGGGCAGGCCTCCCATGGATGTCAACCAAACATGGCCTATCGAGTTGAAGATTGTACAAGGCTGCCCAGTATGAGGAAAAGGGTCCCAAAAATTGGCAAAAGAGTCAGAGACAGCACCTGTTCCCGTTATTAGATGCCCCATTAGAAGACCAAGCTATACAACTGTACCGTGTATGCAGAGGGCCTAGATCCGTCTCATGTAGGTTCCCTTGTTGTTAGTTAAGTCTCTGTGAGCTGCTGAGTCCAGAGCTAGTTGATTCTGTGCATTTTCTTGTGGTTTCTTCGATACCTGTGGTTCCTACAATCATTCTACCCATCTTCTGCAGGATTCCCAGAGGTCCATCTAATGTTTGGCTGTGAGTTTCTGCCTCTGTTTCCATTAGTTGCTGGATGAAGCCTTCCTGATGACAACTGAGTTAAACACCAATCTATGACTATAGCAGAATATCATTTAAAATGATTTCATTGATTTTACTTTTTTGTAAGTTGTATTTGGTTCTGTCCAAGTACTCTGGACTATCCAACCTCTGGATCCTGGCCCTCCAGGCAGAGTCAAAGGTTTCTGAATGACTCTCTTGGCGTGGCTCTCAAGTTGGACCAGTCATTGGTTGTCCACTCCCTCAAATTCTGTGCCATCTATACCCCAATACATCTTGTAGACAGGACAATTTGTAGGTCAATTGTTACATGTGACTAGACTTGTGTCCCAATACATCCACTGGAAGACTTACTGGTTACAGAAGATGGCCAGTTTAGGCTCTGTATCCCCAAATTACTAAGAGTCTAAACTAGGTTCACCCTCATAGATTCTTGGGGGTTTCCATTGCTTTAAGTTACTAGTACATCCCAGAGATAACCCCAGATTCCAGTCATCTCTCCTGGTACCTGTTCCCTCTATCTTCCCCCACATGATTCCCTCATGTCTCCTACTGTAACACCCGATTCTGTGTTACCCCCTCGGTACAGTTCGCGTGCCACAGTACCTTACGCGAGTTGGACGAGGGCCTGGAGATTGAAAGAACAAACAAAGAGACCTGGGTCATTTGGAAGGCTGTCAGCCAACTGCCTTTTATTTAGCCTTGGGGAAAATCTTAAATACCCCACTCCTGCCCAAGGAATTCCACCCAGGCAGGTGGGAAATTACCATATCTAACTGCTGCACAAGGACTTCCACCTAGGCAGGTGGGAAATTACCATACCAACAATAGAGTCAACAATGCCCTACAGCAAATCACCAGGCGGGGCAGAGGGAGCACAGGAACAAACAGAATGCTTAGTCATCTGATCAAAAACTGTCCTCAAGATGAGCCCCAGGAACAAGGGCAGACTTGGGCCCTACATCCTACTATCCCTCTCCTCCACCTGCAATGTCTGTTCTATTTCCCCTTCACAGGGAGATCCATATGTCCCTCATAAGCTCTCCTTGTTAAAGGATACTGTCAATAGGACGAAACAGCAACCTACAGAATCAGAAAACGTTTTCACCAACCCCACTTCAGACAGAGGGTTAATTTCCAAAATATATAAAGAACTCAATAACTAGACATCAACTAACTATATAATATATAATATATAATATAACTATATAATTCGATTTAAAAATAGGGTACAGATCTACACTGAGAATCCTCAGCAGAGGAATCTCAAATATCCAAGAAAAACTTTTTAAAATGGTTAATATCCTTAGCTTTCAGGGAAATGAAAGTCAAAAATGAGGAGGGAGAGGAGAGAGAGGAGAGAAAGGAGGGAGAGAAGGGAGAGGAGGGAGAGGAGGTATAAGATTCCATCTTATACCTGTCAGCATGGCTAAGATTAAAAATACAAGTGACAGCTCATATGGAAAGGACACAGAATAAGGGAAACATTCCTCCACTGCTGGTGTGAGTGTACACTTGTACAGAAATGCTGGAAATCAATATGACTGTTTCTTAGAAAATTTGGAATTGATCTACCTCAAGACCTAGCTATACCGTAACCCATGATAATATACCTAAAGAACAAAGACACTCAACTATGTTCATGGCAACTGTATATTCCTAGTAGACAGAACCTGGAAACAATCTAAATGCCCCTCAACAGAAGAATGGATAAGTAAAATGTGACACATTTACACATGGAGTATTACTCAGTTGTTAAAAGCAATGACATCATGAAATTTGCAGGCAAATGTATGAAACTAGGAAAATTCATCCCGAGTGAGGTAACCCAACACAGAAAGACAAATATGCTATGTATTCACTTATAAGTGGATATTAGCTGTAAAGGATATCCAGGCTACAATCCACAGACCCAGAGAGCCTTTATTTTTTCTAATGGGATACAGATGTGTGATAGATGAGGAGGGTAGAAGATGGGGAGAAATAGGATGGTTAGAAGGAAAAGTGTAACCAAGATATATTATATTAAAATATTCCATTTTCAATAAATGAAGAAAAGGAAACTGATTCAAAACTATTTAAAATTAGCAATAATTATCAAACAAAAATGAGAAATTGATCTTGTACTATTACTAATACTCTCACTTTACAAATTCAAATAATTAAATTCAGCTATAAGTACTGTGCAATGTTTACAGTGCCAAATTGCTTGGCTTCAGGAGCATTTTATCAGTGGTAGTAAAATGAAGCAATCATAGTTTATCAAATTAATTTTTAGATGAATAAAGTAAGGTGTAGTTTATTCAAAGTATCATAGAGAGAAAGCAGTAGATGTGAGATTTAAACACATAAAATAAAATTGTGTGGTCCATAATTGAAATGACTTCATTGCATCAGTGTGGTAAAACAGTTAGGTATAAGGTTAATTTTAAATTTAATTCACTTAATTTAAATTTAATTTAAGTTAATTTAAATTTAAACTTTTGCATGCACTAGAATTGTCTAGCTTAAAATTACCTAGAGTTCTCTATCGCAACTGAAAATTCTGACTATCTAGAATTGTATTTACTTGAGTATTGCAGAGTTGCATTTTGAGAAAATATAAAAGTTTCTTTAAGTCACAAGAAATGGTAGCAATGGAAGTTTAACATTGTTTCTAGAGGATAAACTACTTCCATTTTCCATTCACATTATTTTAACATTACATAGGTAAAGAGAGAAATGGTCTATTTGGAAACAATAAACAAAAGAAATCCTTTACCTCTTCTCTCTTCTGGTGGTTGTGCTGTAGTGGCTGGATGGATGGCAATAAGCATGAAGCCCTCAGACAGGATCTTCTTAAAAGAGGCACAAGCCATTGTTTTTGAGTGTTTCAATGACTGTTGCAATTCCCGTCTTGTATTAGGCACCATGTTTCTCACAGATCCCATTCACAAATTTAATATAATAGACTTCAAAATTTGATATGGAATTATATTTTCTCTTAAACTCACAAGAAATGATGGAAAGGGCTACCCAAAAGGAGTAAAAATGTCATCTAAAGTAACACCTAAAGACTTAAATCATCTCTCCATAAAAAACAGGGAGTTCCTCCCGTAAGAAAGAACGCATCAGGAATGCAGAATCATGCCAGGTGGGGGTGGAACACGCCTTTAATCCCAGTACTTGGGAGGCAGATGTAGGTAATTCTCAGTGAGTTTGAGACCAGCATGGTCTAGAAAGTTCCAATTAAACAGAGAAACCCAGTCTGAAAAAGAAAAGAAAACAAAAAAGGAAAAGGAAAAGAAACGCAGAATCGTTTGCCATAAGTAGCATCTCTGCTTTATTCAAATATCAAGTTTGACTAGTTAATATATAGTACATAGTTGAATAAATGATATTGAGTCAATTGCAAATACTTCAGGAATTGTGGTTTATCCTTTGTACCAGTCATTTGCTTTCTCATACTAATATACACAGGAACTTTAAATAACACATGTGAGCATTTCTCCTCATCTCTCCCAGATAACTTTTAATTCTAACTTATTTTAGACTTTCTCATTTCTTTTCTTATTGGACAAAATAAATGCTCAAAGGAGACCAAAGCTTATGCTTCAGTTTTAGAGACTCCCAAACAAAGCAAGTCTTTCTATAATCAAATGGAGACAACAAATAACAGAAATTAAAAGTTCATTTTGATTTCAGGGCACTTTATCCCTTTGCATGTCTTTGTCTGAGAATTCCAAAGCTGAAATTAATAAGTGTTGAATTATCTGTCAGAGTTAGAAGAACAGACTGAACATGCCACATAACTGAAAACCACAAGACTGAAATTTCTAAAGCTGAAAATAAAATAATTATATCGTTCTCTACTAAAACTATTCAAGGCTTATTTTGAATTTCAATCAATTATATAGTTGAAAGAAATCTTTCATTGTTCTTTCACAACAATTTTTAACTTAAAAGTAATTTCATTACTTGAAAAAAATTGACAAATGACTTGAATAAGTCTGTCATTTCTTAGGCTGGCCAGGATCTCAATATACTTTTTATTTAATTTTTCTGAAGTATATTTCTCTAATTATATACTAAGATCTTTCCATGCCTGACTGTTCTCTTTTGATAATGAGAGAAAAAAATGTTCCAGTGATTCACTTTAAACCAACTATAAAATACTTTTAGAAACTTAAAATACATCTTTAGTAAATACTTAATATTTTACCTTTTCCACTAATATATTTTTGAAATGGACAAGTGTTTTCAGTTTCATAGATTTTTCTATTCACTTCAAAAAGCAAAGGATCATTAGATACTAGTTAGCTACTTAACTAACTAAAATCAGAGTCTACAAAATTTGACAGCATTAACTCAACTGAAATGCTATTTAAAAAAAACCATCCATTTTAGTGTATTGATGTTACATCTTAGAAGCACACAGTCACTCTAATTAATAGGCCATATTAGATAATTTTAATTAGTTATTTGGGGATGGTCCTATCAAAATACAGTAATTTCAATATGTGAACTATTTTAGGCCTCCTACTACTTGCTATCTTAGAAGTTGGAATTTAAATGTATGAACCTTCAACCTAAAGCAATAATGAATTGAGTGATCACGGTGTGAATAGTATTTAAAGGAAGAATTTCAAACAAGTTATAGGTGGTTCATAATTCTATAGAAAGTAACCATGGTTAGGTCCATTTTTATGAAAAATATCTCACAATTCTTTCTCAGAGAGAAGGAATTTGGTGGGTTACAGCCATCTAGCATTTTCCTGCATCATCACGAATGTGAGATGAAATAGGTACATGCTGCAAGGAGCTATGAGCAATATGGAAAGGCACAATAGTGAATCAGTAAAATTGTACACAGAACTGCATGAAATTTAGAAATACTGAACTTCAGAGCTATAAAAGAAAGCTATAACGTTACGTACTGGGTAACATGGCAAGGGATTATAGAAACTCTTCATCAACAAGAAATTAAGCAAAATAGAAAATAAAAGCTTAAGTTAGATCCTTACACACAAAGTTAGGAGTTCTACATAATTGTATTTTAAAATGCCAATTGCTTAGTCACACTTAAAAGACACTTGTCAAATGAATACCTATATTGCTCAGGTTTTTCACTGGTGCTCTTGTAGGAGGCCAGCTAAAAAGTTTTAATCAACAAAAATTTCATCTTTCATCTGAGAATAACAACTGAAGCCTCTTTATTTTTACAACTCCCAAGCCCAATGGGTACTCAGAAACACTAGTGAGCAAGCACCCAAGGCTGCTTGAACCAAAAACAATAGAAAAACAACAACAATAACAAAGCTAGCTTGGAGTTGTGTCTCCGACGAAGGCTTAGATGAAGTCTGTCATAGAGAGAAATAAGAGCAAAATCTGCCATGTGTGGATTAGGACATGTTGTCTACAACACACAACCACCACCAGAAGTCACATCAATCTTACTGTTTCCTCACCAAGAATGACAGTGGCATTTGGAGAAAACAGAGCTACTGTTTGAGACTTTAAATATCCTTATGTGCACTGGAAGAGATTGTCTGTTGCATGGAGAAAAATGTACAAGCTCTTGCACTTTCGAGTGTATTCTCATAAAAATCATAGTATGTGGCAATAATGCTGAAGGAACAAAATTACAGAACCAGTTCATAATAATATCAATAAGAATATGGTAAAATATAAATTTGTGTGATGAAGCCATAAATAATAAGATAATTATACCATTTGCACAAAAAAATCGGCGAAGCTGTAGGTTATCAGGTTAAGCAAAATAAATCAGAATCACATGGTTTCTCTCAACTATGTTGAACTTAGAATAATTAAATAGATAGATAGATAAAATAAAGAAAAGCAATTATCTTAAAACAAAATGTAGACTACTGGAAATGAGGAAAATGTAAAAGAATGATAGGAACCATGACAAGAAAAGGTAATAGAGACTGTGAATATGACTAAGATGTATCAAGCACATTGATGGGAAGTTATAATAAAATGAAGGACAACAAAATTATTCAACCTGATTGATTGTTTCTCATTCCAACAGCATTGTTGCTTTGTATTATTACATTGGGCTCATATGTTGCAAATTTTCTGTTCATTTATAACAATTAGTTTAAATTAAAAACAAAGCATAAAAAGTTATGAGAAAAAATGCTAAAATATACTGCAGAACAGAGCAAGGGAGAAAGAGAGAGAGAGAGAGAAAGAGAGAGAGAGAGAGAGAGAGAGAGAGAGAGAGAGAGTAAACAATATAAAACACTTCTAAAAATCATTAGACCAGAGTATGATTTCTCTAGTGTTGATCTTCCAGGAGTGGCTTTAATTATGGAAGGTCCAAATAAACAAGACCTATGTGGTATTTAGTTTTCTACTTGTAATGGTCTAAAATATACAATTTTTGCTGGCATGAATACTAAAGTTGTGTTTGTTATATCATATGGTTCATACTACAGAATCAGACAGCTATGAAAATATTTAATGACTCTAACTAGTGGAGGATCTGATGTTTGACATCTGCCAGAAGAATATATACATACATATATATATATATATATATATACACATATATATATATATATATATGGAGATCAGTCTTCATAAAGAGAATAAATGAAGTTGCCAATTTGTGGTAGTTTGAACGTAATTGGCCCCCATAGTCTTGTTGGGAGCGACACTATTAGGAGATATGTCATTGTTGGATTGGGTCTCGCCTTGTTGGAGATAGTGTGTCACTGTTGGGATGGCTTTTGAGGTTTCTTATGCTCAGGATACTGCAAAGTATCCGGGTTGCCTTCCTATTGCCTGCAAGATGTAGTTCTCCCAGCTATTCCTCCAGTACTATGCCTGCCTGCATGCCACTATGCTCCCCATCATGATGATAATGGACAGAACCTCTGAAACTGTAAGCAAGTCATCCAATTAAATATTTTCTTTGTAAGAGTTGCTGTGGTCATAGTGTTTCTTCACAACAATAAAAACCCCAAGACAAAATTATTCATTCTATTTTTAACCAGTAATTGTTTGATAAGAAATAATAAGATTTAGAATTATGGTAAATTCTATTTACTATATTCTTAAATAATTCATGCTTTGCTTATCTTTTAAACCATCAATTTTTCTATTTTCTTTTTTGATGTTTGAAAATATAAAAATGATATCTGTTAAACTTGTTTGTATTTGCTAGGAGGTAATAAATATTGTTCACATGTCATTACTTACTTTTCAGATATTTAATGCAATTGAAAAAGTGGTTCTTGCATGACATGTTATATCTGAAAGTATTTAAAGAAAATTGATATGATGGATCAAATATAATAAATGGCTTCACACTTTATAAAATATAATTATTTCAAATTAGTCTAACTATGAGTTGGGTACATTGGCTTTCATTTAAGCAGAACATTCTTTTCTTCTTCAATCAAGCAGGTAATACAGCATAATTGAATAATGTACCAACATCAATGTTTCATTTTCAGGGTGAGGATAATGGAATATCTGCCTATAATAAATGGACATCCAAATAAATCACATTTCAAGTGAAATACTCTGTGCCAAAGGTAGAAGGAAAGACTTTATTTTAACCCTACAGTGGTGGTTCTCAATTTGTGTGTTGCAACCCTTTGGGAGGTTAAACTACCCTTTTACTGGAATGACATAATCTGCGTATCATAAATTACATTTCAATTAATAACAGTAACAAAATTACACTTATGAAGCAGCAATGAAATGGTTTTATGATTGGAGGTAGCCACTACATGAGAGGATAAAAGGGTTGGAGCATTGGGAAGGTTGAAAACCATTGCCCTAAAAAATACATTAACGAAAACCTAACTACTTGAAAATTTCCACTAATTTTACACCCTTCCACTTGGGTACTTTGCCTTCAAGAAATTAAGGTTTATAATCAATGTGGAATTAGTACTTTGAATCACTTTAAGTAGAACATTTATCTTACTGCCAGTAGTGATCACTAACCCTTTTGAGTCTGTAGTACACACATTCAATGAAGTAATAAATTTGCCAGAAAGTAAATGCAAAAATTATTCAATAGCATGATTTCAAAATAAATAAAAATATATGCTGCCAATCAGTGTCTTTATGAAGTTACCATGGTTAGAGAACTCATCCAATTTTTATTTGGAAATAATTTCTAAAATTCGCAACTGAAAATCATAATCTAAATTTATTCTAATGAGAAGCTTTCAGTTAGGTTCTAAGGAAAAATATGCCCATTTAAACAGGGAAACAACTTGAAAAATCCCTACATTTCAGGACTCATGAAACACTGAAGTGCATCCAACAAAGTCATTTAAATCAGACAAAACCTTATTACTTTTTATCTTTTTAAATCGAATATATAGATGCTTTATTTATCTAAATATGCACATATTTCTTAGTGCATTTTAATATCTAGGAAAGAATAGAAACTACATTTGTATTTCTTCTGTTTACTTACATACTCAACTGTACATCTAAACTACAGGACACCTCATGTTGATTGTAAATGCCCTGCCCAACCATCAGATGCTATATGATGACTGATATGTTGCATCCAAGTGATAAATGAGGCACAGAGGAAGCTAATAGAGAGAATCATTGGGTGGAACAGATTGTTTTATCCCTGAAGGCTTGCTGCAGGTGAGAAAGAAATTTGCTCCCAATTTAGGCAGGGCTTCCTATAGCAAGGTCAACCAAAATCAAGAGAGGACTGAATGCCTTCAACCTATTCTTGAGTTCTTTCAAGTGCTGGCAGCCATTCTGTACCTGTGCTATACTGTGTCGGCATGCGCCTTTGCAATTCGGTAATTTTGCTCTGGTCGCCGCTACTCCTTCAATACCTATGCCTTTAACAATTTAATTATTGAACCACTGTGAACCCATACACCCACTAGTGGAGCTATAATACACTTGAAGTTAGTGAAAGAAGCTAAGTGGAATGGAAAATTGTAATAATGACATGTCAGGAAATATGTAAATTAAATGCAACTTACAAAGTAGAGGTAATTATTTGTCTCATTTAAAAGGAGCTAGAATTATCCTGTACCTTTATTAGTGAACTTAATTTTAACTACTACAGTCAAAAGAATTTAAACACATTACATGAAATTCAAATGCTTTCCCATTGCCATAAGGTATAACCTATACATTTTGAAATGAATAAAAGTTTATTGTTCAAAGTCTCATTTTCTTTATTTTATTTTCTCTCATACAATACATCTTGACCAAAGTTTCCCCTCCTTCCCTGCCTCACAGTACCCCCCTTATCCACCGCTTCTCCATTTTCCTTCAGAAAAGAGAATGTCTCCCAGTGATATCAACCAAACATGGCATAACAAGATGCTATAGGACTAGGCATAAACCTTCATATCAAGTCTGGGACAAGATACTTTAGTAAGAAGAAAAGGGTCCCACCAGCAGGCAAAAGAGTCACAGGTGCCACCTCAATCACACTGTTAGGAATCCCACAAAATCCTCAAGTTTAACAACCACAGCATGTATGCAGAGTGCCTAGTGCAGACCCAAGCAGGCTCAGTGGTTGCTGCTTTGATCTCTGTGAATTCCTGCTATGAGCCCTCCTTAGCTGTGTTCTCCTCGTGTACTTGATCATTCTGGCTTCTACTATCCTTCCTTTCTGTCTTCTGCAGGATTCCCCAAGCTCTGCCTAATGTTTTTCTGTGGGTCTCTGTACCTGCTCCTCTCTGATGATGTTTGGGCTAGGCACCTATCCTATAGGTGTATAACAGAATATCAGTAGGAATTGTTTCATTGATTTTTTTTTTTCTTTTTCTCAGTCATACTTGGATCTCTTTTAGGTATCTGAGACATCCAGCTACCAGATCATGGCCATCTGTACAGTGTGAGGCATGGGATTCCTCTCATGACTTGGGCTTCCAGTTAGACCATCCATTCACTGGTCATTTTCACAAACTCTGAGCCAGCGTTTACCTTAGTGCATTATGCAGACAGGATGGATTTTGGGTTGTAGATTTTGTGACTGGGTTTGTGTCCCACTCCCAACACTAGGAGACTAGCCTGGTTAGAGAAGGTGTCCAGTTCAGTCTCCATATCCTTCATTCCTAGGAGTCCTTGTTCATCCCTGTGGATTACAAGAAGTTTCCACTGTACTAGGTTCCCACAATATCTTGTAAATGCTCATCTATTTCAGTAGTTTCTTCTCAAACTCTCTTCCTTTGTCTTTTCCTCTCCAATCTTGTCAATGCTGTTCCCATTTTGATACGCCACCATTCACTCCTTAAAAGCTATTCTCTTTCCCTTTCCCTAGAATATATATGCTTCCCCATAGATATATACTCCTTATGTAATTTCTATGGATCTATGATTTATAGAATGGTTATCCTTTACTTAGCAGTTAATATCCACTTACAAGTGATTATCTAGCATGTTTGTCTTTCTAAGTCTGTGTTGCTTCTCTTAGTATGTTTTTTTTCTTAATTCCATCCTTTTGCCTGAAAATTTCCTGATGTCATTTTTTTTCTAACAACTGAGTAATACTACATTATGTAAATATACCACATTTTCTTTACCTGTTCTTTGGTCAAAGGACATCTAGGTTGTACCAGTTTCTGAACTGCTGAGCAAGTGTCCTTGTGGTCGACTGGGGCATCTATTAGATATATGCCTGATGTGGTAAAGCTGTATTTTGAGGTAGATCAATTGTAGGTTGTTTTGTTTATCTTGACTAGGGTAAGCTAAAATGTTGAAATTGTTTTGATTTGCATTTTCCTATTTGTTAGGAACCAAGAACATGCTCTGAAACACTTTTAAACCATTATTTCCTTCTTTCAAGAACTTTCTATCCAAATCTCTAGACAATCATTTTTTTCAGCTACTGTTTTTTTTTTTTTTTCTTTTTTGGTTGCTGTTCTTCTTGATTTTTGTCAGAACTTTGGATCTTCTGTCAGATGAGTAGTTGACAAAGGTTTCATCCCATCCTGCTGACATTCTTTTCACTCAGATGATTGTTTGTTTAGCTGTTTAGGTGTCTTTTAGGTTTATGAGGGCCCACTTGTCAATTGTCAGACTTAATTCTTGGTCATTTGGAGACTTATTCAGAATGTCTGGTACTGCCTTTATTTTCCTATAGAAGACTTTCAGGTGTAACATTTAGGTCTTTTATCCTTTGGAGTGAGTTTTTTGTGCAAGAGAATAGACACTACTTTTCTGGAGAGACATCAAAAAAAGAGAGAGAAAAGAGAGAATAGGCACATAACATAATTTCATTCTTCTGTACGTGGATATCCAGTTTTCCAAGCACCATTTGCTGTATATGTTTTGAGATGTTTAAAAAATATTAGATGCATGTAGTTATGCATATTCAATGTTGGTCTTTGATTGCGTTTCATTGGTCTACATGTCTACATTTTACAACCAGATGTTTTGTTGTTAATATGATATCCTAATATCTGGAATGGTAATTCCTCTAGCACTATTTTTTTTTCTCAGATTACTTTTTATGTCTAGGGTCTTTTGTAGTTCCATGTAAGTTTGAGCATTCTTTCTGTTTTTTTTTTTTCAAAGCATGGCATGAGGATTTTGATTGGTACTGAATTAAATCTTTAAATAAATTTGGAAGAATGGTCATTTTTATATTATTGTTTCCTCATTCCATGAACATAGATGGCTTTACATTTTCTATTGCCATTATCTATCTTTTCTTCAGAAGTTTTACGTTTTCATAGTACAGGTCTTTCACCTACTTGGTTAGGCTTATTCATAGATTGTTTTTGTGAGCAGAAATGCATTCATGCTCCCCTTTTTTTGTTTGTTATTGGTATAGAGAAAAGCAATTGATCTTTGCAAGTTATTCTCTATTCTGCCAAATTATAAAATTGTTGATTTTTTTCTAAAAGATTTTTCAGATATATCTTTATATCTTTTCAGATATATTTTCAGTATATTTACATACACTATTATGCAATCTTACAGGAGGGGGAAGTTTTTTCTTTTATTTGTATCCCTCTAAAGTTCATTTACTAACTTACTGCTCCAGGTTGCACACTGTTGATCAGGATTGTTCAAAAGACTCCCAAAACCTGACCAGAAAGACTCCTGAGCAGAGGACTAGCATTCATGGTACCAGAGAGGGCATGTAACCTTCCTCAGCTATTGTGTTTATAACATAAAAAAGTGGCACATGATATCCTCAAGGTAGCAAGGGTGCCACACACAACTTGGCAGTAGCCAATGGCTCTCTAGCTCAGGTATTGAAAACTTAGCTAACTACCTGGGACTAGTGAAGTTATGTTTTGGGGGGAGAACCTATAATCTTCACTATTCCAAACATTTAAGAGTAGTTTTTATGTATGTTCTAACCACAGATAAGAATATATCTAACCCATTATCAAGGAAATTTCTTTGCAATAAACAGAGACAGCTACAGATAACCACAACCAAAATACAGAGAACAAATAACTATGTGGTACCTAACCCAAATGATGTATCTACAGCATAATCCTTATACCTAAGGATCAGGATCATGGAGGAAGAGAGGGTAAAACGATTGTTACACTTGGAAAACAGGAAGTGTAATGTAGAGTGTCTACTAGTATTTTCAAAGAAGCGATATCTCTGAAGTCTCATTAACATGGCTTCCTTAACAAGACACAAACAAGGATATCACGAGCAGACATATTAACATTGAGTGGAGGAATCACATGCAATCTCAACCCCAGAGCAAGTCAACTAAGGAAAACTGAGAGAAAGAGAAGTAGTCTGTCCCAAGGATAAGAACCTAAATTGTTCCTCCAATACAAAACAAAGTGGTCATCCTCGAAACCATAAACATACAAGTATCATTATACGTGTCAAACAGCCTGAGCAGGTAGTGTTTGTATTGTGTGTTGGCCAACAGCTAAAGAAACAGAGGCCATGGAAAGGAAACTGCAAGAAAGTGTGGAGAAGAAGTAGAGGGAGGAAAGAGAAGCATGACAATGAAAATATTATGTTTTTGATTATTTTTGAGCAATTACTTAAGAAAATATTTCAATGCTAATTTATACCAAAAGAAAAATGAAAGGTCTTATTACAAAGATAGTAAAACTATCTGGAAGTTCTTTCTAAATCTTGGAAAGATATGAAAAATTTATTTTTGGAAAACAGCATTTTTAAAATGATGGCTTTTCAGAAAATCTAATTTAAATTACAAATACATTTTCAACTTATAAGAGATGTTTTTTCAACTTATTTGCTGAATATTTCTTCACTGAAAAATGGAGAATGTGGTGTATTGGCTTAAAAGCAGTTATAAGCATGAATAATAGACTAGCTCCTTAGCATAGCATCTGACACCCACTTCTAGTCAGGGTCAGGGAAAACAGCTTGGCATTAGCGAAAATTTTGGGTGTGGCACTTGAGGAAAAATGGCTTTTTGTTATATTTCCAGTTATCAGAAAGCATATCATGTGAAAACTAAATTGTCACGCAATACTAATGAACTTAAATATGAATACAGAGGATGTGGAAAAACAAAAGAATATTCAGCAAATCAGGAATGATAAATGGCTAACAAATGATTTTGGCTTAGAGTTAGGTTTCTGCATATTTAACTGGAAAGATTAAATTAAATTCTTTGCCAAATAATTATGAAATTATTTTCCCCTTGGACTGCAGTTTTCTTCATTCCACTTAAAGGAATTAAAACATTAACAAGAAATGCATGTTTTGAGAATGAACCATCAAAGTTACCACATGAAATCAATCAATGGCTAAAAGACTATGAAGACTTCTTGTTTACCAGAAAATACTGGATTTTGAAGGACAAAGTACTAAGATGCCTATATTGGACGTTATTTGTCAAGGAATATTTGTAGCATCACCGTGTCTGTTATACTTCTCCTTGGAAGAACCAATACATGACAGAAATAACCTGAATGAAAAAGGATTTGATTTGATTCACAGTTTCAGAGGATTCAGTCAAAGTTCTTTGGTCCCATGTCCTTGGGCGTGACATCACGGCTTTGGGAATTTATGATAGATGAGTGATTTTTGACTGAATGGTCGCCTAGGAAACAGTGAGAGGGAAGCAGTCAGAAACAAATGTGCATATAACCCCAAGATCCTGAGTCCTTTGATCCACTTCTTCCATCTAGGCTCCATTTCTTGAGACTTCTACAATCTATCAAAATTTGTGATGTAAAGAGTCATTATGTAATAGGTTTACCTGTGAAAGACATTAAATATTCAATATAAAATTTTGAAACTTTGAGCGATGCATCTGTCAGTAGAACTGCATCCCTCCCTAAATTCTGCCCCCTGCAACTCTTCTCCAGGCTAGTGGCTTCCCAGTTTGTTACAGCCCTGCTGATATCAGGCAACCACTCCCAGTTCCAGCAGGCTAACACCACTGAGGGTCAGACCATACCAGCCACAACTGGGGAGTGATCCGTCTGTCCTATGGCTTACCCCCCCATTCTCAGCATCAGCACCACTGGTGAGCCCTGAACCCCAGCTCTAGAGGAATTCCACTGCTTCACTGCAACTCTCGCAAGCCAAACCACTCGCTAGCTAGACTGCTGCCACCCCTTGATTCTGCTTCTCCAAGACACAGACAGACCACAGCCCAACCCCTCCCATCTCATCATCCTCCCTGTGAGCAGCCTTTTCCATTAACTCTAACATACTTTAAAGACCTAGACACAGTCCACACCAGTTGGAAGTACAACACTACCACCTCTACCAGGGGCCAGGCTGGTTCTAGGTAGACACAGAAGACACAGGCATTGCCAGAGGACAGAGTGGATCAAGGGATCTGAGGCCCCCAAAATTTGAGTGGAGTCACCCTACTGGACGTGAAAACAGAACCCTTGGCCACTTAGATCAGAAGATCAGAGAGGGGCAAAAAAAAAAAAAGTAACAAAATACAATACTCATCCAACAAAGACAAACATGGGAATCAACACCCACCTACAACTATAATCATCCCAAATTGAGATGTCTAAACACCAGTGTAAGGACACAATCAATAGCAGAAAGGGAAATTTATCATCTCCAGAATCCAAATCCTATGCCAGCAAATCCTGAACATTCCATTGCAACTGAAGTAGAAGAAAAAGATCTTTAAAATAATTCTATGCGAATGACAGAGATCCTTAAGAAGAAGAAAAAAACTTTAAAAAATGGTGGAAAAGATAACCAAATAATTGGGGCAAATCAACAAATCTCATAAAGAATGTCAAGAAAAAATAAACAGTTGACAGAAACAAATAAAGCTGTTCAAGATCTAAAAATGGAAACAGAAGCAATAAAGAAAACACAAACTGAGGAAATTATGGAAATAGAAGTGCAGGGAAGTGAACAGGAACTACAAATGCAGGCAATCCCTTTTTACTCACACCTGCAGTGTCTTATCCATACGTAGTGTCCATCATGATTTTTCTTTTGTACCACTGGCCACACATCTGGGTGTTATGTATCATGTGTTCCACATTGAGAGGCATCGGTCAGGCCCCCACCATTGTAAGCCACACAGTGGGGTGACATTTGTAAGTGTCCAGCCTCCACGAAATTCACACATTCCAGAATAGGAGTATAAGGATTAGAATTATTAAGCAAAAGAAGAGATATGAGAAGAATAAAAGAAATACAGAACAGCATCAGAAGGGAAATTCCGTGAATACTGAACCTCCCTTGTTTATTTTCCACATGCTTATATACTTTACTCCACAAGGGGAGGGTGAGGCAACAGACTTCATTAACATGATATAGAGAATAGATGTGAATATTTTGGTCTTTGGCTCAGGCGGACAGATCTACCTTGATACCCAAAATACTAATTAACCAGTCCAGGTCAGACTCTCTTGTTTGTAACCACACCCGTTGTCAATAACTTTCAGAGAGCAAGTATAAGCTTTATATCTCTGACCTTTCATCAGGGTGGAACAGGCTCACATCTATGGGCCCTCACAAGAAAGAATTTAGAGAAGGCATCAGAAAATACAAAGATTTGGCATATTCAGTGATCAGTAGGATTAACATAGTGAAAATGGTCTTTTTTTACCAAAAGTAATCTACAGACTCAAAATAACCTTCACCAAAATTCCAACACAGTTCTTTACAGACCTTGAAAGAACAATACTCAACTTCATATGGAAAAACAAAAGACCCAGGATACCTAAATCAAAGCTGAATAATAAAAGAACTTCCACAGTTACCACCATTTCTGACCTCAAGCTCTACTACAGAGCTATGGTAATAAGATCAGCATGGTATTGGCATGAATACAGACACATTGATCAATGGAATCGAATCAAAGACCCAGACATTAATACACATATCTTAGACTATTGATTTTTGATGAAAATGTCAAAATTATAGGATGGAAAAAAGAAAGCATCGTCAACAATTGGTGCTGGAATAACTGGATGTCTGCGTGTAGAAGAATACAAATAGATCCATATCTGACACCCTACACAAAGCCCAAGTCCATGTGGATTAAAGACCTCAAAATAAATCCAGTAACACTGAACTTAACAGAAGAGAAAGTGTGGAATAGTCTTGAATGCATTGGTACAGGAGACAATTTCCTGAATAGAACTCCAGTAGCACAGACACTGAAATCAAAAACAAGTGGGATCTAGTGGAACAGAAAAGCTTCTGTAATGTAAACTTGTACAGCCAATTCGGAAGTCAATATGGCATTTTCTCAGAAAGTTTGAAAATAATCTACCTCAATATCATTAATACCACTCTTGAGCATATACCCAAAAGACACTCCGTCATACACAAGAACATTTGCTCAACTGTGTTCTTTGCGGCTTTATTCCTATTAATCAGAAACTGGAAACAACCTAAATGCCCATCAACAAAAGAATGGATAAAGAAAATGTAGTGTATTTACACAATGGCATATCACTCAGTTGTTAAAACAATGGCATCAGGAAATTTGATGACAAAGAAATGGAACCAGAAAAAAAAAATCATCCTGAGAGAAGTATTCAAATGCAGAAAGACAAACACAGTATGCACTCACTCATAACTGGATATTAACTGTCAAGTAAAGGATAGCCATGCTATAATCCACAGACCAGAGAGGTTCAGTAACAAGGAGGCCCAAGAAGAGAACATAGATATCCCTGGGAAAGGGAAATAGAAGATATCTCCCTGGTTAAACTGGGGGTGGGTGGGGATAAAAACTTGACGGAATGGGTTAGTGGATGGGTGGAGAAGTAGAATATTAGAAGAAAAGGCTGGAAAGTGGGGACATTCCAGGTTCAGGTAGAAACCTGTTGCAAGGGGAATTCCCATGATTTTACAAGAATGACTCCATCTAATACTCTAGCAAAAGTGGATGTGTAGCCTGAATTGGCAATCTCCTGTGATCAGACTGGTGATTACCACAATTGTCATCAGAGAGCCTCCATCGAAATAGATGCAGACTCACAGCCAAACATGTTGAGATCACAGCATCCTGAGGAAGAAAGGGAAGAAGGGAAGATAGGAGTGAGAAAGGTCAAAAACATCACAAGAAAACCCACAGAATCAACTAACGTAGCTCATGGGAACTCATAGAATCTGAAACAACAGCCAGGGAGTCTGCATTGAACTGACCTAGGCACTCCACATACATATGGTAGTTGTGTAGCTTGGTATATTTATGAGATTCCTAACAACAATGAGATCAGGGTTGTCATTAATACTTAGGCTGGCTCTTTGAAGCTATTTAGAGTGTTATTTTCTTTCCCAATCTTAATACAAGAGGAGGGGCTTAGTCCCACAGCAACTTAATATTTCATGTTTTGTTGATATCCATGGGTGGCCTGCCCCTTTCTGAACAGAAACAGAGGAGTGGATTGGGAGCTAGATGGAGGGGGAGTGGTTTAGAAATAGCAGGAGAGAAGGGAGGGGAAAGTCAAGTTGGGATATAAAATAAATAAATAAATTAAATTAAAAAGGGAAAACTGTGAAATTTTACCTTTACTTAATTTGACTTTTAAAAAATAATTTTAACGTTAAATTTAACTGACAACCACAAAGCATTCTTTCATTGTTTTCAAACCAAAATGACCAATGTTTTCCTATAGGCATGCTTACATATGTCAACTCTAAAATATTTACAACAATGCCCAGAATAGTCACTGGACAGACAGTAATAGTATTAAATATTAAATTTATTTCTTGTCATAAATCAGAAAATGTGAGCTGGGCGGTGGTGGCGCACGCCTTTAATCCCAGCACTCGGGAGGCAGAAGCAGGCGGATCTCTGAGTTTGAGGCCAGCCTGGTCTACAAGAGCTAGATCCAGGACAGGCTCTAGAAACTACAGGGAAACCCTGTCTCGAAAAACCAAAAAAAAAAAAAAAAAAAAAAAAAAAAACAAAAAAAGTGATTCCTAAAATGATCCCAACTTAATAATCTCTGTTTCTGTGCACTGAATAAAATTTACTTTGTGCTAAGCAATGGTTGCCTTATAATTGTATTTATAGACTCATACAAATTCTATTTAACAGCATATAGCTACTAATTTTAGATATATTTAAACTGTAAATTTGTGTTCATGTTAGTCTTCTGAACTCAATGAAATTTATGTTATCAACAATTTGGCCTACTACAACAAATATTTCATTCTTAGTAATTAAGTAATAATTTATACTAATGTTCTACATAAAATTTGTACAAAATCTTATCTATTTTAGGGAAGTTAGGGTTTTGAGACAGGGTATTTCTTTTTGTGCAGCACTGGCTGTCCTTGAACTCATTCTGCAGACAGTGTTGTCCTCAAACTCACAGAGATCCTTCTGCCTCTGCCTCCTGATTGCTGGGATTAAAGAGAAACCCCCCAAAAAATTAAAATAAATCTATCATCATGTACAAAGCAATACAAATATTTTGATTCAAAACTTTATTAGAGAGTTTTAAGTGAAGATTCGAATGAATTTAAGGCTCCTAAATATGCTAAATATGTTTTTAACAAAACAAACTTTCTTCTTTGTTTTTTAAAAATGATGGCTACATTTTAGGATGTTTAGTATGTTTTACATATAATTCCTGGATCTGGATATATTTTTTCAAGAAAGTGAATGGAAGGTATTATATATAAGATCCTCCATGGATTTCTGGTGAAATTGTTTTGTTTTTTATAAGCTAAATTTAAGTAGTATCAGGCTTATATATGCTAGAATATTATTTAATAATTAACATTGTTTGTTTTAGCAGCTTAAAAAATCTATAAAAATAAACCTAAAAAATAAGGACAAGTTCCCTTTCAGAAAAAAAAATTCTTAGTGGTAAGTTTATAAATGTATTTTTTTTTTCCTTTTCAGTTCATAACCTTTACTTTCCAAATAGTTCTGTAGGGCTACTTGATGGCTTGTCTAAGCAATCTCTTCAGTTATCTTCTCAAGTCAAACGGTATTTTCATAAGAACCAAGGTTGTTTACAATCACTGTATTGCTTCCAACGTTCTCTAACCTATCTAAGAGCCGCAATACTGTACATTTATTTATTTTCTTGTGCTCTGTGTACCAATCAAAATCAGAAACAGAGTATACTAAAATGCAGTATAAACATACTGGTAATTGAAAAAATTTAAAACCAGCAACATTCAATACATGTCAACAAAATAAGCCGTTTTCTTTCTATTTATTTTCTTTACTTAAAATAAAGTTTCTTACGCCATGACTACATTATTGGTTTTTAATAAATTTTGCAAGTTCATTTTAGTGCAATTAAAGTACGATGTTTTATTAAAGTGACAAGTTTTTAAGGTCTTCAAGGGACACATTGTTTAACAAAAATGTATGATGAAATTTCCAATTGAAGCATTCATTATTTCAACACTAATATTTTCATAGGAACGAAAGACAGATGAGATGTGATGAAGGCAAATACATTCCGAATACTACAGGGTTTTGCCTTGTTTTGTACTATGTTTGACAACCTGCGACATCTGTCTAAAAATCTGTCAACTTGATGGATGGGAAACATAAATCACATTATCTTATGTCAACATTCCTCTCAGAACAATACTTTAGCATACATTCAGTATTGTGTTCTGAACATGACCATTGGGGACAAAGGAAAACATGTAACATTTACCAGGCTCATATTTACTTTTTAACCTTCCTTTGACTTAAAAACCAAAATTTTCAAAGTAAACAGTTTAAAGGTATTAAAATTACCCCCAAAGAGTTTGGGAATAATACTAAAAGGACTGGGAAGAATAAACTTTGTTTGAACGTGCCTTAGCCATAAAGGCATTCGAGCAGACTCATACTCAGTGTACCTAAGCATTCAGTGGAAGTCTGGGCTTTTAACAAAATTTAAATCTTACCTGATTACAAAACTTTTATGAAATTGTAATATATTTTTGGCACGAATTTTAGAGCCAACCTTGCAAAATATTGCAAAACATTGAAAAACTCAGACCATTAGCAAGCATGACTTCAAATGATGAGTCATTACTTAATCAGTAAGTCAAGACTATGTCAGCATTTGTGATTAATTTAAATTTGCTGTGTTTGGATAAAGTAAGTTTTGCATTGTTTTTCAGGCTAATCTAATCTGCAAGGGCATAGTAAGCATATACTTGTTTAGAAATGGGGTTTTATGCCTAACATTCACGGATGTATCTTTCCCAAAGCATGAAGAATTTGTATTATTTTATCTAAGCTTCTTTTATTCAATCTTCAGATGAACAAACATCTGAATATGTCTGTCAGTCTGTCGTAGGACATGATTGCAGCATCTCCTTCTCAGAGATGGTGGAATCAGCATGCTATTCCTGCACTGTCTGCCCAAGATCCTCCTGTGATGCCGTCACAAAAATCAGTCCCAGTTGAACTGCTTTGGAAAGCAGACAGTGACCTCAAAGACCTTAATGGCTGGGAGTGATCCAGGTTCTAGCAGTGCACCAACATTTTTATTGGCAATTCTTGTTTAAACCTTTTTACTTATAAGGTGTCATACTGGGTTTCCAAAAAGAAGAATCCAGAAAAATTATTCAACTTCTGTGTGCATCAAGATCCTTGCTTTCAAAGTCAATGAATACATAAAATACAAAAGACAATGAATACATATAATCCGTTTCACATGACCTTCATGGAAACCAGAGTAGAAAGTTTACACAGTATAAACAGTGAAGTGTCCCCGCATCTTGTACTACTGAGCAATCAAGAAATCTTTATGAATAAATGAAGAAAGCTCTGTATCTATAGGGTTTTATTATAATTCATCTTAATGTTTAATACCAAGTCATTTTGTATTCATTGGATGAATATAAATTTGCTAGTTTTTTGCTGTATGAAAATTGATACCATTTTCACTTCACTGAGAAAACTCAATTTAATTCTCTTTATCCAAACAAATAACTCTCTTTTATGGAGTTTTATTTCTATTGTTTTTAAGTCTACTGGCTAGTGAGCTCCTCTGGCTTTTGTGCTAGACAGAAGAAATTAGCTTCAACACTCATGGTATAAAAATGGAGAGATATAATAGTTCAAACCAAAACATGATAAACAGAGCCACTGCAAACATTAATTTAAGCACTAAGACATTATTCATTGTTTATTTTTGTATACTTCATTTTGTTTGTTCAGTATTAAACCATCAGTCTTAAATTGCATTTGCTAAATAAAAAGAAACAATAGTCCATTCCATTTACTTCTGTGTAGTTGAAATTGCATTTTGTCTCATTCATGGAGAGAGGAAAGCTCCACAGTCTGAGAATAAGATCACATGAAACAATTTTTAAAATTTACTCTATCCTAGAGCACAAAACTTGACTGTTCATTGAATTTGAAGAACCATTCAAATTTTATATCAAACTTAACTACACTTATAGTTCTTGAAGAAAATAATAAACTTATTCAATTAATTAACCTGGCAACCAACTTGCAAATAAAATACAACTTATATTCAGGCAAGTCATTAAACTTAAACTTATTTTTTATAACAGAATTATCACTCCTTATTACAATGTATACCTCTGAAATTATCATGTAGAGAAGATTGTAAACAATAGATAAAGAGTTATTTATGTGTGGAAATTCTTCTTCGAGGTTAACTTTTGTATTTCTCATTGTTTTACCCAAGAACTACAAGTGGTGCTAATGAACTACAAGGTGATCTGGCATACGAAAGAAGCTGTATTCTAGATCAGGGTGGTCAAGACTCTATGATGAATTTCCTATGTCTCTAAGATGAATGCAGCTATGATTTCAAGGAACTTGAGATTTTTTTGTTGATGTCCTTATTGAAATTGCCAGTGAGGGTACAACCAGATCCTGAATCTTAAAGGAAGCAATGACCTTGGATACAAATGTACAAAAGAATGACATAGAGAAATGGATTTTAAAATTCTTTATTTAACCATGTAGTCTCAATTCAAGTACGTTTTGTTTTGTTGGGTTTTCTTTGTTGTTTGTTTGTTTTTGCTTTGAGACAAGGTCTCAAATAGCTCTTGCCACCTTCCGATCTTAGAGTGTATGTACCTGGGGAATGACATGTGACTTCTGATCCTCCTGCTTCTACTTCCTCAGTACTGGAGACTAAAGCCACGCACTATCATGCCCAAATTATGAGGTGAGGGAGATAGAACCAGAGCCTCATGGAGCAATTGAAGCACTCTATTGACTGTATCATATTTCAGGCCCCAGGATAAATGTAAATAAATGAAAACTTGGGTTCAGGATAAGTAAACTTTACAGGTACATGAAGGAATATATAAATGAGCAGGGATATGCAGGGCAGTAAAAAACACAGGGGAATCAAATACAAGCTACTCTTTATAGAAAATAATTCAAACAAAATTGAGAAAGAAAGTCAGGACCGTGAGGGAACCTCCAGCTGGCGACAGATGGGGAAGGTGACTGAGCCCCACATTGGAGCACTGGACTGAGCTCCCAAGGTCCTGATGAGGAGCAGAAGGAGCGAGAACATGAGGGAGAAAGTCAGGAACGTGAGGGGTGCGTTCACTCATGGAGACGGTGGGACAGAACTAAAGGGAAATCACCAACTCCAGTTGGAATGGGACTGATGGATCATGCGACCAAACCCGTCTCTCTGAATGTGGCCAACAGCGGGGGCTGACTGAGAAGCAAAGGACAAAGGCGCTGGGCTCTGATTCTTCTGCATGGACGGGCTCTGTGGGAGCCTTCTCAGCTTGGTCGATCACCTTCCTGGACCTGGGGGGAGTTGGGAGGACCTTGGACTTAGCATAGAGTGGGGAACCCTGATGGCTCCTTGGCCTTGAGAGGGAGGGAGGGGAGGTATGGGTGGAGGTAAGGGGAGGGAAGGGTGAGAAGGAGGGGTGGGAAGGGGGAGGAGGAGCGGAGGGAGGGGGAGGAGGAGGGAAGGAGATAGAAATTTTTAAATATAAAAAAAAAATAAACCATGAGAAAGAAAGAAAAAAATAAAATAAAATAAAGCCGTGACTTTGGTGGCAAAAAAAAAAAAAAACAAAATTAAATTATTTTAAATGAATGAAATATAAATAATACTATTATGTTTCCATCTTAATTTCCCATTGACTGTAATACCTCATAGTCTGAGAAACATGAATTAAATGTAATTATAAAAGGAATTGCATAATTTAAATAAATGGGATAACAGAAAAAAAGATAAACTTAGCTAAATGGTTTCGAAATAACTCATTTTCTAAGAGGGATAAGGGAAGGAGCTATACTGTTAGCTCTTTCATAGGGTAGGAAGGCTTTCTAATGTTGCTATCCACCCCCAGATCATTACTGTCAGGTGGCCAGTTATTATAAAAGGCCATCTGCCTAGACAACTCACAACTAAATATGCAGTGTGCTCATTATTTAGCGCTATAAAAGCCTTAGTCAGAGACACAACCTAAGCCGGACTATTGACACATAACAAATGTATTACAATGGCTCATAATTTCAATTGTTCCTCAACCAATAATATAGTTTGAGTGTGGAGTTAGTGGATAATTAGAGTGAAGGCTTTTTTTTTTTTTCAACTTTTCTTTTTTGGTGACAAATGGAAAAAAAAAATCAAAGAGTACAGCTTATTACCAACCTCTTGTGTGTGTGTTTCTGTGTGTACGTGTATGCTCATGTGCATGTACACTGTACGCTCACATATACAGGCACAAGTACATACATGCAGATACATACACACAGAGACACATGCTTGTACCAACATGTATTCACACACCTGCATATGTGTGGACAGAGGTCTAGGTCAATTTTTTTCTTTAATCGTTCTCCACATTATTATTTATTTTTGAGAAAGGATCACTATGAACCTGGAGCTGATATCATTGGCTGAATTGACTATAGTGGTATATTATTTGTGTTTTAATAAACAAAACCTTCCTGAGGGTCAGAGTGCATAGCAGCCTCACCAGTCAGCCATATAGGCCAGGCAGTGGTGCTGCTCACTCAGGATATTTTTTAAATACATCAGTTTGCCTTTTAATTTCATAATTCCATTTCTATGGCAGCTGACTAATATTCCTATATGTACATGTACCACCTTTTCTATTTCCAAATGTCTGTTGACCGACGTTTAAGCTGGTTCTAATTTCTGGCTATTATGAATCAAGCATCAATGAACATGGTTGAGCAAGTGCCTCTGTAGTAAGAATTAAAGGTTGTGGGGTCCTTTGTTCTCATAGCTAAAAGTGGCATAGCTGGCTTTTGAGGAAGATATATTTCCACTTCATGAGGAAGCACATGCTGATTTCCAGGCTGGATGAAAAAGTTTACACTTCCACAGGCAGTGAATGAGTTGCAGGAGTGATTACATCCATAGCCATCCTTACTCTTTTTTCCCATCAGCATGAGTTGTCTTTATTCGTTTTTTTTTTTTAATTGATCTTGGCTGGTGCAGTAAAAATTACAAAGGAGATTTCATTTTTATTTCCATAGGACTAAGAATGCTGTATGTTTCTTTGAGTGCTTCTCCATCACTTGTGCTTCTTCTTTTGAGAATACTGTGTTTAGATCTGTGCCTCCATTTTAAGTGGCTTATTTTTAATATCTGTATATTGAGATTTCATATTTTAAATATTAATTTTCTAATACAAGCATAGTTAGTATAATCTTTTCCTATTCTGTAACCTAAAGCTTTATCCAAATGATAGTGTCCTGTTCAGAAAGACTTTTCCTATGCAAAGGAAAGAAAAACAACTCCCTGCTGTCTCTTCTATCAGATTCAGTGTATCCAGCTTTACTTGTGTTGGGGTTTTTGATCTGTTCGGAGTTTAGTTTTGTACAGGGTGACAAGTATAGATCTATTTGCATTATTCTACATGCAGATATCAAGTTTAACTGGCACCATTTGTTGAAGTTGTAGATTTTTCCTATTTCTATTTCTGGCTTCTTTACAAAAAAATTAAGATGTCTCTGTGTGGATTTATGACTGGATCAGCTAGTGATCAACATGTATGGTTTTATGTCAATACCATGCCCTTTTTATTACTATAGTTAAATAGTACAATATGAAATCAGGAATGGTGATACCTCCAATAGTTCTTTTTTTTTGTATAGGGTGGTTTTAGCTATCTTGAGATTTTTCTATTTCCACACAAAGCTGGATTTTATCTTTCAGAAATATGTGAAGAATTTGTTGGAATGATGAGAATTGCTTTGAAAATATAGTTTTTGTGTGGGATATAAATTTTAAGTATATTAATACTACCAACCCATAGGCATGATAGAATCCATCTATCTTCTAAATTTTTTTGTTTCTTTCTTCAGTATCTTCAAGTTTTTATAAACAGTTTTTCTCTTGCTTGCTTATATGTTCCCCAAGATAATTTGAAATGTTAGATGGTCATGTGATTTTGGAGGATCAGTACAAAGCAATTTGCTTGTAAATATTTTTATTCCTTTTTAAGAATTAGTGGATATATGTAGTATTTAAACATAACATTTAGCTTATAAAATACATAAAAAATATGGTGTTCATTGAAAGGCACAATAGTTACTAAAGTATTTCCTTGCCTTTTAAGGATGTAAATAAAAAATAAGAAATTCTCTAAACATATCCTAGCTATATCAAAATGTCATGATTTAGTTATGACAAAAAAAATCTGATAGGTTACAATATAGTATAATAAAAACACATAAAACAGTGAATGAGTTTCCTTGATCAAAATAAAAGAGTATTTTATTAACAAATTTTAAACACCTCATATTGTCAAAATTAAGTTATGGATGCAGAAGTCGAAATTTTGACATTATGTCTTGTTTACTAGAGTTTTACCTATTGGCTAAATAAATAATAGGTAAGTACAAATTTTGCAATGCTTTTTCATCAAATACATTCTGGTTTGTGAATATTACAAAGTTTTGGTGAAGTTCAAAGATTTTTGTAATGAAATGAAGAAAACAGATAAATTACCACACATTAGAGTATAAAGTATGGTAGTTCACTTTCCTGTTTTAAAGTCCTAACAATAATATAAAATGAGAAAATGAGAAGTTTTTTGTTGTTGTTCTTGTTGAAAGAAATGCCAGTTTAATTGTTTTGGTTGTTTTAAGATAAATATTCCTCCAAGGGACCAATAATTTCTTACTGTGACCCCATTCCTTGCTTTTTTGAATTATGTGTTTCAATTTTTAATGTTATAGGAGGTTATAATTAGAGTATGCATTGAGACTGATCAAGAAACTATGGAGTTTGAAAGTTTAAACAGGGACGAGACTATGAAAGACAATAGATATTTTTGAAGTGGAGTAAATAAACTTAGCATTTTATGCAACCATGTACCCATAGGAGCTAGGGAGCAGATTGTAGTGATTTGACTGGGAAATTAACTCATAATCTCCAACATAGGAATATTTGGTTCCCAGTTGGTGGCAGTGCTTGGAGAGGTTACAGGAAGGTGCAACCTTGCTAGATATGTACAGCAATAGAGGTTCACTGTGGGGCATTGAAATTCACCTAAATTCCAGTTCACGCTCTCCTTCCTACTATGCCTGAAAACAGGATCTCTCAGTTTCTTGTTTGAATTTATGTCTGCCCCATGATACCATGCCTCGCCACTATGATGGACTGACTCTGAGCCCTAGAACTTTAAACCAAAATAAAGTCTTTTCTATAGGTTGTTCTAGCCATGGTTCTCTTTTAGAGCAAATTTTTAAATACAATTGTGAAAAACATTCAGCACTATGCAAAGAAGATTGGAAAATGAATAAAGATGACTTATACTCTTTTGTTAATTGATATAATGCATAATTTGTTAAAATAAACAAATTTACTGTTTAACATCAATAATACAGTGTTCAGAAGGGTTGGATTGTGAATATTATATTACAAGCAACCTGTATTATAGTTTAATTGACTTTTTACTTCATTGTAAGTACACCTTCAAGACTAAAGTTCCCTCACAAAATATAGAATTATACATGCATAAAGGAAACTTGGATAAAAATTTATAAATTTTAACAATGAATGAAACAGTTGACACTTGATTTCACATATAAAATAGGATGATTATTTCATATTTAAAACACAATACCTAGTGTTAAATTTTTATAATTAAATATTACTATACATTAAATTGTTGAACTGCCAGTATGAATGTATTTAATATTATCTAAATGTTAGTATCATTTCTTACACTGAATTTATAGGTATTTATTCTTCAATGAATTTATAGTGGTTTATTTTTCCACATTTCAAAAGCAGTATTAATATTCAGCTCTGTCAACGTTGTTAAAATAGTTTTAAGCCATGTTATCTGTAAGAAGCTGTCATTTTTTTTACTCAACTGTAACCATTTTGAAGTTAGAGATTTTTAATGGATAACACATTCTCAAGATTCTGCCAGCATCATCTATCTACAGCATGAATTAATCAGTGCTACATTTTACAATAAATTCTGCATAAAGTATGTGTAAAGATATACAGAACAAAATGTCAATATATTTCTACATAAAATAGTATATATTTCTATAAACATACATACACACGCATATTCATATGTACATACATATGTTCATATATTTAATTAAAAATAAACATCAAAGATAGTGTCTTACAATGACCATGAATATAGTTGTGATGACATGAATCAATTCTGCAATATTTTGTGCAGGTTATAAAAAAAGACACTTGAAATAACATGTTGAGAGTCAAATTATTTTGCAATTATATGAAATTCAATAAAACCTTTTTACCACTTTATTGATAGATAAAGCAATATTACAAAGCACTGTGATGACAAGACAGCTCAGCAGCTCAAAGTGCCTGCTACCAGTCCTGTCCAGGACCCACATGAAAATCAACTCCAAAATTCCTGAAAACTGCCCTCTCACCTCCATGTGCATCTCTCTCTCTCTCTCTCTCTCTCTCTCTCTCTCTCTCTCTCTCTCTCTTCTCTCTCTCTGTCTTTCTCTGTCTCTCTCTCTCTGTCTTTCTTTCTCTCTCTCTCTGTCTTTCTCTCTCTGTCTCTCTCTCTCTGTCTTTCTCTTTCTCTCTGTCTCTCTGTCTCTCTCTCTTAAACACAGATTAAGTTATAATGCAATGATGCAAAGATATGTGACTTAGTAATATATAAAAATAATGTAGCTCATTGCTTTAAATAAGCATTTTTCTATTGTTTTTTTTTTCTCATTTTTTTTTATTAAAGATTTCCATCTCCTCCCCTCCTCCTCCCCCTTCCCTCCCCTCCCGTCCACCCATACCCCCACTCCACCCCTCTCCAAAACAAAGAGCCATCAGGGTTCCCTTCACTATGTTAAGTCCAAGGTCCTCCCAGCTCCCCCTAAGACCAGGAAGGTGAGCAACCAAACTGACAAGGCTCACAGTGAGCCCATCCATGCTGTAGAGTTCATGTTCATTGCCGTTGTCCTTGGTTTCTCAGTCCTCCTCCACCATCAGCCACATTCAGAGAGTCCTTTTTGGTCCCCTGTTCCATCAGTCCCATTCCAACTGGACTTGGTGGTCTCCCTTTAGATCTGTCCCACCGTCTCAATAGGTAAACGCACTCCTCCCGGTCCTGACTTCCTTGCTCATGATCTCCCTCCTTTTGCTCCTGATCAGGACCTTGGGAGCTCAGTCCGGTGCTCCTATGTGGGGCTCTGTCATTTTCTCCATCCAATGCCAGAGGAAATTCTATTGTTTTCTGTAGTCAATTCTGGGTAAGGAAGCTAAGTCTTGTGAATAATTGAGATGTTGTTAATCAAACTTCAATTACTGTTCAGGAGCCTTTATATCCAGACATGGCATCCACAGACATAATGGCTCAAATTACAAAAGTTTAGTTATGAATTGCATAACATTTTCACACAGATTATATAGTATTATAAAATCTTTGGGTGCAACTAGATCCAGTAAAGATATTACCTTAGAATTAACATTTGAAAAAATATTTACTTTTTATTTACTTTTAATTTTTACAAAGATAGTATATTTAGTTTATTTCCTATCATATTCCTTCACTATTTCTATCATTGCCCATTCATCCAAATTATTCTCTTTTATCCATTAGAAAGTTTTAATTTTACTTTCATACTGCATATACATGGAATTTTTCTGTATATGAAATCTAAAAACTACATATGAGAAAAATCATATGATATCAATCTTTCTGAGATTGGCTTAGTTCATCTAATATGATTATCTCCAGTTGTATATCCTTTTCCTACAAACTACAATGCTTTATTTTCTATGGATGAAAAATAATCCATTGAGTATATAAAGAGGTTTCTCAAAAAAAATCGGTCTACAATACAACTCAACTAAATCCTTCATGTAGATATAAATGGAATGTGGTTTATTTCTATGTCTCTATATTTAATCCAGATATAAACAATTACAAAGTTAATTATGAATATACAGAAAAGAGAATATTTTCAATTAAAACCACTTCAATTAAAAAGACTTTCTTCATCTGTGAACTTATATTTTAATACTTTATAGTTATCATCCTATGTTGATATTGGTGTTAATTTAAGATAAAGAGTTCACCAGGAATATTCTTGAGCCATTGGACAAACAGTGTTGTAATTAATATAGTTTCCATGTGATATTTAGGTCTGGATGGCCAGGAAACAAAAGAGCATTCTCTGCTTACAAAATGGTGCCCAATGTGGGGGCCAACTATATCCACATAAAACCTGAGAAAGCAGCATTTTTTTGGGGGGGTGGGCTCTGTTTGCTAGAGGCAAGCAGAAACATGATTCCTTTAAGAGAAGGATTCCTGCCGGGCGGTGGTGGCGCACGCCTTTAATCCCAGCACTCAGGAGGCAGAGGCAGGCGGATCTCTGTGAGTTCGAGACCAGCCTGGTCTACAAGAGCTAGCTCCAGGACAGGCTCTAAAGCTGCAGAGAAACCCTGTCTCGAAAAACCAAAAAAAAAAAAAAAAAAAAAAAAAAAAAAAGAAGGATTCCTGGCTCAGCATTAGCAGCAAAAACTGAATGTAGAAGAGTGAAAATAGATCCATATCTATCACCATGGACAAAACTCAAGTCCAAATGGGTCAAAGTCCTCAACATAAAGCAACCACACTGAACCTCATGTCATATACTTGAATGTTTAACAGAATTATGATATAGTGGGACATGTTCTTGATCAAGTACATGCAATAACTGAGCAGATTTTTTTGTTGGGAGCAGTGAGACTCTAGATCTTGAATTTCTTGTAATCCCCTGATCTGAGTGCCTACAGCTGCTCTAAGCACGAGACCTTCAGGAGTTCCTGATGGCAGAGTGGTTTCTGGTGGGTTTGGCTGGGGCGTGGCTATATCTATATAATCTGCCCCTGAACACAATAAAGGGGGCATTCTTGGGGAATTCAAGGATGACCCGTGTTGCTGTCTCTCTCTCTGTGTGTGTTTGTGTATTTTAACCTCCTGCCCTTGCCCGAATCTGTGGAACTGGGTGCCAGCACATAGAGCACAGACACAGGGGCGTGATGCGTGGCAGATTTTGACCTAAAGATTTGATGTTCAAGTCCATGAAAATGTAGAACTTCTTATAGTCTAAACAAATGCCTGCTATTAAGAGAGCTATGTAGGGCAGCAGAATTAGTGATCTCTAAGGAATGAGGCCAGGCTCTAAGATGATAGCACCAATAGTGTGACTACACTTTTCTTAAATATCATGCAACTAAATTTGTCAGCACAATGTGTGTGTGTATACTGTGAAATTGCTCACAATGTTACCTGCCATAGACAACTAATACACATATGTATTAAAAATAGTTTGTGAAAACTTCAGACTTATACACTATACATTTTAATCATTTCCATTGCAATTACATTCTTTCCAATCCCATGGACCCATATTTTAACGCATCTGACTCAAAATTTCATGCCCTCAGTTTTGTTTATAATTTAGTGTTTACTTTTAGCAACCACTTATTGTTGCCCATATACACATGGGTGTAGAGCCATCCTTTGGGGCCTTTTCACACTACTAAGAGCTCTCCCACTCCTGAAGACTTCATCCACCACTACCAGCTGTGGGTGGTACCAGAACCTTCCGCTCCTTGCACGATATATTCACTGACTTGGTATTGTGCCATTGATCACAGCTGCTTTGATTTCGTGTGTGCAGCAGGTATGTCATAGCTGGAGGACATTTAATAGTGCTCTTCCCCATCTTACATAATGTGCTCTGCCCCCTTCTGCATTGTTCCCAGTAATTGTTCGCAGAGAAAACGTTGTTATAAATGTCTCCTATACAGCTGAGTACCCAGAGTCATTCTTCTCAGATTACTGAGTAGTCATGAGTCTCTGCGCTAAGCAGTATTGCAAAAACACAACCTAATGAATCCTAGTATAAAAGGCCAAATTTTCCCAGAATTCCAGACCAATATTCACTGTCATCATGTAATCGACATATGGATGTCACAACCTATCTCAAACATCCCTCTTTATCATATTCTCAGTTAAGTGCTGACTTTTGATTCTCTGTGCAGTAGATATTTCTGTGAAGTGGATATTTGTATTCTCCTTCACTCAAGTGACAGACATAAAATAATGGGAGCCACTATGATTGTTTTTCTTACAAAGTCTCCATTATTTACTTAGGTTCTGTTTCTTATTTGTGTTTTTATGTTTTACTATGTCTGAATTCTAACCACATCATTGATCTTACAGTCGTACCTCGTTGAGGTTGATGCAAACTCTCATCTTTATTACCACACAGACTTCAGTTTGGGTGCTCTGTATGCATTCTGCAGAGTGGAGCAAGAGTGATGCCTAATGAAAATCTCAATCCTTATTGCACTGGAGAAAAATGCAAATGCCCTAACTCTACTGAGTAGAGGAAATCTTGAGTGTGTGTTGTTGATATGGTCAAGGCTAAGTCAAGAGCCAAAGCCTCAGCTCAGAGGCTCTGGAAAACCTCCGGAGTTCCTAGTGAACTTCTTTATGCTGTATGAAGATATTCGCTGTAGCAGTCGCTTCTTGCTTCCCTATAGACACTGCTGCTGCCATGATTAGCTACACTTCTCTCCTTGGTTCATCTGTGTAGCATAAACCTTTCCTGGTTGCTTATCTGTTTGTAATAACTCTGCCTCCTTGTTTACCTGCATGCAAAAAACCCCACAACTTTCTCTTCAACTCTTATATAATAAACACACTGAACTTCCAGTATATTGCAGTTTCTTTACTAGAAAGTCCAATTTATCCAAACCCAGGTTTTCTATGTGCCTGTGTACTTGCTTTTTCTTCATTGCCATTGCACTCCTTGTCAGGAACATTTTTCAGGGCCTGGTTGAATGCTGTACTCAGACATTGTTCCCTTTTTAGTTTGCAGCCCTCAGTCCACATTTTTCTAAACTGTTATTCCCACAAATCCTAAGTAATGCTCAATGGACTCCCTCAAAATGGCCTATCTCATGCTTTTGTATCTTGACCATGTTCTTCCTTCTGCTTGGGAAATATAATAAATATTTTTCTTTCCTCTAACAGAGTTACTTTGCTGCTTAAAATGCAGAGTATTTTTAGAGGTTATTGTCTTCAACTTAGTTTACTTTAATATAACCTAACCAAAAATCTTTGTCCTAAAAGTCTTCGAAATCACTATTCATGCTTAGCACAATTCACAAGTCTACCTTGGATGATCATTTCTTTCAGAAGTATCTTTTCTTAGTTCTATTTTGAGGTCTAGTCTATTCATGTTTCATTAGAAGCTCAAAAACTTGATACTAAAGCTGTTTCTCACCAACCAAGTCATCCATCTCCTAAGCTATTTGCCATTAGAAAGAAACATTTTGGAAAAACATGTGCTGATCTGTCTCCTGACAGACAGCTGTCATAAAACCATTAAAACAGACTGTAACAGGTCACATATATTATTAGGTTATAAAGTGAAACTCTGGTTTATTTTTTTAAAATTAATAGAATAAAATGCAAATAACTTGACTGATAGGCCAAAAGTGAAACACAAAATTATGAAAAATAGTCATAAATGGCACGATGAGAGACTAGAAGGATTAGGGTTTAGAATAAATTCTGCTAACTTCAATATTACATTCTCTGATACTCATTTTATTCTATGATATTAACACTTCATTGGGTAAATATCTTTGAATATTACTCCATCATGTTATATAACTATGCAACACTAGGAATAACAATTCACTTTAAAAAGAACTATCTCTCACTATGAAAATTTCCTAATAATCTTCATATCAAAATTATTTAACAAATCACATCTTCTTGCTGTCCCCCAAGTAGCAAGTGATGAATGTTTTGCTAGTGGCTCTCACATTAGCGACTCCAGAGCAGGCATGCGTAGTGGCTCCTCCGGTAGAAGTGCACCCTTTTTACAGAGGGCCCAGGTTTAATTGCCTGAACCTGTTTTAGGGTGTTCCTAATCACCTGTGACTCCAGTTCAAGGTGTAGCTGATGGCTCCGGCCTCTGGTTGAACCACCACTCACAGGTCCATTCCACATAGAGATACAAACACAAACATACAACTTGAAAGCAAAACACAATAAATTAAAAAAAAAAAAACTACCTTTTCAAAAAAGGCCAAAGTTTTTCTTTTATTTTTCCCTTAATGCTCAGTTCGAGGAGAGATTTTGAGAGATTGAAAGAAGAAATCATATTGTCTGATGTGCCAATCAAGGCATATGTGTATGTGCTTATTTATTGAGATAAGGAAGTGATTTTTCAATTTAGGGTTTCGATATTGGCTTCACTATATTAACAAAAGAACTTTTACAACTTAAAAGATATTATTATTATTATTATGATGATGATGATGATGTATAACTCAGGTGAAAATTCAGTGCTATCCATTACATTTTCTCGCAATTAGCAAGGTCTGTTTTTTGTGTTTTGTTACGTGAGATAAACCTACTCATGGTTTGAGGGAATTTTGATTTGACATATCTGCCTGAAAAACAGTTCCTTAAAATTTTTAATTCTCCATGTGAAGTGCCTATATCTGAATCACTGTCATTTGTTTCTTATCAATTGTAGTATAACAATCAGAAAGACAATCATTTTGTCATAGAAAATTTCAGCATTGACACTCAGTGGAATGCTGGCTTCATTACTACCGTTGGACTTTTAGAGATAAGGAAAGAAATATCAGAGATCACAAAACATCTGAATGTGGGGCTGGAGAGATGGCTCAGAGGTTAAGAGCACTGACTGCTCTTCCAGAGGTCCTGAGTTCAATTCCCAGCAACGACATGATGGCTCACAACCATCTGTAATGGGATCTGGCGCCCTCTTCTGGTGCATGGGCATACATGGAGTGTTGTATACATAATAAATAAATAAATCTTAAAAAAAAATCTGAATGTTCACACCACTAGAAAGTGAAAATAAACACTTTATAAAATAGAATGTAGCACTTTAATGAACTAAAGTCACTATATGATCTAACTACCCCACTTCTGGTTTAATATTAAAATGAAATGGAACTGGAAAATGAAGAAAATGTAACTATTCAATTCTTGCTGCCACTGTTGTCAACATCTGAAACACAGAAATTCCTAAGAGCTCATGCACAGATGAATGGCTATAGAAAGTATAATATGTGCACTTAATGGAATACCATTCTAAAACAAAAAAGAAAATAATGCTGTCATTTGTTAATGAATATATTTAAGTAAGGAATCTTATTGATAGCCTTTATGACTTCAAAAGAATCTTTTCACCCTTTCAAATAACACTTTTGTAATATTAACCATGTCTGAAAACAAAAGTCTAAACACTCATAAGAGATTAACTTGCTTGCTTGTTTATAACTAGTAGTCATTTTGGGAAGTAAATAAAGAAACAAAATTTAAATATTTGGCTTACAAAAATTATAACAATATGCAGATGGCATACTTATCTATTTCTTCTGAAGCATTCTTCTTGCTTCTCTAAATCACAACAGGTTATTCCACATTTATCTAAATACACATTATTTTGGCGTACGTCATTTATGAAGGAATATATTTAATGCGAAAATTGTAAGTGAGAGTTTCTTTTTCTCTGTTTATCCCAATCACTGTCTTCATCTTTTCCTCCAAAGATTCTGGTCACATCTAGACTTATAGCATCTTATCTGACCATGACAAAATAAAGCTTAAAATTAACAGAAAAAAAACTTTAGTAAATACAAAAACTCATAGATATTAAACAACTCACTGAAGAATGGGCTATTGGAGAAATCAAAAAAGAAATTAAAACTTCCTGTAGCTAGCAGAGAATGATAAAAAGCATTCAATAAAACCTCTAGACATAAAGGAAGTTGTCCTATGAAAGAAAGACATAGCACTACACTAAAAATAATCTGAAAAGAACACAAAGAAATAGCTTAATGATACATTTTAAAAGTTTGGAAAAACAGTAACAAACTGAATTCAAATCCACTCAACAATAAGAAATAATAAAAATCAGAGCAGAAATTATTGAAAAAAGATTACAAAGAATTAACAAATCTAAGTGTTGGTGATTTGAGAATGTAAACATGATTAACAAACACATGGGCACACTAACCCAAGTGAATAATATATGAAAGAACATATTCGGTAAGAAAATTATGTGTAGAAGTTGTTCTCCACAAACCGACAGTCAGGCCCCATTGCCAAAGATGACACCCACTCATCCCACTTAACATTAAAATGTTGATCTGGTCCCTACATGGAACTCTCGCCCCTATGTTCTGGTCTCTTTAGTGTGGGGATAATCTGTATGCTATGGAAAAAGAAACTTTGACACCATCCTAGTCACAGAATCTTTTACCTTCAAATTGTCCTTTCCGATAAAGATGCTTGGGTAATGGTAGCAGAATAGTTCTGGGAGAAGCTAACCAATCATTTGACTTAAGGCCCACTCAATGAGAAAGAACGTAAACTGACCACTCTTTGGGTAACCAAGAAACAGAGACTAGATAGCCCAGAGATCTAGGGTGAAACCAAACACAACTGATGACTCCTATTGATATTCTGCCACACACAAAGATCAGTGCCTTATCCAGTCATCATCAGAGAGGCTTCAAACAGCAGTAGATTGGAATAGGCATAGAGACTCACAGCCAGACAGTATATGGAGAAAGGGTCTAAACTGGAGGTCTCCATAAAATTCCACCTCTCAGAACTTGGGGAGTCCTATGGAAGTGGGGACACAAAAATTTTAAGAAACAGAGGGATGGAAGACAATAGGAGAACAAAGCCATCCGAGTAAACTTAGAAAGATACCTATGAGCTCTCAGAGACTGAAACAGCAATCACAGGGTGTATCTGTCTCTGCACCAAGTCCTCTGACATGTTATAGCTATTAGCTTAGTATTTTTATGGAACTCCTGACTGTAAAAATGAGTGGCTCTCTGTCTCTTGCACCTGCTGTTGGGACTCTTTCTCCAGCTGGGTTGTCTTGCTTAACTTCAATATGATAGCTTTTGGGTCATCTTACTATATTTTTTAAAATTTTATTTATCATGTTTAGTAGTTATCTCTTACAAGCATGCTTTTGTTTAATGAGAGACAAACAGGGAGTGGATCTATACAGGAGTAGAGGCACAGAGGAACTAGGAGGATTAAAAGGAAGAAAAACTATAACCAGGATATATTGTATAAGTAAAGAATCTATTTTCAATAAAAAGAAAATATGCAGCAAATTTACTTAAAAGAAAGTATTACTAAGTTTAGCATTTTCAGTGAGAGACTCACAACATTGCCTATGAATTGTAAAAGACCTATATATTCATGGACATATTTACCTAACTTTGAACATTAAAAATGCAAGGTCTTATTCTACTATCACAAAATAGCAAAAGATAATATATTCCAAGCATCAAGGTGAGAATATCTTTCATGTGCCCGTCCCCACTTTGTATTAACTCTAGTCAGACTCTTCACATCACATTTCATCAACAGTCATTGAATGCGAACCATTTCAATGGCCGAAGCGATGGAAGGTGTTTAGGTCTGGGAGGCACCTTTTTCAGAGCAATGAATAATGGCTGGCAATGAGAGTTTGCCTGGGGATAGGAGGGAAGAAAGAAGTATATATTTTATACAAAAATTTCTCCCACAAAATGATTAATTCCCAAGCCCCTACAAAATATTATTTGGTGCTAAGCTAGATAAATCATGAATTCCTCCAAAGAAAAGTTTTCATCATTCAGTTAAATCACAGTTGAGAGATTTGCTAGAAATTTATCATTTAGATCACAGCTGAAAAAATATATAAATAAGTAGATTTAAAACCTTTGAATCAGAGTGGGACTGCATATGCAAAGGTTCTTTCTCATCATCCTGTTTGCGTTGCGTGTGCTGGAATGATTTACTGTCATTGGGTTCACAGCCAGGGAACTCAAACACTGGTCCCCTAACCAGAAGCTTCAGGAAGTGTGCACCACATGGTCACTTACATAAAATGTAATCATTTCAAGAAAGCTTCAGTCAGTAGATGCTTTTAATTGTAGATGCTAACAGTGTACTAACAATATCTTCCTAGCATGCCGCTGACATTTCACACGATGCCTCCTATCATATAAATTAGAATTTCTTGGGGAGGTTTGCTTTTCTTCCATGTGACAATAAATTTTTCATTTTTGTACAGTTTACATTCCCACAAATAATGCAGTTTCCTACATAAATGCACGTTATTCACTTTTATCTCTGCTGTGTTCAGACTCACCTACTCATAAAACTCAAGATCTAAAGTTTGCTGCATTTAGTGATTACAGCAATAATTAAAATGGGAACATCAACAAAAACTTCTTTCATTGTGAAGGTGTGAATGAACTATAAATATCCTTGAAAATTTGAACTATAAATATTATCACCAAGTATTTTTAAAATGTTGCTCTACTGAAGAAATTATGTTAGCTTAAATGGATAAGTAATATTTAAGAATTTAAATTAAATAACCCAGCTACTAAAAGCACTTGTAACACAATCCTAAGACCTGAGACCGATACCTTGAACACTAGGTAGAAGAAACAAACTAATTTTTTGACTCTTGAAAATTTTCTTATAACTTCATGAACACACCATCTCACATAGTCACATGCACATACATACACACACAAGTGTGGTGGTGATAGAAACACATAATAATATAATAAAATAATAATAATTCAATATTAAAATAAAATAAAAATTGTATTTGCGAAAAGGAAAGAGTTAAAAAACAAGATATTCAATGCTGTCTTATATACTTTGAAAACTACTAGATAATCTATCTACAATATAAGGTCAATTGAATTATTGGGTAAGCATTAAAACAAAAACTGTTTTTTAATTTTTGCAGTGAAAAGATAAACTCATAAATCAAGTTATATACACACATAAACACACAAACATACACATGAATTTTACTTATAATTTGAGAATTTCTAGTTTATAACAAAGTAATCTGATTATACATCCCATCCCCCCAGGCTGAATTCAGCTCAATTCCTACGAGCATTCCTCTTCCATCTGATTTTTTTTTAAAAAAATTACTTTTATAAATCATTGAGTCTAACTAGTAAAGCCTATGTCCTCATGGGTATGATATCATCCTCTTAAACACAGTCAGACAACCAAGGGCCACATCACTAAGGATGACTGACTCAGCTTCCCTACTAGAGGACACTGTTTTACAAAGATCATCCCCAACCACGAACCTCAGGCTCTTATAACCTTTCTTTCTTCTCTTCACAATGTGCCCTAAGTATTTCGATGATGGTTTGAATATGGATGCTCCCTTTACGACTGAGCAATCCACAGTTGTTCATTCTCTCAAATTTGAACAGCTTTCAGTCTCTGTATAAACTGTGTTCTACTACACAAAGAAGTTTCTCTGACAAGAACTGAAAGCAGCAGTAATCTGAGAGATAGGGTATTTATGAACATCCATTGTGCAAAAATATTAGTTGGTTCACACCTACAGCCTATCAACTCCCAGCCATGCATGCATGCAGGATGGCAGGCGCGCGTGCCTGTGGGTGCTTAAATGAAGATTTCCCAAAACCATGGAAAATATTCTCCCAGAACTTCCAGAAACTTCAGATTGCCAAAATAAAGAGACTCAGCTTGCCATATGGGGCACCACTTCTTTTTTTTTTTTTTTTTTTTTTTTTTTTTTTTTTTTTTTTTTTTTTTTGGTTTTTCGAGACAGGGTTTCCCTGTAGTTCCTAGAGCCTGTCCTGGAACTAGCTCTTGTAGACCAGGCTGGCCTCGAACTCAGAGATCCGCCTGCCTCTGCCTCCCGAGTGCTGGGATTAAAGGCGTGCGCCACCACCGCCCGGCTGGGGCACCACTTCTTTTTTTTTTTTTTTTTTTTTTTTTTTTCTTTTTTTTCCTCATGGTTTATTTTTTTTTATATTTAAAAATTTCCATCTCCTTCCCTCCTCCTCCCCCCTCCCTCCCCTCCTTCTCCCCTTTCTCTCCCCTCCTTCTCCCCCTTCCCTCCCCTCCCCTCCACCCATACCTCCCCTCCCTCCCTCTCAAGGCCAAGTTTCTGGTGAGGAGTGGCCAAGAGACATGAAAATGACACAGGTTATTGCTGTTCCTTTTGATATCCCACCAGCAAAACATTGTGAATCTTTACCATTGAGAAATCAAGCTGGTATTGACCCGAACGTATCTGTCCTGTTGGATAACTTTCATAGAAATGAAAAGTGTTATGCGGACTTCTGCAGGGAAAGTAATCAACATTTTTGCCAATAGTGAGCCCTGCAAGAAAATAAACATGAATGAATGGATAGAAATATTTGAGTGTTCGGGGTGTGTGTGTGTGGGGGGGGAGTGTATACACTTGTGATTTTCTGGTTCAAGTGTGTTTATCTACAACAAAGTTTGTAAATATTAACAGAATAGCAGTTGGTCATTCAAAATATGATGGGATACATAGTTTAAGTCAACCTTTTCTCTTAGAACTAGATGAGTTGTATTTTAATTGTAGAAAAGAGTTCAGGTGCTGTTTTACATGACTATAATATCAGTGCCAAAAAGAAAGAGGCAGGAAGAATTCATGACAAAACCCACCTGTATAATAAGATCCTATCTCAGAAATTGAATGAAGACATGTCTAAATGGATGTGTTCAAAGGCATGGATATATCAGCATCATGTAAAGGGGTATTGGAGTAGGCTTCTCACAAAGAAGGAATTCTACTGAAAAGGAAAGTGGTTGAAGATAGTCAACATTTTTGTTTTAAATCAGAAATTGTAGTTTGAATGAAAATGGTATGCATAGGCTCATGTTTGAATGTTTGGTCATCAGCGAATGGCACTACGTGAAAGGAAGTGGGACATGTTTCATTGTAGATGAACTTGGAGCCTTTCTAGAGAAAAGATGAGACTACAAGTGTACTTTGAGGATTCTGAATGCCAAGCCCAGAGTTCCTCCTGACTGATTTTCTGGAAGTAAAACTCTCAGCTACTGCCCCAACCTCTATATATATGCATATATGACTTTAAAGTTATGCATATACCCATATGTTAATTTTGGATCTTTATAAAAGAAAGAAAGACCACAATCATAAATTTTGATGATGAAACCGCAGAAGTAATATTTACACAATCAATACAAGAACTGTTTTCTATTACATGATAATCATTATGCCAAGAGTAAAGAATAATATATATATATATATGAGAAGCTTGAAAGTGAAAGTACAAAATTACTTAAAAATGAAAATGTAACAACAATCCTAAAATCCAGGAAAAGAGAATAATATTATTAAAGTTAAAGAAAACACCTGATAATCATTATAGTAATATTCAGAAAAGTAATCCCTTCAAATCTATGGCAAGATAAACACAAGATAAGCAGGGATAAAAGTAATTCTTAAAAACTAACTCAGCATTTCAGAAGATGCCTCAAGGAATCCTACACACCAACAGGGAATAAAGACAATCCCAATTATGAGAGCTTAAGAAAGATTAAATCTCATGAGGAGAATAAGTAAATAGAAGAGAACAGGAATGAATCAGCATTTAAATTTAGCAAGCTAGCAAACCTCTAAGATGAATAAACAAGGAAAGAATCAACAAGAAAAGAAACTAACAAAGGCCAGAAATTAACTATCTGTTACCTCTTAGTATGAGCACTTAATGACAATGACCTTAACTCTCCAGTTAAAGTTGCAAATTTAGAAGATCTTTGATAATGTAAACTAGTAAGTAAACCAAAAATCAATTATTTTTCATATGATTCTAATAAAATATCACAATTTAGAGCTGGCCTAATGTTAAAGTTAGCTGAGATTGAGTTTGATTTCTTAGACCAACATGTTAGAAAGAGGAAATTAACTCTATAGAACTTCCTAAGAATTCCACATAAATTTTATGGTGTACTGGCAAGTTTTATGTCAACTTAACATAAGCTAGAGTCATAAAAAAGGAAGGAACCCCAGTTGAGAAAATGCCCTCCAAAAGATCATGTTGTAGGCAAGCCTGTAGGACATTTTATTAATTAGTGATTTATGGTGGAGTGCCCAAACCCTTACAGGTGGTACTGGCACTAGACTAGTGGTCCAAGGTTCTATAAGAAAGAAGTTTGAGCAAGCAACCCTCCATGCCTGTGCATCAGCTCCTGTCTCCATGTTTTTACCCTATTGAGTTCATGGCCTAAGTTTCTTTGATGATGAAATAAACCCTTTCTTCCAATCTTGCTTTATAGTTGTGGTATTTTGTTGAAGCAATAGAAACCTTGAATAAGTGTTGGAAGGGGGCTGCTAGTTTGTTCCCAGCTGCTTAGCCCCGAAATTATCACACAGAAACTGTGTTCATTAAATCACTCTATAGCCCATTAGCTCTAGCTTCTTATTGGCTAACTCTTACATATTAATTTAACCCATTTCTGTTCATCTATGTATCGCCACGAATCTGTGGCTTACCATGTAAAATTCCCAGAGTCTATCTCCGGCATAGGATCCATGGCTTCTCTTCACTCTGCCTCCTTTCTCCCAACATTCCATTTAGTTTTCCCTGCCTATATATCTTCTCCTATATTTCTGTTATAGGCCCCAAACAGTTCTTTAATTAACAAATGATATTCACAACATACAGAGGGGAATCCCACATCAAATAAAATATATAACATGCACAGACATACACAAAAACAGAGAGATGGAGAGATGGAGAGAGAGAGAGAGAGACAGAGACAGAGACAGAGAGGAGAGAGGGAAGAAAGAACAGCAGTAGGCTACTTAGAAAAAAGAAATGACAGATTTCATATTCTGCATGACATTATATACAAATGTTTTGTAACTTTTTTCATTGCTTCATGGTGTAGTTACTAACTGTTGTAAAAACAGGTGAAAAAAATCACAAAGGGAACTTTAGGTGAAGAGTTTTTCAGAAAATATCACGGTGAGGGAGCATGACAGCCAGCAGTAGGTATAGTGGCTGGAATGAAGCTGGAGCCTCACATCTTGACCTACAAGAAGGAACCCAAGAGAGCACATGGAGTGGCAGGAGCAAAGTTTTTTTCAGTGACGTACATCCTCCAGCAATGCCAAAACTCCTTCCATTAGTTGGGAATAGTATCATTAGCTGGAGACCAAAATTTCAGACATCTGTGTCTATGGGGAATATTTTCATTTAAAACACCATAACTTTAATTATTTAAAGTGACAAATGATTTATTTTGTCTAAAGAAAACAATTATTTACAAGGATACTTTTCATAATAATAAAAGATTATAATATGAATGTATGTATGTATAATAACTAAGTCTCTACATAATAACAAGAAAAAAGCCCAGGGTTGAAATAAGAAACATAAAAACTTACAATTAGAGATGCCAATATTTTTCTCTTAATAATTGACACAAAATTACTAAAAACACAATTCAAAGGCAGTATAATTGTGATATACTATCAAAGAACTTAACATAAGTAAACTTTATAGACTAGTCAACTATTGAAGAAAAACAAAATATACATTTTAAAAGAACATGGTAGTTACATTAACCCAAATAACATGCTGGCAACAAAAAGAGGAAGAGGCGGGGCAGGGGACAGTTAATCACTGAGGAATGAAAATAAAGAAGTCAATAACATAAAAAAGAAATAATAAATGATCATTAACTCACAAAACAGTCATTTAAAAAATCCCTAGGCAGAGTATTGCTTTGAGCTATAAGTAATAGCCAAAAATGGATAAACAAAAATTGAACTATAAAGTAAATGTGCTACCTGTAATAATACCAAAGCATTGTCAATTTTAAATATTTAATAACTTTTGATGAAAAATAGATTATCACATATTTAAAGTTTTGTAGGGAGATTCTTTTTTGAAAACATGTAAATTGGTTAATTCCTCTTTGTATCTTCCATCTTTTCCATAAATCCTAATTACTTACACTTATACATAGGTAGATTAAAAGCATTTCTCACCTGCAATATTAATGAAGATCCCTAAGAGATCATTAGTAGTTTTAATATAATGCTGCACTTTTCTGCATGCATCATATAGGATACATGGGAGAAATGCAAGTCTAGTCAGAACAATTCAAATGTGTTGTTTGTTTCTTCAGAAACAAAAGATGCCCAAAGCAAGCACACTAGTGCAATAAGATTTAATGAGCGCAATTAAAGTTTGATTAAATAAATGCAAATGATACATGTGTAAGGTATGTTTAAAAAGTCCATTTAAATGGCTATGTGTCTGCCTACTACAGATATTCTAAAATAGAAACTAGTGAAATTAGCTATTGTTTCCAATTCTATTGTGGAACCTTATTTTTGACAAAGTCGTTTGCACTTCTATTGGAAAAGCTTCCCACTTCGACAGCAGCTACAAATTCTGAGCAAAATTAAATACCAGAAAAACCCCCTTGAATCTACAGACAATTTGAATGGAATGATTAACCCTGATGAGATGGCAATAAAGACACAATGAAGAGTATGTAGTTTCATTTGCTTAAAACTTCATAGGTCCAAAATTGCCAAATTTGTAGAAAACAGAGTTGCTAGAAAACATTAAAAACAATGAGAAGGAAAGGGAGGGAGGGGTAAAGAGAGGAGGAAGAATGCATAGAATATTATCTAAAGACAGCAGTCATGACAGGATCGTGGCAGTCTCAGTACAGAGGACATTGCCTGGGCATCATCATGAAACATCTTGTCTGCTTACTGTTCTGGTTGTGCATAGTTTCAGTAGGTAGAATCATCTAAGACTGCACTGTAACCATTGGATGAGACTGTGAAGAGCGACCACAACTTTGCTTTCTTCTTAGATCACAGAGTCTCAGAGCTTGGTAGCTGATCCTGATATCCACTTGATGTCAAGCTAATTACAAGTCCTCAAAAGCGGAGCCTTTCCTGGCACTGGGCAGAGACAGATGTAACTACAGAAGTATAAAAGGCAGGAAAGATAAGATACATTGATGTTGGTTTTGAAGAGACAGAAAAAAAAGGAAGTTAGGCAGCCTCTAGAAATGAGCAGAGAAGAAAATGAAGCTACCTTCAGAATCACAGGGAAAAAATAGTTCTGCCATTTTGATTTTTCCCATAAGGAGCTTGGACTTCTGGTCTGCACACTTACAAGACAATAGAATTATGTTGTTTTCTTTTAATTTTTTTTATGATTACTTTTCTAAATTACTTAGTTTTAGCTGTGTGAATGTGTGGGTATGTATGATATTTGTATGTAAGCACAAGCAAACTTGTACCTTAGATCAGATTGTTCTCTCCTACTAGTGTGAGTTCCAGCTATCAAACACAAGTCATAAGACTTTTGTAGCAAATGCTTCTATCTGCTGAGACATTTTTGTGGTCCCAAATTTAATAATTTAATCCACTAATTTTATGGGGCTGTGTTGCAGCAATAAAAGATAACAGAAACAGATAGTGTTATCTCTTTTTGACAAAAGAAAGGATCTTTGCATAAACACAACAGCCGTGTAACTCCTTTGACTCGGCATGTATTGTGTAGGCTACGAACAGATTAATAATGAATCACTGAAGGCGACATTCAACTCTTGCCCATTGGGGAGTGAAGAGTCTGAGGCTTGGATCTACCAAATGGAACTGCCTGTAAAACAAAATAGTCACTTTTATCGGGAAAATATAATTTAATTCTTCTGTATTTCCAACATTCATAAATGTAATACAAGTTTAATATGTATGTGACAAAAGAGAACTTGACCTACGGTAATAGAGAATTTCATAAATATGGGTTGATCACAAGGTGGCCAAGATTAGTCAAATAAGCATGATAGAGTCTATTTTATGTTAACTGAATAAAAATGTAAACAATGTCATAATTGATAGAATATCAACAGGAAACAATAAAAATTATCAAAGTGGATCATTTGACAAATTTTATATAAGAAGGATATGGGCTCCAACAGAGATTGAACCTTGCTATCAAGTGTAAAAAGATCAGTGAGTTCCAACATAAACCTGATGGAGGAGAGTTATCTGTCTATGTTACTTTCATTGGTTAATTAATAAAGAAAACTGCCTTGGCCCTTTAAGAGAAGAGAAAATTAGGTAAGCAGAGTAGACAGAACAGAATGCTGGGTAGCAGGAGTGGGGAGACGCTTCAGGCAGTCGCCATAGTGAGTCGCCATGCTTCTCTCCGAGATGGACGCAGGTTAAGATCTCTCCTGGTAAGGCACCTCTCGTGGTGCTATATAAATTACTAAATATCTGTTAAAGCAAGATATGAGAATCAACCAATAAGAAGCTACAGATAATGGGCCAGGGGCCAGACAGTATTTAAAAGAATACAGTTTCCGTGTAATTATTTTGGGTAAAGCTAGCCAGGCGGCGGGACGCAGCCCCGCTGCTCCTTCAACATAAACCAATAAAAATTGTAAAATAAGTGTAAAGGAAAATAAAAGAATATAAGTTGATAACAAAAGATTAATTTGCACTGTAACTGAACTGAAATAGGATATCAGAGGATGGCTGAGGAGAAGTTTGGGATTGAAGTTCTTGCTGGGTTAGCATGTGAACTGGGTTTCAGATCTCCAGCACCCACTTAAGTCAAATGAACATGTCCACCTGCATGTCATTCTGGAATGACAGGGAAAGTGAAGACAAGGAATCGATAGAGCTAACTAGCGAGCCAGACTGCACATACTAGGGAGATCTCTCTTCAAATGCGGGACTCTGCTGTAAAGAGTAGGGTAAAGAATGATATAGGAAACTTTCATTGTCAAACCTGGGCCTACACATGCACACACACACACACACACACACAAACTGCACATCTGCATGCCTTCACACACATGTACCCCAAAACCTCCACACATGTATACCACACACACAAATACTTAGAAGGGGAAAATGAGAGAGAAAAGATTTTTGCTAAAAACAGACCTCCACTTTTCCAACCAAAAAATAAAAATAAAACTATATAAATCAACAATATCTAAGTTCATAACCTAAGAAAATATCAGTAAGAAGGTCTAGAAAAATAATAGTTAAAGTCATTTAAACAAAATTTAAAGATAAAATCTTAAAAATGAGTAGAGAACCATTCATATAGAGGCTCTGAGTACTTGTGACCCATGTCATGCCAAAGGAAACAGAGACAACATTTAAAATTCTGTGTACAGTGAAAGTATCTTTTAATCACATATTTCAATGTGAAATAATAATTTTTTTCACCCGAAACCAAAACAAACAAGCAAAACAAAGCAAAATGAACAATAAAAGTAAAAAAAAATACTGCAAAAAAAGATTGTACAGGCAAGCTACCAGACGAAAGTCCAAGTTTTCAGAAAGAAAAATGAATACTAGTAATAAATACTCAAGGTTAGATTTAAAAATAGAAATGGCTAAAATATAATAACAACATCATTACATCATGTATTGTTCACATAAATGCTACTCCTATGGTCACCATAGCCAAGAAAGCATCAGACAAGGAAGGAAGAAAACTTCTAGTTGCAAAGTTTTTCAAATTCATGGGCACAAGTTCAATAATAATATCATGAAGACTTAGCTTAGATGGTAAAGGTTGAAATATTTATATTGGCATCTTATATTGGCAGTCTGGGATGTAGCTCAGTGCTTGAGTGCTTGCTTAGCAAGCTTTAGTTCATAGGTTTGATCCATAGCAGCACACATGCATACATTCAGACACACATCAGAACTATCATACAAACACCACACATATTTATGAAATTCCCAAGTGTAAAACTAACCCAAAAGATGCAGCCAAGTGTAAAATAGAACATAAATAGAAAAAGGCAGAATTTTAAGTTTTATTTTATTTTGTAATTTTTATGTTGTTACATATGTTCCTGATTCATGTTTAATTATGCTTGTTAAGTTTTAGAATAACTTAACTGATAAAAGTCAGACTGAACTGTAATCCAGTTTTAATAAAAATTTGTATTTCATGGATATTTTTATTCAATTTAATCCGAGTTTGCCTTCACCGTTTTTACTCATATATATCACATCCAAAATTCAGAATTATTTGTTCTCAAAAAAAGAGAAGAAAATTTAAATAATTGTATTAACTACACAAAACTTACAGAGGTTTTCACAAATTAAAAAAATCATAAATTATCATCATGTATGTTATACAATAATGGTAAGAGAGACTAAAAATAAATCAGTACCTGAGAAATAATATATGGAGAACACTGACCCAATCTTTGACTGCTATTCATGATAAAGGGCAAATTTTGTATGTTGTAATCACATTGACCTGTGAAGAAGAAAGCATCTAAAGGAGGTTGGCCATTCAAATTGGAATAAATAACTGGGCAAAGAGAAGTCCAAACCAGAGAGCTGAGACGGCTAGCTCTCACCTTGTTCAGATGAGAAATGCCTCCTAGGCTCATGTACATGAACGATTGCATTCAGTTGGTGCCATAATTTGGGAAGGATATGAAACTTAGGACTTGAAGACTTGATTTAGCAAATATGTCTAGAAGACAGAGTTCACTCCCTTTGATTCTCCTGGTCGATAAAAGATGTGATCAGCAGGCTTTCTGCCACTATTGCCATGCCTTTGCCATTGTCGACTCTAACCCCTGAACAGTAAGCCTAAATAAACCCTTCCAAAGCTTGTTCTTGGCCATGGCACTTTCTCACAACAGGGAAAATGCAAACTAGTGACAGAGTAGTAAGAGGTTGACTAAATTTTCATCGTGAACTGCAGTGCAATTTTAAGTATTGAGTGAAAAGAATAAGATTTTGAGGAAGCACTGCCTGCAATTTCTGCTTAGTTTAACATATTGCTAACAGGGAATAATAATATAAGATGTAACATTTATAACTAGAGGTTTTTAATAGCAATTTACGATTTCATATAGTATGCAGTTTAGCGAATCTGATTTGAAGTTTAGCAAGCCTTCCATAGGTCACATTTGGTTTTTCTGACAGTTGTCACCATGAGACTTTAATTACTTCCAACTGTAAATTCTGAAGAGAAATCTTAGTCCAGTATTTCTGGTGAGAATTACATAGTGATCTCAGCAAGATATTATATAATTAAAGATTACTCACATAATAATTTTCAAAAATGCAAACAAAATACAGGCATGCACGTGAGAATTCTTTGTCCTACCCCCCAAGTTAAATAAAAGAGAGGAACATTCTTAACTATGCATCTTCTGTCTTATATAGAAGGAAGGAAAAAATTATCACATTTTCATCACAATCCAGTTTAAGTCGGCTTTAAGGAACAGGCAGTCACCCTGTGTGGATAAGGTGACTTCGGAGGGGGCATCACAGAACACCACTGCAGTATAGAGGATTCTGTTGTCACAGTCAACCCAGCGAAGGGCAGAGTAAAGATTAAGTATTCTCCTTTAATTTTTTTCAGGTGTCCTTCTGTTGACTCCATTCATCAAATGATAATGGGCTTGAAGTTTTATCAGCAGAATTCCCACTTTCAGTCACACATGTCTGCAAGAATGAAGGAGCAGGTCTAGACTGTAAAAGGCTTACTCACAATTGCTATTAGAAAAATTAATCACAGAGAATATTCTTCTCTCTGTGTGTCTCCATTACCTTGCCTCTCTCCGGCTTTCAAATTCTTTCCCTCTTTTCTTCCTCCTCTACTCGATCCTTAAATAGTTAATTATTTTAAATGCAAATATTGTGTCTACATTTTATGCTCCTGTACATGAATTTTTATAACTTTTGAATATGAATCTCACTAATAATAAAAGAAATCTAGGAAAATAAGAAATTGAATATTTGACTATATGTTGTATTCTGGCTTTATTTTATGCTTTCATAAATTGTCTAAAAATTATCAACTAGAACAGTTTACCATAAGGAACTATATAAGTTACAACTATAAATATAATTGAAAATTTAAATTAAATTCACATCTCGTGTACTACAAATTCACTCACATTTGTAAATGAATTCGTAAATTTAATATATTTAATATTATATAGAATATAGGTATAATATACATGTATGAGAAATTTTATTTGACTTTGTAAAATTGTTTTCTGTTTAAATTTCTTCTCATGTTTTTTATTAACCATTGATTTGACTTTTTAATTTTTTATTGCTTCCTAAGAAGATGCCACATGACTTTCATTAGCTGACAGTTTTATTTATGTTAAAACTAATTTGGGTATATAGTCTGTTCATGTTTGTCATAGGCTCTCTAAGCTTCATTAAGCACCACAGGACGCTAGAAAATTGCTGCTTCATTGCACGAAACGATCCTCTTGTCACCTAATATAGTTCAAGCGACTTCTAAAATGGTCCAACTTGTACTGTGAAAACTGTTTGTCCAGTAGGCTTGCTGTGAAAATCCAGGCAGCATCATTGTTTGTCAGAGATCTCATTTTTTTCGAATATATGATAGAAATCATGGATGACACTACATAAATAGACACTATGCAGCTGCTCTTTACCTGGCTGTGCCTCAGGAAGCCCGTTTTCAGGTACAGGCATACAACACAGGTGAATATGAAATGTACACCACCTGACTTCCCTTTAGATACAGAACAACAGATGTCTTCAAGAAAAGGGAGAGGAGGGAAGATGGTACACTTCAATGTCAGGGAGTAGATTTCAGGTATTCAAAGTTGAGAAGAAAGACTTATAAAGGGAACCATCAATCTGTAAATAAAATGCTCATCTTTCAACAGGACAAGCATGACTTTCAAAGGTCTTGAGAATTGGATCTGATACACAATAACAAATACAAATTTATACAAGAAATTATTTATACTTCAGTTGTCCAAGACATTATTTTTCCATCTTTAAACAGTATTCTAAATGTAGACTTACTGCAAAGACGAAAAATAAATGATCATTTTATTGAACACTAAAAACCAAATACATGGGGTCTGAGAGATGTCTCATTGGTTAAGAACATTTCTATGTGGTGGCAGGGGGACAGTTTGAATCCCAGCACTCAGGACAAGGAAGAAAGTAGAGCCCTGTGAGTTCGAGGTTAGCCTGGTCTACAGAGTGAGTTCCAGGACAGCTAGGACTGTTACACAGAGAAAATCTCTCTTGAAAAAAAATATAAACCACTTCTTGCTAATTCATCGGTCAAGAATTCAATCAAAAACACCCACATGATGGCATGGCTAACAACTATCTCTCCCTCCCGTTCTATGGAATCCAGGGCTCTCTTTAGGGCTCTGGCAGTGTCAGGAACGCTCACCCTATGAATGTACAAATGCAGGCAAAAAACTCATAAAAATGAAAGAAAAATAAATTAAAAAAATCATACAATCCTCTGTGAGTAATTATTCTACAGGAAAGAGAAGTGAAGGGCTCTTATATTCATAGGTAACGAGATGAAAATGATAAACCCTATTGTCATTTTAGTTCACATATTTAGGGCCGATGTGAAATACCCACTCTTCATCCTATTGCTCAGAAATAGCTTTGCCTTTATGATTAAAGGCCAGTGACTGCTTGATTTCTAATTATATTCAATTCTATATCGCTGAATATGAAAAAAGGTCATACTACTTATTAAATAAAGGAAACCTGTGGAGTTGTAAAAGCTGTGGGATTAGTACAAATCAAGACTATTTTTCCATTCACTACAGCAAGTTTTACAACGAGAATGGCTTGGAATGTTTAGAAATTATCCAGTGTAATTTTCTCTTCTTCAAGTTATTGACCTTTCATAAAATAAGTATTCTTTATATTTGTTAGTGTATGTAAGTATGTATGTATATGTGTGTGTGTGTATGCACACGCACGTGAGCATTTATATTTGTGGATAAAAACATCTATTAAACAGAAATATGCTCCTTGGTAGAGACAGCAGTTATTTCAATGCATGATTAAAACTCAAAATCTTAGCATATTAACAATCTGTAAAATGGTACTTTACAATAGTATTATAATGTCCAGAATCTCACCTAAGTGATACCTGAGTAAGGCATTTGAGAGCACAGATACTAAACTGTCAAATTTCAGTAAGATTCTCAATACGTGAAGCATCTAGAAGAGAAAGATAATGGTGATCTATAAAACCTTGTGCCTTTGCCTAAGGAAATGAAGTAGCAAGTATCTACCACATTACGTTTACTGTGAAATCAGAACACATGCTCTAATAACTTTGATATACTTAACTAATACACACCTGAATAGCTTTATTGAAAGCTATTTGTTTACTCTGTTTATTATAAAACAGCATCATTACCTTTTAACTGTATATAGTTATATAATTATGCTTATTATTGATATAACTATTATGAATGTCATAAATGTTGTGAATGTTTGATTATGAATATAATTATTAACTAAGTTTCAATGTGATATGATTGTTATAAAATATTCTTTTAAGATGTTATATTTATGCTGTGAAATATTTGTTTAATGGTGCAAAGATGTGTTGCATTCTTTTATTGCTGCGCACCGCGCCCCCTTCCCCCACTGCGCTCTGTGCGCTAGAATCCAGTTCGCGAGCTCTGGGCAAGGGGCTGGAGGTTGAGGAAACACACGCAGAGACAGACCGACACACGGACTTCTAATCGCTGGTACGAAGAGCCCCTCTTTAATAGCACCATGGAGGCTTAAATACCATGCAGTCAATGGCCAACAGGTGAAAATCCCATCCTCTGATCCTCTAGGCAAAGCACAGCTTTTAGTAACTTCAATTAGAAGGAGCTAGACAGGAAGAGCAGCTGAAGGTCAGGACTCAATTAGTCCCAAGATTTTATGTTGCATTTGTTTAGCTCTGTGAAGGTGTATTGCTTTGTCTTCCTAAATATCCTGATTAATCTAATAAAGAGCTGAATGGCCAATAGCAAGACAAGAGAAATGATAGGTGGGGTTGCCAGGCAGAAAATTTAGGAGAGAAGGAACGAGAGAAAGAAGAAAGAGAGGAGGCTGCTGGGAGCCAGCCACCAAGCTACACAGCAAACTATGGGTGGAAAAGTAAAGAAAGACATATAAAAAAATAGAAAGATAAAATCCCAGAGGCAAAGGGAAGAAGGGGTATTTTTTTAAAATTATGTGAAGAGCTGTGCTTCACAATTTTTTTATTGATATTATTAAGCTATACATTTTCTCTGCTCCTTTCTGCTAATCCCCTCCCAGAAGGGATAATTTAAGTGAGGAAAAACTGACTAGGAACAAGCTAAGCTAAAGCCAGGCATTCATAAATAAGAAAAAGTCTCTGTGTATTTATTTGGGAGCTGGGTGGCAGGCCCTCAAAGAGCAAAAAGGAAGAAATAAAAAAGACAACAGCATTGATTGGGTTGATACTGACAACTTCCTCTTAAAAAGTTTATAGATTTTAAATAAGATAATGTTTACCTAAAGGTTTTAATTTAAAATATAGTAGCCCCCAACCAAAATGGAGTTATTCTTAAAGGTTGAGAGCAAGATTTTATCAATATAATACAGATTTCTTTTATACAAATTACACTGAGTTATTAGAAAATCCTTTTACAAAAACAATAGAAGAGTTGAAATCTTTCTAGACCTGAGAAATAAGTCCATGTTAGATACAGTTTTTGTAAGCAGTCTTGCCAAAGGTAATTATCGAAAGGATACAGTGTTAGATGCACTTGTAACTTCATTGTTGTTACGTGTGCTACAATGTTATAAATGTAGTTGAAGATGAGTGGATTCCAACACTTCTGAGGTCCCTGATCTCTCAGAAGGTGGCAAGTATTTGATGTGAGAAACAAAAGCCTAAGATGTTAGCACATAAAATTTTGCAGTACCAGCCATTAGCAGTACCTGAATTGTGTTCCTTTCTTTCAGGCAGAATGCATTCCTTGATGTCAGACACTTTTTCTTTCAGTTGATGAAATCATCTGGTTTTCTTCATTTCCAAAGAAATATTTTATGATCAATTATAATTATTTTACTATCACATTTACAAACCATTTATAATACTAAATGTGTCTCTTTAATAGAGATCACCCACAGTCATTAATTTTTAGTAATATTTTTAATTCATTCTTTTTAATATTCATATATATCTTGAACATATCCATGCTCAACTCGCCTTTTAATTCCCTTCAGCCACCTTTACTCATCGACCTCCCGAGTTTTATGCACTTGTATGTGTTTATTTTTATTTTTTCCATTAAGTGCTGCTAATATGCTCATATGTATATGATCATCCATATGCACAAATACATTAGTGAGAATTCTAACTTTCTGAATTCTTATAATACAGATAATCTGAAACTTCAATAAAATTTGAATAAGAAAATCATGAGTATGTCATTATTTGCTTACATCCAAAGATAGATACCTATGGTTTTTAACGTATATTAAATATATATGTATGTATGTATTTGTATATATGTTTCATATATATACATGGATTAAAAATCAGAAGAGAATATCAATTCTAGAAGGCAGTTTAATACATTAAACTATGTAAATTGTCATAGAAACATCAAAAACCATCCATTATTACAAGATGGATTCTTTTCCCTGCCTTTTACCCACATATCTTTACTTGCAAGAATTCATTGCAATGAATCATCAGTAGGTTGGAAGCCTCTGGTTTCTGCTACACTATCAATGCTGGACTCTCACTGGATTCTTCTTGGCTATACTGTCATTATCCTGTGTTCTGGAGATCCTGCACGTTTGGGTCTGTAGGACAGGTCCCTTCATGTTCTCCAGCAGATCATGGATTGGGTGAATGTTGGAGTAGTCCAACTCACAACCCTGGCTCTGGGCCTGAGTAGTTGCAGGGATGGTCAATCTCTATCTCTCCCTTGTCCTCACCACGAGGGGGAGCTCTCCATCAATGATTTAACTAGTTTGCCCCTTGCAGCCATTAGCAAGGGGACACTGCTTTCACATTCTCACAGTTGACTCTCGCCTAGCTGCAACACCAGGGCTGTTACCCAGACAATGTTCAGGGCTAGTCTCCCAAGTGTAGCAGCTGATCAGGGGTAGGGGTAGCTCTCCGACTTTTATGACCTAAGGACCAGCTCGCCCATCCGCCATTGGTGGTAAGGGGTGGGAGGAATTCTCTCCCTACCAACATCCTGAGACAGATGAGGGATGGGGTGAAATCTCCCATGCCCAACTTTCACCCACACCTTCTCAGGTATATCAAACTCTACTGTGCTGCCAGGCAGGTTGCTGGTCTGCTTCCCTGGGTATTGCAGCTGGTAAGAGACGTTCCCTTGCCAGTCGAGGCGGTGGGGTGGTAGTGGCAAAGGGTGAGGACTTTTCCCTTCACCCCGAATATTACAGTACAGACCAGGGAGGTGGTAGCAGCACCCTCGGGGCTAACTCACCTGTGACCCTGTTTACAGGGTCAGTTCTACCGTGGTGTGCAGGTAAGGCACAGGGCCCATTCTTCCAACTGCTGTAGGTGGAGAGGGGAGTGGGGGCGATCTTCCTCCTCTATCTATGGCCAGGTCTTAACTGCTCTCCCATTACAAGATGGATTCCTAACATCTTCAATTAGCCTTTAAAAATTACACTAATGTGATATATGCTTATGTTTTCTATCTACGAATACCTTCCTCCATCTGGCCCTACCCATGAAAACACAATTCCCTCTTAACATCTATTCTTCATTTAAAAATAATTTTTATTCTTTTATGATCCTCATATTGATACATATATGGAAAATCATATCCATACATTACTTCACTCCCCCTTGTGCCCTGCATCTCATCTTCCTCTAAAGTTTAAATTCTCTTTTTTATTTATTTTTACAATTTGTTATTAACAACATCCTGAGTCCAATTAGTAGTCTCCGTATGCACATGGGGGTTGTGGTTAACCACTGATAGCAATGGATGCATATCTATATGAGAATGATTCCCTTTCCCTCATTAACCATCAACAACTTACTCCTCTGATTGGGTAGGGATTTGGGGATCCCTCCTATTCATGCTTGAATTTGACTAATTTGGTCTTGTGCAAGTCATGTCCAAATGATCACCAGCTACTTCAGTTCATGTGTGCAACAAGTGTGTGTTATTTCGAGAAGACGACATTTTCACGGCACTATTCATCATCCTGCAGCTCCTGTATTCTTCCTCCCTACTATTTCATGATGCTCCCCGAGCCTTAGCTGAAGGAAGAATTATATAGATGTCACAGTCACCGATTCTAAAGTTTTTAATCAGTTATGAAGCATTATGTTAACCCAATGAAAAACTAAATTTCTTTGGCCAACGTTGAGATCAGCCCCCATCTATATATATTAACATAGCTTTTAGGAGACTGTTTGACAACATGAACTTTGAGCGAAATAGCAGAGGCTGCTTCTTTTCAATACCCTATGACCTCCCCAGTCATGGGCTATTGACCAAGTTTACAGTAAAAGGCATGGGATCCTTCTTGTGGCTCAGACCTCATAAACAATGATAAATCAGTTGATTAACTCTATAACTCTTAGAGCATTATCACGCACACATCATGACTGCTGGTCAGTATCCTAGCATGTATGATCTGCTGTCGTGTAAGACCGCTGTTGTATTTTGCTCCTATAGTAACCTGCATAGCATCCCATTGCACTATGTAAAATAGTTGCCATAGAGATCATTTTTGATTAGTCAACATTTCTCTGTTGTAGATATAAAAGTGATTGATTTTATCAACAATGAGGTCTCAGTATCTAGTTATGGTTGGCCTCCAAAAGCAATGGCAATAGCCAGTGCTGGTCTGGGTTTCTTTAGGTCCTCTCCATGAATAAGTTGTAGCAGTTTATCCCTATTTTTATGCTCCCTGTATTTCCTCTCTCTAGTTTCATAATGCCTATACTGCTGAGAGACTATGTTTAAAGGACAAGTACTTTTGGTTCATTCTATAGGAAACTTATAAGAGATAAGCATTATTATCTCTCATTATATATATTATGTCTCATATTATTATATGCTCATTATTCTGAGCATATGGATACTGTAACACTAATTTTGATAAAAATCATCACAGCAAAGAGCATTGTAGAGGTGGAGATAGGTATATTCCTCCATGTACAGGCTTGTTCTATGTCTCTTCTCTATTTAAATGATCTTCTACCCATCTGGATAACTTTTGTTTGTATACCAACTCCTTTATACTGCTGGTTTCATTCCAGACTACTTCGTTTTGTCTTAATAGCATTATCCACACTACCCACTATCTCTGCTCTCACAAAAAAATAGATTATTGAAAGATTAGTCCCATGGCAGTTGAAATGATTCTACCAATCTATTCCTTAGGAGAAAATATGACGATAATAGTAGCTTCTTTTTATGCTGCTGCCTCAAAATAGCTCTCAAAGAAGAGGGTGAGTTATACATTCAATACACACTTAATTTGACAAGATCAGGACTAAATTGCTTTTCTGAGTAGTCCTGATTACAACATATTGTGCTAATTGTATGTCTAACCATGTAATCAAATTACACTATAAACTGTCTTTTCTCTGAAGCATACTAAGCCATACAAGGAAAATGGGTGAGAACTATGCAAGTACAAATGCAAGCATTTCACATGGCATGCACACATGATGAAGACATGGTGTTTCTCTCAGAGTCTGATTCAAATAGACCTTAAACACAGAGTTGGATACATGGTGTTGCATCTTAGAGGAGACCAGCCTTGCAGAACACCACACAAGCATAGAAGCCATTAAAAAAAAAAAGAACTAGAAATTTTATTGACTGCATGAGCAGCCAGATAAAAAATTACAATTTTCTAACAATAGATCTAATGAATTAGTTCCACAGCTATCTACACAATGTTCTAGCTTGCCTGGTTCTAGCATTAGTTGTCTGGGGCTTTTGTGAGTGAGAAAGAGAGGCACTTCTTTACTCACTTAGAGAAAAAGCCAACCTCAATATTTTCCTGTAAGCCCATGATTCAGGGTCTTTTATTCTGTCTCTTGATCATATGAGTTAATTTAGTTTAAGTAAATGTTACAAAATAAGCACATGTTCTCCAATAGTAAAAATCAAGATCCCACCTATTATATACTCTAGATTGACTAACTTAGGCTCAAGTTTATTATGAGAAGTGAAAGACTGAGAACAGAAAACACTATATTGAAAGAAACAAAAACTTGAGGAACTTATAATGGTCCCATTCAGACCTTGGTAGTACTGAATGTGATTAATAAAATGTGAGTTATTGATAAAAGAAAAGATTAGGACCATACCAGAGACCCATAAATAGAACCACTTTGATACATTCAAATTATGTTTGTCAGCAGAATATAAGAAACTCCTGAAACTAGGCATAGTTTTCAAAACATAGCATTGAAATCTAGTTTTCCATAAACAGAAGAATGATAAGGAAACTTTGTTCCAAAAAAATAAAATTCTGTTCTGCTCTAAAGAAAAATGAAAATAAAAATTTGTAGAAAACAGAAGGTTTAGAATGCATAATTTTAATGAAGGCCACAAAATCACAGCAAGCAAAACATATTTATGTTCTGACTCTGTGTGGATTCTAAATACATGTATGTGTATTCACATGCATTGTGTGTGTGTTTGTGTGTATGTGTGTGTGTGTGTGTTACTGAAGAGAGGTGCTTTTGAGTATCCCATAACTGAAGAAAGGAAAACTATTAGGTGATGAAGGAAATTGAATACACAAAAAGGACATATGAGTCATGGGAGAGGAGATGGAATAATATTTTCATAGTTCTAACTTGCCATGGAATTTCAGTGATAGATAAGTGCAAAAAGACATACTTGATAGTGAATTTTTAAAATCCAAATGTGACTCTCTAACAGCTTTAGAATGGCTATTTAAATCATATGAAAGCCTACTGCCATGTGTAGAAAGTGACTAATTTCAGTGTGTGAATTTTTTTTCAATTGCAAGTATTTTACAATAAATTTTAAATAAAATAACAGTGCTAAATTAAATTTTATTATGAAAATTGTTGAAAAACAGTTTTTGTACTTTTCATAATATTTAGTTCAAAATGGTGCAAAGATCTAAATCAGACATCAAACTATGGAGTTTCTAAGAGAGGAGAAAATTTAATTCATTTGGGGAATGGTGGTGATATTTTAGAAACATATCAAACCCCAATTCAATAAAGAAAGAGATGCTTGATTGTATTAAAACTAAATGGTTTTCATGGAAAGGACCCCCAAATAAATTACAAATTGGGAAAAGCGGTTTCTAAAATATAATTCTGATAAACTTTAAAACTGTAACTGCATCAGAACCCTGAAGAATGAGAACTGGTAGGAGTGGTGAAAGAATTGACTTCTTGGGGAAAACGCTTGTAAATTTCCTTCAAATAGTCATGATCTTAGCCAATGATTGGGAAACCCTGTTACTTAGAGTTTACATGAAGGATTGTGAGTGTACTTTCTCTAAAATTCTGCTTGCAAGCATTCAATGTAGTTTTAAGTGGCACTCATTAGAAGCTATGAACGAAAAGGACAATGAATACGTAATGGTACGCTCAGATAGTGGAATATGTTGAATATATTCAAAACTAATGAAAAACATGAGCTATGAAGCTATGAAATGACAGCAAGAGAATAGAATGTGTCTTACAAAACTGAAGAGGGCTAGCTATAAAGAAAACAATTCTTCTGATAAAAATTACCTTTCTGGCAAAACTATTTATTATATTTCCAAATTATTCACAGTGATTGTGTTCTAAGATGATCATTAGATGTCTGTCACCCTCTTTAGCACAGAAAACTGTGTATATATAGACTTTTTCATTTCTTCATTCTACCCAGAGGTACTGTATCAGATCAGGATAGTATTGGAGCTCATTTGTTCTCCCACCAAAGTATAAGCCATATCTCCATGCTATTACTTCCAGTGTGGTTTCACTTCCTCATTGCATCTCTTTTATATCCCTGTGGAACTATTAATAAGGGAAATGATTGTTTCTTTAATATTAGCAGAGTAACACTTTGAGGTCAGCCTGATAAGCAAGATGGCAGCTTAGTGTCTAAAGGTGAGAGAGAAGATGGTGGATATGTGGGTCAAACACAAGGCCTGCATTCCAAGCATGAGGCAGCAGTCTAGGAGGAAAATCCATCATTATTCAGAATGCTATACAATTTAAATCTTATTTTTTGTTTCTGGAACTTTCGAGTTACATTTCTGACTGGTGATGATTCTGTGTAACTGAAGGTGGCGAAAGTAACGCCATGAAAAGGGGGATTATAATTATAATTCTATTCTATAGAATACAGGAAATAAAGTTAGCAGTGGTTTCAGGGGAGTCCCTTTGAGGATATGAATAGGTGGAGCAATAAAAATTCAACTCAGTGAAATTATTCCAATCATACTGTTACCGCAAGTACATGACACCCATGTCTCTGAACTTACAGAGCTACGTCACAGAGTGAGTCCTAACAAAAACCATGTCCTTCTTTAGTAATGATGTGTCAATCTTATTAGCTTGCAAACTGTGACAAATATACACACCAATGTAAAATATTAATAAACAGGGAAGACTGTGTTTTTTGAAATATAAAAGAGAAATGTCAAAGAATCCATGGTCGCATATAAATGATTATTAGAAAGCAAATACATATAGCTCAGGAGTTTTCATTTAGAATGTCTTCAGTATCATGATAAAAAAGACAACTACAAAAGGAAAGATAGGGCTATGCTGGAAGTACAAGGTGAGTTCGTCGCCTCTGTCTACAGCTTCTAACAGTCAAAGAAATAAATATGCCAAGGATTATTCAGATCAACACTTTGAAAATCAATGGGCTCCCAAAGCTTCTGTCCTCTTCTGAGTTTCCCTGGGGTCTACACTAAGAGTAACATTTGTTTTCCTGAATAAATAGAGAGTCTTTGTTTGTAACACCAGATCAAAGCCAGGACACAGATGCTGGATTCCCATGGGAAGGAAGAGAATAGGGCTGTAGCTTATACTAAGTTGCCTCTGTAGCTTCTGATGTCTTGACTGCCCACACAAGAAATACCTGTTAATTGAGAGCAGTGTGAAGAACTGCTTGAGTTATTTCTAATTTGTCATTCTAAAAGTAAAAGTAAAGATTTTTATCTTCATACATACCTCTCTTGTTACCCTCAATAAATATAGCCCCTATTTCTTACTTCTGGTTATATAGATCTTAGATTATCTATATGTTACAGTAATTAAAAGGTTTCCAAGACTGATTGCAATTGAAAGAATATTTTTTCAAAGCTGAATTTAAAAAGGCTACTCTGTGTATGTGCATGCACTCATGTGTGCACTTATGCATTCATTCCAATGCATATGCTTTGTTGAAAGTAGCTAAGCTATAGCTAGCTGAATACTGATTGCAATCATCAGGCAAAGCAGGATAAAGGCCATTTCATAAATAACACAAGATGAAATCAGTTAGCTGCAAGAAGAAACATAAATAAGATGCTGTGGGATTTTTTGAGAAAAAAAACCATGTAGCTAGGGGCAAATGGGCTTTGTGCTCTTAAAAGTACAGAGAAATGAACTTTAGGGAAGACAAGTTATTCTGAGTGGGAACAGCCAAGAGGTAAAGATCCCGTGCCACTGTGAGAGTAAAAGATTAGTCTTAAATCCCACAGCTCGTTATTGTTTATGTCCAGGGTCTAGGTCATCTGCCCTGTAGTTTGGTACTCTTCCTACTAAATTTTGTTGCATTTTTCTCAGATTCTCACCTCCCAAAGAATATTGGAAGAAGTCTTAGTTCAGGTTACCACTGCAGTTTGCTGGAGTTCACTACCCTAACACTTCAAACTAAAGATAAATAAGATAAAGAAAATACAGGGAAAAAATGAATTCTTATCTTCAAAGGAAAAGTACCAAAGGCCACTCCTTTCCCAAGGCTACAGAAACCAATGAAAAAAAGCTCTCGAAAAATGCTATTTTACTGCTGATATTACTAGTTATTTTTACTAGAGCTGTGTGCAATAGCGTAGTGTTTCAACTTGTGCTTTGACTCTATATAGACCTCTGTGATAGTCTGTTTATTTCTAAATTATTGGAGCTTTAGAGTACTTTGGTGGTAAATGGGGAAACAATTTGTGGTATATGTTCTTTTCCTCTCCTTACAAAAGTAAATTGAATCTCTAACCTGCCGTTCGAACTTGCCAATAAAAAGGTATAACTTTCATTTTTTTATTTCAACATCATATTATCATCCTATGATTTTTCATTTTCCCTGTACGTGAAATAGAAGTGTTCAATGACCCAGTTTATGAGATTGTTGCAACTTGTAAGCTTGGAATAATAACCATCTTTATTAAAGATCAAATAATTCATTTAAATGACCTTGACAAGCTCACACTGTATGGAAAATATAAAATAAATGCAATTTATTATTGTTGTTACTAGTTGACCATCTTTCCCCCACCACTAATAAATTTCTAGGGTTACCTGCTCTTTTTCACATCTTTGAAAAAGGTTTTTTTATTAAACGTCTCTGTCTTAGTTAATTTCTATTGCTGTAATAAAGTAAAGGTAACTTTGGGGAGAAAAGGGTTAACTTCACCTTACAACCATAAGGTTACACTCCATCACAGAGGAATGTCAAGTCATGACAGTAATCTGGAAGGAAGAACTGAAGCAGGAGCCATGGAAGAATGCTGCTTGTCTGTTGGCTCCCCATGGCTGAATGCCCTACAGACTTGCCTACATGCAATTTGATTGCAATATTTTATCGATTGAGACTGATCCTTGTAGAGAACTCCAGTTTGTGCCAAATTAAAAAAAAAAAAAAAAAAAAAAACCAAAAAAAAAAAACCAACCAAAACTCCATTTCCTAACTTCTTGCTTGTTATCCATAGCACGGCTTGCAGAATTGTTAGAGGCAGAAGAAAATGGATGCTTTTGGCCCATGCACTAGTATATATCTCATCTACTCCTCTAATTGTCTGACGACAGATGTCTTATGCCAACACCCTAGTCAGAGGTTCCTTCTGTAGCTCCAGCACTCTTTTAATTCTTAATTCATGTATCTCCTTCCTTGGCCAATGGTCAAGACTGCTAGTGTCTTAAGAGTCCTAATTTTATGTCTTTTTTTCAAAGACTTTAAACAAGTTGTGTGTGTGTGTGTGTGTGTGTGTGTTGTTTTTGTGGGTAATTGTGAAAGACAGGTAGTTTTGAGCTGTCTGTATGGGTTCCGGAAACTGAACTTGAGTCTCCTGTGAGAACAAGAAGCATTCCTGACTGCTAAACAATTTCTCTAGCTCTTTAACTCACAACCAATACTGGAGAAACACGCTGAAACTGGAAAACTACTACGATTGCTTCTAAAAGGACTATTTCTACTCTCATCACTACGGTGACGCCAGCTACCATTGTTAGGAACAGAAAAATATGAGCTAACAAAATTAATAGCTCTGTACTAGATAAAGATGACCTGAAAAAAAGCATTTCATTTTTCTTTATTTTCACATGTGAAAGCACTGTAACATTTAGCTTTAAAATTAGGGCAGCACTACTGTATTAGAAGATATCCCAGTCAGGATTCACCTCCCACCGTCACTTTACCTTATTTTGTAGAAAAGCCAATTTTGTGTTCAAATATTGAACAAATTGAATATCAAAATATTCAATTGATTCATTAAATTTATTTCCTTATTTACTTGGTGATCTAATTAGTTAATTAATATAATTATAGAATTCTTTTCAAAGAACTCACCCAAATATGAATTGGGATGGTTTGTTTGTTTCTTTGTTTTAATGGCATTGTTTTTCTGGAATATTCTTTTGATGGATTTAACAGTTTCCTTGGAATGTTTCTTATGCTGTACAAACAAATCATCCTCCACCCACATTTCATGTCTAGAAGATGAGAAGGTCCTATGTCTTCACAAATGATCATGAGTCCAGATCTCCCTCTATTCATTTGCCAAGAATCTCATAGGCTCAGAGGTTACACCATTTTGCCTAATACGATAGGAATTTTAATCTCTTAATAAACTATTTTACATTTCATTATGGTGTGAATATTTTAATTTAAAAGTATTAACATCTTCAATATAGGATAAATATTTCAAATTTATCTCATAGTTTTCCTACTTTGAAATCACTGGTGTTTTGAATTAGGATTCAAAAAATTTAAAAAGAGCAAGTACTGAGTTCCTTTTAAAATGTAGTCATATGTATACATACATCTGTCTGGAGATAGCGATGTTTAAGAATTTTATTTGCACTTTTGTTTCTACTAACCTTAAAAATTGGTGTACTCTGAGTTGGATGCCATGGAATCAAGAGGTATTCTCTAATTACAAACCACCTCTTGTCTCATAGCCAAATAAGAATAAATTCTATATTTTAAAATGCAAACCAGGCTTAATTAAATAATGTTTTCTATCCTGTAGATCCCATAGTTTATCATTTAAAATACATAAATGGAAAATTTAAACATAGTCTGTACTTGTTGCTTTGATTGACATGTCTGCTTCATTCCATTTGGCAAGTTTAAGTATTTTATTATGCTGTTCATGCTTCTTTTATGTGGTTGTAATTGTGATCGGCACATAAATGACAGTATCAAAATTATTCTTGTTTGGGACTTCTGTTAGTTTAAAACAGCTGTCAAAATCTCCTCCCTCTGAAAATTAAATGTTATGAAATGCAACCCCACGATACAATTTCTGGTCAAGTCTGTTTGCCATTACCTTTAGTTTGTGGGTCTTGGAAGTGTATTTTCTTACTCTTTAATCTACCTGACCTTCCTCAAATCTTTCTCACACATATTTCTGCAGGACATCATTGTCTAACTTTCTATATAAAAGAAGGGACTTGATCCTGTGAGCACACAAATAGGCATTTACGTGGAATGCCTTTTAAATTTTTATTTATCATTTTCACTTCCATCTCTAGTCTTTAAAACCTCCCTTATTTAAAATGAACAAGGTCATTTTTATTTTAAATGAGGTTTTCTCTGTGTTCCAATGTTCGGAAAATTCACACCTAAGATTCTTTTCAGGTCACAGACTTTAATGCTCGGTTCCTAGGATAAAATGTTGATCAAAATGAGAAAGATCTAGCCCTTACCCTCAAGAGATTGAAATCGTAAAGAAATACCACAAGCCACATGATCCCACAAGTATATCCAAAGTCATAACTATAATAAGTTAATAAAAGGCATTTTATAAGAGCATTACAGAGTGACCTGAACTAAAATAAATATTTTTGGTGATTAAATAGAAAAAAAAGAACATTTTATAAGCCACAATCAATAGTTGTATCCGTGTCCATTTTCCTAAATGCACCGAGTTTCTTATTTTTTACACAGACTTTCTCTGTAGCTGAGGTGGTTTGAATGAGAGACTACTCACCCACCCTTATAGCATGCCTGCACCTAGTTTTCTTATTTGCATTACTGGTCCTTAGTTGGTGAAATTGTTTGGAAAGGGATTAGAAGGTATGTCCTTTTTGGAGAAGGAGGTGTGTCACTAGAGGTGGGTTTTGAGGTTTTAAAAGAATAGTGCGTTTCAGGGTCTCCTTAACTTTTCTGCCTGCTGCTTGTGGATGTAAGCTCTCAGCTACTGCTTCAACTTTGTGTGTGTCTGTATGCCTGCCTGTCTGCCTGCCTGCTGTCATGTTCTTGGCTGTGATGGTCATGGACACATTCACAAAAACTGGTAGCAAACTCCAAATTAAACGCATTCTTTTATAAATTGACTTGGTCATGGCATCTTTTCATAGCAATAGAAATCTATCTAAGGCAGAAATCTGAGTGGGTCTCATACTTGCAGTTACACTGTAGAGTTCTGAATACTTCAGGTACATTTACCATGTACTGACCCCCAAAAGAAAGTTTGAAATGGGAAAATTAAACAAGCCTATCTTGTTTAAAGTGCAACCTCTTTCCAGTCACAGAAATGGCCCAAGACTAGTAAAAATTCAGGCTACAAACCAACAAAACTTTAGAAGGATATGCCAATTACCCATTTGTTCAGTTCATAAGGGAAGACGGAATATAGGGAATGCAACTTTTGGTTTTTCTGTTATTCTCTTCTGGGAAGACTGGGTAGCTGAGAAGTGAAATCAACCAGAATCCCAATCCCTCAGTGATTTGAAAGCCTTGTGTAGCCTTATTGACAGACAAACTTCACAGGTTTCTGTGAGGGTTTGACTTTCTCACAAAAAACAAGCTTGTTGTAGTAGTAGTTACAAGATGGTGAGTGATGGTACCCGTGGCTACTTTTCTGAGCAAGCAATGGGAAGATGCAGGGCCTTTTCAGACTTTCATGAACGGTTTACAGAGGTATCATTTCTGCCATTATCTCTAGGGCCAAGTACTCACAAACTCAGCCAAATTTAAAGAAAGCACAACAATTGCCATTGTTTAATGAAAAGATCAAAAACTGGGCCTTGTTTTGAAGCATTGGCTTATAGTGAAATGTTAATTGAAATTAGAGAAAATTCATTAAGAATAAACATACCAGAATAATATCACCAATCTTTAAAAATGTATTTCTAGCCTTCATTTTCCCTTATTGCTATTTTTTCTCATGTTTTACTTTTGTATATAAAGTGCTAAAGTCCAAGGCTATAATAATGTGTATGCCAGATCAGAGCTCTACCACTTAGCCACTTCCCTTATCAGTGTTCCTCTGTAGTCTTAACAAGTTTGGGACTGCATGAGTAGTTCTTCAAATAATACACATAATTTTGCTAAATTTTCTTTTTTTGTTTTTTCGAGACAGGGTTTCTCTGTGTAGCTTTGGAGCCTATCCTAGCACTAGCTCTTGTAGACCAGGCTGGCCTCGAACTCAGAGATACGCCTGCCTCTGCCTCCCAAGTGTTGGGATTAAAGGCATGTGCCACCACTGCCTGGCACTAAATTGTCTTTGTACAATTTCTTTTAGTACTAATTTTTATGATAATTGCACATGGTATACGACCTGATATTTTATTACCTGTGAGCAAAAGCACAATGATCATGTTGTAAAAACAGTGTTCCTCATTCAAACAGTTACTGTTTTCTCAGAAACCACCCCAAAATTATTGATGTATATCTATCATATTGTATTTACATGTATATGCTCATACATGCTTGTGTGTGTGTGTGTGTGTGTGTGTGTATACATGTCTGTGGGTGCATGTATCATCACATCTGTTTCTTTTTAGGACTTAGAACTTGTGTGGCTCTCGCTCTAGTAACCAAGCCATCTCTCCAGACGCATGCCCTACGTTTTACCCAGTTATCCACCAACGGGTATCTTAGTTGATTTCATATCTTGTATGTTCTGAACAAAGCTAAATTAAACATGAGTATATTGGCATTTCTTTGAAAAAAATAATCTCATTTTCTTTGCATTTGTATCAAGTTGTATCTGTGTCCAGCTGGGTTATATGATCGTTGCATTTGTTTTCATTTGGTAAAGGACATCCATGCTGTTTTCCATGATGATAACAACACCTATACATTCTTACAACATTAACAATGTTGTCTAAACGGGACCTTTTGTCTGCAGCCTCATAAACACTTGTTCCTCACCTTTCATTGCCTTTGTCTGGTTTAGGTATTGCTATAATACTGACTTCATAGACTGGTAAAGAATGACTCATGTCTTTTAAGAATTTGGAAAATTTGCAACTATTGTAATTATTTCCTAGAGACTTTCTAAATTCGATAATGTAACCATTTAATCCCAGACTCATCTTTGTTTTGATATAATTTTATTATTAATTGAATCACATTACTCATTATTGGACTCTTTAGGTTACTCATGTCTACAAAGTTCTGTTTTATATGTGTCTAGAAATTTGTCTTTCTTCTGTTTTTTTTTTTTTTAGTGTATTGCTGCCTAGGTTTTCACAATAAACTGACATTTTAAATGTCAGTTGTTTTTTTGTCTGTTTTTATATCTTCAATTTTATTTATTAATATTTCTCTCCTTTTATGAGCCATATAGCTAAAGTTGTTCAGGTCTCTCCTCTCAGCAGAATAACTTCCATTTATCCCTTGCATGTTTCTATTTTTCAAGATCTGTATTGCTTACTTCCGCTCTAATATTTGTCATTTATCTATTTTTTCTCTCTTGAGTTATTTTTTATGTTAGCATATCAATGTACCGAGTTTCATGATGGGCTGTTCACTCACCTGTGCAATCTTTTTTTGTTCATCTTCTTCATCTCCCTCTGCTGTGGTACCTTCTCTAACCACAAAAAAGTTCTCCATTTCGTTTTCATGACACACATGATCCATTAATCACTTATTTTTCCAAGTTTTCTTAATGTCACACCATCTCCCATGATCCCATTTATAGTTTCATAAACTAAGTGTGCAGGTACACACACACACACACACACAAAAAGAAACACCAGTGGTAAATATAAGTACCAACTGTAAAAGAAAGTGTGATAATTGTCATCTTGCGCCTGATTTGTTCCAATTAAAGATAATTTTTAAAATATTTCTACAAATGCCATGATTCTATCTTTCTTAATGGCTACATAAAATCCGATGGTATACATACATTTCTTTTTTATTTATCTGTTGGAGGACATCTAGATCCATGTCAAGTAATAGTGCTTGTGAATGCTGCAAAAAAATGAACATAGATGTGTAAGCATTCCAGAGGTGATCTAAGTGTTCTTCAAGTATATGCTCAAGTGTGTATTAAAGAGTGGTGTCGTGGTATTAAATGGAAATTCTATTTTTAGTTCCTCAAAGATAACTCGTATGGATTTCTACAGTGACTAGTAATATATAAGGAATGATTTCTAGTAAAACTAGAAACTTTTATCTAGTAAAACTTGGTTTGTGTCATAGAATACGGTCTGCTTCAGGGGAAATTACATGTACTTATGAGAATGGTTGGAATGGTCCATTTATCACTGTAAAGTCTACTTGATTTATGGTGTAGTTTAACTGAGGACTTGTTTAGTTTTACTTTTATTGCGAATGCGCTATCTGGAAGTGAGTGTGGGGTAGTGAAATAACACACTATGGTTGTATAAAGAGCTATCTGAACTTGTATGTCCTCTAATATGAGTTTTATGAGGTGCAGCTGATTTTATGAGTTATTACTTAGAATTGGCCTTTCTGGTGGGTGACATGCTCTTATTACTCCTCACTCATGCTAAATGCATGGTTACCCATGGTGGACTTAGTTTAATAGTTTTTTGGCCTGTCATTGGTTCCTTAACAGGAATGATTGATTAAACATTTCTTTTATATTCCCATAAAAAAGAAAATAAACAGATTTCCCCAGTGAGATATGTCAATTCCTTCTTTCTTCTTAGTTGTCCATATTTTTTTCTCATGAAAAGTCTTTTTCCTGAGGCTTCTTGTTCGTTATTACTTTTCTTTAATGTCTGTGTGTCATATCATTTAAGAATCTCGTGCAGTGCTGGATTAATGTGCATAACTTGAGTTTGTTTATTTTTTCATCTAAAAATATTTACTTCCATACTAATTTTAGAAGAAATTTTTGCTAGATTTCATAACCATGGCCAGCAGTTATTTTTTCACAGGACTTGAAACATGTAACTCTATTGATTGAGGGTTTCTGTTGAGAGGACTGAGGCTCAGGTAAGTTTACTTTTGTGTGCTCATGATTTTCTCTTGCAGTTGTTTACACTATTCCTGTATTTTTCTGTGTTGGACAATTAACTACACTGTGATGTGCAGAGAATATCCACTGATTGTAAGTATTTGGTTCTAGATGCTTCATACACTTGAATATTCACATATCTGTCTGAACTTTTTTGAATTCTTTTTCAGTGCTTTTAAAAGTTGTCTGAGCTCCTTACTCTACCACACATATCATTAGTATTGACCTCTGCATAGCATCCCTATAGTTTGTGTAACTTGTGGTTATGGTTAATTAATTTTTAGTATTTACTGAGGCCAAAAAAATTATAGCTCTACCTTGTCTTCCATCCTGGATATCTACTCTGCTATGTCATCTAGCTCATTTATGATACTTTCTCAGTGTGTTTTTCCATATCTCATGTTCCTGGCTAATGTTCCCATTGTTGTCACTGATATTTAACTCAGCTTTTGAACTAGTGTTTCTATCTCATACACGGACTCATCTGGATTATCGTGGAAATCATCAAATATTTTAAAAACTAGGTGTTGAAATTTTTGTACAGAATTTTGACCATTTCAATATCTCTTAATTTTTATTATTATTTTTTCTCATTGTTTGGCCTAACTGACCTTTTAGAAAACACTTCCTTGAAATGAAATTATTGCTCTTGAAACTATTAAAGAAATTATAATTCATATACTTAATTCTTTAGTTCCAATATTAAACTGGATTTTTCTTTTATGACTCAGTTCCACATCTATATCATAAACTTTGTTTGAATTCCCATGAATGTTCTTTTTACCTTATACATTTTAAAAAACATTCTTTAAAATTATTTTTTAGACATTTTAGGCATTGCCTTTCCTTCTTTCTGTTGCTGCTGTACTGTGTTGCTTCAGAGGCACCATGACACCTTTGCTTTAAAGGCTTATTATGTTGCATATTGATGATGCTTCTCACTGGAAGCTTGCCTTAGGATACCAGTTGGATATATTGTATTGTTTATTGCCCTAGGCAAATACTTTTTATTATCTAATTCAGCTTCTCTAGCTAATATTAATGCTGTTGTCAGTGAACAAACGTGTCTGAGTCACCTAGGACAAGCAATTTTATCAAGAAAAGCTGATTAACAGGCACCTCAGAGCACAGCATGACCATCTTTAGGTGGAAGAAGACTACAGTATATTTTTTTATTGGAGGGGCACATAAAGACAGGCTTGTCAACATAAAAGGGCAACTGGCAACCTGCATTCAGGTGTTGCTAGTTAGTTCCTGAGTGCCACTAAAGAGTGAAACCTCTGTAATAAATGAAAGAATGGATCCTGTTATTTATACCTGGAAATGGGTGAAATAAACTTTAGTACCTAAAATCTACATGGGTGAATTTGAGAAATCTCTGTAGACAAACCTTTCTAATACATAATAAAATTAATTTCTGGGGACAATGTGTAAGTGGTACTGCTTATGTACTTTTCTGAGCCTAGTAAGCCACATTTTCAAGACCTGGTTCTAGAGTGTTCACTGGCTGGAAAAGAAGCAATGGAACTTCCCAACACTTTCTCTTGAACTTTTCAAGCAAAGACATACAACGAACATTGTTCAGATATTTTCTTAGTGACAGAGGAATCTCTGAGATTGCTCTATACTAAGCTATTAACAGAAAACTTCCCAGCTGCTTCTGGAAAATGCTGCTTCAAAGTCTCTAAGCCTCATACCATCTAAATCAGAGGTGGTTTTGAATTTACATGGCTGTTTTGCAGGCATTGACAGGGTAATGAGATTTGTGCAATTATTTCCTATGGAGCTTTGGCAGCCAAAGGGACAGCTGTCTAGGTACTTACAGGGCCATGAGAAGATGGAGGTGCCACATAACTAGTTTTTGGAGTATGTCACACAAATCTGTCCATAGGACAGATGATAGGTCCAATGTCAGGATGATGTTCTACTGTAAGATAAATTTTGGACAGAAAAATCAAGGGGTTGATTATCCAGGATTTCTCCAGAACATAAACTTACAGCTCCCCTAACTAAACACATTTATTTTCAATGACAACATACTTCAGTTTTGTCTGTTATGAGAAATATTCTGCTGACTAATTGTCATGAGATATGTAGAACACAAAGTTGGAGAGCCTCAATATTGTAACTCTGGAAAGAAAATTTTCTTGAGCTATGTTTCTTCCCTAATATCAAGCTGCTATCAACATGTCTGTTTGTCCTAACAGTCTCAACTGACATGAAATTATTTATCTGCATCAACCTTTTTTTGACAAACCTACTCTACATTGACCATAAGACAAAGTATACAATAAAGGCAACTTGTAATTTATATTCATCTCCATACCTTGCTATGGCTCTTCTTTTGGGTGATTCTACCTACATGTTTTCTAAACACATAGATTTATGTTTTCTTTTCAGAAACTGTAAAAGTTCATGTAATTATTTCCTTCATGAAACCTACTATTTAGAATAATGAATCCATTTTCTGGGCTATGGATATTCATATTTGATTCAAAAGAAACAACAGTTTCCACAGTGAATTTTCCATTGGTAGCACTATGGGTGAGAGTTGTTGGGACCTTCATCCTACACGTTCTTTATTAAAGGATGTCCTTGTTTCAAAGTTAATCTGAGGAAGGGATATTGGATGTTTTGTACTATTTACTTCAACCCTTCATCAGGACTATTTATCCACACGTTCCACAATGTCTTCACCTAACCCCCACTGCTTTCTGGCACTCTGCTGGGCAAACCAGTTTAAGAGCTGCTGCTTGTGTTTTGAGCTGGTCCTTTGTTACGGAAGCAGACATTGCCAGGCCTTCTAGCCAGTCTTTTTACTGACATCACCCAAGCATTCCTTATTACACACTTGCTTTTTATCCCACTAATTGTTATCATTTCAGTTTCCTTTTTGTCTTAATAGATCTAATTTGAAGGCTATTTTCTAACTCATTAACATGGCTCCTTATAAATTGATTTTCGTCTTTATCTGTGTTTCTGTTTCATGTCTGATTAAAATCTATTTCAATAAAATTATTCATATTTAGAAATATGTTTTGATAAACTTCTATGTTTGTTATGATATAACTGAATCATTTCTGCTATTCCCTTTTCTCCCTCTAAGCCCTGTAATGTAGCCCCTTCCTTCCGCACAGATTTATGATCTCTCTTTTCAATGGGGAGTTTTGAATGCAGATTTTTAAGAGCATATTTGTTGGCCCCCCAAAGATTTAGTATATTTCTCCTTATTTTTCCTCTATCTCATTTTTGAATGAATTATATTATTGTCAGAGGATTGACCCCATCATTTTATATTTTATCCATGATTCAAAGAGTTATGCTACTAAGTTTGCAAACACTGTGGACGAATTCATCCTTGTTTCTTTATTTTTATTTTTATATTAAATTATATAATTTTACAAATTTTCACCTCCTCCCATTTCCCTTCCCCTCCCCCCACCCCTTTCTCCCTCCCTCTCCAGTCCAAGGAGCAGTCAGGGTCCCCTGCCCTGTGGGAAGTCCAAGTTCCTCCCCCATCAATCCAGGTCTAGAAAGGTGAGCATCCAAACAGACCAGGTTCCACAAAGCCAGTACATACAGTAGAATCAAAACCCAGTGCCATTGTCCTTGGCTTCTCAGTCAGCCCTCCTCGTCAGCCACATACAGAGAGCTTCTGACTGATGAGTGTGGTTGTCCTGTGTGAAACAATTTGCTATGTTTCACACCTTCTACTTCTCTACAGACCTTTCTGTTCTTCTATTGGAACTGAGAGTCATTAAACATTTCCTACTGAATTTATGTACAAACAAACATGCAAATAGACAAAGAGAATACAATAACTGATAGCTCACTCTCTCTGTTTGCATGTGTGTTTGTTTCTCAGTACAGGAATCAAATCAAAGCTCTGGCATATCCTAGGCAAGTGTTCTGTCCCTGACCCATACCCCTGGTACTTCAGCTGGACTCTAGGTTTTTACTTATCGATAAAGGACGTGGAGATTTTAATTTTTTTTATTTTTTTGCTTCTACTTTCATTTTGAAGTTTTATTAGGATGTTCTGATTTTATTTTACATACAACTCAATATGAATTTTTCACTTTTTCTCTCATAGTTTACCTACAAATTTTGTTAGTGTGCTTTTAATATATGCACACATGTGCATGCATATGTGTGTGTGAATGCATGTGCAGTTGTGCTTGCTTATGAGACTAAACACAAGACAAGAAAGAGGCTGAGAGTCATTTTCCATCACTGTCTTGGCTGTTTTTCATTGAGGTCTCTCCCTGATTGTGGGGCTACTATCTTTTCTCATGCAGAAAGCACCAATCTGAGATAGATATACTCCAGTCCTTTCCCTACACTTTGAGCTGGTACAGATATTTTCAAGGATGTTTGACTTGTTATTCGGGTGCCATGATTCACATTTCCTGTCCTCATGATTGTTGACCAAGAACTCTTAAGCACTAGTCCCCTTTCCATCCCATTTTATTATAATTTTATTACTTCTCAGATGATGAGAGATCATGGGATACTATAATTCCACAAAATTATTTCCTGAGAAAAATGCCAAGAAATTTTTAATTTAAATGCCCACTATATTAAATTTTTGTTCATGGGGTATGGGTTTATTTACATATTTGAAAAATAGTAAGTTTATTTTTTCTTGCAACTCTGATAATATATCAGATGATTTCACATCTAATCCAAGAAAATTAGTATATATTGGCATTCCAACCTTCTAATGTGCTGAGATTTTTTTTCAAAAGTTATTTTCTGGAATTATTGCTCATGTCATTTAAAACCATGGTATAAAATTATACTGTTTTGAAGACCTGCCAATCTTGATATATATGGATAGTTTTCTCCCAATTACTACATATGGTTTTAGTCAAATCTTATCTTGAGAGGTGTGCTTATGTGCTAGGTAATGAAGATGAATGGCACAAAGTATTTAAAGGAAATTTTCTTTTTGCCGTAGATCAATTTGATATCAACACTAAAGTTTCTTCTAAGCACAAGTTAAGATTATTTTAATTTTACTTTTATCAGATTGCTATATTTTAGACTTCGTTGGAAGTATGAGTTCTTTGGGAACACTAGGGTTTCTCTCTGTAGAGAAAACAATTCCTAAAAAAATCTTAAAATTGCCGGGCGGTGGTGGCGCACGCCTTTAATCCCAGCACTCGGGAGGCAGAGGCAGGAGGATCTCTGAGTTCGAGGCCAGCCTGGTCTACAAGAGCTAGTTCCAGGACAGGCTCTAGAAACTACAGGGAAACCCTGTCTCGAAAAACCAAAAAAAAAAAAAAAAAAAAAAAAAAAAAAAAAAAAAAAAAAAAAATCTTAAAATTAACATAAGCATGATAGGGCTGAATTTCAGAACTATTGTGGGGCATTGACTCCTGTATACAGTCCATTATTTCTGTATCTAATTGAAATATTCTATATTTATTCTTGTGTCCTCTTTTATTCCAAATATTTGCAATATAGGTATTTTGTCTCATAGGGTCTAAGATTTTCAAACGAGAAGTGTTATGTGCTTACAAGTTGTATCTCAAGAGTATATTTGGTACAAGATGTCTTAGCTGTAAAAGAAGTGATCTTCTTGCAAATGACCCTAGTATTGCTCCCAGCACTCACATGGCAGTTCATGAACATTTGTAATTCGGGTTCTGGGCATCCCAAGATCCTCTTATGGCCTGGTTACTATTGCATGCACATGGTGCATATATGTATGTGCAGTTCAAATACATGTTCACATAGAATAAAAATAAATGAGTAATTTAAATATACACAAATAAGTAAGCATAGCTCAATTATAATGAAATGCTATTAAAAAACAAAGACTATATCATGTATTTATGGGCCACAGATATATACAAATTTCTAAATTTGATAAATTCTCAACTATTAGATTTCTGATAGAAAGACTACTTGAAATCCAAAGTTGCCCTTCATATACCTTACTCTCAGTCATACATAAAAGTACCTACGTGAAAAAAAGTGGGCATATGTGTTTTGCCAAATGAAATAAGTTTGAATGTAATTTCCGAAAAAAAAATTTACATTGCTCCCAAGAGAAGTTTAGTGAGAAAAGCATCATTACAGAGCCATGGAAATGACAAAAATCTGTCTTAAATAAGGTGCACATTAGCTACCAAAGTTCAGGAAAAATTATGTGGGCTGGAAAATTACTCAGCTGTAAATCTGTAACTGCTATAATAGTAAAGGAAGAATGGCACATTTTTAAAGCTCTGCGTTCAGAAGGAGATTACAATCCACAGGATGTAGCCACTAAAGCAGGAGTGGTACATGATCAAGCTGGTCTTCTAAACTATTATGTGCCAATGACTCCTGTGAACATTCTATCAATGCTGCATCTAAATAAAATGATGTAAACACACACACAAATGAATGTACGCATTTTTACCTCCATGATTTTTTCAAAACATTTGAGAGACAGATATTTTGCCTCATGGTGGCAAAGTTTTCAAATGAAAGGAATTATGAACTTTCAAATTGTATTGAGTAAGCAAAGCAATATATTTTCAAATATTCCCAGGATATTCAAATGTTTCAGTTTTTGATATTATGGTGCAAACGTTCTTATTTATAAATGGATATATAGATAGATAGATAGATAGATAGATAGATAGATAGATAGATAGCACTAGCATTGACAACACAGATCTTTCTCAAGCTACTTTTTGTATAAATTTTTCTTAATTATCCCATCAATGAAATAATTGTTTTTGGAAACAATGACATAATAAAAGTTTGAATAATGTTAAAGAGAGTCTTTTTTTTTTTTCTCATGGTTTATTTTTTTTATATTTAAAAATTTCCATCTCCTTCCCTCCTCCTCCCCCCTCCCTCCCCTCCTTCTCCCCTTTCTCTCCCCTCCTTCTCCCCCTTCCCTCCCCTCCCCTCCACCCATACCTCCCCTCCCTCCCTCTCAAGGCCAAGGAGCCATCAGGGTTCCCCACTCTATGCTAAGACCAAGGTCCTCCCAACTCCCCCCAGGTCCAGGAAGGTGATCGACCAAGCAATGTGAATATGTATGATTAATACTAAAGAAAAGAAATAATAACTTGTACAATAATTTAAAGGCAAATTATTAAATTTCCTATAGGTTTGTAAATATTTCAATAACTAAAAATCTGTTTAATAATACATCTGTAATATAAAATTATGAATTTTTTTCCTAGAAAGATCAATATGATCATATTGTACTAAATATATTGTCCCCCAAGATTATGAAAGATTACAAAACTGGTAAGAAAGCCAGACCTGGGACAGTATGGGCAGATATGTGTTCATCATGTGATAGCCGAAAGGAGAAAAAGAGTACTCTATGCACACAAAAGACGGCAAGAAATGTGAATTAGAGTGAACGGGAAGGAAAACATAAGCATATGGGAGAAAAATGGAGAGATGAGGGAAACAGAAAAGATTATAAAGCAAAGTAAAAAAATATACAAGTAATTCATACATCACCATTACTGCCTCCAATACTTGTAAGAACTATGCCATTCCCTGATTAGGCTATTTTAAACCCAGTGAAATAAAGAGAGTAATTACTTGAGATGAAGACCTAAAACACATTTCTACATGCCCTTCAACTGACAGAATGGATACCTAGCCTAATATAAAAGGATAATCTAGACAACGATTCCTCCTTGTTTTGGATTTTTAACTATTATCAGGCCACTTCCTTACCTTTGCCCACATGACATGGTTTCTAATACTTTTTAGATGCTGTGTGCCTCCTCCAATCTCAGCTCTTGTTGCATCAGCTCTCTTGCTGAACACAGCAACATCATTGTCCAGTCTTTCCTGAAATCAGAAAGGCTTATTCGTGATTGGCTTTCTCTTCCCTTTTCAACCAGCAGATGTTCACTAACTGCTCATCCTTGACATTCATCCCTCCTACTCTCAAATAGCTGGACCCATTTTGTTACGACTTCTCCCTCAGGTGCCAATGCCACATTTCCCCAAACCTTTGCACATTGGACTCCATTCTCTTGCACCCATACGTTGATATTTTTTTGCCTTCTCTGTAAATGTGAATAGTTTCTATCATGCAACTCGAGTGACCTAAGAAGAAAACTATTATACTCCTTTGCTTTGTATAAGCACAAGATTATTTTATCCTGCACAAAATATTTTGATGAAATCAGTGTGATCCTGTTAAAGATAAAGCCTAAAAAAATAAATCCACTCTGATATAGTATGGCAAATAAACTCCTAAAGGTGAGAGTAGCTGAAACTTTCCTAACCTTTAGTAAAGTATGTAATTGGGGATGATTAAGGGATTTGAGACAAGCTATAAAAAACTGACCAAGACCACAAGCAGTAATGTTGATCTCCAGGCATTCTAGAATGATGTACAGATTTTCTTCTTTTACTTCGAAACATACTTATTTACTGAGAGGTATGAGATATTTAGATTAAAATTCTGTGTTTTAATCTCCCAGGCTTTGCTTTCTCAAAGAGACTAAGTTGTTTACCACAGTGTTGTGAGTGATACTCTCTGAACAATCTCTTTAAACACGAAATCCATGAGGGTCTCATTCCCAGCACTACAAAGATGTAAGTGAAATCAAAGATTCTCTCATATTTTTGATGCAGTATAAGCTGTGTTAACCAATACCCAAGAGAAATCTCATAAGTTCAGTTGCTCTAGTGCATGTTTCAGCAATGAGATATAACTGGTATTAATTTAATGTAAAATAAAAGTTAGTAAAATGTCAGAAGATGTATAATGTCAAGGTATTTTCAGCTTGCTATGACAATAATGTCTCTAGAAACATGATTTGAAAATAAGGAATCACAGTGGATTTTGGTCTCCCTTATGCTCTCTGCAATTTGACAAGAGAAGCCAAAAGAAGCTGAAGTTGCTTTTGGTCACAAAAGTGGCAATGATAATTTGATGTCATGTTTATAGGACTCCTCTTTCACTTTGTCATGTTGACTCACTTACAAATATTGATTTCAGCGATCACTGGGGGAAATCTACCCTTTAAAAATACTTTTGAAGACAGCGTGTGCACATCCCGAATGTTTCCCAGCTACCAAACTTCCAGGTATTAGTTTTATTTTTCCAAAGAAGACATTTCAATAGTTATAGGAAAAGAATCACTGTTTACCAGATGAGGGCGGCAGAGGGACATGATTCAGGCAAAAGAAGGGTCATGTTGGGTTGTCAATAAAATCCAGCATCAGATGTAAGTGAAGATAGATTCTAGGCTTTCTTGGGGTGGAAACCCCCAGTCCTCCTCCCCCTTTCCACTGTCACTGCATTATCCTGCCGTTTTGTTTACAATATACAATAGTTTTTTATATGTCATATAAAGGTCCACCCACGTATTCCATTCCTGTAGATACCCTTTTATAACAAATGTATAGCCTGTATACATTCGGAAACAACCACTTACACTCTTTGATTTATGTGTTGCAAATAATGTATTCTTGTACAGGTGCCATGAGTTAGGTGGTATGTGTGAAAGTAGTAATTGAAGAGCAAAAGAGATTATAGTTTTAAAAACCCATTCAAATCATTTGATCCCCAAATACATTTTAGTTTTAATAAAAGAACCTCAGCTGTATTCAAAATGACTTCATTCTGGGAAGAAAAAGGTTAATATTAAAATAAAGATTTTTAGCACAAATTTAACTCAAGTATTTTCCAAACAGCTGATATCCCCTCAGTTTTTCCAGTTTTAAGTTGTATAATATTTATAATCCCATCTGCTTTAGTTGATTTGATCATCTATCTTAAAATATGACAGTATCACCATTAGTAGTAGTATTTGCCATTTTATTGTTAATTGATTTGTGAGTCATATGCCACATTATTTTTAAAATGTTTTGCTTCTACATATCTCCTCTTATCTATTCCTTAAGCAAATCTAAGTCTCTAAGATCATGCCCATATTAAGTATAAGTTAATGTGTCTCAAGTTTATCGAAGTCTTATTTTATATAGCTCCATGAAGAATTTTGTAATTTTGTATGCTATACTTTATCACTTTATTATATTGTATTACTTTTATTTTATTATTAAAATAAGTTTCTGTATTTCAGAATCTGTAAAAGCATACTACTAATGTTTTAAAATTATTCTTATTCAAATTTTACTGTATATATCTCACCACTTATTAATTTGTTTTAGCTAAATTGTAACTCAATGCTATTATAAACTATTAGATAAAAGTCCTGAAAGTGATACTAAAGTTGTTTACTTGCCAATATTTACTTCCCTTTTCCTATAACAGTAATACATAAAAAATAAATTCGTTTAGAGAAATGTTTAAAATACTAACAGTTCCGGACTTTCTTGCCATTGAGACTAATTGAAGGATCCAGTAGTATCCTGCATGGCCTGCCTTAAAGGATGGGGTGCAAGTGGAAGACACTCATATAGCTTGCGGAATACTAGACAGGCATCTCTCATCTCTTGCATAGGTATCTCTGCCAATAGAACAGTAATACTCAGGCTGTTTCGATTCCACTGCACAACAAAGGGTGACCTGAATCATGCCACAGCTAGTCTATGATGGACACATGAAAGGAATGAGAACAAGCCTGGTTACATTTGGACTTGTTCTCTCTCTTGTCGCCTAGCCTATCCTCTTATAACTGGAAGAATACTTATATAGACATGAAGTAAAAACAAATGGGAGTGAGACAGCTAGATGAGTCTGAAGTTCAAAGAAAGAGGAAAATAAAATTCTGGTGTTTATCAACATAGTGTTTGTTATTCAACAGAGAAACTTTATTAGAAAAGGCAATGGAGTGAAGAGTCAGCAGACGACCATGCTCATAACTGACAAAATTTAGAGCAAGTCGCTGTTGTGACAGACAGGGTGAACAGCTAGATGAAACAGTGGATGAATCTTCTTACAAAGCACATGTATACCACTGTCCAGTACAAGGAAAGCTAGTTGACAGAAATGAAACATTCAGAAAAGCAGAGAAAAAGTTGTGGTGATTGTGTGTGTGTGTGTGTGTGTGTGTGTGTGTGTGTGTGTGTGTGTTTGAATATTAATTACTACCTCATATTATAGAATTAGTTGCATAACTGTCTACTGATACTAAATCCTATAACATTATTATACTAAATAATGCTGTGTTTGCACATAAACTACATGCATCCTCCCAACTACATTAACTCACCTCTGTTACTAACAATAATAAATACAATATAAATCATATGCAAATAACTCTTGCACTGTGTTATCTAGGGAATAAGACAAGAAAATAGGCCTGAATATATACACTACACTGTTGTCTGAGGTTTTTGTCCCAACAGGCCCCCACGTCACTAAGTCCCAAAGAAATCACACAGAATTCTACATTAGTTATAAACTGATTGGCCCATTAGCTCTGGATTTTTAATAACTTCTATAACTTATGTTAGCCAATTATTCTTGTCTATGTTAGCCACTTGGCTTGGTACCTTTGTCGGTGAGGCAGTCACATCTTGGTTGCTCTGTGGCTAGATCAGGATTACAGAATCAGCATTCCTCTTCCCAGAATTCTCCTGTTCTCATTGACCCACCTCTACTTCATGTCTGGTTGTCCCACGTATACTTCCTGCCTGGCTACTTTGAATCTGCTGAAGGAGAAAGTGAGAAATGGTCTTAAATCATGGGCACAGGAGAGGACATTGTGAACAAGACACTGATAGGATAGGCACCGAGACTGATGCTAAAAATGGGGCCTCATAAATTTGAATAGCTTCTGTATAGAAATGACCACTGTCCTTCCCAGGGTCTGCCTGTAGAATGGGACCAAACCTTAACCAACTATGCATCCGTAAAGGATTAGTATCTAGAATATATAAAGAACTAAAAATGCTGAACCCCAAGAGAAAAATGCCTCAACTAAAAATGGGTTAAGAGCTAACCAAGGAGTTCTCAAATGATGAATCACCTATGACTGAAAAACATACAAAAATATACGATAACTTACTAAGCCTGGGGAATGCTATTTAAAACTATTCTATATTTCATCTTACACAAGATGAATAAAATAGCCAAGATCAATAAAACAAATGACAGCACACCCTGGCAAGTTTACAAGGAAATGGCAAAACCTTTTATTGCTGGTGGGGAAGAAAACTGGTATAAGCACCCTGGAAATCTGTGGGGAAGTTCCTCAAGAAGCTGAGAAAATATCTACCTCAAAATTCAGTTACGCCATTCTTAAACATATATCAAAAACATTTATATCTTATTTGATATGTAATGTCTCATCCACGTGCATCACTGTACTGTTCATAATAGCCAGAATTGGCAACATCCTATATATCCATCAATTGATGCATGTAATGAAAATATAAAACTATTATAAAATGGAATATTATCCAGCTGTTAAGAAAAATGAAAATTTTAGGTAAGTTGATGGAGCAATAAAAACCATCCTGAGATAACTCAGACCAAAGCTAAACAACAAAAAGCAAATACCGTGTGTTTATTTCTTATCCACGGATGTTAATTTTTATGCTTTCAATATGTGGGCTAAAATTCAGTGTTTTATTAAATGTGTGATTTGGCTATTTTATAGACATAAGAGCATATATAAGTACTGAATTTAGACTACCGTAATCCTCATTATCTTCTTTGACTCCTATTATATGACCAACTAACCCTCAAGTCCCTTTACCACATCCATGCTGGATTATTGTAGGTGTGGGACTCAGTGAGTATAGCCATCTATATGAACATCATTGGTTTGGAACCATCCACTCTTTCCTGATGAATTCTTCAGTGAGTGTACAGTTAAAGACAATATTTATTTGTCCCACAGTATCCATGAATAGCTCATAATTCATCATGGAGGAATAAAGCCTTATTTGTCTTTTTTATGATTACCTCTTGGCAGACTTAGTCTTACCCAGGTCTAGTGCAGGCAGTTACTTTGCCTGTCAGAACATGGTTGTATTTGCTAGATAATGCCCACGTGATAACATTTTATAGCAACTCTCTGTCTTCCAGATCTTATATTTTTCATTCATCATTTTTAATTATTCCATGACCCTTAAATGGGGTGCTATGAGTGTTATATCTAGTGATGAACATCAGACTTCCATGTATATTCAGCACTTTCAGTGTACATCCATGTGTTCACTGAAAAGAGATGTTTCTCTAAGTAAGACTGAGAGTAATATTTAACCTAGAGTCATAAATATAAGTATTTAGAAGGTAGTTTGGTGGCACGTATTTAAATAAACAAAAAGAATAAGTCTCCTTTTAGGACCTAAGATATCCTTAGCCATGGAGTTTTAAATTAAGTTTACAGTTCCAACATGAATTTCCTCTTCTTGAGCAGAAATGATGATGTCTTGCTTGCACTATAATAGTTCTACTACTGCATCAATAGATACATTACGCCTGGCAGGCTGGTTTTGTAGTTCTTAGGGGTGTCATTTTGTAAGACCATTGATATCTTTTTCTCCCCAAAAAACATATATTGAATTTTTTATCACTATGAAAGCTAAGTAGCAGGACGGAAGTTTCCAGATAAGTTCAATTTTTATTTCATTTTTATGTATCACTACCCAAATTGTGTGGTGTCTTCAGAAATCTTGTTTTATCAAATAGTTTTCAATGGGAACTCAAGAGGAATGGCAGAAGCCTGGTTTGCTGGGGAGCTTCTGATGCCTTCCTGATCAACAACTGACATGAAGGTATCCCACCTATGGAACTGGAATTTTTTGGTTACTAACTCCTGACTGTTAGGTTCAACATTACTCAAACTTTGTAAGATATATATATATATATATATATATATATATATATATATATATATATATATATCGATCGAACTCTAATCCTGTGGTTGGATTGCAATGTAGTAGATTCCCACGTGACGTTGGCATACACTCTCTGTCTTGATAGACTTTCTCTGTCCTCTGGTTGATTTCATTATACCACTCGCAATCATTGTTTGACAACCTTCAACATTCTCTGATTTGCAATTTGCTTTGCAGAAAAGTGCTCTTCCAGAAACTGTGTCTGTCTTCTTCATTGGAGAAACATAAGGCAATAAATAGCATGGGCCATCAAACAAACCAAGTAATCTGCAGTTAGTCATTGCAAAGCAGAATGAATTGATGAAAACATGTATTAAACAATCAGATGAAGATAACTGAAGTTTTAAAAATACAATTCAGTGTGTAAAGAAAAGTAAACAAAGTAAGGAAATATGTATTTTAATTAGTTGAAGATACACAAAAGTAAAGGCCATGAGAAATGTTAGGCAAAACATATTGAACTCATTGTCTCAAAGAGAAGGAAATGCTATGATATACACAGTAACAAGTCCCAAAGGATAAAATGTCAGTCATTAAACCTATGTTCATAATTTTTATACACAATAAGTAATTCAGTGCATTCTGAAAGATCCCAAAACAAGAATTCTAGGATGATTTATAAAATAAAATTCAACTTTGCAGTCTATTAAAATATGAATTCTGAATAAAATTGTTGTGGTGGCAATGATGATCTATTATTTCCTTTGAAGGAAACAAAGACATTTAAAATCCAAAAGGTATTGCTAAGATAAAGCTGAGCCTATGAGTGTTTGGAAGGAGTATGAAATCAGATAGAGATACAGAAGGCAGTATAAATCATGTTTAGAACAGTCTTCTAGAGAAAGTGGGGCATGACTAACATCTGCAAACCCAACAGAGTTCATGCAGTTTAAGAAGCAACTCATATATATGCTAAATATGATATGTCAATATTTCAGAAATATAAACACATGATTAGTTATAAAACTTTATTTTTATTTAGATTCTCTTGTGCATCTGACTTAATTATTTATCAAATTGGGATAAAGACAATAGAGATTATAGTGTATTACATTAATATGGGTATTTCATACTGAGTAGAAAGCTCCATTTTAAACCATAACTGTGATATTAGAATCTTTCAAAAAAACTGAAACAAACTTCATTATCGCATTGCTTAGGAAAAGCTACTTATACTGTTTCTTGATTCTACATCTGTTTCAAACTGACTTCTCATAAGTGTCACTGTGATAGGCACAATTGTCTGAAGCAAACTGAAGTACAGTGACACAGATTTTAGATACTTAAATTACTTCCAAATATAATTCTCAAGTAAAATTTTATACCAAAATATCTTCATTACATCTTCACTACTTATTGTAGCTGATGTATTTCAGAAAGAAAAACAACATAGATTTTGTTGATGTCATTGTTCAAGGATAGTGTCTCTTTGAACAAAACTCTTGTTTCCTTCCTCAGGTAGAAATTCATCTCAGTACATTATGATTTCTTGATTTTCTTCATTTTTTTTCTAGTGAAAAAGCATAACACTGAGTTAAAAGAAAATTTTAACTAACTCTTCAGCTAATCAGCACTTGAATTTCTTTGCTCAATAGGAAAATGGGATTCAACTCAACCACATCCTATTATCTTTAGAGCTGAGTGAAATAACAGTATATAAGAGCAAACAGGGATAAAGGAATGTAAACCTATGTGTTGTCTACTTTGAAGGCAGTGGAAGGAGAGCCTTAGCTATAGAATGTACAAATATGCTCAACTAGGAAATAGATAACACTAATAACTCAATATAGAATTAATCCTGACATTGCTTTTTCAAAATCAAGAGAATCAATTAAAAGTTCTAAATACTACATTGCTCTAGATTGTACATTGAATATATAATATAGTTAAATGAAATATAATAAAAATGTAAGAAGTACCTATTCACAAGATGTTGTTTTCTTTGTTAAAAGAAACTTTGTATTTTCTCTTTTAAAAGGTCTTACAAAATCATCATTAAATTTAATTTAGAATCTCTAAGGGGAGGTTTAATCACCAGAAAAAAATATTTTATTAAAAAATTTCCCAGTTAGATCCAAATATGTTTTAGTTAAATATTTCTATAATTTGTAATAAAACATCTTTTTCCTTTTTTCTTTTGAAAGTCAAAACTTTCATCCTTGCCAAAGCTATTGTAATCTACTATTAATCTATTTCCCGTAGAGATGTAGATCTAACCCCTGGAGTCAGCTCAATTAAGTCTTAGTGTGAGTTAATTCCTATTTATTGTCATTTTCTACCCTACTGCTATGATTGATTTTAGCTCACTTATAATTTGAATAGATAATTTGATTATTTTTCTAATCTAATAGACAGACATAAAAAAATTAAAGGTCTCCATTGAAATCTTATTAATCATAGGTTTTGATCTTGGCACCAAGATGCTGAATCTAACCAGGTTATTAGTTATCTGAGTTTTTCAAAAGAAGTTAGATATTTTTATTCACTTCATAAATCAGTTTTCAATTATTGATGTAACTTGAAACATATTTTTTTTCTCCTACAGTTGATATGTTTCATTAAAATTTATATTAAACCTATCTGGTACTCTTTATACCTGTTAATATTTTAATTTCTAAACCTTGTCTCTTCTTTTACAGGTTCATATCTGAAGTTATGAAAATATTAGAACATATTTTAAAAATTGCATCTAATTTTAAAATTAACATTGTTTTTTCAAAGATGTAGCTTTACATATATTTTATATTCACATAATTTCTCTCTCACACACAGCTTAAATATACATACCTAATTTAATCAATTCTACTGATAGCTTAGAAAAAATATTTAAAATTATTATAACATAATTACATATAATTTATAATACAATAATAATAAATAATATAACATGTTTCAAAACAAATAGTTATACATCAAGCAAAAGAACTCAAGTATGACATTTTAAGTCATTGCTCTTTATAAGGGTTTACTTTCTATAAATCAAGAAAAGTTCTTTGGATACAACAATTTTTTGAACTTTTAAAAATAAATATCCAGACCAATGCATAAAGTGATTTGTCTTCAGTGCTACATTAGTAACCTTCTTAGAAGTAATACACATATTAAGATAATGGTGGTCAAAGTATATCCCCAACTTCCAGTTTGTGAATGGCTTTTGATTAATAATATATGGCCAATGACATGCTCAACTTTCAAACTTGCTTGAAGGTACTCATCACTATCAGTATTGGGTCTTTAGTGATCATCTCCTCACCATAGCAAAAGAAGAAGGACATTTCCTAGATTGTGTATTTACTTACATTTAACTTTGTGATAGTTACTTCTTGTTGCAATGACAACCTGGCAGAAGAAACAAATGAAGGAGAATTTGGTGTGGTGACAGTTTCTCTGACACGTACCCTCATCACAGCTGCTCCACCATGGCGGGTCATCTCACAGTGGCTGAGTAGGAAGCAGAGAGCATGAGGCACATCCAGAACTGGTCGTAACAAATAGTGACTCCTCCGGAGACCCACTTCTGCCAGTCAAGACAAATGCTCGACATGCTCCCCTACTTTCAAATACTGATAGAAGCTAGGAAATGAAATTGGAAATTTTGTATTCAGACCAGAGCAAACATTAACCCAGGGTCCTTATCAAACAAAGACTATTTCTTATAGTTTCTGTCAGAGACAGGACAGCCAATGCTTTGTTCGTTGTAATCATCACAGGTAATTATAAAAGTTATCACAGTTTAGTATAAATGTTAAGAAGAGGACCAGATATGCATATTAATGAATTAGACTTGCTAACAAAGTATATTTGAGGACCTGAAAACACAATCAGACAAGAAACAACCTACTAGCCTTTCAGTATCTGAAGATGTCAACAGAATCTCTTGGAACCCTCAGTCAAACTTAGCAATAATTCATTTTAGAGCCTTGAACTCAGGCATATAAAATTAATGAGAGTTCATGGATTTTTCAATTAATCTCTGTCTTCTTTTTCATTGATAGAGTAAAATATCTTTGATAGAGTAAAAAGTTCTTGCATGAATATGGGTTGACTCAAACAAGATATCAAACCATGACTTTAACATTCACTTGGTATTTTATAGATATAATCTTGAAAATATTAAGTTAAAATATCAAATAAAGCTTCAAGAAAGGCTTTGCATTGATAATTTTCAAGGTATATGTTTTCCATTCATGGAAACTCAGTGATAAGGAAAAAGAAAGACAAAGAAGCATTAAGTAAATATACCTAAACCCATAATTATCATCTCAAAAAGTTCAGTCAAACAGCAGTTTGAAGATGGCAATCTAAATAATTTCACTCAAGTATAAACTCAATATTACCTATTTTAAACTGACACTCAGATGATATTGCAGGCCGGCAGCAGGGACAAATGAAGAGATCAGTTTGTAGTTATGGGATTTCGACCACAAACCAGGCTCCTAGAAACAAAGGATGGAAGGGACAAATGACCAAAATAAAACTGCGTGAAAGCAGTTTTCAGAGGAATAGATTCCAGGAGGGCAAACATGGGAAAGAGGTTCGGGTAAAGAGGAAGTAGTAATTTTCTTTAGAGGGAGATGTCAACTGAGCACTCAGGTGAAGGGGAAAAGGGGGGGTTTGAAAGCCAGTTTGAACATCAAGTTATAACAGTAACATATAAAGGGGCTAGAAGTCTTCTCTATGTTCTTGTAACATTTAGCAAAAATCTAGACAAATCACAAAACAATATTTTTATTGAAAATAGATTTTTTTCATACAATATTTTCTGAATATGGACTCCTTTCCCCAAACCTCTTCAAGACTCCCTTCACTTCCCTATTGACCCAAATCCACACCTGCTTTTCTCACACTCATTAAAATTAAAGAAGATATCTAGAACAATTGCTACTAATAATAATATCAAATAAACAAACAGAATAGCACAAACCAAGCAAATGAACAGGAAAAAAGACCCAAAGAAAACACACACACACACACACACACACACACACAAAGGCACTGGAGATGCACATACTTTTACACAGAGAAACCCCATAAAACAAAATCAGAAACAATAATATATAAGTAAAAAATCTGTATAGTAAAAAAATAAAAATTAAAAATAATTTTTAAAAACACCCAAACAAAGCATGGTATAACAACAAACCTGGAAAAACATTGATCTTGTTTTGTTTTGGCCATCTACGCTGGTTCTAGGGTCTCCCCTTAACTGTGGTTTGTCTAACCAGTGAGACTCTATTTGAGAAAATTCATTTTTTGTGAGTTGTTATCACAAAAATTGGAGATACCTTCCAGGTTAAGGATGGATTCTTGTGTTCACTTCCCCTCTCAGCTAAAGGACCCCACATAGGTTCCAGGACCAGTACCTCCTGCCACAGTCTCTATGAGTTCATATGGTGTGTCAGCCCTGTTGTGTCTAGAAGGCCTTGTTTCCTTGCTACCCTCCATTTCCACTGGCTTTTCAATCTTTTTTCTTCTACATAAGCATGGTTTCTGAGACCTGAGTAGAGAGATTTGATGGGGACATTGTTGACTGATGTTTCCGTCCCTCCCGGTGCCACATCCATTTAGTCATGAATAAACAAACAGAGGTCTACATTAATCATAAACTTGCAGCCTAGTAGCTCATGCTTCTTATTAATTAATTTTTACATCTTACATTAACCCATTTTCTTGTCTGTGTTAGCCACATGGCTTGGTACCTTTTTTGGTGAGGCAGTCACATCTTTCGTCCTCTCCTTCTGGGTGATGACTGCAGACTGAGTCCTCTTCCCAGAATTCCTCTGTCCTCATTGCCCTGCCTCCACTTCCTGCCTGGCTACTGGCCAGTCATCATTTTCTTTTATTTTTAAAATATTTTAAAAATTTCCATCTCCTCCCCTCCTCTTCCCCCTTCCGTCCCCTCCCTTCCACCCATACCCCCATTCCTTTCCTCTCCAGGCCAAAGAGCCAACAGGGTTCCCTACCCTATGTTAAGTCCAAGGTCCTCCCAACTCCCCCCAGGTCCAGGAAGGTGCTCAGCCAAACTGACAAGGCTCACACAGAGCCCGTCCATGCTGTAGAGTCCAAGCCCATCGCCACTGCCCTTGGTTTCTCAGTCAGCCTCCACCGTCAGCCACACCATCAGCCACATTCAGAGAGTCCGGTTTCGTTGCATGTTCCATCAGTCCCATTCCAAGTGGTCTTGGTGATCTCCCGTTAGTTCTGTCCCACCTTCTCAGTGGGTGAACGCACCCCTCATGGTCCTGACTTTCTTTCTCATGTTCTCCCTCTTTCTCCTCCTCATCAGGACCTTGGGAGCTCAGTCCGGTGCTCCAATGTGGGGCTCTGTCTCTATGTCTATCCATCGCCAGGTGAAGGTTCTATGGTGATATACAAGATATTCATGAGTATGGTTAAAGGATCTGGCCTTTTCCGGCTTCCTCTCCTCAGCTGCCCAAGGACCTAGCTGGGGGCATTTCCATGGATACCTGGGAACCCCTCTAGAGTCAAGTCTCTTGACAGCCCTAATATGGCTCCCTTAATTAAGATATATGCTTCCCTGCTCCCATATCCATCCTTCTATATCCCAAGCATCCCCATCCTCCCCTTCACGCTTTTTTCTCCCCATCTCCTCTTGTCCCCATCCCACCCCACCCCCAAGTTTCCAATTTTTGCCCGGCAATCTTGTCTGCTTCCAGTATCCAGGAGGATAACTATATGTTTTTCTTTGGATTCACCTTCTTATTATCTTCTCAAGGATCACGAATTATAGGTTGTCCTTTTACACTTTCTAGTCTTCCGGCTGGGGCTAGTCTCCCTGGCTACTGCCTCCATCTTCCGACCCCACCCAGCTTGCACCCAGAAAAGCCGTCCCTTCTTCCTCCCCTCTTTGGGTTCATAACATATCCAGCTCAGCCCGATCAGGGCGCTGTGACTGCATAGGGAGTACAGCCAGCGGGCAGGAGTTTCTTTGTTTCAATAGCCTGCCTGCAGCAAGGCAGGCCCTCTCCAGAACTCCCTGGCCAGCAAAGACACTGGATATTAGGACCAGAAGACACATCTGGGAGGTGACTGACTTCCTGACCCCTCGGCAGCAGTCTCCGGAGCACAGCCACTCCCTGACCCAGTACACTATCATTTTCTTAAAATACAGTTGACAGGGTACCGAGCGATGTCCCACAGCAGAACATTCTTTTTTCTTTTTTTCTTTTCTTTTTTTTGGGGGGGGTTTCTCTGCAGCTTTTTTAGAGCCTGTCCTGGAACTAGCTCTTGTAGACCAAAAGAATGAGTATCCCAACGGTCCTCCCTCTCTCCACATTGTCCAGTTATGAGTTCCTTTGTTTCCATCTACTTCAGGATTATTTTTCTTTGATGATATCTGGGCTAGATACTTATATAGGAGTATAGCATAATATAATTAGTATATTAAATATAATATATATACTACAATACACAGTATAATATATTCTATAGTATATAGAATATAAAGAGTAAAGCAGATTATAATTTTATTGCTACATTCTTCTAGCAGAATTGTAGCATTTGATTTTCCTATGGGCCTCTGATCTTTCTAGTCTCAGGTTATTTGACACCTGACAATGTCATGGGTAGATTCCATCTCATAGAATAGTCCTTAATTCCAATCAGATAATTGTTGGTAACACTCGAAACTTATGTGCCACTATTGTACCCATGTATCTTGCAGACAAGTCACCACTTAAAACTGAGGTTTTGTAGCTGCATTGATGTTTACTTTTCGCCTTTGGTAGCAAGCAGTGTACCTTCCAGTACCATAAACACTAGTCAGTAGGAGTGAAGGCTTTAATTAGGCAGCTTGACTTCTCCATGTCCAGTGAGTTATATAGGTACCTTCAGCAATAAGGCATTTCCTTGGTTAGTGGAGAGTAAACAGTCACCTTGGCAAGCTGAGTTGTTTAGGGATTTCTATGTGACATGGGAAAATTTGACAATCCACTGCCCTATATGGAGCTCATACCAGAAAAGGAGTTTTCATTTGGCCACAAGAAATGTCTTATTGGGGATTTGCCTTTCTCATTGTTTGGTGGTTCCTATTTAGATTTAAAAAATGTTCTATGCCCTGAAGAGGAAAAACCCATCACAATAACTACATGTCAAAAGCAAAGATTACAACTAAAAGCATAATCAATGACAAAACTTTTCAGAAATAATTAATTAACATCTTTGACTATAGTCCAAATAAGTAAATTGTCATTTAAAGTAATCAGTAGAGGGGTCACAAAGACAACTCCTGTAAAAGCAGGACTTGAGTTTGAATCTCTAGAATCAGTGTATGGAACAAGTTTGGTTGAGCGCATCTGTAAGCCATAGGCAGTTGGACAGAGATGACTTCCAGGAAACCACTTATTAGCCAACTTTGTCAAAATAACTAGAGATTTTGCTTCTGCTTCAAAGAACTAATGCAGAGAGGAAGAAGACAGTGACCTACCTCATCTTCTGGTTTTCACATGTTTACACACTCTTAAACTCATACACATGCACACTGTGCATGTGCCTCACATAATGCACACCATGAACATAAGCAGCATCAACAAATCTTCAGTGGAAAGAATGGGAAAATTGGTTACTCTCCCAAATATTTCCCTTACTTAGGCATTGATCTCACAGCAATTGGAATATAGGTCACATTATGGAAAAATGTGCACAGAATGACTGATTTTACAATATGGGTTGGAGAATAAAATAGTGACTGTACAGAAAAAAAATTTGTGAGTACTTCATTTACTACATGATCAAGTATGGAATCTTCAATCATAAATATTAATTATATATCAAGCCATGAACATGATGAGGTGTAAATAGCATTTTACTGCTCTTGTCTTCCTTCCAGTGTGTTTATAAGAAAAACATCAGTTAATCCCAACCAGGGGTGCTCTACAAACTATATTGTCAAAACTCCTGAATACTGTCAAAGTGATCAAAAAATAAAGTTATTCTCAGAAATGGTCAAAACAATGAATCCTAAGGAGAGATGACAAATAAATGCTTTGTGGCATCCTTAATATAACCATGGGAAGGAAGAAAGAGGGTCCATAAGTGCAAATTTAAAATTCTGAATAAACTTTGAACTTGAGTTAACCAAAATACTTCTATTTAGTATAAATACCTTCCTACTCGTTAGAACAAATTTGAGATTCTAACATACATTGTTAAAAGGGGAAATGGGTACAGAAAACACAGAAACCATAAGTCATACATTTCCAGTAATTCTACACTTCTAAAACATTTCTTTTAAGGGTTGCATTTTGAAATGATTCTGGAAGAAAAAAATATGGTTGATGTGTATCTGCATTGCCACTCATGATTAAGCTCTGGTTTTGGAAAAAAATAACAGTATCACCTTTGTATTCCAAAAATCCTTCCCTGCCTCCAGTACTTTGTTCTCCAAGTTCTTCCTTCACTTGTATATAAAACTCTTTTCCACAAATCTGCTGTTCAGTTCTATCATTTCTATGACAGGTGACCTGGTTTTCAATGAGCTTTCAAAACATCCATTGTAGACAGATTAGTATTTGATTCTCATTCTGAAAGAGCAGCTGCCTAGTGTCCTGGAATTGAATTGGAAGCAATCACTGTAGCTTCTGGGTGAACAAGAAAGGAAAAAAAGAAAGAAAGAAAGAAAAGAAGATGGAGAAATTCATAAATTTCTGAAGATACAGGAAAGATTCAGATAGAGAAAAAAGCAATAATCACATAGTTTGTTTGACTTGATAAAATGAGTGATATCAAAATTAAATGTCACTAAGCAGGAAAATCTAAAAATATTTTTAGTTTTTTAAATTTTCATATAAACTTTGTAAGTTCTTAATTTTTTTGAAATAACATTGAAGAAAAAGTTAACATAGGAACATTATAACACTTGAGTTAAAATAAAGGATAAAGTAATGGTAACCCAAGTAACATATTACTAGATTAATGACACATACAGCTATAGCATATGAAAGACTAGCCCAGAGATCTGTGGTAGAACCACAGAAGACTGGGGAAATAAAGCAATGAAATGATTCCTGATTATGTTCTCCTATATTCATAGATTGGTGCCTAGTGCAGTCTTCATCAGAGATGCTGCCTCCGGCAACTAATGGATTGCTAAAGAGATCCACAGGTAAGTACTAGGCTCCCAGAGAGCCCGTGTTGCAGGTCTCTTTGGATCCCTCCCCTTGGAGCTCAGGGAATCTCACAGAAGAAAGATGGAGAAAATGAGGGAGTAAGAGGGATCAAAGACACTGGAACAGCATCACTTACAGAATCAACTATGTGGGTCTTACGGAGGTTCAGAGAAATTGATGTGGCAATTTTGGAGCCTGCATGGGTCTTAATTAGGTCCACTGCATATGTGTTATGGTTGTTGGATTGGTGTATTGAAAAGCTCCTGACAGTGGGAGTGAGGTTGTCTCTGACTCTTTTGTCAGTTCTTTGGACTCTTTTCCTCCTGTTGGGTCACCTCGCCCAGCCTTGATGTGAGGGTGTATGCCTGCTTTCTTGTGCCACGTTCTGTTGATGTCCTTGGAAGGCCTGCTTTTTCTAGGGAGAGAATGCATCTTTAAAAGAGAGGAGGTGGGGCCAACAGGGAAAATTAGAGAGAGGAGAATCTTCAGTGAAGATGTATTGTATGAGAGAAGAATAAATTAAAAAATAATTAAATAAATAAGTAAAATAAAATTATATAGAGAAAAATGTAAAAGTTAATATGTGTAGCTACATACATCTGGGTTTTGACAAAGGCATAGAAAACCTACATTACTGAAGAGTCTTTAACATGTTGTTGAGTCATAAGAAGAACACTAAAATGACATTCCTACTGCTGAGAGTACTTAGATGTTGACTGAAAAGTGGTCAAAGCTATGAATATGATGTTCAAAGATACAACTCTCCTAGAAAAAAACACTTATAAGATATTTTATATGCAAATAATGTTTGTATATGATTCCCAAAGTGCTATCAACAATAGCAAAATATAGACAGTGGATTACATAACATTAAGCATCTTTCACATAGCAAAGGAAACAAAAGGAGTTAAGAAACAATCTACAGAGGAAAATACTTGCAGTTAATTCAATAGAAAAAGAGCTAATATTAGGAAAATAGTATTAACTCAATGCAAAAAGAAGTAAATACAGAAATTAAAAATAGGGAAATGAAAATAAATTGACATTTTTTCAAAAATGTATATACACAACAAAACAGTTGTATAAAAGTTCTAAATATAAGTAACCAAGAAGATAATTAAAACCAATATCACAAGTTGGTAGCATCCACCCCAAATGAGTAGCTTACAAAGTTTCAAAATTAGCAAGCCCTGAAGGGAAGGTTGAAAAGGAGAATCTTACAATCTCCTGCCAAGTCTATCTAAAAACTAATATTAATGTTAATGTAAAAAAATCAACAAGATAAATAAAATAATTGTATCAAAGAAATGTCTCCATATATATATATATATATGTATATATATAAATATGCCAAGACCCAGAATCAGCTAAGATACTCATCATCAGATAAATAGAATAGTGTTCAACAATAAAAATAAAGAAAATGTTAATTTAAAGCAATATGTATGAAATAGATGTCATCTTAAAAGAAGAATAAAAACCTTAAATTCTCGCTCATATATAAAATTGAGACTAGGCCACATCAAAGTAGAGTAAAGCAATCATTCAAAAGAAGGCAAGTGCAATAGTGTGAGGTGAGGGTGGATTATAGACACCTAGACACTGTTTGAAGTAGTAACTAGTGTTGCTGATACACCAAAACAAGAAGAGTTAATGCAGGGTTCAAAAGCTAGCGACATATTTTAAAATATGTATAAAAATATGTAAGGAAGTATTCTTACATATCAGTGGTAAAACAAAAAAGAAATTTAAAAGAGAAAGTTACAGGTGAGTTTATTTTGGCTTATGGTTCCTTAGTAAAAGTCTGTTTAGACACACACACAAACGTATATAACCTCAGACATAGTAGTCAGTAACAAGTAACAAACTTTATTAAAATTCGTATGATGGTTGAAATGTTCTATGTTCTCCATAGTCTCTGGCATTGGAATGCTTAGAGTTAGTTGGTGGTTCTCTTTGAGAAATGATAGGAAGAGAGGCCTTTCTGGAGGAAGTAGTCACTGGAAAGAGGTGGGTAATATCTTAAACACCTGTGCCACATAGAGTTTGCTGACTCTGCTTCAAGCTTGTGGTTTAAGTTAGGAATTCACAAATGCTGATCTAGACATTATGTCTACCTGCTGCTGCCACATGTCCCTACCATGATAGTGATACATTCTCATCCTCTGGAAACCTAGCCCCAAGTAAACTGCTGTAGTTATGGTGTTTTATCATTAGTAGAAAAGTACCTAATTTAGAAGAGAGAGAGAGAGAGAGAGAGAGAGAGAGAGAGAGAGAGAGAGAGAGAGAGAGAGAGAGAGAGAGAGACAGCGACAGAGAGAGAGACAGAGACAGAGACAGAGAGACAGAGACAGAGACACTGAGAAACAGAAAGAGAGATAGAAATTGTTCCCACAGAATGGAAAAGATATCTAGAAATGAGATCCAGAAATCAAACTTTGTCACTGGGATGGGTGATATTTTTAAGAGTTTTGGGTAGGCTGTGAGGAGTTCTCTTCCCTTCACTGAAGACTGGTCAATTCAAGCAAAGGGGAGCTGAAAGGCTAACAGCCTCAGATAAAAATGTTCAGAAGTAGTTTTGAACATATCTCTTCAGCCTGGGCCAATGTGCCAGATGGGTCTTTGTTAGTGTGAGAAAAACCCCATCAGGACTTTATTTTCTGGATGGAAAGATGAGAAAAATACAAGAAGTTAGGCATTTTTAAAAAAATCATTTATCAGGTTCTTTCCTATATCTGCCTGTCTGTCTGTCTATCTCACTCCAGTCAGTGTTTTACTGGCATAGACAGAGAGAACACGTTCTTAAACAGAGGTATAGAGAGGCTATAAATTTTAAAACCTTTCTCAAGTAATGTTCTTCATCCAACAAGGTTGTGCCACTTCCCACAAAGGCTCCACAAACTGGGAACTGAGTGTCCAAACATTTGAAACTAAGAGTGATATTAATCATTAAAAGAACTACATTTCCCTCCTCGGCTATACCATTATGCACAAGCATTTAGTCCAGCTTCCAAAGTGCCCAGAGTTCATCACATTTCCATTAATACTGTTTAGAGGTACAAAGTCCAAAGTCAGTTTGAGACTCAAGGTAATTTTTAAATGGATATCAAGAGCTGAACTTAGATATTAGAAAATTTGAAACACAGGCAGAAAGAAGACCTTAGTTTAGAAGTACAGTCTCTACTGAAGGAGTTTGATGAATGACTTGTAATCAGCATTGCGGAGACCAAGACAGATGGCTTCCCGGCTAGCCAGTCTAACCAATCAGCAAGCTCTATATTCTACATCACACAATCTATGTTGGAGAGGCTCAATCCAGCTGCCAAATTGTCTGTAGTTCTTTGACAAAAGGTGGGTCCTTTTGAAACTCCCTCCTTCCATGCTAATGTGTTGATTGATTTTGCCATTGTAGAACTCCTGTTTATGCACCTATGTCTAGGATTGACGGTTTCCCACAGCCTTCCTGGTATTAAGGCTCTTAGAATCTTTCAACTTTCTCTTCCATACCATCCCCTGAGTCGTAGCAGTGGGAGCTATGATACAGATGTATCCACTTGAGCTGGTCTCCTCGTGATCCATGTCCAGTGTGGTTTGGTTGTGATCTTATTTTTTCTTTGATGATCAATAGGCAAGAAGTGTGTAGGATGCCTTGTCCCTTTACTTTCCACTGGGTTTATCACAAATAATATACAAAACATTTTCTCTCAGTGTGGTGGTGCTAGAATGTTCATGTGCTTTAAATACAGTTATGCACCACTTACACATCAGTGTACATTTTCTGACTTTCAGTTTTGTGCTCTGCTCAAAGCTTCTTTCCCATCATTCATTTAAGAGATATATATTAGAGAATATACACTTTCCCTTCATTCATATTTTGAAATCTCTAATATTCCGTATCATTTAGTTTACACTAATAAACAACATTCTCCATTAAACTAGAATCCTTCTTCTGAAATACCATTGCCTCATTTTATACGATTTACTTTTTATGGGTTATATCAATGACTTTCTGGCTATATGCAATTATTATGTAAATAATGCAATTATTTACAAGTGGTCACTTATAAATATTAAGATAATAATTATTAAGAAATTCTTCCAAGACAACTATTTTGTTAATTATTTATTATGACTTGGGATATTCACCATAAAGTAAATGCACAAAATGCATATTCTAGGCCTAATACCAGTCTGTTAAAAAGTATAAAATAATCAAAACAATGCTTGTGATATTTCCTATTTCCATCAGTGGAGAGTCCGACAAGTTTTCTGTCAATTTTGAATCCTGCTGTTCCTGGCAGGCTCACTTTTCATCATTTGATTCTTCCCAAGCAAAGGCCAAAAATTTGCATCTTGTGAAAGAAAATCTGTTTTTAAAAGGCTATTCGAAAATCCAGACCTTAAGAATGTATCTTTTAAAAGTTAGAAATCTTTTAGTTCAAATTTTCACTTATTCTACTTAGAAAAATAATTAACGGAGAAGCCAAGAAAATACTAAAGAATATATATATATATATATATATATATATATATGTATATATATATATATATATTTCCCCAAACACATCAGTTTTTTATACAAGAGCAAATGTGAAAGGTTCCTATGAACATACCAGGGAAAGGGTTGCTAGTGCTCAGGATAATGATTGTTCGTCTCACTGTTAGATAAGAAGCTTGCTTGGAGAGATTTATGTGCACTGTGCAGTTCGTAAGCATATGTAGCAATAACGCTGGCTAGCTTTCTTGCTGTGAACACTGCTAGAACTGAGAATTTTAGTGATCTCATCATAAATCCTCCCAACTGTTTAAATATCTAGTGGCAGTTATAAAAATGAAACTTATTCAGAAGGAAAATATAATGAGCTCTGCCTCCTCACACTCAATAAGCGCATCCATTTAGACTCACAACGTGTCCACCTATTTATAGCTATTGTTTTGTACGATGATCAGCTTATGCCTGGAATCAGAGAAGATCTTCAAGACATATATTTACCCATTTGTACCCACTGTAATGAAATTTGTATAAAACTGACTTATATTTTATGATGTCAAAACAATTTAAGGCATCATTTTCTTCACGTTTGGGAATCTCAAGAACTTTATTTTTCTTCACTTTTCTCGAGTTCTTATGGGCTGAAGCAAGGCAGGTGATCATTAAATTCCCATTAATTACATGATCTAAGAGTATTTTAACATATGAAATTACTTACAAGATAATGACTTCTGTCATGATTTAAAACAATAACTTTTTTTTTTTCGAGACAGGGTTTCTCTGCAGCTTTTTTAGAGCCTGTCCTGGAACTAGCTCTTGTAGACCAGGCTGGCCTCGAACTCACAGAGATCCGCCTGCCTCTGCCTCCTGAGTGCTGGGATTAAAGGCGTGCACCACCACCGCCCGGCAAACAATAACTTTTAAGAAATTTTTTTCATGAAAACTATTTAGTTAATTGTCTATTCATGATTACTTAGGATATTTGCCATAAAGTAAATACATGAACTGTATCTATTTTAAACCTAATGCCAGTCAGCTACAAAGTATAAATTTATAAATCAAAGCAGTCTTCTAAAAGTTATACAAACTCAGATTTGATTTTTCTGCCCTCTGCTTTCAACGTCATCGATGTTATAGAAATACATGTAAAAGTCAGTTCCAAGATTTATCGTCAAGGCAATTCATTCCTCAAAATTCTTCAGTGAGACTAGCAAAAGCATTATAGTCATGTAGGATTTCATTTTCTTGTCTAATAATAACCCAGTTACTTCTTTTTAGTTTGGTTAATGATAACCTGCAATGAGTTATCATACAGAGTATGATCTAACTATTTGTGTTTGATTCACACCAACAATGTTACAAATATAGAAGTTCATTAATATGTCTTCCAATGTTATTAATTAAAGCTTTCACATTTTGATAGCTCAAAAACTTGATCTGTTTTAATACAGTTTTAGATTGTTTAGAATTAAAGACATTTAAAAGAGGGACTGGAGAGGACTCCTGTTGGCCTGCCCATCTGTCCTGTACTGATATAATCTAGTAGAATGCATTATTCTTTGCAAATAATGGACAATTTTGGATCACCATGTTTAAACACTATCCACAGTTTCCTTGCCCTTTTTTTCTGCATCTCCCTAAGGTATTCCAGAATGCCACATTACATTTATTTTGCATATCTCCTTAAGAACCTCTAGCTGCAACATTTTCTTGGGCTTCCTTTGTTTTTGATAACCTTGAAGAATGTTGGTGAGGTGTTCCGTAGAATGTTCCACACTGGGATTTGTCTGAAGGTTTCCTCTTGATTAGTAGGGACTTGTGTGCTTCTTGGAGGAAATCTATTGTGAATTCCAAGGTCACTTATTAGTTTTATAACCATTATGAAAGGCATTTTTTGTTTGTTTCCTAAAGGTCTGTGATCCATTTTGAAATGATTTTTATGAAAATATAAGATATATAGGTGTATAAATGTGTGTGTATACCACATATACATATAGAGGGTAAACAGATCTAGATTACATGTAGACAGATTTATAGATACAAAGAGATATAGAGAAGTAATATTTATTTCTCCCAGTATGTATATGTAATTATTCCAAAGTAATTTGGTAAAAAGATAGTTCTTCTGTCATAGGCACTTGATTATAATTTTGGTAACTTTTGATGGGTTATGTATTGTATTACTATGACCTAAATGCCTGTCATTTTCCAGCTTGGCATTCTATGTAACAGCATCCTGAGATTCTAGCTGATATTATTTAAGGAAGAAATATTTACATGTTTGTAGATTCAGTGATGTCAATTTAAGCTGTCCACTTGTTTGAGTCATCTTTGAAGTCTTAGATCAGAATTTTTAGTTTTCCACAAATTAGCTTTATAAATGCTTGCATTTTTTTAAAATTTCAACTCATTTTTCAGTGTTAATGGTATATGGCATATTTTATATTATATATTCTAATTCTATGTATATTGCTAGTACATACAAAAGAGAATGTTTTATGTCTTCTTATACTCTATAATGCCATTTAATTTGATTATCAATACTAGGAGATTTTCTCATTCACCTCTTGGGATTTTCTACTTAGATAATTGTCTGTGAATAGAACTGGTACATATATATCTTTAAAGATATATATGATATTTCTTTTATTTATTATATTGAACTATAAAAAGTTTCCAGTATGAAGTTGAATAATGGTGCTAAGAGGAGACTTGAATGTCTTAATTCCAGTCTTAGATTTCAGAAAGAAAACTTCTAGACTTTCAGCAACAAGCATGGTGTCAGCTCTATTAATTTTTAATCTGTTCTTTATCAAATTCAGCAGATTCTCCATTTCTATTTGTTGATATTTTATATGAACATTTGTTTTGCATTTTATAAAATGTTATAATATTGATCTAATCACATAAATTTTCTTCTTTGAGATTTTTTTCCAAGTCACTTCAAGTCTTAACCAAATATGATGTCAATTAACATATTCACACCAATTCTAGTTTGTTGGATTAGAATTCATTTTTCATTGAAATACATTTGATAATAGTTTCTTGATTGTTTCCTTAGTCATTATCAAAGAAAGCTACAGCTTAGAAGTTTCTTTTACTTCCACATAAGGGTCATCACAGCATCACATAATTAGTTAGAAAGTTGTGCTGCCGATCGTATTTTTTGAAAGAGATTGCGGAGAATTAGTGTTATCTCTTCATTAAATTTTCTGACATTTATCTGTGAATACTGGCATCCTGGAAATTTCCTTTGGGAACATTATCAACTATCATTTCTGTTCCTTTAATACATACAGGATTACTAAGACTGTCCTATCTTGAGGAAGGATCTCAAGAACCTTAGCCCTAGCTGAGGAGCTCTTGGCAATTCATGGCTATGAGGACAGGGATATTCAGTTTTCTTGTTATAGCTCCTGGTGGGTTGCAAATACTCCAGGGGACAGCCTGCTCTCATACACATTGGAACAATATTAATTGCACTAGTTGGTTAAACACTGATGGCATGAAGTTGGGAAGGGGGCATGCTGATGGGATCTGAGAGGAGTTGGAAGGGACATCTGATAGTTTTCATCAAATTTTTTTTGAAATTTTCAAGGAATAAGCAAGCTATACTTTCAATGCATTGTCCCTGTTTCCTATGTTAGTGTGAGTATATTAGGATTTTCAATGGAATGTTCATTTTGGTATACATTATTAAATTTTTGATTATAGAGGTATTAAAACACCCTTGTCTTTTTAATATACATCTTTTAATGTGATCACATAGGCTTTCTTTCAATTATGAATTCTTACTTTGTGTCTTTTTTCTTGGTTATCTTTTTTTTTGAAGTTTATCAGCTCCATCCTAGAGAATCATTTCCTGTCATTTGTTCTGTTTCTGTGTTGAATTTGATTGGCATCCCAAATTTTTAGTTCTTTTCTCCTGTTGAATTTAGGCTTTTAGTATTTTTCTTTTGTTGTTTTTTTAATGGTGAAGGATTAAGACATTGGTTTTAGCTATTTTCTAACATATAAACAAATAATACACATTTATTGCAGCCCTTAGTGCAACTAACAAAATTTATTAAGTTTCATCTCATTGCCATTTTTTATTTTTAAAATGTAGTTTTATTTTCAGTGACCTTTCAGAACAAGTTGTTACGATTCATTCCCATTTAGTTTTTGTCTTTAAATTTTACATACATATATACAATAAAATATGAGTAGCTACAGACACTATTTCCCTCCTTCAATGCTTTAATATCCTACAACCAACCTCCCAAAGAACTCCATTTCCTTATTTCTTTATTCTTTCTTTTTCTTGTTGATAACTACTAAGTTCATTTAGTATTGTGCATGGGTAGTTGATAACTACTAAGTTCATTTAATATTGTCCATATGTGCATGGGTGTCAGGTTACTGTAATGCAGGAAACATACCAGTTGAAACACACTGTAACAGTTATTCTTGCTGCTCAGCAGTAATTAATAGTTTCTCAGTTTATGTCAGGGTTCAGAGTGCATCTCCACCATCTGTGTTGGGAGTTCTGTTGTTGTGGTCTTGTACATGTTGTTGTCAGGTAAGTAACTACAACTGCTATGAACCATGGGTACAATATTTTAAAATTATTGTCCCAGGCTTTGAACCAGGACTTTGTACGTGCTGAGACAAGCAATCTCCTACTAAGTTACTACAGCATATCCTAAAAAAAATATTGAAATTCTTCTTGAGTGTTCTCCCGGACCGTTCTGTTATGTATCATTGCATTATCTAATCAAAAAGTACTTGTATCTTCTCACTGGTGTTCCAGCTGTTGAATTTTTATGTGTACTCCACTGTGGATGTAGTTTGCCTGGTCTCGATTCTTTTAAATTAGCTAAGTTATGTTTTACAATCTTCATTTTGATCTTTCTTGGTGAGTATTCTATGTGAGACTGAGAAGACTATGCATTTTGTGGTAGGAATATTTCGTATATATGTCAGTTAAATTAAGTTGATTGATCTCTCTTTTCATGCCAACTCTATCCTCAATGATATTCTGCCTGCATGATCTATCGCTGAAATAGAAGTTCGTAAGCTTTCAGCACCGAGTCTGGGCTGCTCTGCCTTTCTTTTCGGTCCTATCAGTTTTCACTTTGCAGTTGATTTTATATTTTTAGATGTGTGTGGAGAAATGCTATTTCTCCTTGAAGAATTTACTCCTCAATTGTTATTGAATGTTCCTCTTGTTCCAAATCCACTTCTCTAAAACACCTTTAGATTTTTTAAAAATATCTTCTATCTATGTTTCTTAACAATTCATATTTAAAATAATCATCAATATGCATCAATATTTATAGTGGTCACAGAAGCAGATAAAAGTATTTTATATAAATATATATGCACATAATTATATAGACATTCCTAATTTTCTAGTGGAGTTATTTTTATTCCTCATCTTGCAATAGTTATATTTTCTAAAATTATTATAAATTATATTACCAATACCTCAATATATATTTATCACTTTTAACTAACTGAATAACATCATATTTCAGATTACTTTACTAGGCTAAGAACTTAGTATATATTTGGGAACTTCATCCAAAACAACACTCAGTTTTCATACACTTCATGGACAGAAAGAGATATGTGTTTATTATACATAATAATTTACAAACACAAAGTATAATTTTCAAAAAATATTTGTATTAAAACACAGTGCAATGCTTTGGTTCATTTTGTGATAATTTTGCTGACAAGTACAGTTCTTGCTACTTATTATTACCTTGTTATTCTATACAAGAAAACAACTAAGCTTTAAAATTCCAAAATATGGATTGTATTACATACTGATGGAATTCACACCATGGTAAAATTTGAAAAGCCAACAGTATAATTCTGCAGACTTAAAACCCAGAACAGACAAATGTATTTGTCTTACTCTGAAAGAATAGGAAAAGGACAACACCAAAGTTCATAGAAAGATGAAAAAGAATGACTTCTCTTCTATTTATTAGAGAGCCACCACTTTTATTCCAATTAAGCCCTAAGATGATTCTATGAGGTCCACCATACTACAAAAGACAGGCAACTTTACTCAATATTCCAAATTAAATATATGTCTCATGTTAAAATAGGCTTACAGAAACACCAACTAAATATTGTGTAAAATACCTGGGCAGATCATGCTTTATACAAGATATCACATAAAATAGAATATTTGTGAAGTTTATAACTATTTTCTTTTTATTAGACTTATTTAATCTCTCCAGCCATATTGTTTTTCTACTTGCTCTACTTTAATTAGGTATAAAATGATTTTGCTATTTTATGATAATCCATGTTAATCTGTTGGGTCATCTATATTTTTAATATTCATTAAATATGAAGCTAGTTCATCACAAATACCTCATATTGTTTCATGGATTGTGAAATTACCTTGTGATACTGTTGTCCATTATAATACTGAATTCATTAATTCAACTTAGTCACTTAGTAAACTTGTTCATTATTATGAATAAAAAATTTGATCAGTGATATTTTTAAAGGTAAATTAATAATAGAATGTACAATACACAGCACCAATTATTTCATCTTTCATACTTTCCCTTCCTATATAAAACTGAATTTCTAGCCTATGCTGCTTTGTTCCTAGATATAAAACTTTTGAATCTTGCAGTATATGTGCTGATGATAAATTCACTTGACTTTCATTTTCTGGAAAAATCTAATCTGTTTCACCTTTAAAGGTTAGTTTTGCTGAAGTTCAAGGTTAATGGTTTAGGTGTATTTTACATTTTTTTTGGCTCTTCAAAATTTCCTCGCAAAATTCTCCTTTTCTATGGCTTCAGACAAAAATTATCATCCTGTATCACTTTCATCTTAGCCTTTTTGTCTTTGTTTATTATTTTTTTATTTTCATATCATTTGCTTGGGTATAAAATTTACCACCTGGTATTGGGTAATCATCATACAAAATTCATCTTGCTTGGTGTTATGCCACTAACTTGAAAGTTTTCTTCCATTATTATATCTAATACTTCTTTGCTATGTTTTTCTTACATTTACTTCTAAAATCTCTGTTGTATAATCTCTGTTGTATAATGGTATAAGTCACTGAATTACACAGTAGCATATGATCTATTCTGTTTATTTTATATTTAGTCTCTCAGTGTTTTAGAAATTATTATTGGCATATGTTTAAAGTGACACACACTTCCTTCAATCATTTCTACCCCTGAGGAGTCAATCAGATACTTCATGTTTGTTGTGGTGGCTTTGTTCCTTGGCACGTGAAACAAATGGTGATAAAAATCCTTCGCCTTTTATAGAAGCTCATTGTTGTGGTTAATTTTTTGTGATTATATCATTGATATTTTTTGAATTTTCCAGCAAAGTCCTGAATGTATATTCTTTGTTTCCTTGCTATGAAACCCAGGTGGAATTACTATAGTTGCAACTACATTAAATATGTGCAAGATTCCCTCAGACTGTAGTTAATCCTGGAGAGTTCTTAAAATACATGGAAATATATAATTATAAATAATTATTTCCCAGACATTGATTACTTGGCACCTGAGGTTTTCTTGACATGTTTTAGCTTCATCAACATCTCTTTTGGGTCAGGAAATCATGACTTTCATTCTTTTATTCAGTAGTTACTATGGACTCAATAAACCACCTAAAATATCATCTCTCTTTCTTTAATAAAGATATTTATTGACTTATTTTACATCCCAACCACATTTTACCCTTTCTCTTCTCTCAGTTTCTCATGAAACCCCCTCTGTTCCCACTCTCCAGTGCATTCCTCCTCTATTTCTGTTTAGGAAAGGGCAGGACTCCCATTAGTATCAACAAAACCTATAACATAGCATGCTGATATTTGAAAGTTGAGATAGTATGGAAGTGACTAGGTCATAACAGTGGGACTCTCTGCAGTGGGAGTTTAATTCTTACAAAAGTAGTTCTGGACAGTGCCTTTCTCCCTGCTGCTATATAAATGAAATAATCCATACAAGAAAATTATGGACCAACTTATGTCAAGCTCCTTTAAGAGTGTAACTGTCCTTTATCTTTGGTCAGCGACCAAGAGTGCTAGTGCGTCAGAGAGAATATTGTTACTGGGGCTTATGTGTACAGGGCTTTTAAGCAAAAGAACACAAGTACATCATTCTTAGAAGAGGGTCAGAATAACCTTGCAACATCTGTTGCAGGAGAACACAGTGCTTTGTTCAGACACAACATGACCATTACCTTTGATTTATACATTTATTAGTTATTTTACTTTATGGTTAGCTTGTGGAGATACTTACTATTCTGGTTGTCACATCTGGACCACAGCCAGGGTCACAGATAATCCCCAATGTGATACCAAGGCAGATGTGACCGTTCTGAGGTAGGGCATGAACTGAGGAGGATTTAAGCAGACAGTAAATAGAAAAAGGACTAGATGATCTTACTGAAGTTACTTCAACAGGACAAATGAAGAGGTGATGCAATGTGTCAGCAAACATGTCTATTCGACACCAAATCTTCAAGTGTCTTAATCCCAAACTTACCAGATGCCAGCACTGTGGCAAATTAATCACTTTTGTTTTTAGACCCTGTTTATTGTGGTGTTTTTTTTTTTTATAGCAAGAGGACTAAGGCACCAGTTTCTCCAGAGTTCAATGAGAGTTTGTGCTGTGATCTCAATTCTCTGATGAGCTTCAAAAAGTGGATTTTTAGTTTGTTCAGCTATTGTCTTGATGTAAAGAGGGAGATACTAACTGCTAAGCTTTTTATATGCTTGCACTGAAGCAGATGTTTTATTTTAATTGGCAGAATGTTGCAAAATTCCTGAATATAACTATAGAATATGTGAACATTCAACCATTTTCAGATACATTTCTGTATGAAAGGTTTGAAGTATTATTTTTGTTTTCTCAGTTTTGTTTTGTTTCTTTCTTTGTTTTGTTTTTATTTTGCCAGAATAGGGTTGTAACTATAATTTCTCCCAAGTTTCCACTTTTATTACTGCAATGAAAATTTTACCTTTCAACATAGCTTTCTCAGTCCTATAAGTTTTCAATTTCTCAGACACCACATCAGTGAAAGGATTCTCTTCTTAAAGATTTTACTCCAAAATTGGATGATGTCATCATTAATAGAACTGGTTAAGAAGATTGTGCTGTTACTCATTAAAACTAATGTCAGTGAATTATTTCTGGACTTCTAAAAGTATAAACATATTTGCCTCGTGTTCATAGTTTTCTCATATACACAAGACAACACTGAATGTAAATGGAGCAGGGTCGAGTGGAAAGGTTCATCCCTCCCTAATCCATAAGTGAGTCATACTTTAGATCATGACACACAGATGGAAACCGACTGCTCACTAAATTAACTAAATAATAAGGGAAAAAATTGGCTTTCTCTTTCTCCTCTGCATTTTTATTAATTTTATTTAGCCTAGATATTAATAAATTTCATCAGGACACTCTCCTAAATAGATACAATTGTACTTTACTCAATCCTCTTACAATGTTTACATTATGAAATAAGAGTCACATGTTTTTATTAATTAAATTTGTTCTTCATCGGTTTCCTACACATACACAAGACATTCTGATTATTCTCGACTCCCACACTCTCCTCCACCCCTTTCCCTTACCTCTTCCCTGAGGATCCTTTTCTTTTTTATGAATTTGCACTTTCTTATGATTCTCTGCCTTTTACTATGTCTGTCTGTGTGACCATGGTATGACATTTTCTAATGTGGCCTGGTGGGCTCATCATTGTGTGCACATCTGAAGATACTGGCTCTTCCTACTCTGAAATCCTTCTGCAGGGAATGTGGAACCCCATGAGCTCCACCCACATGCATAGGTGGCTACTGACAGATCCTATTCTTGTACTAGATGATTGCAGACCACCGAAGCTACATGAGTTAATGATGAGAGTGGCTGAGTTATTTCAAGAAGACAGTATCATGTAGTCCTCACGCTTATCTTCCAACCCTTGCTTTCTTTTTTTTCCCTCTGTGATATTTCATGAGGCTAAAATGAGTTTTTCTCTTCTTGGTTTCTGTGTCATAAACAATGTCTCAAATACTCTATATAATGAGTAACATAATCAAATAAACTATAAAAAGCACATATTAAAAATGTAGTGCATTCATCTTCATGTGCTTCTATAAATATTACAATAATTGAGTTGTTGAAATAAAATGAAATGTGTTGGTCCATTATTATAGTACCTGGGAAGTTCATTCTTTTCCATGCTTCATTGGACATTCCCATACTTATAAAAACTATATGGGAAACCCTAATTGGACTTAGGTGTTAGGGAAAAATAAAATAAAATGCCTAGTATCTGGGAATGGACCAAGTTCTGGAGAATCTGAAGGAAGTTGGAAAGATGAAAAAAGGATTTGGTTATAATCATTTCCATGCACATATGGAATTCTCAAATATAAAAATATAGGTGTAAAAATAATTGGAATGCTGGCATACACATACATGTCTGGGCTGGTTCTTCACACAGTGAAAAGCTATAAACACAAACAGGAAAGGAGAGTGAGAGAACTAGAGTCAGAAATCGAGTTCCAAGATTCAGATCATAGAGTATTCACAGGGAAAGACATCACTTAGATGTATGAGTTTTCACTAGAGTATTCAAACTCTATGGCAATACTTGGGAAACAGACATTTAATTCTCATTTGATTAATTACACAGGTAATTTGTAAGGCATTAAACAATAAATGTGATTATTCCAGAATGAAAATGGCTACCAAAATATAAAACATTGGATGGTTATTTGCGTTATATGCAAAATTGCAAAGAACATGATCAAAAACACTTAACCTTGCCTCCTTCATTTTTCAATAGTTTTCTTCTCCTGTTTTCTTTTAATATACCTCTCCATGAACTAGAACAAAATTTGTCCTTTAATTTTAACCAGCACTGTGAATTTCAGCCTAATGACTTTGTCTTCAAGGCCACAGCTGCGTTTCCGACAGGGTCAATGCATAGTGACAGCTCTTTCTGAATACTATGTGAGACCAAAAAGATTTAGCTAACCTTAGCTTCCTGTACTGGAAAGTACTTCATTCATCAGTCAAGGAAGCAAACTGTGTTCTGAAAGGGATATTTTGCTTTTGTAGTACCAATAAAAATTATAGTAAGATTCAAGTTATTGCTGAGTGTTGTTTGGATGAAAACACTATTTAGGTAAGAATTCTCTAAGGAAATAGTTGACATTGCCAAGTGTAACCACAACAGAAACTGGAATTATCAAACAGAAAAATATGTCTCTCTGATTTTTCTTAACTTAATAATGAGTTGGTTCAATGATAAGTAGGAGAGGCATTTAGTCAATACGCATAAATCAGTTATACTGTGTCTGTACTTATTCTTTTTCCAAACTAAGTGTTCTGTGTTGGTTGGCATTTCTCTTACAAATATTTACCATAATTATCATTTTCCTCTCTTTTGGGAAAATTTTGTAAGTAAACTTGGTAAATCCAGCACAGATGTCTGAGTGCAGCAACATATTCTCTATGTTGTATCACCTGAAATAAGAGAAAAGGAAAATGGCTCCCCTCCCAGCCATTTCCATCATACACAGATCATAGTTATAGCAAAGTACACAGAAACTAAATTCAATTTTCCCTCATTCCAATTATCTCTGCATTGTAGTAAGCTGCTGTTAAAATGAGTGTCTAATAAAATGTATTATTGCTTCTCATGTGTCTGGGGATGGACAGACACAGCTGGACAGTTATTGCTAAAGTTCTTACATGTGGTCACAATCAGATTTCGAGTCAGGCTGGTGTCACTTAGAGGCTTCTCAGATCCCATCTCTTATGCCTTGTCTGGTCAGGGTCATTCCTGTCAGTGCGGTGAATCTGAACACCTGATTGCGTGGTAAAATTCTGGCTTATATGACAATGTGGTTCATTCAGAATGAACTTTCCAGGGACCAAGGCAGAAGCCATAATGCTTTCTATGCCTCATTGTACCACTGGTTATAATCCATTATTATTATAAAAAAGAAAAAGAATTTAGAATATGTCTCAATTTAAGCTGAAGGTTTAGAGAAATACTGAAAAGCCTGATAATTTAAGTAGACAACTTTGAGTCCAGTTCTTTATTAATGATTGGCATGAATTAACATATTTGGATTATAGTGTTTATTCTTTAAAATCTCTCTCCTAATTAGCATTTTTATTCTCTTCTCAGTAGGCTAACAAATCTGTCATTTGTACTTTATCTTCCTCTTCCTCCTTCAATTTTATGCACTTTTGTCTACCCATCATGCTCCATTATTTTGTATTTTTTTTTCATGGTTTATTTTTTTTATATATATATTTAAAAATTTCCATCTCCTTCCCTCCTCCTCCCCCTTCCCTCCCCTCCTCCTCCCCCTTCCCTCCCGTCCTTCTTCCCCTTCCCTCCCCTCCCCTCCACCCATACCTCCCCTCCTTCCTTCTCAAGGCCAAGGAGCCATCAGGGTTCCCCACTCTATGCTAAGACCAATGTCCTCCCAACTCCCCCCAGGTCCAGGAAGGTGATCGATCAAGCTGAGAAGGCTTTGTATTTTAAGCTTCTCCATTTAGTCCATTTTTTGAGCCTACAAATATCTTTTGGAATAGAGAATTCATTGTCCACAATATCAGTTTTTATTTTCAGCTTTATGTCTGCACAAATATATTAAGAATCTTATCAGAGTTTGCATCCAATTCATAACAATATGACAAGGGAGACAGCCACTGAAAACTCATGGAACATGTCAGAATGACTTGAACTTGAGTCCTGTTGATTGCTCTTTGGTCTTGTTCATTTACCCAATTTGCCATGCTGTGTACATTTCTCCATTCTACACAGCAGGGTGTCATGTGAAGCTCTGTCAAACAGCTTATTGAAAATAATTTTCTTTCAGTCTGCAGCACTTCTCTGAACTTACACTATCTTATCCATGTCAAAAAAGACAATTGAACTAGCCTGGTGTGACGTATTTAATGAATTTGTATTAGTTCCTCATCAACACCACCCTGCTTTAGAGGTCCTCCAATACTGTTATTTTGTTATTAGACTCTGGAAAATCTTTCAACCCCTGAATCAAGATCTTGGTATGCAATAATGCTAATTTATATATATATATATATATATATGTGTGTGTGTGTACATACATACATATATCAACATATATGTAATTATATTTATATGATCTCACACTTGCAAATGCATTTGTCCAATTTTTCTATGCATTTTCTAATTTTAAAGATGATAATTTTGTATTTTAACTACCATGTAGTTTAGTCTTTCAGAGTCTAAAGAAGATAGTTGTGACTATGAAGAGTAATGGGCTTACACTCTAACAATTTTTCTGTTACTTTTGGTTGAATGTGTTCTTACCAACAGCAAGTGCTAACTTTCCCATTTAAATGATAACTCTTTTCTTTAATAATAAAAAAATTAGATACAAGAAGGAGTTTTCTTTCTTTCTCATTATTATTAGTATTATAAATGTATAGCTCAAGGAATTGGCTGACTGAGTTTTGGCTCTTTCTGATTGTTATTTTTACCATACTAAAATTACCTTTCTCGTCCTTCACTGGTTTTCCTTTGATCCTCTTTAAATGACAGTTCATTATTCGGGACATGCTTGCTTCTTGATTATATCCTTTTTAGATTTTAGTTTTTAAAATTTCATTCTGAGCTTACCATAGAGTTCTTTGTGAAATCATATCACCCTCTCTAGATATTTGCATGTAATCGACACCTTGCTTTTTCTCATCAGGTATTTAATTTGATTATATTCAATACCTCCCCAAAGACTTCTTCATGAAATCACATGTGATTATACTCTGAGAATTATTTTTTCAAAACCTTCCAGTATAATAGAATCCTGTTTGACTCACTATACAGCAAAGAATTTTTGTTCAAAAATTTTTGTGAACACTTTTCCAGTCAAAAAAGGTTGTACTTTTCTAATTCACCATTAATTAATAATTAATATCAATAATCTATACTTAGAACTTGACTCAGTTTTGACTAGCTCATAATATAATACATACTAAGATATATATGTGTGTGTGTGAGTATGTGTGTGTGTGTTTGTGTGTGTATGTATGTGTATGTGATTGTTTTTTTTCTATGTGTGTATATGTATTTATACTGACAACTTTTTCTATTACCTTAGCATTTACTGGAAATGGACTGCTATAGCCATTGGGTCTGCCATAGATTCTGTTAGTTTGTCAGTGGATATAATGAATATTCTGATGGAGGAGTGTCTATGTGTTACTTTCATTGGTTAATAAAGAAATTGCCTCGGCCCTTTAATAGGACAGAAAATTAGGTAGGCGGAGTAAACAGAACAGAATGCTGGGTAGAAGGCAGTGAGGCAGACGCTTCAGGCAGTCACCATAGTGAGTCGCCATGCCTCTTCTCTCTGAGATGGAGGCAGGTTAAGATCTCTCCTGGTAAGAGAGCACATCGTGGTGCTACACGGATTACTAAATATGGGTTAAAGGAAGATGTGAGAATTAACCAATAAGAGGCTGAAACTAATGGGCCAGGCAGTGTTTAAATGAATACAGTTTCTGTGTAATTATTTCAGATGTAAAGCTAACTGGGTGGTGGGACGCAGCCCTGCCGCTCCATCTACAATATTCCAGTAGGCTTAACTTCAAGGGAAGTACATTAGTATCCTGTAAAACAGAGTCAATATAGTATAGATAGATAGATAGATAGATGATAGATAGATAGATAGATAGATAGATAGATAGATAGATAGATAGATAGATAGATAGAGATATAGATATCTAGAAAGAGATTTAGTAAGAGAATCTGACTCAATATGACTATAATAATTGAGCAATCCCATAATCTACCATTTGTAAGTCTAATTCCCAAAGAAACAATTGTATACAGTTTCTTCGTAAGTTTGAAGACCTGAGACCAAAAGATTCTAAGTAAATTTCAATGTAGTGGTAAATGCTTCCAAACTAGGAGAATCAATGTCTCAGGAAGGAAATACAGCATGACATTATAGGGTATGGACCTGGAGAAACCTAATACTACCAAAATAATATATCAATAAAATGACTCCTAGTTATATATTGATTTACTTATAGATCAGTCCTTTATTCATTTCCTCTGCAGAGAAGCTTTTTCTTTGCAGTAGATGGAAATTATCAGAGGCCAACAACTAGAAAATTGTCAGAGAGTGGCAGGCGTTGGAAGACTAGGTACAAAGTGGGGTATCTTTATCAACCCATTCCCCTCAAAGATCAAGAACCTATGCAAAATAAATAGAAAGATTGTAAGAAACAGAGCTGGTGGGTGAGCACAAGGAATCAGTGTCTTCTAGATACGGCAGTACTGATCACATATGAAATCACAGAGACTGTGGCAACATGCAAAAGACATGTACAGGTTCCAATCAGACGTGATCCCTGCACTGGAAGGATACCAGGTTCTAACCCAATCAAAAGGGTAGAAGAGTATATGAACGACACTCAGGGTCAGGCCTCATTCCTAAGAATAGCTGAACAATAGAAAGCAAACCTCATTGATGTTTGGGTTTTTTTTTTTCTGATTGTTTCTTTTGTTTTCTTTTTTTTTCTTGGCTGTGTGTATCTACCTACATGCATGCTCAGTTTAGACTTTTTGTGTCCTTTTGGGATTTTTTTGTCTAATTGATCTTTTGCTTGCTTGTTTTGATTTTCATGTTTGTGGTTTTGTGGGTTTATTTTTTAAGACAGAGTGGACAGAAGGAGGGAGGGAGAGAGAACATAAAGTTGCATGGATAGGGAGGAGTTGGTGGAGAGGAAAAATATGATCAAATATCTTATATGGACACACAAATAAAAAAATTACAAAACAGAACAGGTGCTTTCTACCTTTAAGCCCAGAATTTACTATTTACTGTTGATGTGCACCATCATGACTAGACTGGGGGAGTGGTCAAGATTTTAGCAGGCTGTCTTGATCCTCCTCTGGAACTGGTCAAGGCTTGACGGGCACAGGGACAGGGCTGCCAACGATGGAGGCCAGAGACCAAGACTGGGCAGTACAATACCCAAAAGTGGTATTACAGTGTCTTGAGGAAGGTTGTTCCCTAATTTTCTGAGAAATCACCACACTGACATCTAAAGGGGTTGTACCAGCTTGCATTTCCACCAGCAATGCAGAAGTGCTCCCTTTTCCCCACAACCTTCCAGCATAGGTTATCATCAGTGTTTTTGATCTTGGCCATTCTTAACAGGTGTAAGATGGATTCTCAGAATTATTTTGATTTGCATTTCTCTGATGACTAAGGATGTTAAACATTTCCTTCAATGTCTTTCAGCCATTTTAGATTCCACTATTGAGAGTTCTATGTTTAGATCTGTACTCCATTTTTTTAATTGCATTATTTGCTCTTTTGATGACCAATTTCTAGAGTTCTTTGTATATTTTGGAGATCAGACCTCTATTTTTAAAGTTGATGAATCAAAAAAAGTTATGTTAGCTGTATATAAAGGATAACACACAGAAATAAAATCTTAATAGTCATCTTCCAAAAGACTTCCAAAGGTAAATTGAACATATATTACAACATGAAGATTAGTAAATATTAAGCTATATTTAAGTGTACACCAAAGCACTTAATACAAGTGGATTGCAATGCGACACTTAGGTTGATTAAAAAATTGAGATATTAACATTTGAAATGATAAAAAGATTAAAAACTGAAAAGGATATAAATACTATAAATCTCTTTTTACTAAATAAAATATCATCAAAATTTATAGGGCAAAAATGGAAGAAAGTTCAGGATAAATTCACCATAAACTCTGTAGTAGGAAAAACTAACTGACTGTTATAAATTCAGATAGTAAACACTATTTCTGAACAGTATCTTGTATTCTAGCAAATAGATCATATTTTACACCCTAATGACAGAGATAAAATATTTTTAGAGGACATAAAAATAAAAAAAAAAACCTCTCTAAGTCTCAATATAGAAATTTTAGGCCAGCCAGTTCTTGGCATCTACTGCCAAGATTAAACTTAATGAACTTAAAACTAAAATGTAGGAACTCTCCTTGGGGAATGTGTTTGTCTTTAGAGTAGTTCTATATTAGCAGTAGTGGCTTTGACTTATAACAAGGGGCAGCCATTCAACACTAAAATAAGCTCAAATGTATTCTAGTATAACCCTCTCATACTTAACCATGAGTCACCTGCAATTGTTAGTGTTTGATTAAAAGTATCCGATGTTAGCCTCCTTATATCTAACTCTGAATCACCTTGCAATTGTCTGTTTCAGCTTCTACCCCTGTGGTAACTCAGAATCCTGAAATGGAGAGCCTCAGGGATAATATATTTTGTTTGTTTGTATGTGTGTCTGGTGTTTGTTTTTTCAAACAATACATCCCAACTACAGTGTCCCCTCTCTCACCTCCCTCCCCTTCTCTGATCCTCAAAACAACCCCCCACACTGCCTCTCTCCCCTGGATCCACTCCTCTTCTGCTGATTCCCTTAAGAAAAGAGCAACTTCCCAGTGATATCAACTGACCTTAACATAATAAGATCCAATAAGACAAGACATATACCTTCATATCAAGACTGGAGGAGGCATCCCAGTAGGAGGAAATAGGTTTAAGCAGACATAAAAAGAATCATAGGTAGCCCCACTCTTATTATTAAAAATCCAATAAAAAAAAAAAACTCCAAGCTAAAGAAAGCTTATTGAGGTAACTCTAGCAAGCAACAATAGAACTTGCATGGTAAACATATCAAGTCTTTGAAGAAATAATTGAAGAACTTATCAGAAGATAGAAAGATCTCTTGTATTCATGGATTGGTAGGATTAACATAATAAAAATGTCCATCATACCCAAAGCAATCTAAAGAACCAATGCAATACCCATCAAAATTCCAACAGAATTTTTTACATGCCTTGAAAGGAAAATTCTGAACTTCATATAGAGAAAAGAACAGCTTAAATCATCCTAAAGCTTTAAAGAAACCCAGAATGTATCACTTGATTTCAAATTGCACAAAACCAAATATGTTAATTTATGAAATCTAATTTTGGACCAAGAATTAAACGCAAGAACATGTGGACCTTTGATTTTCGATAAAGAAGTCAGAAATACATACTGGGAAAAAATATCATCCTGCATAAAACTCAAGTCCAAATGGATCAAAGACCTCAACACAAAGCAAGGTACACTGAACCTGGTATAGAACAGACAATGAAAAATAGCCTTGAATCTTGAATGCATTGGCATATGTGAAGACTTTTTTATGGAATATGAATAGCATAGGCTTTAAGATAAAAACAGGACCTCTGGAAACTGAAAAGCTTCTGTAGGGCAAAGGACATCACCAATCAGACAAAATGGCAACCTAAGGAATAAGAAGTTTTTATTCCAACTTCACATCTGATAAGAGAATAATATTCAAAACATATAAAGAACATAAGAAGTTTTATATATATATATATATATATATATATATATATATATATATATATATAAAATGTGATTTTAAAAGTGGGGTACATATCTAAACAGAATTCTCAGTAGAGGACACTCAAATGACTGATAGGAGCTCACCAACTCCAGTCAGACAGAGAAGGAACCAGCAGAGGATTAAACTAGGCATTCTGAATGTGGGTGACAGTTGTATGGCTGGGGCAGAATACAGAGCCACTGGCAGTGGGACCAGGATTTATCCCCACTGCTTGTATTGATATTTTGGAAACCATTCTCTTTGGAGGGATCCCTCACTCGGCCTAGAAATGGTAAGGAAGGCCTTGGTCCTTCCTCCAAGCAATTTGCTTTACCCTCTTGAGGAGTGGGTGAGGGTTTAAATGGGGGTAAACGTGGAGGGAACATTAGGAGGAAAGTGGTGGGAACGGGGATTGGTATATAAAATGAAAAATGATAGTTTTATAAATAAATAAATAATAGTAATTAATTTAAAAATGCATGAGTAAGCAATTTTTAAAACAGATTTTTGCAAAAATGCAAAGTGCCATACATATAGGAGATAGCCTTGAAACTAGTCCAAGACAGTCAGGAATACAAGTCTCTTAAACTTCGGCATAACAAAAACACTTCAAACAGATTAAGTAAAACGTATTCAGAAGAATTAAAATTAATTGTCAAATCTTTCAGGAAGCTGTATCCATATTTTAAAAGGGGAAATAAATACTAAAGCTGAAACAATCATACAGGACTAGAGCAGAAGTAAAATAAGTGCATATAACTACATTAAATTGTCAGACATCTATCTCTTTGATATCAGGAAAACTAATCCTGCACATCCTGATGACTTTGAAAGACATAGTAATCTTATATGTATACCTTCCCAGAAAGTAAACAAGAAGCCCCAGGATTTAGATTTCCCTTGTGGTTTTCACTTAGACTTTTAAAAGAAATCTTGTCAATTTCCATTCCTATAAAAGAGATGAGAATTTAATTAAGAGTGGGGAAATATAGCCCAATCCAATCTTTGCAACTAGCTAAATTCCTATAACAATACAAAAAACATGCTTTTATCTCTGCCTATGAAAGCACCTGCTATGAAGGGAGACCCTGAGTCCACCGTAATATGCGGATATTGAGGTCACACTACCAATGACAAGAGCAAGAAATCAAGTCCCTTTAGGGTTGAGTGAGAGTGTAAGGATGGCAGTGTCATCTGTGAAAAGCTGTTAGTTCTGTTCCTGACACTGCAGGGTGTGGCCTAAGAAAGGAATAGAAATGGAAGGTGCACAAAAGCAGAGGTTTGCCACTTTTCCTCACACCTGAGCTTTCTGGAGACCCGAGTGGTTTGTATAGAAACAAAAGCAGAAAGTTACAGAGGAAAAGAACACGTCCCTTCCATCTTCTCAAAGGGGACAGATGCGTTAGCGTGGAAACTAAAGTTGGGGGGGGGGGAGGGGAACCTGTCCAGAAGCAAGTTTTTGGTGCTTGACTTAGGATTTAACCAACTGTTAGGCAATATTAATTTTCTCAAACTGAGAAAATTAACTAAAACACTATGGAAACTGCTTAAAATAGGAAAGGGAATTTTCAACATTATTTTGAGAACTATAATGGGAGACAGAGCTCTTAATTTTCTTTTTTATAAATTTTAGTATGAACTCTGAATGGCATTAATAACCTAAGATGAATTCTATCTTTTGCTCTTGCACAAATTCCCAGGTAAATAGCATCTTACTATTTGTAAAGGATAAAATGAGTAATATATTGATAAAGTATATCTATACTTTCATGTCAATTTAATATCAACACTCAGTGATTAAATAAACAACTATTCTGTCATATTAATATATGTGGATTACCACTGAGAATATTTTCCCTAAAATAATTTTACAAAAGGTTCTACTTGAATAAATTTACCAGTAGAAATAACACCGGTGTCATTTTATCTGATCTTTTATTTTAAATAAATGTTTAGATGAAAACATAAGAATTAATCTAGTAAATGTTGTTAATTTGGCGAAGTTTCTAATCATTAAAGCCAGCTTTCAGAAGAATAAAGAAACGGACATCTGATGCATTAATTTAATTTATCTTAATGGTGCTAATTGCCAATGAGCAATTTTGTTAATGGGATCAGTACCTGCCTTGTAAAGACAGGTCATAAAATTGAACCAGCATTCTTCAGTGTGACATGGAATTCATTCAATTAACCTAAAATTATTGACCATTTTTTTTTTGTGCAAGAACTAACTCAGATGTACAAAAGAAGACATTTTTCCCATAGGGTGTTTGAAGAGAAATACATTGCCAAAATGGTTGAAAGAAATAATACTTTGATTACAAAATAGATAAAATGTTTTAGAGAGAAGTCTGGGAAGGTTCAGAGTGAATGGTCACACAGTCATAAGAGCTCATTGATCAAATGGGATCATTAACATCTGGTTTCTCAGTATGATAATATCTTCAAATTTTTCAAGCTTAAAGCTAATTACAATTATCTTCTATAACAGTTAATATCAGGGCACATGCTTATCTTCTTTTTTTTTCTTCTTTTGCTGAGAGTAGAAAAGTCTCTAGGTGAATTTACTACCAGAGTTCTCCCTTCAACAGGATTTCCCAGTGTCCTGATTTAAACTGAATCTGGAGTGTTATAAAGTGCATTATGGGAAGCAGGAGTAAGGGATTAATCAGTACAGACAATAATTTGGTCAAGAGCATACATCTAGGGAACACAACCCCAGATCAAATGAGAACAAGACTTTGGGTCTAGATTGGAAAGCTGTTTGTAGAAAAAGCCTGGCTTTTCTCTGATTAAATTTTTTCATGAATAAAGCAGTGCTGTAAAAAGACAGCCTTTTTTTTTTTTTTTTTTTTTTTTTTTTTGGTTTTTCGAGACAGGGTTTCCCTGTGGTTTCTAGAGACAAGACAGCCTTTTTAAAAATGCTAGTCTAGAACTGTAAGAAGAGTAGGGTTAAAACTGAGAGCAATAACATTTATTGAATCTTGTCATGTTAACTATAACACTGGATACGTTTCTTTAGATGTGCTTACCTACAGTAAGTATCCAAAGGCCTACTGTGTGTTTACCAGGCTCTCAGCTGAGATCTGGCATCATCTCTAGTGAAGCACACAAATTACACACCTTCGTCGAGCATGGGTCCAGGGAGGAGAATCAACTGATAATATAAGGTACAAAGCATTATTATTTTACATTGTGATAATTGTCCTGATAAAAAACATTAAAATGATGAGAATGCAATAAAATGACAATTAGAGAGAGTGGAGGTTTATGTACAATGGAAAAACAATCCCAGAAGACACCTGAGCTTGACTTTGGAGGCAGGATGCCCTGGGAATCTTCAGAAAATTACTTGTGGTCAGTAATATTAGTGTGGGCTTAATAAGACCTTGGAGACAGTGCAAGTGAGAGCAGTATAATAGTTATCCCCATAGAGATACGTTAGAGATAAAGTAGCAGAATCCATTCCAAAAGTTGTATGAGTTCACACAGCCAGTACAATTGGTTAGTCCAAGCATAGCTATTTTTGAGAACAGAGAGTAATTAAAATACATACTAATTAAGGTTTGCATTATGTACAATTTATTACAGTGACATTGAGCACTAAAAATTACAAGCATGAACAGCCCACTGTGTATGTGACATCTCTTTTATTTCATTATTTTTCAGTTGAGTTTGTTTATAAATAAGTGTCCAAGAAGACTATTAGCTACTCTCACTCTGTTATAGAAAAATCAATAATTTTAATATCAGTTTATGCTATGAAATACACATGTAAAATAGCACATATATGTAAATGTAAGCTTTTCTACGTATGTGTGAGAGATATATGTGAGTTTTCATACACAATCGTGAGATTATCTATGAACATTCTGTTGAGCTTAATAGAGGACATTAAGATTAATCTTATAATTAGATTCTTGCATGTGCTTTCCACTAATCTTCAGATTCATGAAAAGTAGGAAACTACCTTATTCCTTATTTAAACCTAGCCTTTTACAATTTCTCAAAAACAAATATGTGATTAATAAATATCCCTTAGGTGCATGTTCTTTTGAATAAGTATTAGGCTTTGTTAATGCCTGTTATATTCTGTTCAGGTGTTGGTACAAATGTAACACTTTTCAGCCCTAACACTCATGGCCCTGGTGAAACTGGATGAGATCGATCAAATTTCCTTTGCTTTAGAGGCAGTTAATCTTATTCACTCAGTCTAAGATTTTATAACTCTTGTAGCTGTCCATCTTTTCTGCCACTTTATCCTTGCAATGCTTATAGGTCTTTTTTATTAACACCACAGAAGAAAACACCACAGATGAAAGTTTTGTGTAAGGCTTGATAATTCTAAGTGTTCTTGCTAATCTGCATGCTGTAGCATGAGCTATCCATCACTTGACCATATTAGTCTGATTTGAGAAACGATAGACAGACATTTGGACTTAAGCTCACTAATTTCTATCTAATCCTTGTCAAACTACTAAAATACTTCTCTTTAATTCACCTGTATTCCTGTATCATTTCTATTTGTCACCCAGGAGAGTGGAGTTACTCTGAATTCTACATATTTTTTTAAAAGTCGTTCTTACACATGTGAGCCTAGTTTCAGTAGCAGAGAATCTAGAAACAGAGAGGAAACTGCAGACCTATGTAACTAAGGGAAGATTGGGGTTCTAGTTTAATGTTTGTGTTTGCAGATAAAAACAACAATACATAATTATAGCTGGGCTTTTTTTGTTTTTATTTTTGTTGTTGCTGCTTTATTTCGTGTTTGTTTCTGTTGAGCCTGGGGCAAGTTTTCTCATTAATGAGAGGGTGGAAGTACTCTTAGATTTCCCTTGGCAAATTTTAAAATATACTTTGGAATGAAGTTAATATCGTATCAACATAGCACTATACTGTATAGCCTAAGAATTATTGGCTTTCGTTTTTATTTAGAATTCATCTGAAAGCTAATGCCTCATGCTTAATAGTTGGAAGCTATTCATAGCTTAAGTTTTGGTAATGCAAAGAGACAGAGTACTGTGTTATAGCAGTAACTCCATCAATTCTGAAAATTATCTCGAAATCCATGGATAAATACATATGGACTTTGGCAGCAAAGTATTGCATAAATATTCAGCACATTATGTTAGATATTTATGTTTATAAATGTGCATTACATATTTAATGAAATGAGTGGGAATATCAAGGGCTCTATTAACATTCTCATTCTGGCTAATAAAAACAAGACACAAATGTGCTAGTGTAATTAACTGACTTACATTATCTTATTTGGGGGGACTAAAGAAGAAATGGGAAGAAAATGATGCATGTATCTGTATACAAATGCAGCATATTAAAGAAGCTAAATTTGTAATATGAAACTAGAGTCTAGGGAAACAGCACAAAATCCAGGAATACAGTCTGCTGGCTAAAGAACAATAAAGTTGTCAGGGTGAAAAGAAGTGAAGGGTAGCTGTTTCGTTGAATAAACTCCTTGATATATCTTCTAGTTCAACTCATTGGCTTAAAGCATCTTCTGGACCCCAAATTAATTTCACCATAATAACTTTCCTTATTATCTCTGGTTCATAAACTTTTAAGCACCCGTGTTCAGCTCCATGAGGCAACAAGATTGGCAAGCATTCAAGTTCATGCCCCTGGTTTCTGCCTGAGGCTGTTTGGATTCTGGCTTGGGGCTCTGAGGCCCTCGTCTTGTCTTCTTATTGTATGGTCTTCTTTGGACCTTTATTTCCTTAGGGCGTGTACCTTTACAGGTAGATTTAGGCTTGAAGAGACTATAATTGCCTCGTCCTATTTCCTGTCATCTCTCTGTCACATATTAGCTCTGTCTCTCTCACTAAATCTTGACTGATATGCAGCAATTTCTATGGAGAATATAAGATTTTACCCAGATATATTTGCTTTTTTAGTCATCCCTGAAGTCACTGGGAGGAAGTTCTTCAACATGACTACATTCCTAACGTAATTTCTTTATTAAATTAAACATTATTTATTCTTCTTAAAAAGTATTACCTAAAATTTTCACAATTCCTTGCCTGCCTATGCTGAGTTTGGGACAACTTTTTTCCCCCTATTACTTCTCAATCCTTACTCTTTCCCACTTGAACCCTATTCCTATAATCTTCCTAATGCTTTGTGTCTTTTTGTGCTTTTTTATCGCTGAATATGACTAAGATTGCTTCTGTGAGCATAAGTCAGGGTTATTTACTGGAACATAGACAATGTATTAGTAGCTACATCAATGAAGAAAATGAAGGCGTCTTTTCCAGAACTCATTAACAATTCTTTAATCAGGGCCAGGCCCTTGTGAGTCCTTCTTATGCCCTAGCTTGAATAGCATTGTGGGTCTTCTCAAAGAAGACACAAACAAGAGATATCCTCTGATAAGACACATATCAAGTCCCAGGATTTCATCAAGTTATAAACACAATTTACCATGAAGTAAATACTGTGTCTGCAATAAATAAACTACTCAAATATTGCCAATATTTTCTTTAAATATTTATAAACTTTATTTTAATGTACTATTTATATATGTGTGTGTATGGCTATCAAATTAACCTCCCATTCATTTTATCTCTACCAGTTCATCCCTATCCCTCATTCTCTCATGAATTCTCCTTTCTAACATCCTCTCTCTCTCTCTCTCTCTCTCTCTCTCTCTCTCTCTCTCTCTTTCTCTCTCTCTCTCTCTCTCTTAAAATAGTCTTAAAATATTCACTGAGCCCATTTAGGCACATTGCAGCAAAGATAACTTCTCAAGGCCCACATTGCTAAGTAACAGAGAGAACTGACTCTTCCCTCCCCAGCATCCATCAATGGTCAATAACACATTAGCCAAGAACAGGATTTCATGATCACCCTCCACATCCATCCTAGAACTTCACCTGACATAATCTTGTACACGTCATATACATACAGTCTAAATCACTGTGAATTGTGTGTGCAACTGTTCTGTCATGTCCAGCAAATACCTTAAAGACATTAACTCTTTCTGTCTCTCACAGTATTTCCATGCTCTTTTGACATGATCGCTGAATCTCTAGAGATAGAACTGTGATATAGATTTTGCATGTAGAACTGAGTACTCAGTAGTCTAATTCCCTGCATGTTTAGAGTTGAGAGATACCCTAATCTTGAGTATAAATAAAACAACGTGGGGTTCAGCTTTTTATCTAGGAGACTATTCATATTAGATTCTAACTTATGGTGTGTGATCTAGGCAACCATGAATTTTGGGGTCAATTAATAATATCAGACATGAGTTTTATCTTTTAAGTCAGACTTACATCTAATCAGAAAGTAGTTGCTACTCTCCCAACATTGATGCCTCCTTTGTACCAATGGCCATATCTTGCTTGGCTATTGTTACTGTATCTCTCAGGGCTGTTCACAGCTACTTAAGACTGTTGATGACTTTTCTCCTCCAGTAACATATAGAGTTCCTTCCAGCAGTATGAAAGCTAATCAGTGGGGAAATAGTTTCCAAATGGGTACCAGCTTGATTTCTCTGCCTCCTGTGTCTCATGAATATAGTATCTTCAGTAGTTGGGTTTTATTATCTAGTTCTGGAGAGGAACCAACAGCAGTGACAATGGCCTATATGGTTCATGGGCTTGAGGGTCCTGTGCCTCTAGTGTTGAACTCAAAAAGAGGTGGCCCATACTCTGCACTGGGCTTTTTCATGTAGTAGCCTATGGTATCTGGGGAAGACTAGGTAGCCCATTACTTGGTAACTGCATAAAGGTTTTTAATTTAAGACGTTTCCCACACCAGCAGTTTTCTTACGATATTTTCAAGACCCTTTAGTATCAGCTTTCCCTTCACACATTCCCTCAACTACCTTGCTCTACCATGCCCGAATCCTCGAACCATTCCTGTTTCATTATTCCTCCTTTATGCCATCTACAACCTATCCCATTACTTGAAGCACTAGTGGCCCCTTAGTTAGTTCATGACTTTATAGATACTGTAATCTAAGCACAAAATTGTATAGATTATAAAGTACCAAGAGGTCAGCCCACAGCACGTATACATATAAAGTGAAGGTACTCTAAATAGACTTTATGGTGTGTGTGTGTGTGTGTGTGTGTGTGCATGTGTGTGTGTATTTGTGATAATTTAAGAAGAGGCCATGAATTTGAGATAGAGTGGTAAGACATAGGAAGAGTTGGAGGGGGAAGAGGAGGGGTGGAAAATAAGTAAATTCAGTACTAAGATACAAAATTTTCAATAAATTAATTAAAAATGAAATAACATACATCTGAAGATTGAAAACCACTGTCCACATATAAGAGAGAGCATGCAGCATTAGTCTTTCTGGGTCAGAGATGCCTTCCTCAGAACGAGTTATGCCCAGCTGCATTCATTTATCTATGAATCTCATAATTTTTCTTTATGGCTGAAAGTCCCATTGCGCTTATGTACCAAGTTTTCATTATCCATTTGTCAATCTGTCTTGATTGTTTTCATTTCCTGGCTTTAAGAATAGAGTAGTAATGAACACAGATGAGTGAGTTTCTCTTTAGTAGTACATAGAATATTCTGGGTAATATGCCAGGATGCCGCGCACTGCGCCCCCGTGTCTGCGCTCTGTGTGCTTTTACCACTGAGCTTTGGGAAAGTGGCAGGAGGTTAAAATACAGAAACACATACAGAGATAGGGGTCATCCTTGAATTCCCCAAGAATGCCCCCTTTATTGTGTTCAGGGGCAGATTATATAGAGATAGCCACGCCCCAGCCAAACCCACCAGAAACCACTCTCCTGCCATCAGGAACTCCTGAAGGTCTCGTGCTCAGAGCAGCTGTAGGCACTCAGAACAGGGGAATTACAAGAAATTCAGGATCTGGGGTCTCACTGCTCCCAACACCAGGATTAGAATTGCTCAATCATATGGTGAATCTACATGTAACTTTTTGAGAAATCTCTTGATTGAACAATTATATATTTTGTAAAATTTTCAATTTACTGTAGTGTTTCAGTGAAGACACACAAAATATAAGTTAAATATAATAGCACTAAAATGTCTACAGAAACTAACATTAAGAGAAAATTAGACAAAGAACTAAGAATATGTGTGAAAAGGCAGGAGGAGGAAAAGAAACAAGGAAGGAATGCAGAAAGATGGAAAAGGAGAGCAGAGAAAGGGAGAGAAGAAAATAAACTTAGTAAGAGACCCACTACAGTTAGAAGCATTATCCCCAATGATTACTATATATTCTTATTAATTTAGACCACCAGACAGTCATTTTTCAGGTATTTATTTATGACCCAGCTTTTGTAAATATCTCACTAATAAAAAATAATCATTCAATTCTAAGTTATGTCCCTTCAAGAATCGTTTTACTCAGAAATTGTCTGCAAACATTATCAAAGCCATTCTGAAAATAATGTTCCACAGCAGAAATTGTTATTATTTTCCTCTCTAGGACACTTTCTGTCTGTGTTTCTGTCTCTGTCTCTGTTTCTGTCTCTGTCTCTCTGTCTCTGTCTCTGTTTCTGTCTCTCTCTCTCACACACACACAAACACACAAGCACTTGCATACAAATATAAACACACACAGACACAAGCAATCAATAACATAATAGTTTTCCCTGAAGAAGTGGTTTAGAATTTGGGTATCCAATCTTGACCAGTAGTCCCTCAATGAAATCCTACTTTTAAGTACTAAATACTTATTCCCTCAACTGTCAACAAGACACACAAGAGTCTCTTCCCTTATAGGACTCTCTTAAGAACTGGTTCTCCCCTGAAGAACGATTATAGCCTGTCACTCTTTAATGCCCACAAAACACCAGTTACAGTCTTGCATACAACCCATGGAACTCAGGGGAATTTTGGTTGAATATTGAAGGGATAGCAACACTGTTGAAGAGTTCCATGATGGAATTCCTTTGCTGGCCAGTGTTTGAGGTGGGTGATCTTTACTGCTCAGGTGTCACTTTTTGAGATATCTCTCCCTGTCACCACCTGCCTGCATCTTACCATCTATCTCTTGTGAAACCTGACCTAAGGCTTCTAACTGCTTCTCTGAGTCTTGGGGTAATTAACTATCTGAGAGTGAGTCATGAAGAGCATGTTTGATTTCTTACATAACACATACATGTTTACTCTCCAATTAATGCATGCTTAAGCAATTCCCTGCACTGAGATCAGCAAGCCTGATTATATCTTCTTGTTTAATTAGTGTGGTGTTTGGCATACATTAAAAAAGAATACACAAAGTCATTACTTTAGGCTTCCTCATTGATGTTGGTAAGGAACAAATACTCTGGGGGGGGGGGGCAATACTATATAATTGCAGAAAACTCTAAACTTAAAGAATATTTCACCTGATTTCTTTTCATTGTTTCATTTCAGAAGTTGTCTCCTTCACTAGCAGATGCACCTTCAGGAAACTGGACAAACAGAATTGACTTACAGAACCAAAAATGTACATAAAATAAACAGAGATGTCAGTTCTTTTATCTATCATCCTATAGAGTGCATAAAGGTTACTAAAAAACATTTTAAGCAATATATTTAGTTTAATGTTTTGTGACTTGCTACATGCAGATAACAAATTGAATGCCTTTTTGAAATTACACTGTACAAACTTTACAAATAAAAAGCATAAGACATTTTAACTCATTGACGTAGCAATCTAAAGATGTTATGATTGGAAAGCAGATGTTCCCAGTTCAGCCTCAGGCCTATCAAAGCATTTTTTTTGTTCTTCTGGATAGTCATTCCTCTGTGTTTTTGCATGGCATCCAGTTGGACATACTTTCTTGTTCTTCTGGAAGCGTTTGTTTACCTTGTGTCCGTGCCAAGTTTGCTCTGAATCTTTTCATATTAGAGAAATAGCTGGTGGAGGAGGGTTACTAAGAGTTTATGTTTCAGACTCCCATGAAACAGAAGCATAGCTTAGGAAAGCTTAGGAAAGGTGCAACATACACGTGCACAGAGACTCTAGAGGCCAATAAATTATGACCACCCTGGCAGCCGATGTCATTTAAGAACTCTTTAGTTTCTGATGATAAAGCACTAGCTTATCGCCATGCTGACAACAGCAAATCCCCGTGGCCTTCAGCTTTTGTCTTTCCTATTTGTAATCCGGTCAGCCACGTGGAATTTAACAGTCCGATAAAGTATCTTTCTGAGTAGATTTTAAGAAATGATGGGGCAGGGCAGGGAAGGGGGAAATGAAGCTAGCAAGGTCTTACATCTTGTTGGTGATGAAAGTGTTTCTTACATCTATGGTTCCTCATTCTCTCTGCTATAGAAATAAGGAACACACCCAAAAGGGCCATGCTGCCAGTTTATGTCTTACTCTTTGTTATGAGAGAGAAAAGAAAGGCTGAGTTTTGAACTTAATATAGAGAATGCCATTCTACATTTAACTTGTAATTATATATATATATATATATATATATATATATATATACATACACACAAATGCATATGTATAGTATGTGTGCGTTTATGTATTTTACTTACTTTGCTTGAGGAAAGAACCTTTAGGTCAGTAATATAAAGAAAATATAATTTTAGAGACTCACTTTTAGGCCTGTGAACATAGCTCTTTGACATAGTGTTTATCTAGTATGCATAAAGTCCTGGGTTCAAGAGCAAGTACTTTTAGCTTAACACAGGGCTTTAGTCATGGAGAAGAGGCTCAGTGAATTACCGTGCTTTCTCATGAGCATAAGTACCTGTGTTAGATTGGTCCTGACTGTATATGAATCTTCAATTCGGTGAAGTGAGGGTCAGAGACAATAAATTATTCCAAATGTTAAAGTTAAAAAATCAAAATTTTACTATGATAACAGAGAAATACAGCTATTTTATGTAGCTACATACCTTTTTAAATACTGGATAAGATATATAAAGCATGATACAAAATAATTGTTAAAAATGATTCATAATCCAAATTGTGGGAATTGTAAATTATTTTCACATGGTCTTGCTTCAGTTGAGTAAAGAGACTATATCTCCAGGAGCTAAGACAGGAAGTTATAAAGCAGGACACACTCACACACATAAACCACATACAGTTAACCCACTTACACCAACACACACACACAAATAAAATACACACATACACAAACATACACAACATAAACATAGAGAGAAACATAGGGCTCTAGTTCATGTATGAGCAATATTTTTCAACTGATAATTCTTTTTTCTCAAATTATAAATTACAGGATAATCAATCTGATAACATAATGAAATGAACATATTTGTGGGTAATTAATCTGTGACATTTAACATTATTACTATTAGATTTTAGAGCTTATCAAAACCAGTAAAGCTGTGTATACAGTGTTCATTAAAAGCCAAGTAAATAGTGAAAAGAACACAGTTAAAATAGTTGTTTAATATTAGAATGACTATAAAACTTATGAACTAATATCAGTACATCCAACCCATTCTTAGTTATTCTTAGTGATTGATATTTTAAAAATTATGTTTAACATTTCTAAAAAAGGTTTAAAATGATGGCAAACATAAACCTAGAATTAAAACTTGTCTGTGACACACACCACACACACACACACACACACACACACACACACACACACACAAAGACTTACAAACTAATTTTAAAATAGGCTTCATACCTGTGAGCCACAGTCTTGTGGCAATACACAGATTAATAGAAATGGGTTAACCTAATAGTTAGAGCTAGACAGTAAGAAGTCTAAGGCCAAACGAATGCAACTAATAATAAGCCTCACAGTGGTTATGTCATAAGCAGCCTCGTGAACAGGCAGGTGGAGAAACACCAGTCGGGGGACCAGAAGGATGGAGAATGATTTTATCTTCATCTGGTGCCTAATGTGGGGCTAACATGACACCCACCACCCACTTCAGGTCAGAGTTCTTTTAAGTGGGCTCAGGGTTAGGAGGAGATTAGCTGAGAGCTTGCCCCTGGCTCAGTACTCCCTATCTAGTCAAGCAACGGGACTGGGTCTGCTAGGCTCTCCTGCGCAACCAGGAGAGCTTGGTGAATTTCTGCCGCCTATGCAGAGATATTTACAGGGCGCACAATATGCTTCATGGCAGATTTGGCTTTTACTCAGACAAAAAGGGTTTATGTGCAGCATGCTGCTTCCTATAGTGTAGATGATGAGCACGTCTCCCCCACGGTGATCCAGAGCAGGCGATGAATATACCTCCACTGTATTAAAATGCTGAGAGAGCAAGAGTCAGCATCCAGGTCGTACAGCGACCATGCTGCTTAGATTTCAGATACACAATAAAGATAGATTCAGACATAAAAGATCTCTAAATGGGTCACATTGTGTTTGATAATATATATAATGCTCTAAAATATAACAACAACATAAGAGTTTATGCTACAGTCAATCTTTATTAGGTATTATGCATACGGTGATTAAAGGACCATAAGAAAATCCATCAACAAACCCTCATACTTGGTATTATGAAATATTTTTGCATTTAGCATTATCTTGCATACATTTCCTATTTTATTAAAATATGTATAGCTAAAAACACATCTATTTGTCTATAGTCCCATACTAACATTTTGAAATTAGTTAACATTTTAAATTAGTTGAAATTTTAAATTAGTTAAATTATTATTGGCCTTGGGCAGAGCAAAGTGAGAATCAATATCGAATGTAAGGATATTTTATGTTTGCATCAAATTGGACTACAATATTAATTAATCTAAAGTAATTCTTTATTTAAATGATGGAAAGATCTTATAAAATATTTCAAACTTGAGGATATTTCCAGTGCTTAAAGGAGAGAACATCAAAGGAAGAATAAAGGTATCCATAATCAAATAGCATTGGGATATTGTAATGAGATATGTTTTTTTTGCATTTCAAAAGATATTTTACCAATGCATTCCTCAATTTCTCTCTTTTTTGGATTATTTCTTCCACATTATGTGCTTTTTGCTTTCTCTGCTTTGAAAATTGACTGTTTTCTCTTCTGCCTGTCTATATAAGAATTTCCAACAATTACAATACAGATTAGCTAAAAGTACACAAAGCAAAACAAATTTGTTTGGAAACAGATATCTATGGATAGTAGCAAGCACTTTTTGTCTTTATTTTTGTTTTTTTTTATCTTCATTAAAATCTCCATTAAATATCTCTAAGATAAAACATGCTAAGACTGGATAATCCATCCCATAAAATCTTGTCCAAATCTTTAGTCCACAAGTATTTAATTGGCTCTAGTATGTGTTAAGCTTTTCTCAAAAGGCCCATGCTCTTTAAAGCAAACCCACCTGAGATAATTTGCACTTAATCCCAATGGGTTTTCAGGACCTATGGGCCTATCCACACAGATCCACATTAATTAAGCTTGAGCAAGTAAGTAAAGCTGCCTTTGAATTTCAATACATACTGATTTAACTTTATCTTCTTCCTTCTCAAACAGCCACCAAATGATATGATCAAGAACACTGTATTAATTCTATAGTCTTCTTAAATGATGCTCAGCTTTTAATCAAAACCTCTCAGATTGCAGGAAGATGAGACATGACTTACAAGATTCAATAAAAGCAAACAATATAACTTGACCCAGGGGGCAAAACAAATATAAGTGTTAAAGTCATACGTGTAATTATAGTCGTGAAATTAAAAGTTAAGAAAAGATGGCAAAACAAAACATAGATGAGTCTATTCTCCATTCTAGACAAGACTGTAAGCAACGTCAGTATTTTAAAAGGAATCAAGGTACGTGTTCAAGTGAAACACACTATAGAAGGAATTTGTTTCTGGTTTTTTAGGAAGAAATAGAACTCTCACTTTCTTACATTAGAGTAGAATTACTGAGCACCAAAGATTAAATGAAACTCTTAAAAAGGACCAAGTAGCATGGGATGAGGTTATTACTATTGAATATAAATGATGCTACTCAGAAATAGTTTCTCAACAACAAAGAAAGAAAATGAAATGCAAATTAAAGCAGCAGGGTGTCTTTGAAGTAATTATTAAATAATTCACATTAAAGATGAGTGATGTATCAATTGGAAACATCCATGTTGAGAAAATTAAGGTTTGGGAGCAAAAGGTTACTACTGGAGTTTTCATCTTGACTGTTTTAAAAAGATGTAGTTGTCAGTGATATGATTTGAAAGTGACAAACACTCAAATTTAGACCCTTCTTAAGATCCACTTATAAAGAGGAAAATCATGCCTCATACTGGACACATAGTCAATTACCTAAGGCGAGTGAAGTTGTGAATTTTGGAGGAGAATCTACCTAAACCAGAATACCTAACTACATCCTCAATATTTCTCTCTATACTCATAGATAAGAATAGTCCTCACCTGTCATCAAACAAACAAATCTTTGTAACATATGGAGCCCTTTTAAAACCACAACCAATCAATATGGACAGTTGTCAAGTCCAGTATCAACAGATACCACTCCTACACCAAAAGCTTGAAAAACATTGTGGAAGAGGGATAAAAAAGACTGTAAGGCACCAGAGGACCAGGCAGTTTTCTGTGAAACTGTGTCTCCTAGGGATGCCAGCAGTTTTAGCCATAAAGTCTTAACAATGTAACTGTCAATCAACAACAATAACGTGCTTCAGTAGATGGAGGAAGGTTCATGAGGCCTCAGTACCTACAGAAAGAGTTGCAGGAAACTAAGAAAAGCTGACAGAGGAAGAAATAGACCTCACAGTGGAAGAGCTCATCTATTGATTATTCAGTACAAAATAGTCAGCCCTGAAGACACCCATATGAGTACGATTAGGTAATTAATATCTTAATTTTATCAAGCAAAGATCTGTGTTTGACTTTTGACTGAAACATTTCTAAGACATTGTATGTTTAACCTACTAAAATTTTATCAACAATAGAAAACTGAAGCAGGAAGTAGCACTGAGGTAATGTTTGAAAGTATTACTGCCGTAAGAAAGTAGACACAGAAAAAGGCCATTTGATAAGGGCTTTTATCTGCTCATGATTAAAATCACTAAAAATGAGAAATAAAAGAAAAGTAGTAAATGTTGCAAAACTTGTCAAAAAGGATAGAGCTTTATTGTTGCCAAAACTGTTTGCAAAAGCTGTCCAAATTTTCCCTACTGGTGATAAAATATAATCATTTACCTGAATGCCTAAAATATGATGACTCTCCCTCTGTTACTAGTGGATTTTTCATTTATATACATGTACAGAACATATTGTGACAATATTCAACTCTCCATTGCTATTGCTTATCCTTCTTGGGCTTACAAATTGCCATCTTTCCCACAATCCCCTTCCTTTACCAAAGTCTTTGATTTTCCTCTGGGAAAATTCTTGAGCATGTAGAAATAACTCTTTATTTTTGTTTGGGACAAACATGTCATAACAAAAGCAACATCTCCTAATGCTCCTGTACATTCTCAGGCTCTTGTCTATTCTTCTCCACAGCTCTCTACTTTGTGCTCCCTGGGTCTTGGACATAGATGGTGACATAGATGCTTCCATCACTTTTAAAAATAGAGCTAACTCTGTAAAAATGACAAAACTGTCAACCTGGTTGATTAACTACAAAATTGCCTCTACTATCCTATTCTTTCTAAGCTGATGCTTCCACATTGCCAATCCCGGACTCGTCCGTGAGTCAGTGGGGTTATTTATTCACTTTTGAATCTGGGTGGCTTTGAAATCCAACAGAATATGACAGAAGGAAACTGGAGCAGTTCCTGGGATAGGACCCAAGAAACCTCACGTGTTCTCACTCTCTTTGTGTTAGAAACGGGGCTCTCCAGTGTGGAAAAACAAAGCCTGAATTAGTTCATTGGATAAGAAGAGACTACCACTTGTAAAACTTGATCGCATCCAGCTGACCTGGTCACGAGAGAAAAATCCAACCAGGTTTATAGCATAGCCTCTTACCCCTACCACACATCTGTTAGTGTGTGGTAAAATCAATACATGTGTATTCCATGCGCTCCTTAATACTTTTTTCAAGAAATTTAAACTCTTTTATTTGAGAATTTTGGATATTTGATGGTATAGGGCACTTACACACTTATTTATGCAACAGACACATACACACTAAATTAAATGTAAAAAAATTATGCATGTTCTCTTGTAGGTAGTGACTTAGAATAGTCACTATTACAAAGTAATTATCTGTACATTTTTAATTATATAGCTCAGTTAATATGCTTGTAACAATGTCAGTGTATGTATACAAAATGGTAAAAAGGAAAACCCTAAATGTGGAAATTTGTTGACAAGTAAATTGGGGTCCATTTAACATTTTTCTGTCCCAAGTAATACTAGACAATATTTTTATTAACATATGATAGGAGAATCAACCAAATAATAGTCAAGTAAAAGTGGGAAATAGTCATGTTCAAAACAATTGATACACTATCTAGTATTTAATGAAGAGCTATAACATATTTAAAACAGAACACATTTTCTGGAGTATAGAAAGAAGAAGAATTTCAGATGTTTATGTGCATTTTCTGTCAGCTAAGGTCTGAAAAAATTCTATTTCCTGGGACTGTTCACTGCCTATTGTTCTTTTCCTTTCCACTACTACATTTATCTTGAAGAAAGTAGGACCCAGGAAATAAGTCCTCCTTGCCTATCCATCTTGATAACTTAATGCTTCTCTCAGCCTGCAGCCGTGCACATTAATGTTTTGAGTAAAATCTATAGGTCAATCAATCACCTGGTTGAAGCAAAGTGCCAATCTGTCATGTAGTAGACTGAACCCTCTCTTTTCTAACCACATTGTTAGACCCTGGATTTTTTTCACCTAATTTTGTCTGTGTGCTTCATGATAAAATGAAATCCATATGCAAGATATGCATATATACAAATGACTTTTTAAGTATTAGCATAAAATATTACTTCAAAGAAGACCATCTTAATGTAACTATAAGTTCATTATAAATCATGACCCATGACATCATTGTAATTCTCATTCTAACATATTGTCACCCACAAAACAAAAATAAATTATGAAGTTTCTGCACTCTTACTTGAGTAGATAATACTTCTTCTAACGACCTCATAAGAATGTTATACAGGAAACTTGTCTAATTAGTGGAGTTTTTGTAGTATGATTACTTAACATTAAATACTGCTGCAAATATTCTTATTAACATTGAATCAGCAATGCTTCTTAGAGAAACTTACTCAAACCCTTTATTCCTTTTTATACTACTGCAAAATCCAAAAGAAAATATAAATAAATACTTTATGTTTTTCATATATCAGATATAATAATTGGGACCCGAGAAACATTGTTTTGATCAATTTAAATTTAATCCTGAACTCATTTAAATGACAGAGCAAAATGTATGGAAACTTCTTTACATGGATTTAAGCAGACACATAATAAATACCAGCTTCCATCTTTTCTGCCTTATTGGAAAAGCAGGAAGAGTTACATGTATCTGCTTTGACTGACATCTACATCAATATTTTGTGGTCAAAGGAATCTAAGCTGGGAACCCAGCTCCCAGAAGGTGACATTTGCTGCAATACTTTACCTTCACCTCCTATGGTGCTTATTGGCAACCCCTTGGCGGACTCCCGAGAAAATAAACCCTATCACACAAATCAAGAATTCATGCTAAATGGCCAAAAGAGAACAGCTTAGTGTAAGAATTTTTAGTAATTTATCTTTGTAGTCCTGTAATTGCTCTGCTCAAAAAGGAATGAAGTATCACCACCAAAGTTGATATAACTTTTGACTCCCTTACAACTTTTAGATGGATACTTAGATCTTATGGTCTAATATATTGACCTGAAATATTAAATCTGTCAAGGCACACTAACTGAACTCTGCTGAATTGATATTCTCTTTTGGTTCATGCCATCCAGTGCAAAAGTAAACTTTATTACTACATTTTTTATTAAGTTGCACACCCCTTAATCCTCACTCTGCATTTAATACCTTGCTTTCTGTCCTCATCTCAAATAAGTTTAAAACTTGTGGTATTTATCTCCAGCAATGACCAGGGATCTTTAAGGATATTTCTCACAATTGATACTTTTTGCACCATTCCATAAAGTGACTTGTCTGAAATCATGCTGATTTTCTATGAAAGTTGCTGTTCCAAAGCCCGGACCTTCCCACATTAACAGTCGCAAGTGTACTAACTTAGTGCAAAAACCCACATGCAATAATATGTGGCTGAATCTCGTGTTCGAGTATCATACTGTAACCTCTCAGAAGTCAAAAAGGTCGCAATGACCACCATACTTTGGTGAACAGAGTCTGTACATAGTATGAAAAAGAATCAGGGTTGTAATCTTTTCAAACACAGTAAACACAGTGACATCACATGCATAAGGACAAAGCAATGAGTTCAATGAAAAATATCATCAAGTACCACTAACGTCATCTGTAAGCAATTTAAAGGACTCTGGAAATCTCATTTTACTGCCTGCTATAAATTAAGTACTAACCTCCCTAAAGGGTCTGATATTCAAATTCTATTAAGTACCCAATAGTAAGACAGCTTTTTAAACACACCTATAACAAACTTCAGATTCTTGTGTATCCATGCTATATAATTAGCTTCTCTTGTATCTCCTGCTCATTAGTGCAGGAAGATAAATAACTCAATCACATTTTTCCTTGAGAGAATAAATGACTTATTCTCATATCTCAAGCCTGCTATGTGTGTCCCAATTTTATTTGACACTTTCACAGTTATGAGAAATTCAATGAAACTATATCCATCTTTATCTGTAATAATAACAAGTAATATTTTCAATTCTTCATCTGTGTTCTAATTACATATAGAGAGAAGGCAAATTTTACATTTTGGAAAGGAGAAAATTGGCCTCTAAAGAACTGTAGTAGTCACCTGAAGAGATGCATAGGTAGAAAAGGTTTCTTCTATACCCCACACTACAGGAATCTACAAGGGCTCTTTTGTCTCGCTGCACTGACACTTGCTCTCAAGATTGTATCGTTAAGCATTATGATAGATGGATCTTGTAAATGCCCAGCACTGTGGGTAAGTGCAAGCACTTTAAATTTCAGCCCTATGAGTTTCCTTTATAGGTCTGTGAATATTACCTCTGAGATCTAGTTATGTTTCCCAGTATGTCACCATTCGGTGTAAGTTCAATGAGTTATCAGCAGGTTTCAATTGCTGGGAGTGGGGTTCGAAGAGCACACATGGAGAAAGATGAAGTTAACTGTTAAGAGCTCCATGTAAGCAATAAGACAGGCTCTTGCTCTAACTCGGGGTTACTGCCTTTGATTATCATTGAGTGGCCTATGGAAATGTCAAGCAAAGAAACAGAAACAAAGCAATAAAACCACTCAAAGGGGCAGTTTGCTATGACTTTGAATGTGGTCAAGGTGAAAGCAAAATAAATTGCTTTTTAATGCCAACAGGGACATTAGGGAAATTATTATCAGTATAATGTATAGAATACATGTATGTGTATTTGTACTACCAAAGATGTAAAATCAATGGAAAGAAATATTGTTCTAGAAGACTGAAGAATAATTCCCTTAGCTTGAATAAATGTCAAATTTTCCCTTCCCAAACTCTCTTAGTAGAATGCACAATTGCTTCTTTTTAAAATCAGTTCAGGTTAGATATTAAATTCAGTGAGCTAGCTACATCTATTTTTGCTTTTATTTTATTTATCCTAGTAAAACCAACAACCATAGGAAAAACCACCCATATTCTATGTCTTAATTCATAATTCTTTAAAAAAAAAACCCGAAAAACAAAAAGCTATCTTTTTTTCATTTTAAATACCAATCCCAGTTCCCATTCTCTCCCTTCTTCCTATTTCTTCCACCTTCCCTCCTACCTCACCTCCCATCTACTCCTCAGAGAGAGTAAGACACATAAGGTCCTCCCTATTTTATCTAGGCTGAGCAAGGTATCTGTCCAAAGAAAATGAGTTACAAAAAACTAGTACAAGTAGCAGGGATAAATCCTGGTGCCACTGCGGAGCTGACCCTGTAGTCTGACATAGCCATATAACTGTCACCCACATTCCAATGGCCTAGTTTGGTCCTGTGCTGGTTCCTTCCACGTCTGGACAGAGTTGGTGAGCTCCCATTAACTCAGGTAATCTGTTTCAATGGGTATTCCCATCATGGTCTTGACCACTTTGCTCATATTCTCATTCCTCCCACTCTTCAACTGAACGTTGGGAGTTTAGCCCAGTGCTCCACTATGGATCTCTGCCTCTGCTTCTATCAGTTGCTAGATGAAGGTTCTATGGTGGCATTTAAGTTAATCATTAATTTGACTACAGGGAAAGGCCAGTTCGGACACCACTATTGCTTAGGATATTAGCTGGGGTCATTCTTATGGATTCCTGGGAATTTCTCTTGCCAGGTTTCTTGCTTAATTCACATTTCAATATATATTGTCCTTTATTAAGAAACAAATGATATCATTATAATAATGGTAATAAAAAACATGAGGTTTAGCTTCCAAGCATTATGAGAAATAAGGATCTATATATTCTAGAGTTACTGTATGTTATAATATGACTTCAAGACATAATATTCCTCTAGTATTTATTATTTATTTCCTCACTATCAGATGTAACATGAATATCTTTTTTTTTATCATGACAGTTAAGATGTTACAGTCTTGCTCCTTCTGCATAGAGTGGGGAGTGGGGAACCCTGATGGCTCCTTGGCCTTGAGAGGGAGGGAGGGGGAGAAGGAGGGAAGGAGATGGAAATTTTTAAATATAAAAAAAAATAAACCATGAGAAAAAAAAAAAAGAAAGAAAAAAAAAGATGTTACAGTCTTAAGAATGAACCTATGTATTTGGTTTCTATTAACCTCAATTTTTTTATTTGTATGTAGTGATAACGTTTAATTGATGATATGATTCTCAAAATATCTAGATTAACTTCATCAAAAGTTTTGAGAGGAAAACACCTGAAGAAATAATTTTAAATGTTGCTCACCTGGAGGCATATTTGGAAGACATTCTATCCCATCCCTTTAAGCTTATGTGTCAGGAATATTACAACACTCCACTTCATCCAGACGAACAAGTGCACTCAGGCAAATGCAATCACTGAATAAAGAGATTGTTTAAAAAGTAAACAAGTAAGGATGAAAAGGCCTGTAAAGCTTTTTTGAATAACTAGCTTTGACGTTATTAACTTACATTTTAAAATTAAATGAAAAAGATTAATGTGTCTTTTCAATTATTTTAGCCATTGCTCATTTTAGGCTTTTTAGATTTCTTCCAATTTTGGACCAGTCAAAGAAATAGCACCAGTGAGGAGTTATTTCTAAGGATCAGTAGCTTCTCTTCCATGACATCTCTGTTTCCCTAAAATCCCTGAAAAGTTTCAATTGCCACCATCAACTTTCAGGACACTCAAAATTTTATAAGATTTACTAATAATTATGAACTATGCAATTTGTGGAGCTACCGAAATATGTGAAGTGAAATTTCATTTAAAAATCCATAATAAATATAAAATACCTTGGAATAAGCCCAACTACTGAAGTCAAAGACATGTACAGTGAAAATTTTAAACACTGAAGAAAATAGTAGGAAATGGAAAGAAATTCTAGGCTGATGCAAGTGTAAAATTAATATTTTAAATGGTCACCCCTTAAAATCTATGTACATATTCAATACAATGTCAACAATAACTATAACTCTCTTTTTTCAGTAATAGAAAATTTCCACAAATGCATTTGAAAACACAAAAGAGTTTTCAACATAGTCAAAACCTTCCTGAACAACAAAAATACTCCAGATATCTGGTAATAAAATAGCATGGCCCTGGCACAGAACAGACACATAGATAAAGAAAGCAGAGTAGAAGTCCCAAACGCATATTTATTCAGTTCAACTACTTGATTTGGGGGAAAACATTTAAAAATACATACTGGATAAAAGAGAGCCTCTTCAACAAATGCTGGCGAAAAATGATGTTCACATGTAGAAGAACTGGACGAGATCCTTTAGCTTCACCCTGTAGGAAAACCTACTCCAAACGCATCAAAGACAATCACATGAATCCTAATACTCTGAAACTGCTGGAAGGAAACGCAGGGACAGGCATAGGCACATGGAAGAGGAATTTGTAGAGCAGAGGGGATTACAAGGGTAGGAAGGAAATAAGAGAGAGTAAACAGTGAGAATACACAGAATTTACTATACACATGTGAAATTGCTAAAACACTTTAAATTAATATGTCTTGTAAAAAATCTCTTTGGAAGTACTTTAAAACAAAAACAAACATTATAATAAAACTATAAACAATTATGAAAACAGCAGCTCTGAGTCAAGGTGGTAACTACAGTTTCCCAAATGTAGAATGAGGTTTATAACTCTAAAAGGAGTCAGGTATATCCTAACAGTACTTAGGAAGGATAGAACAGAGAAGTGAGGAGGGGTTTTTTTGTTGTTTTGTTATTTTTGAGAACCATCAAACCATCTTTGTATTATGTTATATACTATCATCATGCCCAGCAGAACGATAAGAGGGAGTTACATCACAGCCCCACAAGGTGGATGCAGTTATCTAGAAGTATCTAATGTACATTTAGTTTAGTGATATCTCCTGTTTTAATAAAAATAATTGTAAAAATGCAGTAAATAAATGTAATAAAACCAATACTTTATTTTATTCCATGAAATTTAGGGTGCATTTTTAACATGTTATTGAGTGTACATGTGTGCTCCCATGCACATTCACATGCTAGCATGTTATCTGCTTACATGAGCAAAGGACTGTTAGATGGAGGTAGAGGACAGCTTTCGGGAGTTGGTTTCCTCTTTCTACTGTGTGGGTTCAGCAGATCAAACTCACAGTCTCAGGATTGGCAACAAGTAACTTTACCTGCTGATCCATCTTGTTAGCATAAAAAATATTTTAAACCAAATTTTAATATGTCTTTTGTTTCTATCAAGATATTATGAAATACTAGAACTTTGGAAGAATTTTTTATTTTTACTTTTATTGATAATGTGAATTTCACATCAAACATTCTGATTCCACTTATCTCTCCATCCCTTCACATCAGCCCTCTGTCCTTGCAATCTCCCCCCCCCCAAATCAACACTAATATTAAAAGAAAAACCACAAACCATACCAAAGAAACAAAACAAAGAAGTAGGAGGAATAGAAAAGAAAAGGTACAAGGGGGGATAAGGAGAAAGAAGAAGAAGAGTACAAGAGAAGAAGGAGGAGGAGGAGGGGGAGGAGGAGGAGGAGGAGGGGGAGGAGGAGGAGGAGGAGGAGGAGAAGGAGAAGGAGAAGAAGAAGAAGAAGAAGAAGAAGAAGAAGAAGAAGAAGAAGAAGAAGAAGAAGAAGAAGAAGAAGAAGAGCCTTGAGCCTTGTCATGGAAGCTGTATTATGATCTGTTGAGAAAAACAGTTTACCCTTTAATCTATCCATCTTTACTTACGAGTGTTTATTGCCACAAGATATTGGTCTGGCTCAGGCCTCTGGTTTCTGCTACACCACCGATTATGGGATTTCACTGAGTTTCATCCTGTATGTGTCTTGGAGTATTTGTCTTCTTCACATGCTCCAACAGTTCATAAATTTGATTGATATTGGAGTGAGCCAATTCATAGCACCAGTTCTGGACCTGGGAGGTATTTGGGTTGGTCAGCTTGCTAGCTTTCCTTCATTTTCACTACCTGAGTGAACTCTTCAGCACTGCCTTGGCTAGCTCACACAATGCAGCCTCCTTTAAGGATATGGGTGAGTGCTCCTACTCTGATCAGGCCCCCCAGAAAGAGTCTCCCTTACTAATATCGCCAGGACTAGCTCTACTCTTTTTCCCTAGCAAGGTGCAGGGCTCTTTCTCCTGATTGCTATAGGGGACAAGGCAGAGCAGAAGTAGCTCTTCTGCTTTTAGGCTCTATAACTGCCTCACTCGCACCCCTGACAAAAGGGTCATCTCTAGTGTGCTGGCCAGGCAGGGTACCGGACCTGCTCTCCTATGTGTCACCGTTGGTATGGGGCTGAACTAGTTCTCTCAGTGACACCAGTGCCTGCTCTCTAACCTGCTACAGGTTAGAGGCAAGGGGCAGAGAATAATTGTTTCTTACCAAGTTTACTTCATGAATTCAACAAAGTAACAGAAGGGAATGATGAGCACCTCTACATTACTTCATTTAAGAATATGCTAATCATAAGTAGATTCTTTCTGAACCTAAACAGCAGTTGTACAAGATGTCTACTTTATATCATGTAAACAAAGTGAAAATAAAAACAATAAAAATATTATGGAAGATACTGTTCACTAAAACAGCCACTGACTGTTGAACTACCGGATTATTGAGTATGACCCGGATTTGTCTTCCGCAGAACATTTAAGAGAGGTGTCAGAGTAATAAAATCAAGGATCCAAAGGCATTGTTTTCATCTGTTAATTTTTTTTGGATCATCCTACATAAAAACAAATAGCACAAATAAGTAACAGAATAAAGAATGACTCAAATATTTATATCCCAGTAGACTATCGTTCCATCCAAAAAAACAAGGTGTGATCATCTTCCAAAATCTTTTAGATTTAAATAAAAAAAATCATTAACTGATTTAACAACCAAATAATAAATTTTCCTGGGAATATTATATGATTTGGCTTGATATTGACATATGTGGAATAAACGAATGCATATTATATGTGTATGGATGATGTTCTTATCCAAAGTCAATGATGAACATGGATATAGGAAGTATATGGTTTTAGTCTTAATTTTATTTATTATGATAAAAATGTATTCTTTGAGGTTCAAGTAAGGAGGATTTGGAATTTAATAACAACCTTGGATACATCACAAATTTAAGGTAAGACTGGGTGGCATGAGACAATTTGACAAAATCAAAGGATTAGTAAATAAATCTAGTGAAATAACTGATTGCAGACTGTCCCTAACATAAGCTTTTCCTCCAAGTAACTCTGAAACATGGCCTTGAGAAAGATATCTTTCTTTTGTCCTCTTGAAGTTTGACAAAGTAGTGTCTCTAAAAGGAGTACGATGCGTGGAAGCCATTATATTACACTCAGAATTATGAAAACTGTCATAGCTATGTGGGAAATATCAAGGGAATCAAGTGGCAGTTGCTATGAGACAATTAACTACTATCAAGGACTTTGGAACAATACCGCAGTTGGAGGGCCAACACCTCACAGAAACACCAATGATACATTTCAGTACAATTTCTTCAGCTTTTCTTTAGCAAATCAAACACACAATTTCACTCTGGGAGTGTCAGGAAAAGTCTTTTCATGAGCGTTCAAAGTTAAAACCTCGTGTATTTTTAATGCATATGTTCCATGGCTTCACTTCTCCTTTCTTTGACTCGGGTTTTCTTTTTGTGGCCATTTTCTACTTCTGCCGGATGACCTGCTTTGCTTTCTTTTCCTCGCACATTCATCCTCACCTGATAGGCACCTTCTGCTTGCCTGCTGTTTCATCTGGTTATTTACATGGTGTCCTTTGCTCCCACAGCTGCCCTCTCTCCTTTGCTTTATATTTCTGGGACTGGGAATTTGCACACTGTATTTATTTGTTGTTTGTTTTGCGGGCCCTGTGGTGGCTTCCAACTAACTTCTGGTACTAAGAAATCGAGACAGAAAAAATAAATTGCGAAATGAGGAGTTATCCTCTCCTGGTTTCAACTTAAGAGCAGTCACCAATACCAGGAGTATACTAACACTCCATATAAGATTAGGAGTTCACACAGAAGGTTGAAAGTGGCTTCTGCCTTTATTAAATGTTCGACTTCGGATGAAGCAGTGCCTCAGGGAATCTAAAATATATCAAAATAGTGCCTGAAGAGTGTAAACAGAGATGGAGACATGCCAATCTCACTTTAGGAGAATCCCCTTTTAGCTACCATTTTACTTGTTTGATATTCCAGGCTCCACCTGGTCAAGCCCACCCCTCTGCATTCTCTTCTACACTCCTCAGACTTTGTTAGCAACACTTGATCCCTTCAGTTCCCTCTCTATAAGATGCCTATACCTACTTCTGTTTTCAATGAGTTTTGCCTGATTATCTATCATTCTATCTACTTATTATCTATCAGTATCATAGATTGTCTCTTTATCCATACTTTATGTTTCACAGAAATAATAAACACTTCCAGCATGCCCACAGCATTATTGATACTTTTACAAGTCAACAATCCCTTGAGATTTAGAATAATTTACTTCACCAGACTTTTAGAATTTTCCATCATGGTAGTTTTCTCAATTAAATAAATAATAAATAAATAAATCTAATTTTGGCCACAATCCTTCTCAGTATTCTAACATTAATTTGCATCATTGCCAAGAGGTCTTCACCAGCATAGAACTGAGCCAGTCCAGCTGTCATTTCCTAGAACTTCAAAATGCTGAAAGACTTTCTTCTATAAATCTCAATCTTCTTGATATTTTACATTTTGAGATTTTATTTACTTTTAGTTTACATTTATAAATGTATGTCTGTGCAGGACATCCATGCATTGTCCAGAGAGGCATGAAAATGGCTTCAGATACCCTGCAACTGGAGTTTCAGAGCACTGGGACCTGCTACATACCTGGTTGTGTGGGGTAGTCTTTAGGATATTCAGCAACTCAGAAATTATTGCAAAGATGGTAGATATCCAATGCATAACATCAGAAGACAAAAAATATCAAGACATGTCATCCAGATTTAAAAATTTTGTCTTCTAATGTTAAGTATGGTATATCTAGTACATGTTATACATGTACATAGGCAAGGTTCTTATGAGAAGTTGGACTTCAGGGTGTTTGAGTTTTATTCCAAAATCATATAGGTTTCTTAGCTCTATAACTCCTAACATTCAAGTAAGGAATATAGTAGCAAATATTTACGTACAAACTGATATAAGTTATATCTGAAGGCAAACATTTTCTTTCAATTTTGCTATATTTGCAAAGCAGCCATGCCACTCAGGAAACAGAATAAAATGAGCATTTCTTATACACTTTACAAATACACTTGTACTTTTAGATGCTGCTCTCTGATGTATTATATGACAGGGAATCATGCCACCTACTTTGGCTAATATTCTAAGACATGTCTATAAATTCTATCATTTGCCTTCATATTTGTTTAAATACAAATAAAAGCCCCAAGAGAAATATGCTATTATTATAATGAATGTTTAAACTGAAGGAATATGGACTGAAATCTCCTGTTTCCATCTAGATACTTTTTGTAAAACCTTTTTAATCTGCCACTAATGGCAACTCAGATCAAGGAGATGTGCTATGATCAAATAACTAAATTCTCCTTAAGTCACTTCCAATCACATCCCTCCGTCTAAATGACTGTGAAAATGTTTTCTACTTGAAAATGTTCATTTATGATTGTTCTCACCTTGCTAGTATGTACAATTCATGAGGACATTGAATTTGTCTACCTAGCTTTCATTACAGATTCTTGGTACTTAAAAATTGCTTGGCTCATGAGAGAAACTCTGAATGAATGAAAAGAGAGATGATCAAGCATGTTATATAAACTTATTTCAGATCTCATCTTTGCTACTTCCTAGTTGTGTTGCTTTGGTCAAATCCCTTAATTGCCATAAGCTTTTGAATGTACATTTAGTTTATTTATTTATTTTTTTTTTTACTTTTTGAGACAGGGTTTCTCTGTAGCTTTGGAGCCTGTCCTGGAACTAGCTCTTTTAGACCAGGCTGGTCTCGAACTCACAAAGATCCACCTGCCTCTGCCTCCCGAGTGCTGGGATTAAAGGCGTGCGCCACCACCGCCCAGCTACATTTAGTTTAAAAAGAAATGTTTTGCAGTATTGTTTTAACACTAAGATAAACAGGTAAAGGTGAAAATGCTTTGTAAACTGAGAAAATATTGCAAAATCTAAAATTTTAGTATTATGATCCTGTTGATAAAAGAGCATCTAATATTAAGGGACTTGTTGAGTAAATCGAAAAGGAGGCATTACAATTACATTATGAGCAAAGTGGATAAGAAAGATTTATTTCATTGTTTTCCATGAGTGACATGTGATTGCTTTATAATAGATCTATTTTGTTGACAAAAAGAAACTAATGTTATTGAACTTAAAATAGTAATTAGCATCAACACACAATAATATTACTGATTCTGTCACCTTTTCCATTCTCTTAGAGCTGGAACTATGAAGAAATTAATTTCATAACTGCATGATAATCAATAGTGATCACCAATAGATTACTAACATGCATCTCTGAGTATGTTTTATATATAACTGCACTTTTACTAGGGATAAATATAAAAAAAATACCCCTTTTAAATAGGAAGCCTAACATATGTGATCCCAAGATACTATAAAAAGGTATATAGTGGCTATTCTTGGTTGTCAACTTGACTACCTCTGTAATTATCTAATCTCCAAGTGGCTGGCATGCCTGTTCAATTTTTTTCTTGGTTAAAACATCTCTTTTCTTGTATATGTAATAAAAAAGTGAGAACAGCCACTTCTAATGTGGATTTTTGAGGCAGTAAAATGCACCTTTCATCTGGGCCACACCTGCTGGCAGTCTGTGTAAAGAACATAGAAGAAGGAAGCTCTCACTTTGCTTTCAAACTGATGCTCATGCTGGCAAGTTCATTTCTTCACTTGCATTCAAACTCACTTTTTAAATTTTGGTTAATATTGAAAACAAGATGAGACATATAACCTCAGGGACTGAACAACTACTGGATTTTTGGATATTCTGTTAGTAGACAGCCATTGTTAGAATACTGGACCACAAACTGTAAACCTGTTATCCAATCTAATATTATAAGGAATTATGAGATCTATCTATCTATCTATCTATCTATCTATCTATCTATCTATCTATCATCTATCTATATCTATCTATCTATCTATCTGTCTATCATCTATCTATCTATCATATATATATATATCTCCCTCCATTTACCTCTAATGTGTGTACGTAAAGGTTATTTATTAGAATTTATATTATATATTATCTAATACACAAACAGAGAGAAAGAGATTCATTCTGTAAGATCTGTTTCTCTAAAGAACCCTGATTAATACAGGGTATATCCATGAAATGTGGTCTTTCTAAAATTACCAATTAGTTATATCCTAAGCACAATAAATTCAAAAGTTATGAAACATAGTATTTGTGGCTATATTTCAAAGACAATACCTAAGAATGCAATTTTACTAAACAAAATCAAAAAGCTATCAATCTGTAGGCAAAATGTCACCTTTTGTGCTAAAAGTGATATTACATATATAAGAAAGCACGGTTTGAATCTAGGTTTAATAATAAGCACTGATTCTGTGAAAACCAATCCTATCCACTAAAATACTACAATTGGAGTTTTTAATTTCCAATATTTATGCCTATAAATTCAGTTGGTATAATGTTTTGTCCTCATTCACTTAAGAAATTCAAGAAAAGCATTGTCTAACAACCACAGATCAAGGACGGTGCAGAGACCACACCAAGAATTCCTTATTTTGTGATCAGGTTGCTATTGCTGCCCTGATGCCTGCCTAATGTCATTGCTGGGATGCAAAGGAAAGAACACTTTGAAGTGCATAAGCTGGAGAGGAGTCCCATTGTGTGCTCTTCTTCTGAAGACTTCCTAAGCTTTGCTGCCTTGGGTGTATGCTACCCTGCTTCACATATTTCAGTTTTTATCAAAACCAGCTATGTACAAATGATAAATTTTATTTGGAAACAAAATAAAAAACTTTGATCTTTAGTACTACGATGAATTAACCATAAAGAAATATTCTCCCTAATCTAAAGCTACCTGTGATTAAATCAGATGTGAGGTTTATACTCTGTCAAGTAGATTTTACTAAAAATATTTTAATAACCTAGAGAAATTCATGAGGAATTTACGAGTTGGAGACTCATACATCCTTGTGAATACTTCTTTTCTATTATTTAATCCTCTTATTTTCAGTATTTCTTTTAAATCAGCTGTACTTTTTATAGCGAAGTATACATTGTCATTGCAGGCAGGCACTGTTTTGCTTAATGCTTATTCTCTCATATAATGCAAATGATGGTGGAGCCCCTTGACAATAATTGAACTATAAGTCAATGCTTCCTGTACTTTTTAAAGTCTCTCTTGCATATGTCAGGTTCAAGACTTAGATCCGCAGCTATCTCTAAAATATTATTTATTTTTCACCATTCCATAATGGCAAATATATTTCATTATGAATTAAGAAAATAATCGGCTTGCTCTGACGTATGGAAATACAGGCATTTGACCCCAAATTGCCATAAAGTGTTAAGTAAAGATTCATGATTCATTTAAGAATATGCTATTATTATAAACTTCTTCTTTAAAGCACTTGGAAAGATTAATAAGGAATTAATAGAAGAATGAAAACCAATTAACAGATTTCCTTCTTCAAGTTCTGCATATATTTCTTTCTTAAAAAAATAATGGTATAAACTGGGTGATGGTGACACACCCATTTATTCCTAGCACTCCGGAGGCAGAGGCAAGTGAATCTCTGTTAGTTTGAGGCCAGCCTGGTCTACAGAGCATATTCCAGGACAGGGTACAAAGTTACACAGAGAAACCCTGTCTCAAATGTCCAAATAATAGTAATAGTAATAAGACGAACAACAACAACAATGGTATTTCTGGACTTGACTGACAGTTAAGATGTAAAGAAGACTTTCTGATATTGCAAAGACTCAGTTCTCTACACCCACACTGGAGCATCTTCCAACCACCTTTAACTCCAGGTCCAAGGAATCCAAAGGCCTCTTCTCACTGCTTCATGCACATGGTGCACAGACAAAGAAATAAACCACACACACACACACACACACACACACACACACACAATTACTTTTTACAACTAGTCAATTTAAAATCAGGAAGAGAAAAGCGTGAAGGGGAGAATGGGGGGAGCTCGGAGGAATGGGTTGCTTGGGATACAGGAAGGGTGGATATGGGAGCAGGGAAGCATATATCTTAATTTAGGGAGCCACCTGAGGGTTGTCAAGAGACTTGACCCTAGAGGGGTTCCCAGGTGTCCAGGGAGTCGCCCCCCAGTTAGTTCCATGGGCAGCTGAGGAGAGGGAGCCTGAAAAGGCCAGTTCCTATAGCCATACTGATGAATTTCTTGCATATCACCTTAGAACCTCCACGTGGTGATAGATGATAAATGACAGAGCCCCACATTGGAGCACCGGACTGAGCTCCCAAGGTCCTGATGAGGAGCAGAAGGAGAGAGAACATGAGAAAGAAAGTCAGGAACATGAGGGAACCTCCACCTGGTGACAGATGAAGAAAATGACTGAGCCCCACATTGGAGCACTGGACTGAGCTCCCAAGGTCCTGATGAGGAGCAGAAGGAGAGAGAACATGAGGGAGAAAGTCAGGAACGTGAGGGGTGCGTTCACTCATGGAGACGGTGGGACAGAACTAATGGGAGATCACCAACTCCAGTTGGAATGGGACTGATGGATCATGCGACCAAACCCGTCTCTCTGAATGTGGCCAACAGTGGGGGCTGACTGAGAAGCAAAGGACAAAGGCGCTGGGCTCTGATTCTTCTGCATGGACGGGCTCTGTGGGAGCCTTCTCAGCTTGGTCGATCACCTTCCTGGACCTGGGGGGAGTTGGGAGGACCTTGGTCTTAGCATAGAGTAGGGAACCCTGATGGCTCCTTGGCCTTGAGAGGGAGGGAGGGGAGGTATGGGTGGAGGGGAGGGGGGGAAGGGGGAGAAGGACGGGAGGGATGGGGGAGGAGGAGGGGAGGGGAGGGGGAGGGGGAAGGGAGAAGATGGAAATTTTTAAATATAAAAAAATAAACCATGAAAAAAAATCAGGAATATAAAAATATTATAACAGCCTAGAAAGTTCTAGTATACATTTAAAACAACCTGCCAAAAAGCCCTACACATCAAACACCCTTTCTTTATTCTGTTAATTAATGGAAAGAAATCTATTCTTGATCAAATTTAAAGCTGTTTATGTAACTTATTTAAAGTAAACAAAGTACATACACTTTATTTTGTTCATTTGATAATAACATAATGTAATATGTAGAATGGTTTGAATATATAAACTTAGGGCATTTAAAAATATTAAATGTATGTTTGATAAATGAAATAATTGAAGAGCATGAAATTCCAACTCAATGTAGCAGGAGGACCTACATATATCTTGCATCACCCATGAGTCTTGAAAACCTAAGGATGATAAGCAAGTGACACATGAAAAGTTCTGAGTTTCCATTTGCTTCTGCAAGAATCAAATATAATCAGGGCATAATGCGCTGCAGTTAATCACGTAGTAAGTCAGAGTCATTAGGGTAAGGTTTCCTGGAATGGACAGAGATGGGGTCTGTGGCTTTACTCCAGATGGGTATTTTTTAGTTATAGATAATGCAACCTTTAACCATTGCAATCCTTAAAGGATCATACTATAAATAGTGAAAGGAGGATGTGATCAAGCAGAGGTGGGGGGATGATAATTCATGGTGTGAGGACCATATGACGTTTTTTTGAAATAGCATGCACTCTTTGACATTACAACAGGGATGAGGAAATCATCTCGAAAAGTTAGAAAGAAGTTCCTTCAGTAACAAAGGAATGCACACCCTTGTAAGGATGTTTTGGCTTGATCAAAAATGATTGACTGCTTGGACCTTAGTTGGTAAACTGTTGGGAAGGTTGAGGAAATGTGGCATTGTTAGATGGAGTGTGTCATTTGAGGTGGAATTTGAAATTTCAAATGCCCAAACTATTAACACAGAGAGTAGTTCTCCCTCTCTCCCTCCTTCCCTCCCATCCTCCCCCACCCCTTTCTCTGCCTTCTTGTTATCTCAACATGTAAATTCTCAGCTATGACTACAGCACCATGCCACCATGTCTTCCTGCATGTTTCTCATCATCATGGGCCGGGACTCTAACCATCTGCATTTGTGAGCCTCAAAAAACGAAAAAAAAATGCTCTCTTTCACATGTTGTCTTGGTCATGGCATCTCTTCCCAACTATAAAAAAGAAACTGAGACAAAGGGCCAAGATTATAGCCTGGTCTTGGCCTTGGTTAAAATCTGATTTTAACTATTTCACATGTTAAGATCTTGAAGTTTAGTAGTCAGTAATAATTTAATTTAAAACTGAAACTTAGAAATACTGTCCCAATTCTGGGATAATAAATAGGTAAAAAAAAAAATCAGAAACATGCCAACTACCTGAAAACAGAAAGCAAAACTCATCACTTCCAAGTCGCAATTTATACTGAAAATTCTCTCAAAAGCACTTTTTTCCCTGGGTCCACTGCAAGTTAGCATAAGATAAATTTTACGTGTTACAATACATAATGACATGTCATTGAAATTTATTAGTGGATTAATTTACAGAAGATGTATGCACAGTGATGATACATATTATGTTATACTAGGGAAAACTAAGAAATTGAGCTGATAACTACCTAAAGATATAGAGCCTAGGTGAAGAGGAAAGAGCTTCAGGGGATAAATGGTAATGGTTTTATATTGTACATGACCCAGCTCAAGAAAAAAAATTGAATCAAAAGTGACAGATTCATGCTTTCCAGGCATGCCCCAGGAATGGAGGATTCTCTTTTTATGTTAATCGACTCTGTTTGAGTCAAAAGCTGACAGTGCACAGACAACAAAAGGCCTTCGAAGTTGGCTGTCCAAAAATACTCACCACAATTTGTCAGACTTCACATTACACGTGGCTTTTTACACATCGCTGGCCTCCAAACACAAGATCCTGTTGGTTTTCCTAATTAAATACAGTGAGATCAAAGGTTCACCAGTGACTCTGACTGTCTCAAGGCATGCCAGGGCTGAAAGCAAGTGAAAAGCCCCGGAAAAAATTGTCAGAAGCCCTTAAAGCTCAGTTTCTGTTTGGTTTCTTTACCTTTACCAAGAAGTGAAAAAAAAAAAATGCCTAAGCAGCCTGTGAGAGTGGCTTATCGGTATTTTGTGCTGTCCCTTAATCAGGTGATTGTTTTGACATCAGAGTTTGAAGAAATTGAAGGATAGGATATAAAAATGCCAGACATGTCATTTGGGTAGAAAAGATGACATTGCGCCAGGGCACGAAACTACTCTGATGAATATTTTTGTAGATAGAAAAAGATTCTGAAACAATGCATTTTCAGAAGTCAATAATTTATCACAGAGGAAGATACATTAAAATAAAATATGTCTGGCCGTGGGTGAGTAAACTTCTACTTTGGTCTCATGAATCCATGCAAAGATTATTCACAATGGAGCTAGTGTTTACAGGAAATATCAGTGTCAGAGAGATGATCTAACCCTGATCCCTTCAGGGTGAGTCACTATTGATTATCCTCATTAGGAGACAATAAGTAATGGGTTTGAAAAGGGTGTCTCTTTTAGAGGCATTATGTCTTGGCTAAAAGTAAACAATAAAACCGGTAAAGCTTAGGGAACATATGCCATTATGTTCCCACTGTCTCTATTTCTCTCTCAACAGAAACACTTAATTATTTCAAGATTTATAAAATAGAAAACCATGTGAGAAAATGTATTTTTTTTCTAATAGATACTGTACACTTACATAGTTGGTGTAAGCGCCAAGAACATGTGGATGGCAAGAATGACATATTCTGATGCTACATTTGCTATTTCATGTGAGTTTAAACATACTTTTTATGCAAAAATGAATTACCTAATCAGAATAATTTTTTATTCTGTTATTTGGTTCTAATCCAGGGATTTACATATTGTGGAGAAGGGCTGCACTGCCAAGCTGTATTCCAAGATCTTTGATGTTTGTTAATTTGTTTGCTTGTTTGTTTTGAAACAGATTCTCATTATATAGCATAAGCAACTTTAATCCTGCTGACCCTCTCTCCCAAAAATTGGATGTAATGTTTGCACCATCATGCTAGACCTAACCAAAATTTTACCAGACACAGAACTTCAGTGAGAATTTACCAGGGAAAACCGTAAATGCCATGTGCTTCGTTTATCAATAAACTACTTTCTTCAATATGTCCTTTATTAAAATGCACTAAAAATCTCTCTTGAAAAATCCAGATGGTAGATGGCATGATAAATTAAAGCCCCACATATGTGTGAATAAAAAAAAAAAAAAAAAAAAAAAAAAAAAAGCTTGCTGTTGACATAAATGACATTTACAATATCACATGGGCTTTTTTCTAATTAATACATGATGACCTTGATATCACCAAAGACTTTTATTCCAGAAATGAAGCAGCTAGATGAGAGAAAAATAAGAATAAATTCTCTGACCTATATGCCAGTTAAAAAAAAAGATATCTGAATCTCATGAAAAACTGGCACAACTAGAAAGAATACTATTTTTAAATTAGTTCTTTTATTCATCTATTTCTATTTTTAGACATAATATTTATCTATCTATTCAATATTTGTCTATGTACCTTGACTGTGGCCTCGGTGCTCCATAATATTAAGTTAATAAAAGTGTGTGTAATGGTGCTGCAGTTTTCCCCACAACATCCCTGTAAATGTTTATGAAGTTCTATGTAATTCTAGGGTAACACAGACTTACTTTGAAATATATCTACAGTGTACATCAACTATGACACTCTGGATATATTATTGAACTATATCAATGTTTTGATTTGTTTTTCCAAAATTAGAGACCATGTATGTAATATATAGTAGGTTGGAGATTTAAACAGGGAGATGTAAACAACCCCTCATGTGGTATTTTGCTTTATATTAGAATCCAAATAAAGTACCAGTCAATATTATACTTCACAGCATGTAACAAATATGGGAAAATTTAAATGAAATATGATACCATAGAAAAATAGGTGATTCTGTCTCAATAGTATTCTGTCTCTTCAGTCTGTAACATAACCTGCTTGGCAGTTTCTCTCCCACAGTTGCTCTCTGTTCCTGGATAGAATGAGATTAATGGTTGTGAATATTGAACAGATCTTGGCTAAATGTAAGAAAAATATATAAAAATTTTAGGAATTGTTTCTTGTTAGGAATGGCCAATAAACTGTTTATTGCTTTGCAAATATTGGATGTGGGAAAACCAAGTTAATGCTACATCTGCTGAAATGTAAGAAAAGTAACTGCCGGTACATTAAACACATAAATGTGCAAGGAGTGAAGAAGAATAATTGTTGAACCTAAGAAATCTGGCTGGTGAATACAACCATGACTGGCGGGGAAAACAGGTGGAACTATGAAAGAAACAGAGATCAGTGAATGGATAACATTAGTGAGCAGATACAGTGATATTTTATTTATGTTTTAATAAATAAAGCTTGCCTAAATATCAGAAGGGCAAAACTAAGCCAGTAGACGTCAAGCAGTGGTGGCACACACCTTTAATCCCAGGGTTTTAACAGACAGAGGAAGAAGGATCTCTGTGAGTTCAAGGCCACCCTGGACTACGGAAGATCAAAGCAGAAAAATAGCCATGTGGTGGTGGTCTATACCTTTAGTCCTAGTCCTAGGGAGTCTTTAATCCTAGCACTAGAGGAAATATAAAGTGGGAGAAGAGAGAGACTTAGTCTGTTTAGTATGCTTAGTCTGTATGTCTGTGATTACCCAGTCTTGGTAGAGAGAGGTAAGACTTCTCTAGGGGTTTGATTGTTTTCCTTTTCTCATTTTCAGGTTGAACCCCAATTTCTGTCTCTGAGTTTTTATTATTTGTGCTACAGACAGAATATAGATCTATTATTGTAAAATTCTAATAGATAAATGGCTACAAACTGAGAACACTTAAAGGCTCATATTCAGGGAGAGAGTCATATCTCAGTTGCAGCTCTTTCCTTGTCTTTCCATGTGAACAATACCTAATTTTAGTGATAGTTGTCCTTAATATTAAAGCAGAATTTGAATCACACCTCAATTTAGCAAATAAATATTGATATAGATAAATAAAATTAAAAGTTCCTTATGTGGTCTAAGCAATAACAAAAATTTGAACTCAGCACTTTCTCACTCTTTCGAGTAGTTGCATTTTAATTCGCCCTGGTTAGGCAAGTATAAGGTTTAGCCTGAAAATAATGTCATATACATTATATGGTCAAGTTATCATTTGTTCTTAATTGACCATAATTTAGATCTCAAGCTATGTATTAAAGACACATAAAGCAAAGATAGATTCACATATGTGTAAAAATGATGTACAACATATGAATATAGGAAGACGGAGAAAGACAGAGAGACAGAGAGAGAGTAGACCCAGAAGTGAGAACAAAATTAACACAAAGCAGAACTAAAAAAGAAAAGTCAGGAACTCTAGAAAGCTAACAGCATCCTGAGCCAAGGAGGCAAGGAGATACAGAAAGCTGGTTTTAAGGAACATTTGCAGCCAATGAGATCTGTGGGCATAGTAGAAGGCTGCTTCACAGAGAGCAGCAAGAATGCAGCATCAATACACGGCTGCTCTCTTCCCCCAGTATCCTCTCTTGCTTCAGAAGAGTAGAGTTGGAAACTATTGAGATCCATATGGAATCTAGGGTTTGAATTCTGTAGGAGAGAATAGGGTGCAAAATAGCTGAGACCGAGCAAAAATGTCTGAGATGGAAAAGAGGAATTAGCAGAAAATAAAAGGCCCAGTTGAACACAATGTGACTGCATTGCAATCTTCACTTTAAGTTGCCTAATAGTGGTAACAACACTGATGATAAAACTTTTCTTTATGGGAACTGCTGTACGCATGGAATTGTTTCATCTACCACGCTTTTGCTTTAAGTATTTTTTAATTCATACAAATGCATGCAATAAAGTGCAATTACAGCTCAATTAAAGTTCCTGTGCAATTAAAGCACATTGAAAATAAATGACACAAAACAAATCTTTGGTGTTGTTTTTGTTTGCATTTACTGGAATATTGGCTGTCCAAAGTACCAATCTGCTATTAGAGATACAAGGAAATATTTAAATTTGCTATGTAGCTTACTCAATGAATAAATTATGCTGTCATAGCCTCATCTGTGCCATGGAAATTGTACATAAAAGTCTGTGATTCGCAATGACACAAAGATGGTTAAAAATAAACATTTGCACATTTTGATCGAAAGATATACACCCTGAAGTTTTAATGGTGTTTTAGAGGGTGCTCAAATTTGTCTAGAATGTTCAAAGTTGCCCTTATCAAAATCTCTTACTGAATTTTAAAATCTAATGCTGAACTGAATAGCATCCTACATTTCCAGAGAAATAATGAAAGCTGTGTGTTCACTTACCTTCTTCTAGGTTAGAACATGTCAAAAGAAAATTTAAAAAGTGGCCTACTGGGCAATCAATATATTTTTAATATATTTTTAATTAAAATAGAATCCCACATCACCTTCACCGTCCCTTTTCTCCCTCCAGTCCTTGTTTTTGCTCCATACACATATGGATATATATTCATGGTTTTGTATACACGACCTCCTGAGTCCATTTTTGTTCCTTGTTTTTATATGGTTTTCAAGGCTGACCACTTTGTATGGGAGAGCCAATGAAGGATGCATCCTTGGGAGAAGCTAATTCTCCCTCATGCAGAAGCGTTTGGTTGTCCATACTTCTTTGTGTAGGGAAAGGACTCCATGAAATCTTCCCCTTCCACGTTTCACGTCTCTTGATACCTGATATTGCTCTGTTCTTGTTTATGTCGATGTTCCTAAGGGAGGCTGCTTCACAGCAGTCTCGCTGGCATTCTGACTCGAACAATCGCATTGCTATGTCTTCTGTGATGTTCCCTGCGCTGTAGATACAGCAACTGTGATGTGGATCTATCCACTGGGGCTGAGCTCATCTTGATCCTTTGATCTCTGCATTGTCTCCAGTTGTGATTTGCTGTGATGGTCTCCATTTGCTGTAAAGAATAGTTGCATTTATGAGGGAGAGATATGTAGTTAAGATGCATTTATCTGGGGGTGTAATTTAGAATGTAGTCAGGAATTAGGTGGATCTAGCAAAATGGTTGTGATGGTTTTTTTTTCTAAAGTCAATTGCCTCAATAACCCAAAATTTGGCTAGGTTTCTTAATACCCTATATGATTCCCCTCCTATTAAATTGACAACTGTTGGTTGCCACCAATGTATTTGTGCTTCTTATTGTACCTTTGTAGATATCGTGTTGTGTTGGTCATTGTTGTGGATCATAGATGTTGTAGCTACTAAAGGCTATCAATTTCTTTCCTCTCTTTGCAGCTTGCTTAATATTTTCTGGTATTACAAAAGCTAGACCTCCAGACAGAGACCTTCAGGCTAGATCCAACTGGAAAATCCAAATCCAAAATCCTAAGGCTGAGGTTCCCTCTGGAAAAAGGTGTTACCTCCAACTTCTGAGAAGTAAGAAGAAGGCTCTACCAATTGCCTCTACTATTTGAGAGTCACTTAATCTACCCTGACCAAACATTCAAATGAAAATTTTTTGGGAATGTACCCAAGAGATGCCCAATCATACTACAAAAGCATTTGCTCAATTATGTTCATAGCAGCATTATTTGTAATAGCCAGATCCTGGAAACAACCTAGATGCCCTTCAGTGGAAGAATGGATGAAGAAACTGTGGAATATATACATGTTCGAATACTACTCAGCGGTAAAAAACAATGACATTTTGAATTTTGCATGCAAATGGATGGAAATAGAAAACACTATTCTGAGTGAGGTAACCCAGATCCAAAAAGATGAACATGGGATGTATTCATTCATAATCGGTTTCTAGCCATAATTAAAGGACATTGAGCCTATAATTCGGGATCCCTGAGAAGATAATAAGAAGGTGAACCCAAAGAAAAACATATAGTAATCCTCCTGGATATTGGAAGTAGACACGATCGCCGGGCAAAAATTAGGAACTTGAGGGTGGGGCGAGACAGGGCCAAGGGAAGATGGGGAGAGAAAAGCGTGAAAGGGAGAATGGGGGGAGCTCAGGGGAATGGGATGCTTGGGATACAGGAAGGGTGGATATGGGAGCAGGGAAGCATATATCTTAATTTAGGGAGCCATCTGAGGGTTGTCAAGAGACTTGACTCTAGAGGGGTTCCCGGATTTCCAGGGAGATGCCCCCAGCTAGTTCCTTGGGCAGCTGAGGAGAGGGAGCCCGAAAAGGCCAGTTCCTATAGCCATACTGATGAATTTCTTGCATATCACCATAGAACCTCCACCTGGCGATAGATGAAGAAAATGACTGAGCCCCACATTGGAGCACTGGACTGAGCTCCCAAGGTCCTGATGAGGAGCAGAAGGAGGGAGAACATGAGAAAGAAAGTCAGTACCGTGAGGGGTGTGTTCACCCACTGAGATGGTGGGACAGAACTAACGGGAGATCACCAACTCCAGTTGGAATGGGACTGATGGATCATGCAACCAAACCGGACTCTCTGAATGTGGCCGACGGTGGGGGTTGACTGAGAAGCCAAGGACAATGGCCCTGGGCTTTGATTCTTCTGCATGGACTGGCTCTGTGGGAGCCTTCTCAGCTTGGTTGATCACCTTCCTGGACCTGGGGGGAATTGGGAGGACCTTGGTCTTAACATAGAGTAGGGAACCCTGATGGCTCCTTGGCCTGGAGGGGGGGGTATGAGTGGAGGGGAGGGGAGAGAAGGGGGAGGAGGAGGGGAGGAGATGGAAATTTTTAAATATAAAAAAATAAACCATGAAAAAAAAATAAAAATAAAGAAAATTTTTTGTGCCTGGTACTGGGGCTTTTGTCAGTCTGTGATTCTTGTGGGTAGTGTTGTTAGCCCATGAATATAAATTCCTTTAGTGTGTGCGTGTGTGTGTGTGTGTGTGTGTGTGTGTATGCGTGTGTTGTATATAAAATTTTGATATAAAATATTTTGATTACTTGAGACTCTCTCAAACAAATATTTTATTGTATAATATTAAGATATTAAAGATATTAATATCTATAATATTAGTAATACAGAGAAAGTAATAGTGTGGGCTCCCATTCTTATGTTTATAATTTAAATGAGCATTGGCATCAAAAAGTAAAAGTTCAAAAATTAGGTAATAATTTATTAATATTCTCTAATATGAGGACACACAAAGAAAAAAGATAAAAATAAAATTAGTTGAAAATAATACCTGCACGCACGCGTGCGCAGACACACACACACATCACACACACACATCACACACACACACACGGATGCCATTTAGCCTTGCTGAATAAATGTTATCTTTCTAGAATAAGAAATTATAAGAGAAATTGTTTTCAGAGAATGCAGGTAATTTTGTAGAGGTGTGTGAATGACCTTGAATGAGCATCTTCTTGGTGACATTAGGGAATCAATGAAGTCATTTCACCACAAGAACGGTCCAATACTGTAAGGATGAGATGACCTATTAGGGAAGCGAAGCAGAAAATAATACATCCACAGAACAATATGAGAGAGTGGATTTGAGATATGCTAGAAATATAAATAACAGAGATGGTGTTGAAATCTTAAATTTAAAGAATCCAGAAATCCACTTTGTTTAGAATAAGACATTAGTGCACAGTAAGAAATTGAAGACAGATCCACTCTCTTTAGCGTGGTAACCAGAATGTTGTCAACGTTGGAAAGCAAGAAAGACAGTGAGTCAGAGATAGCTAAGTCCTTGAACTAAGAAAAGCTTAGCACATGAGGAATTGCAAAAGAATTCATCCGATTTCCTATTCATCAAAAGCCTTTCAGGTTGTGTGTTAACCCCAGGAGAGTGATAATTGTGATGGTAGTCACCTAAATTTCAAGTTTTAACATTTAGTTTTTCAATTTTGTTTTATTTTATTTTGGATCATCTCCAGAATGTCTTTATTACATTCATAGGACATTATCAATTGTATTCATGAAGAATAGCGAAGAAACAATATAGCTTTAATTGAACAACAACCAAAACTCAATTCTATTCTTGATGTATAATCAAAAAGTGTGTTTGGAAAAACAATAATCTAGTAGACATGTGATCACCCTTAGGCTGCCCTTGGTGTTAAGTCCTTCATGTTAACGCTTTGTAGCAGGGTCATAAAACCAGAAATAGTTTTTTGAGTTTATAATTGTATTATCTCTCCCTTCCCCTTTCTCTCACCAAACAGTCCCATTTGCCCATCCTTACTCTCTTTAAATTCACGATTTTTTCATGATTTGTAACACACATATATACACACTGTTACACACACATATGTCTGTATGTGTGCATAATAAATTCTTAAATACAGCATTTCAGAGCATATAATTTTACTAGAATGTTTATGTAGTCAGGACTGACCATTTGACACTCTTTACTAGAGGAAAACTATTCCTGCTACAGCACAACTCTTGCACCTAAGGCTCAGAGAGAATTGCAGGAAAAGGGACATACTGATTGTAACAACAGAAGAAAAGGGAGATTTTTCTAATATTTTGTTGATTAGGAAGGTCAAAATTTCACCCATTAAAACCTTACCAACATGATTTCCTAAACAAAGGTTGAGCAAGGATGACACCAATGACTTTTTTTCTCATTATTTTTTTGAGAACTTCAGGCATGAGTACTATATTTAGAATTGTATTGTACCTAAGAAATAATTACATATTTATAGATCACAATGTGGTGTTTTGATACATGCATGCATTATGGAATACTCAAATCAGGTTGATTGGCATAAGTGTCATTTAGTGATTTGTTTCAAAGATATTCCTAATCTCTTCTCACACTCTTAAAGTGTATGGCACATTATTATTAGGTGTAATTCTTAGACTGTGCACTAAACACCATAAAATATTTCTTTGAAGCCTACTAACATTTTCTTGACTATGTCTACCACTCCAAGATAATAGTAACATTATTCTCCTTTCTACTGCTGTGGTTTTTAATGCATTAAATTGTACACATAATGGAGATTGTACAGAGTTTGTCTCTTATGTCTACTTTATTTTGCGGAATGATGTGTTCTAGGTTGATCTATGTTAGAGAAAATTCTAAGGTTTTCTATATAGAAGAAGCTGGTAGACAGTGATAAAAAGAATTACTAATAAATCTAACAAATATAAGTCGATACCATGACCACGACTGAAAGAACAAATATTACTTGAATGTTATACTGATCAAATAAATCCATATATTCTCTGCCATTAACAGTACTTATAACAGAACAATAACATCTTCAAGTTCCTACGGGACAACAGGAGATAGTAAATATCTAAAATAACCTTGACCGAAAAGAAAATAACTTGGAGCCATCACATTGCTAGATTTAGAAATATATAATAAGGCTTTAGCAACCAAAACAACTTGATGCTGACAATAAAAAAGGCACAAAGAGCAATAGTTAAAACAGACCAGAAGTAAATACACACAACTGCAGTCAATTGCTTTGAAAATAATCAAGAGGATTAAACCAAGGAAAAATAATATCTTCAATAGTCTTGGGAAAGGTTGGAGTTCTCATGCAGAATGACATAGAATAAAATCTTATAAAAAGTACCCAAATCAACTCAAACTAGATAAAGAAGACTTAACTAAGGCAGGGAGGGAAGCAGAGAAAAATGTAGAACTCAAAAAATAATCAATAAAAAATGAAAAAAAAACCCAGGGGAATATTTAATTTTCTTATCTCTTGCAAATTATCATAACCTTGAAGCAAATTTGGGGCAATTTTATCCCAGATTTATTTATGTGAGCATGATGGTTTGAAGGACAATAGCCATGAGAGCTCGTTTGGAGGTCCTAGCAGGGGAGTGTAGCTATTCCTAGATCCTTGACAGGCCTGTCCTCCTCTTTTTGGTGAAGTCATCCTCTTTGAATGAATTTGCAGCTTCCAGAGGAACACAGAAAGCCTCCATAAATTCATATGTTTGAATACTTGGTCCCCAGTTGATAGAACAGTGTGGTAAGCATTAGGAGGTGTGGCCTTGTTGGAGGAGATATATCAGTGGGGGAAGTTTTGGGATTTCAAAATATTCTGGCCACTCTCCCCTCCTCTTTCTCTCTGTTTGTATCTCTCCAATTTACAGAAGATAATGTAAGCTCTCTTCAGTTCCTGCAATCACGCCTTTGCCCTGCCATTGTGCCTTTAAACTTCTGAAACTGTAAGCCTTAAATTAAATGCTTTATTTTATAAGTCACCTTGGTCATGGTGTTTTATCACAGTAATAGAAAAGTAACTAAGACAATAAGTATCCCCTAAGATAATGTTTAAGTTTATTATCTGTATAAGTATGCTGAGTGTCCTGTGGTTCAAGGGTTCTGTAATGCAAAACAGAAGTGGTGATGGTGATAACTGTGGTGTTGTCAGCGACAGAGAAGAACAAGGATTTTTACTTCTTAAAAAATATTTACATCTTAAAGACAAGTGGAAAATTCCAATTCTCTCCTTATACTTTAACTGAAAATTCATCAAAGGTACGAATTCTGGGACAAAATATTTTGTCATACTAATTTGATATCTAGCCATAAAAGCATTATCATCTACTCTGTGACTCAGAAGACACAAAGCATGTTTACATCTTTTCCAAATTGGTGCTAAGGAAAGGGCCTCTTTAAAATAATGCAAAACCACTGGTATTAAACCTAAGGTGGAGCCTAGAGCAACCATCACTAGGAAAATACAATGTAGCGGAACTTCACGTGCTCTACAGGGAGATACTTTGTTTTGTAGTTGCTCTTAGGATGCTAAAAAAAAGTGTTGCTAGTTTAGGAGAGGCATCACATATCTCTGGATTTTTACCTCTCTTCATAGTACTATTTTAAAAATAAATGAAAAGAAAGGCATGCACACTCTTTGAAGTATGTGAAATTTTATATAGCCATGATCCTGTTGACAGAGAGGATATCGATAGCTCTTTCAGTCAAAGAATGTTTGGAAGACTTCCAATAAAGTTCCATCAGTGTGGAAGGAAAATAGAGTTTGGGCTTGATAGTTCAAAAGAGAATGCTGTACATGGAAACTATTGAAGTTTGGCTCCAAGACTTAGGCAAACTCTAGTTACTCAGGAAGTTAATATCTATTACATCCAACTCTATTGCTATAGAGCCTTGAGGAGAGATGCTGATGTTGAAAAGCTTGGGTTCTTGTTTCTGGAAAGGGCTTCTTGGATAAAAAAAGCACATGTAAGTACAGCCAAGAAATTAAATAACTGACTTTAATGTGCATAGAAGTTATGATCTAGTACAGAAGAAAAAGTTTCAAACTAATTAACCTATCTTTTTGAATACATGGAGAGACTTAAATATGACAGAGACATGTTAAGTGCAAATTCCATATGTAGTTGAAGTTCATAATTCTTTCTTATTTACAATAATGAAGGAACCTCATAAAATTCTCCAAAAAACAACAATCACATTATTGTTGGGTGGAATAATTATTCAAAGTTTCAGTATAGACTGAGAGCTCAACAGACAAAATGACTTGCCACACAGATCTGATAACCTCTTTTGATGCTAGGAGCACAGGTAGAAGAGCTGAAGACAAGGGTACACACCTGTAACTCTGGAACTGTTATGGAGAAAGTCAAGAGAGACCTTGCCTTAACAAGATGAAAAGAGAGAATCAGCTCCCCAAAGTTGCTCATTGACTTTACTATTTGGTACTGTAACACCTATTGGTTGGCACTAATGCAAACATATCACTTCCCACATATTGCCACCAAAACAAAAATACAAGAACCATAACCCCAGAAAAGATTTTATTGAAAGCATTAAGTTGATTAGACATTATATTGGTAACAGGATTGCAATGAAAGCACTTAAAATTTTTCCACCACTCAACCAGTGATAATTTAGTGTATGGTTGCCATTACATCCTGTTCTATACTTAATTCTAATATCAGCAACACTGTACTATTTACCACCTCCAAAATATACTTTTGGATTCCTTTGCTTCAATCAAGTACCCTATTTGCCCAGTTTTCACTTCTGAAATATCTTTCTTTAGCATGTCAGGTCAGCTTGCCCAAGACATAGTAATATTAAAATTTATTGGGCGCCTATTCCTCATGCTTGATTGCCTTGCCCAGAGTGAATACAGGGGAAAATGTTTGTTCTTAAGGCAGCTTGATATGTCTTGCTCTGCTGATGACCATGGGCGACCTGCCCCGTTCTGAGTGAATATTAAGGGAGTGGATTGAGAGGAAAAAACAAAAGAGAATAGGAAAGAAATAGGAAGGTGGAGGAAGGACAAGGAAAGGAAAAAAGAAAGGGAGTGAGGTCCAATGAAGAAGTTTAAGTTTCGTCAGTTATTTAGTGGTTTAAAGAAATCTCTTCCCATATTTACTCTTGCTCACCCTATGCATATACCTAGTAGAGAGCAGATAATTAACTTCTCTGATCCAGAGAATCAGGGATCAGGGCCCAATGCCACATTTATTTTATAAATCACGTTGCTAAATTTATATATGGGAATTCCCTAAACCACAGCTGCCTCCAAATATTTATGAACTTGCAGCAAAACCCCAGCCTTTGAATCAAATGTAGCTTCATAATAAATGTTAGGTGTCATCAAAGAAGAAGCGACGAATCCCAAGAAAGAGTTTCTTTAAAATATCCTCAATGTATTTGATATCCTTCCACACGATTTCCCTGCAAACTTTCAGGGAACAAATTATCAAAATGGATGAATTGTCATGAAAGATATGAAGAACAAGTAGATGATAATGCCTTTTAAAATCTTGCTCTATTCTGAAGCCCCAAAACCTGCACCTATTTTCAGCAATGCAACAGATTCCTTACTGGAGAATAATGGGAGATGGAGAAGGAAAAGTAATGCCATTCAAGAGTCACTTGTGTGAGAAGTGTATGTCCCTTAGTCTCCTAGGATTGGTCACCACTAGACTTCAAATAAAACCGTTACTAGAACAACAAAGGAAAATGCTTTCCCCTCTGCATATCTCAGGAGCTTCTAAGATAACTAATGTTTCTCTTCTCACTTCTGACAAAAATTTTCTTCTTCCATTCATACCTAATATCAGCAAGTTGACTCCTTTTCCAAATTTTTCCTTTCTGGGGAACACATGCTATTAGCTTAAGTCATGAAACAGAGTTTTTATTTGCTTGCTGGTTTTGAAATGCTGGAGTAACAGGAAGAATATATTGCAACAATTCATAAATTATAAATGCTTATAATTAGATGTTAATAATGGTTACAATAAAGTTGTTAAAGGAAACATGAAGGCAGTTAATGAAGGGAACCAGAAGTTTCTTTCAATTATATCTCGTAGGAATGGGTTCAGTAGAGTTGGACTGTTGCAGTAAATTTTTATGTTCACATAGTTGCTTTGAAATTTCATTGTTGTTTCCCAACTCAGATGAAAGGGCAAAAGAAAAAACCCAGAGAAGTAGTATCTTGTTTGCACAGATGAATCATGAACCAAACAGAGCTGCAATCAAACATATTGACAACTATTCATGGTCTCGAGACATTCTCTGTGACCGTCCACGTGAAGTAGATCCAAGGTAATGAGCATCTACTCACTGAAGCTGAAGAAGTTTTCTTTTTAACAGAGGAGAAGCATCACTCAACACTTTAGTATATGCAAAGAGTGGCTTCTTGGTGTGCTGTCAGGAGTCTGCTACCCCACTGTTCTGAGCTCTTCTTATCATATTTGCCTGAATAACAAAGGCTATCTTCTTCTGTGTTATGCAAGGCAACTTTCTTCATGTTATTTCACTTCCACCTTCTAGACAATGCTACAAAGATTTACTACCTCAGACCAAAAGGGCCTCAGCAGTATTTTTCCTCACAAAGAGTAGATGCCCAAGCAAGTTATCCATTTCACTCACAGAAAGGAGAAATACGGGTGGTAAGTGTCAATTAGTGATCAGTGCCATCACCAATAAGAGCGCTAATGTGGAAGACTGATAAATGTAACTGCAAGATGCTTGAGCATTAAGCATTAGTTTTATTGGGTCCTTGAAGATTTCTATCAATGTAAAGATTTTTCTGCTTTGGAGGTCAAATGAAGTTGGCATTATATTCATGTTGAACTCTAATAAAAAGGGTAAATTCTAATCCTTCCAAACAGATATGCATTAAATATTATTTAGAACAGAAAATGTACATTTTCAGGACTGATTTTTTAGATTGTATTTTTAACTGCTTGTGAGTGTTGTGTGTATATGTACTTGAGTGCAGTGTCTGACAGTTTTGGAATCACTGAAGATACAGGTACAGGCTATCGTAAGCTATTTGATATGGGTATTCGGAACTAAATAGGGGTCTATGGAAGAGTGACATACACTCTTCTTAACCGCCTTCGTTCCCATGTATTTTTTACTGGCATATAAGATTATACTTTTATAATTGTGTCTATTGAGTTCCATGACATATGTGTATGCATTGAGCAATGCTCAAATTATTAAATGATATCTATCCTCAATGTTTAAGATTTCTTTCTAGGAAAAACATTCAGAATCATTTCTTATAGCTTGTGATCGATAACATTTGGTGAATTTTTAAATGTTGCTTCCTCCTGAGTCATTTTTATTAAGTTATCTTTTTTCCTATTCTAAAGTTAGGATGAGTGATGACCTAATAAGAATGTTTTATGTAATGATATCAAGTAAATTAAAACTAGAATTTTACATTATATTTATAGCAGGTACCAAACAAAAGATGATGGTGGAGACTTATGGCTTTTGGTTATATAAAACAATGATTTATGGAGGAGAAAGTAAAAAAATAATTATGACACAAATAAATACATTTATTTTTAATGAACTCCCACTCTTATTGTCCCAGTCCCCCACCCCACACACTTTTCTTCTGCCTTCCCCCATCCACTTCCTCTCATTTCTATTCAGAAAAGGGCAGGCCCACCATGGATATCAAAAAACATAGCATATAAAGTTGCAGTAAGACTAAGCACCTCTCTTTATATTAAAGCTGGGCAATGCAACCCAGTAAGAGGACTAGGATCCCAAAAAATCAGCAATAAAGTCAGAGATAGCCCCTGCTCCCACTCTTAGGAGTCCCACAAGAACACTAAGGTATGCAACTGTCACATATATGCAGTAGACCTAGGTTATTTCCATGAAGGACCCCTGGTTGTCAGTTAAGTCCTCCGTGAACTCCTATGAGCCCAGGTTAGTTGATTCTATGGATTTCTTTTGATGACTTTGTTGACCCCTCTAACTTCTATATTTGCTCTTTCCTCTCTTCAATTAAATTTCCCTAGTTCAGCCCCATGTTTGACTGTGGCTCTCTGAATTTGTTTCCATCATTGCTGGATGACACTGCAATGTTGAATATTGGGCTATGAACCAGTCTATGAGTATAGCAGAACCTTGCTACGCATTATTACATTGACATTTTATTTCTCCGGTTATGTCTGGCTCTATCCTTGGTCTTGGGCCATTTAGCCTAACATCCAGGATAGCTAAAACAATCATTTACAATAAAAGAGGTATCACCACTTCATACTTCAAGCACAACTACAGGGCTAGGGTAATGAAAACTGCATGATATTTGTTGGGAATATTTGGAGTCCTGGCCTCCAGCTTCTCTTCCCTCCTAGAGATCTTTACTTTCCTTCTGATTTGAATTACTAAAGGCTGTGTCAAAGTTGTTTACCAGTTCTGCTTCATGGGCACGTGTTGCCTTGGTCTTGAGGATCAGAGGATAAGGTTTTCACCTGTTGGCCCACTTGACTGTTGGGTATATAAGCCTCCATGGTGCTGTTGAATAAAGGGCTTTTTACCAGTGACTAGAGGGCCGTGTCCCTGTCTCTCTCTGTCTGTGTGTATTTGTGTTTCAACCTCCAGTCCCTTGCCCTAAGATTGGAAGCTCACAAACTGTATGGTAGTGCATAGAGCACAGACAGGCATTGTGAGCTGCAGATATTGACATAAAAACACACAGGTATATCATGGAAACAAATCAAAGACATATACATAAATTCAAACATCTATGGATGCCTGATTTTCAACAAAGAAGCCAGAATTATACAATGAAACATAGAAAACATCTTCAACAAATGGTGCTTGCAGAACTGGATATAGTCATGTATAAGAATGCAAATAGATCCATATCTATCATTCTGCATAAAACTGAAGCCCAAGTGGATCAAACACCTCAACATAAATCCAGGTACACTGAACTTGAAAGAACCGAAAGTGGGAAACAACCTTGAAACCACTGGCACAGAAGACAACTTCCTAAATAGAACATCAATAGGGCCAACACTAAGATTGACAATAAATTGGACCTCGTGAAACTAAAAACTTTTGTAAGGCAGAGGACACCATCAATAGGACAAAATGGCACCCTAGTGAGTGGGGGAACATATCTCTAATCTCACATCCATTAGAAGACTGAGTTCCAAAGTATATGAAAAATTCAAGAAACTAGACATAAAAGTATAGTATTTCTTATTAGAGACCAAAAGTGGATGCCAGAGGCTTAATGTGAAAAGACTGCCCAAGGAGAATAGGGAGGAATTCTCTCAGTGAACCACCAAAATGTATCAGTGCCTAGCACAAAGGAAACAGAAAGTAGAAAAGAAACCCCAGCACAAAGACAGATGTGCCAGGGCACTTGAACTTGCATCTGAGGACAATATGGAGATGCCAAGTAGAACATGGCTCCTAGAGGAAATGAAGGAGATGGGAAGATGGTGATTTTATGCACACAAATAATTTTACATCTTTGTATGAAATCAACTAATGTATATAAAATGTCACTTCAGTATAAGCAATCCAAATAGGGTTGTTTACAAAAAGTTATACTTATGTATTACATTTGTGCTGACTTCTGCAACTTTGGAGTCTAGTAGACACCAAGACTGGCTAGTGATTTCCACCCTGTGACTAAAGTTAGTTTCTCAAAATTGTAGTGTCAGCAGAAAGTCAGACAGACAGACAATGTGGATACAAATTCGTGGACTTACATGTATGAACTGTCAATTCTAAGGCTGGGCAGTCATGGCACATGCCTTTAAACCCAACACTAAGGAGGTAGAGGCAGGTGGATCTATGTAAGTTCAAGGCCAGACTGATCTGCAAAGCAAGTTCCAGAACATGCCCAAAGACACCTGTTCAGGAAAAAAACAACCAACCAAACAAATAAACAAAGAAAAAACCTGGAATTTGTATATAGTTATTTCTCTGTAACTTAAAAGTAAATTAATAAAGAGATCTCAACTCAGAAGGATAATACCAAAGAAAGCTTCCAAGACCTACATCAAGGTCATTTCTAGCCTCTACCCAGAACTTCCCTATGGCTTTCCATGCCACTTAGAACATATTAAACCTGTTTGTCATTGCTGACAAAACCTCAATAACAAACCAGAAGAGGTTTTCTCATCTTACCTCTGTTCACTTTCTGTTTGCTGCTTAGATCACGAAATATGCATCATCAGGACAGGTGATCTTTATGTATTGTTCACATTTAAACCTAGCACTTATAAACGCTCAAAACATTTTGGCAAATGAATCTTGAATGTATGTGGGCTGTGCAGAGCAGATGTTCAATTATAAACTGTATTCTTCTGCTGTCACATTTACCAGGGGAAGTTATCTCAATTATACAGATATTGAACATATTAACGTTGATTTTCTTCCACACTCTGAGCTACCAGCATTATCCAATTAGACCAGAAGCTGATAGTGCATCATCCCACCTTCATGTTGTTTTAAAGGATCAAGATGAGATACTGAGAAAAACTGTGGCAGAAGGCAATGGATCTGAAATGGATTGAGCATTTAGTGGCCAAAAGAGACATTAATGAGTCAATTCAGAAATACTTCTACTTAATCTACTCTTAGAAAATTAGAATATCTTATATTTATATAAAATACTTGAGGTTTTTGCAATGCTACTATGAAGTAAGAAAAATAACTGCAAGATAAACTGCATCCTCAGGAGGGTTGCACTCAGCTCAGTTAACCATCAGTTACCCAGCTATGGAATCCATTACATCATCATGGCATGAGTAGTTGGCAGTGTCATAAAATAGACAAACCTCTGTACATAAATCAGTTTTGTAGTATGGAAGCCACTTGTTCGTATCCCAGCTGCCCGACTCCCAAAATAACCATACAGAAACTGTATTAATTCACTCTTGGCCCATTAGCTCTAGCTTCTTATTTGCTAACTCGTACATCTTAATTTAACCCGTCTCCATTAATCAGTGTATCACCACAAAGTTGTGGCCTACCAGCAAAGTTTTAGTGCCTCTATCTCTCGTGGCAGCTCCATGGCTTCTCCTTGACCCCTCCCTCTCCCAGCATTCAGTTTAGTTTTTCCCGCCTGTGTTCTGCTCTGCTATAGGCTCAAGCCAGCTTTCTTTATTCATTAATGATGATCACAGCATACAGAGGGGAATCCCACACCACAGTTTTGTGAAATGGAGGATAGGAGGGAAGAAAGAAGGAAAAGATATAAAAGACACAGAAACACATAAAACAGATTCAAGGATAAAGAAGGTGTCCAGGCTGAGTAAATTAGTGAAAGCTGTGACTGTGTCACTGTGAGATTAAGGGGAATTTTCAGTACTAGGATAAGTGTGTAAATGTTTTTGATTTATTGGGTTATACAAATAGAGGTATAAAAGGACTTTATCTGTTTTAGCATTTAAATCAAACTATGCTTCCAATTATTGTTTGATTTCCCTTAAAATAATATTGTGACAATAATCATAAAGAATCAATGAGAACACTTTATACATAATAAATACATTTAAAAAGGAGTTTTATAATTACAAAGATAGAAAAATATTACTGTATTTTTGTCGTATTTCTTAATTACAGAACTCAGTTTTGTTTTGCTGTTTGGGGCTTTTTTTGCCTCAAAGTATTTTGGCCTATTTGCTTTGGTTTTTGCTTTCATAGACATAATTTGGGGTTTCTTGGGTTTGGAGGAGGTATAGGGGACAGTGGTTGCTTTAGGTTTTTTTTTTAAGAGAAAGGGAGAAAGTTAGGAAGGAAGAATATTGGGAGGACCTCAGGGAAACAGGGGAGGGAATAAACATGATTAAAATATCCTGTATACAAATTTAATAAAAATCATTTAAATAAGAATCCTAGCACAGTTAACAAGTTATTAGTAAAATATATCTCTTCTTTAAGAATATATAAATTCATTTTTAAAAGTCTCCTTACCTTGACTGTGTCTTTTTAGTTTTGTTTTTTTAGAAGTGAAGGTATCATTGTTTAAGAACTAGAGGAATTAAAGATATTAAAACTCTGAGTTCTTAAATTTCTGATTATGCTGAAGGTTTGTAGCTTAATCCATACATTAATATTCTTAAGGCACACTAATTTCCTACTTCACAATATAGCACAGAAAAATGGCATCTCACAAACATTTTTATTTACCAAGTCTTCAATAAATTAAAAAAAAACTAATCATAAATTTTTAGGTTGTTTTAAATGCCCTTGGAAACCATACCCACCAATAGCCACAGATATTGTCAAGTAGCTAATCTGTGCTGTGATCTTGCTTGCTATTTTTTGGCTGTAAAAAAATTTAAAAACTACAGATAGTAAATATATCAAGTTCCTGTGTTTGAGCTTGGGCACAGGGACATTCTGTCTCCAGAGTAACTATAGTGTTCCAAAGAAGAAATGAGAAAGCAGAAGGAGTTCCAGAATTTCCTTTATGCCAATTGAGTCTATTCCATTTTGTCTTTAGCTTTAAGTTTCTTATAGTATTAAAATAATCAATATGCTAACCAATCTTTTCCCCTCTCCCTTCTTGCTTTTTGTTGAGCTGAACAAATGAACCTGTGCTTCCCACTCAGTATCGCACAGTTTAGTGTGTACCAAATTTGTTGACAGCTTTGGTTTGTTCCCACACACATCCAGAACTGTTATGTTTGTACCGTAGTTAAGTAATGTGTGTGCTAATTTTCCTACAAAATCCTGTATTTAAAAAAAAAAAAAACCTCTTTGGTTTTTAATTCTTTATTCTTTGCAGTTATTATCAAAGAAATCGCTCTAAAACTCAATAAGAATGCTTCCTCTGAGTAATGCTCCTTATGTTCCCAGGTAGTCTTAATACTTCACATCATTTTCTTTTGTAAAATGCATTGAAATTATTTTCAGGTGAGCTTTTAAAATATTTAGCTTAGCTTTTGATTTCAGATACTGAAAATTTTACTCTTACAAAATTTTACTCTTCACATTTCAGTTATGCTTATGAGGTTGTTATGCAAAACCCCAACCAACAGAAAGCAAGTCTACAGCAGCTCTGCCCTGTGGGGCGGCTGTGAACTTTCACTTAAGAAGATTATGACTCAAACAGTAATATATTTATCACAAGTGAAAGCCTTTATTTATCATGGGCGTTTTCATTGTACTGAGTTAATCTACTGAGGTTAGTAACTGGTCATGGTGAATAACAGCAGTCAAAATTTATGAAGAATAGAAAACCAGAAAGAACTTAGTTCTTAAGTAAACTATTAAAATAATCAGCTTGGGAAACAAGTATCATGCACCATGGGATACAGCACAAAATTCACCTTAGAGTATTCCACTGACAGGAATCTTGTTACATAGTATCTTGTTTTGCTCAGTCCCAGACCCACAAAATCAATTTTATTTGTATATATAAATAATACTTGTCAGGCAGTGGTGATCATGCTTTTAATCCTAGCACTCAAGTGGCAGTGGCAGGTGGATCTCTGTGAGTTGAAGGCCAGCCTGGTCTTCAGAGTGAGTTTCAGGACAGGCTCTAAGGCTACGCAAAAAAACCAAAAATAGATAAATATATATATATATATATATATATATATATATATATATATATATATATATATATAGATAGATAGATACTATATACTGGATAGAATCTAATATAAGACTGAAGAAAGGAAACTCAAAATTTCTGTGTTTTTTTTTTTGAAAAATAGATTTTTTTAATGTTAAAAGGCACATTGTGAGTCAGTTGGTGGCACACATTTTGAGCCTGGCACTTTGAAGGCTGATGTTGGTGGATATCTTTATGAGCTTGAGGGCAGTCTGGTATCCACAGCAATTTCAAGGCCAGTCAGAGTGACATCATTAGATTGCTATCTCAGAAAACATGCATATTTTTATATTTTGGTTGTGAGCCTAGCTTTAAATGGCTGAGCCATCTCTCCAGCCGAACATGCATATTTTTAAAACACAGTATTTCACATAAATTTGCAACATTTCATGTCTGCTATTGAGATGAATACTTTGCATTGGTATGGATCTAGGTATATTGATGCAAATTAAAGATCAATTTTGTTACATGTATCATTCTGCTCTTGATTAATGTACTGTGTTTGTGCAGCTCATTTAAAAATGTAATGTATAATTAAGAAATATAGTTTAATAGAGAGTCAAGCATGTAGTGATGTTAGTTGGGTTTTCTAGATGTACAGAGATATATTTCAGATGGATCGGTATTCTTCAAACCTTTCAAAGAATATCATATTTAAAATGTTAAGAACTTAGGATTTTTAATGAAAATTAGACACATCTGCTCCTGCCAGAAACAATCTATTTTAAGAGGATGATGGGCATCAAAGAGGCTCCTCATGGAGTTGGTAGCCATTTCGGCAAGAAACTGCTCTTGCCTGGAATGCTTGATGGTATGTTGTATGAACTGGACATGGAAGACCCACAAAAAAAAATGACTGCTGAAGTTGCTTAAAGGTGATACAGTGCTTCACGGTTCCTGCTTCATGAAAGAGTCTGCCAGACATTTTCCAGGACACAGAAGAAAGCAACTGTTGAAGTTAGCCAGTACAAAGCATATGAGATCTTCATATTTCCTGCTTAATGGAATAGCCTGCCAATACTATGGGCCTGTGGACTGAAGATGGATATTGCAATGTTACCGAAGAACTTGGGTGATTGTCCAGGCAGCGAGATGTCTCTGTCAATTCTAGAGTTTTGGAAGTTGCTTATAGTGCACTTCCTGTTAACTTAGTGCAGAATAGAGCAAGGCGGGAAATCCAAGCACAAATAGAGGAGAAAAGAAGGCAGAATCAGAGAGGTGCTATGCAGCTGCCAAAAGGAGACAGATGCCCAGAAACTTTACAGGTAAACCACGAGCCTTGTGGTTGTTGTTCCCACGTTGAAACCCCCAGAGAGACCACCGGAATCCAGTCAAGTCCAGAATGCAAAAGGTTTATTTCTGTGCCAGCTAGCTGGGAGCTCAAAACACTCACAACGAAGTGCAGTGGAGAGAGCTCCCGTTTTTCGTTTGAGGTTGACATATACAGGCAAAAACTGCAAGCCAGGTTGACTCAGGGTCAAGGGGGTGGTTTTGCTAGATACAGGGCGTAGACTCCTTCTGCACACCCTCTTCTCCCTGTAAGCAACTACTTTTGCTTTTGTGCATGTCCCCTTCCTCCCCCCTTCCCATCAGTTATGTCTGCTTTTGTCTAGACCAAAAAGCTGTGTGTCGACAGGTGGCTAGCTGCTAGGAACATTTCGTGGTTTATACTTTTGTAGGGGCTCCGTTTTCACGTAGCTCTTGATGTTGCAAAGTTTCTTGAACACAGGGTCTTAATCAGATCCTGATGAAGCAAAGTTTCTTAAAGTTTTCCATATCCTTACAGTGGTAATATACAAAATATTAGTAATGGGTTAATTTAAGATGCAAGAGTTAGTTAATAAGAAGCCTGAGCTAATAGGCCAAGCAGTGTTGTAATTAATATAGTTTCTGTGTGATTATTTTGGGTCTGAGTGGCCGGGGATGAATGAGTGGGCTCCATCTACACATTTTAAATTAAAGACCAAAATGTGAAAAATGTTTATAGAAACATTAGTTTTAGTAGGTAAAAATAAAAAGCATGATAAAATACCCGTTAATCACAAAATGAAAGAATCACTTCAAGTTCAAGCAACCGAAGACTCTACAACAGAATTTAATCAAAGAATTGTCACATGAAAGGATGTAGATGCATTTCCCAAATGTCTTGTTAGTTGAAATCAAGGGGTGGGGGAATACTGTAAACACACAGTGAGTTCTTCGGCATTCTCTAGCTTCAACACAGCATTAATATTGCTTTGCACACTTCTATTGAAATTTTAGGTAGAAATTCACTATGTAAATGGAACATCAATCCAATAAATTTTATGCTGAATAATTAAAATGGATAATATTTCCCCAAATATACACTGTTACTCGACTAGTCTCAATAATTCTTCAGTAGCATATAAGTTAAGGGATTTTCTAATATTATTAATGAGTGAGCTCTTTATAAGCTTTTTGTCAAAAGATAAGCTATGTAGTCACAATGGTCTGCTCATAAAGAAATCAAATGTGCAGGGCTTTATAAATGACCACAAACTCAACGTGTCCGTGAACCTGCCGCTCAGCAGGTTTAAACTACTGCTCAGTTATTGCCTTCAGTGTCCTCAAAAGACAGCAAAGGTCTGGGCTTTCCACACTATGCTTTGTGTTTGCTCCTTTGCAAATTAGCAAAGCAATAAAACTAATTATTAAATGCAGGTTCTCTTTGGCTCTGCCTCACAAGCACTGGAATTATAAGCAAAAGGCCACTATCATGGTGCCGGTCCTAAGCAGCTGGGTATCAAATCATGAGGTGGGTTAACTAGCAAACCAGTCAGCTGAGGTCATCCATTGTGTCTGCATCAATTCCTGCCATGGCCTTCCTCAGTGGTAGACTGTAAACTGGAAGCTAACATAAATTGTTTTTCCTTTCTCAGAAACTGATACCAGAGAGTGAGAGCTTGCTATAATAGACCTGGACTTTGCTGGATTTAGGGGTAAAAGACAATGGAATATTTGTAACTTTAGGTTAGAAAGTCATTAAGTGTTCAGAGCTTAATGGTCTGTTCTGTGTTAACTGAAAAGACAAGAATACTGAGAGAAATGCAGATGATGAGGGTCTTTTTCTAAAGTTTTGGAAAGAAATTTGAGAATCCTTTTTTTTTTTCTCATGGTTTATTTTTTTATATTTAAAAATTTCCATCTCCTCCCCTCCTCCTCCCCCCTCCCTCCCCTCCTCCTCCCCCTTCCCTCCTCTCCTCCTTCCCCTTCCCTCCCCTCCCCTCCACCCATACCTCCCCTCCCTCCCTCTCAAGGCCAAGGAGCCATCAGGGTTCCCTACTCTATGCTAAGACCAAGGTCCTCCCAACTCCCCCCAGGTCCAGGAAGGTGATCGACCCAGCTGAGAAGGCTCCCACAGAGCCCGTCCATGCAGAAGAATCAGAGCCCAGTGCCATTGTCCTTTGCTTCTCAGTCAGCCCCCGCTGTTGGCCACATTCAGAGAGATGGGTTTGGTCGCATGATCCATCAGTCCCATTCCAACTGGAATTGGTGATCTCCCATTAGTTCTGTCCCACCGTCTCCATGAGTGAACGCACCCCTCACGTTCCTGACTTTCTCCCTCATGTTCTCTCTCCTTCTGCTCCTCATCAGGACCTTGGGAGCTCAGTCCAGTGCTCCAATGTGGGGCTAAGTCATTTTCCCCATCTATCGCCAGATGGAGGTTCCCTCACGGTCCTGACTTTCTTTCTCATGTTCTCTCTCCTTCTGCTCCTCATCAGGACCTTGGGAGCTCAGTCCGGTGCTCCAATGTGGGGCTCTGTCATTTTCTTCGCCTCTATCTATCAGTGCCTCTTGTGTGAGATACTTGAATTAAGAATCTGTTGAAGTGAAGTAACTTTCCATTTGATTTACTGGGACAACTGATGTGAGTTGCTAGAACTTAAAATTCATCTATAGTTAATAAGACACCAACTTCATTGAGATGAAACCTCAGAGGAGGTATTATGGTTGTCACACAGAACCTGGAATATGAACTTGGCAATGTGTAACAGTGGCCGACATGCTACTGGTTTTAAGAACAGTGGTAACTTGGCCATAGGAGAGACCAGGAGAAGTCAGTGGTGAAGACAGAGCCTCAGATGTAGTGGATGATCTAGCATATTGGAGATGCAAGGATTATGGAACAACAACCAAGGACAGAGATATGTGTGGAGAATAACCAGTCTGCATCTATGTCCTCCAGATAAGCTATGTGCACACTGTGGGTGGCAGAGCTGAAGATGTGGAGTTATCCACGCCTTTTAGAACCCAAGAGATAATGAGTGACTTCCACATTGTGGACATGGAGCTGTCTATACTGTTTGATTTGGGTTTTGAGTTCTTTCATTTTATTTGTGCCCTGACCTATTTGGATTTTAAAGGAGTCCACAGTTAGATAACCTAGAATTATTTTTAACTATTTGTTTTGATATAATTAAATTGAATCACTTCCTCCTCTTTTCCCCCCAACCTTCCCATGTACACTTTCTGCTTATTCTCTTTCAAACTAGTAGTATTTTTCCTTTATTTGCTGATTTCTTTATTTACTATTACTGTCCTGTGTGTCTTCCCACATACATAGATTTTTTTAAGAGACTTTGGACGTTTAAAGTGTTAAAATACTTAAATATTATGAGACTTTAGCAGTTAGGCTCTTTATATTGTAATAATAACATGAGATATTGAGGACAAGAAATGAAAGGATAAGGCTTAAAGATATGTGGTTGTGTCAAAATTGATAATAGTTTAATGTCATGATTGTTGTCAATGTGACACAAATCTAGACATACCTGGGAAAAAGAAATTTCAACTTGCTCCATTAATTTCATCAGTAATCTTAACTGTGAAACATATTCTTAATTGTTCTTGATATAGAAAGGCTATGTCATCCCTGGGAAGGTGTGCGTGGGCTGTGTAAAATCGGGTAATAAAGCAAACCCGATGAGGACAGACAGCAAACAATGCTCCTCCATGATCTCTGCTTTAGTCCCTGCCTTCAGACACCTGTGATAGTTTCCTTCTGTGGTTTCCTTCCTTGATAGGCTATAATTACCAGCTGAATAAACCCGTCCTTCCACAACTTACTTTTGGTCTCTCTTTTACCCCAGTAAGAGAAAAGCAATCTAGAACAGTCACCTTGCCTGGATTTCTTGCATGGACTCTGAGGATCAAAGTTGTGCCCTCGTGCCTGGCAAGCTATTGTGCACTCTCATTCCAGTGACTCTTAATGGGTCTTCTTTCTGATTACCTTACAGATCAAATGGTCTTTAAAACCCTGAAGTGCTTAGCAATCCTTTGAAGGTTTAGCCAATTTTGGTATACATAGTATGTTCACAAACAAGAGCCAACGTTAATGTGCAGCTGAATTTGGTACAATGAGCAGCCTACAACTCTATTCCTTCTTTCTCTCGCTCTAGTGCTTCAGCAAACAAAATTACCAAAAGCATCAAGATTTATACCTTTTCAAAACCGGGTGGAAATAGTCATTGCTTTCCAGAAGTAATTACCAAGGACTACAAAAATCCAGTCTCTGAAACATCTTCAATCATGCCCAAAGCCTAAATCTCATGAAAGCTCTCTAAATCAGAAAGGGAGGCTTATGGGAATTTTCCTATCCAAAAGGGGGAAGAATCGTATCCTGAGGATGGTAAACAAAATGATTGTTTCAAGCAGAATGAAAAATATGTCATGCAATTATGATATATAAAGATATTTTTAAAACTCTATTTAGAGGTTTAACTTCATTAACAACTTTTTTTAAAGTTCTTGTCATTCATTGTGTGCTTAAATTAAACTTTCAGCCCCCCAAATAATTCTTTTCTTGTTCTTGACACATGGATAGCATGTTCTGCCCTCGGTAACCTTAGACCAAAAGATGCATTTGCTTTCTACGGAGAAAAGATTTTGTGAAAAGGATCTATTTTACACTTTAAGTTAGACAAATAACGGTAATCTTCATCTTGTCATTTTTACTATTGAAATGTATGACTAGAGGGAGCTGCTCAGGAATGTGCTGTTTGGGGAAATTTTAATCAAAGTCAGCAGCCTACAAAAGAGGAACCTTGCTGTGGAGTGGGGGTTGAGGCATCTGATAAAGTACTTGTCATTCAAACCCGAGGACCTGTGTGGGATCACTAGGGTCCACACTAAAGTCAGGAGAAGAGGTGTGTGCCTGTAAACTCCAGGCTGAGAAATCAGAGACACTGTGATCCCCAGAATCTGTGTGCATGCCAACATAGCCAAATGTCCAAGTGCAGTGGGATTCCTTTGCTCAAAATTAAGATGAAGGGCCACTAAGGAAGACACTCAATATTGGCCTCTGGCAATCAGGTGTGTGTGAGCCCATGTGCATACATGTGTACACACAGAGCCTCATTCCTGCCTGATAGTTTCTGTTGGAAAACCTGAGGCAAGTGGACTCATCAGAAAGCCTCTCAATTACTTACAGGAAAACATGTATTTTAAAGTAGCTTGAGAAAGATACTGATATTTTTCAACTTTATGTTACTTTACTATCTGTAATCTCTTTATAGGACATTTTTGTTGATGGCTGTGATTTTCATGGCTCGGCTACCTCTTTTGGCCTTCATGAGTCATTTTCTTTTGTTTTAGAAAAATGCTCCTTAATATTATAATTAGCTCTAAATATTAACCACTATGATAAATACAAAACTTACTGTTAACTCTTTGGCTGGCTTACTAATGATTACTAACTTACTTTCTTATTACAGTACAGACTAGAGAGAGCTTTCTTTTCATTTTTGTGATTATGCTTTGCTCTTCATTGCCCTATTAATGACGCACATTTAAAATTAATATTCTTAGTATTGAAATAACAGGTAGAATTGTCACTCCAAGTCATTTTATCAAATACTTTGTATAGAAAGGTAATTTTATTTATTGGGCAGTGATTTTTTAATGAGACTATGTCATATATAATTTTTTAAAAATGTTTTTAGGTGAAATAGAATCATATCACTTTCCTCCTTCCTTTTCTCCCTCCAACCCCACCCATAACTCCTCCCACCACTTTCAAGCTGACAGCCTTCCATAAGGAAATGGTAAGTTTGAAAAGGGATGATTTCATGCAGGCTTTCAGTCAGCAGTCAGGCAATGCATAATGAATCATAGCAAGCAAGAGTCTGTTCTTGTCTGAAGGGCCTTCAAAATCGCCGAGCGACTCCCTCACTGTCAGAAAGCGCCATACTGCCTATTAACTCAAACCTGTCATGCTTAGGAGTAAGCAGGTTTCCCTGTTCTGTTTTCAGTGTAAGAAAAACATTATCATCTTTCAAATGAGAGCCCTTCATCCACGTGAAGATTTATTCAATCACTCCTTCATCCGTAGTGAAACTCAGTTTCTATTTCTTGGTCTTCATTCTATTGAACTCCTTCTTATCCTGGATAAACTTTCCAGCACATTGCTCTTCGCTTTGGAAAAATCCCCTTTTATTTGTTAAAGGTTTACAGGGCCATGAAAATAAGATAAGCATCCGCTTCCATAATTGACAAATGGTGCTCAGTACCTTTTTTTTAAATTAATTATGAAGATGTCTACTTCTCTTCCTTTGGGCAGTTTTTTCTTTTGTCACATGACCACATTTTCCAGTTGCAATACAACATCTCCACTTTCACTCATTGTATTCCTATCCAAAATGACTAGCTTAATTTTCATTTTTGATAATATTTTGGATGTTTCCCTTTCAAATCAGTCTATCTTATCATTTGCATTTTGTCCTCAAGGAATTTTTAAAGCAGGTTCCTTTTCTGTTCACCTTTCAGCTCATCACATTTAGTCATTCTTAGTGTTTAATTAGCTTAGAAATTTTCTTCATTTGCAAACGCATCATTCACTAAAGTACTGTTTATTTCCTTGTCTGTTTTCTCTGGATACTTTTCCTGTAGTTAGAGTTAAATAGTAGCAATATTATTTTAATGTATACTTTGGCTTTTTCCCCCCTATGAACTACTCAGTAGGATGTCATGCTCCATACTCATTTGATCAGTTACAAAAGTGCATTGAAAATACTATTTAAGTAATTATCAATTATCACATTATTTAAGGAATATGAACCAATTTTAAAAATAAAATTATTACCTTTCAGAGCTAACAAGCAAATATAAACACAACCACATAATACACATGCATATAGACACAATGATAAAATGGATGGGTAGATGTAGAAGTAGATTCCGGAGAGATGCAGGGAGCACTCGTTTTTCTCTGTGTTCAGTGTTCTCTTCTTCTGAAGTGGCAAAGCCAGTGTCACTATTACAGTGTACTGACCCAAGGTCACTTCTGTACTGCAGTGTACTCAGGTACAATTTGGAATTTCTTGATTGTGCCTGGGAACATGTATATCTTACTAATGTTTAGAAGAAATTATTAGAGAAATATCCAAATCAGAATTTACATATACATTCTATAATCCACTGCCTGGAATGGAAATAAATCAAGCTGTGTCATGTATATTGAGCATGATGTAACATTGGTATCACTGACTAGAAAAGAAAGAGCGAGAAGATAAAAGGCACTTCTGATTGGATTACCTGAGAGTCACCACACCACTCATTATTTTTGTCTTTCATTGTGTAATAAAGTATGACTATATGTATATATATACATATATATATATTACACTACTAATATATATCTTACACTATTAACAAATATATATTATTTAAATTTTAAAAGTGATAATTTATATATGTTAGCAATGTAAGTGTAAATCTAAGGGAAAGGATTCAGCTATCGTGTAAAATCCAGACCTCTCAGTGCTTGCTGTGTAGGAACAACCCTGAGGGCTCCTTTGCCATCAGAGCTCTCGTGGAATGTGGGCAGACTGTGTCAGATCCATAACGCTGCAGTTTTTCCTCTCCTCTGCCGGCCTCACCGCGTGTCCTTGTTCCGAAGACTACCACCATCACAGTAGTCACCAATAAACTCACGTCATCCTACTCCTGTCCCCAGAAGTCATTCCTCGTAAAACGCAATCTTGCATCAATGATATTAAGATACAAGCTAAAACTTAGGGACTAATTTAGAGAATTCGTTTGAATACTGAGGTCAGCATCTTTGTGAAGTGACCAAATCTCACATTTCCTACAATTGTCCATAATTTGGAGTTTCAAGTCTTAATCATATAACCATCTCTTTACAACGAATGGCAATGAATGTAGAGACTATTGGCTTCTCAAGGAACTGAGACTAAGTGACAGTTGAGGACTCAGTGCAAATAGGACAGTTGCCTGATTAGAAACCAATAAATAAAGAAATAATTTTATAAAAGACAATTTTCACTAAGGAAAACTTTTTCTTTGAATGTAAATGAACTCATTAATTTTGAAATAATATTTTTGGAGGCACAAGATTTGGAAGATTCCATTTTATATTTATTATAAATTGTATTTTATTTATATTTCGTTTTATACTTTTAACTCTTCCCATTTTCAACGTTCTGATTATGGCCACTAAACTTCAAATTATGTATTTATGTGAGGGATGAGGATTGATTCACTTCACATTGAATATCCACATTGAAATGAATCATCCAAATTATTCTTTAAATTTTTGCTTGTATTTTAATATTATTGATAACCCCCATCTAAGGCTCAGAGAATGTTGTCAAAAAAGGAGTAGAAAAAAATCTAAAAGTAGAAAATTGGGAGAAGAGCTATGAAATCAAAGGAAAACAGAGCCATTGTAGTTAGGAACTTTGAGTTGCTCTGTTTCCTTGCATTCAGCTTGACAAGACTGTGGATAGTCAGCTATGGATAGGGGAGGGGCTCACTGGATCCTATTACTCCCTAGGACTGGGAAGAATTACTGTCTTTGAATATATACCCAATGTGAGCCCACCAGGCTCAATTAGACAGTTGTAAGCACAAGTCACATAAACAGCCCAGTTCAAACTCAGTGTGTCACAGAACAAAACACAAAGACAGAAATGGAAAAGGAAAGTATAGAGAAGACAGAAGTGATTGAATGTAAAGGGAGAAAAGAGAGTGTGAGTCACAGTAATAAGATTTATATGTGTGCTTATGACATTATAAAAGATCAAATTTAGGGCTGGAGAGATTGCCTGCTCTTCCAGAGGTCCTGAGTTCAATTCCCAGCAACCACATGGTGGCTCACAACCATCTGTAATGAGGTCTGGTGCCCTCTTCTGGTCTTCAGGCATAGACACAGACAGAACACTGTATACATAATAAATAAATAAATAAATATTTTTTAAAAGATCAAATTTAATGATTAAAAACATTTGTTCGAGGCCAGCCTGGTCTACAAGAGCTAGTTCCAGGACAGGCTCTAAACAAGCTACAGTGAAACCCTGTCTCGAAAAACCAAAAAAAGGAAAAAAGAAAAAAAAAAAACATTTGTTATAAATGAAATAATGCATCTGTTTATCACTATGGAAATTTTGGAATCTTCCATTTTATACTTTTTTTTCAAGTAGGTTTTGTTAATTTCATTTCTTCCTTCCTTTTATTTATTCATTATTTTTTGATTTCTCTTTTTAATTCTATCTTTTCTCATTTTACATAGCTATCCCTGTTCCTATTCCCTTCCCTCTTCATGCTCTACTCCTCCCCCCATCCCACCCACTATTTACTCCTCAGAAAGGGTAAGGCTTCCCATGGGGAGTCAAAAATTCTGGCACATCTATTAGAAGAAGGACCAAGGCCCTCCCTGCTATATCTAGGTTGAACAAGGTATCCATCCAATGAGAATGTGCTCCAAGAAGTAGGATCAACACTGGGTATAAATCCTGATCCAAGTGCTAATGAGTCCCACAGACTGCCCAAGCCTCACAGCTGTCCCCATATTCAGAGGACCGATGTGGTCCTATGCAGGTTCCCCTGCTATCAGTCCAGAGCCAGTGAACATTCACTAGCTCAGGTCAGAGATTTCTGTGGGTATCACCATCATGGTCATGATTCCTTTGCTCATATTATCGCTCCTCCCTTTCTTGAACTGGTCTCTGGAATCTTGGCCCAGTGATTTGCTGTGAATCTCTGTACCAGCTTCCATTAGTGGCTGAATGAAGGTTCTATGATGACAATTAAGGTAGTCATCAATCTGATTACAGGGGACTCCGCTCCACTGCTGCTTAGAGTCTTAGCTGGGGTCATCTTTATAGATTCCTGGGAATTTCCCTAGTGATATGTTTCTTGCTAGTCTCTTAATGGATCTCTCAATCAAGATAACACTTTGCTTTCTCCCCCTCTTTATTTTCCTCCCTTCTTGAGCATCCTGTTCCCTCATGTTCTCCTACTTAAAAAGTTAGTATTTCAAAATTAATAAGAATTACATTAAATTCAGAAAGAATGTTTTTCTTAGTGAAAATTGCTTTTTAATATATTTCTTTACTTTTAAATCTCTTTATAATTACACCACTTCCCTCCCTTTCCTTTCCTCCCTCCAATGCTTCCCAAACATCCTCCAGTGCTCTTTGAAACTCATTGCTTCTTTCTCCTCATTTTATTCTCTCTCTCATTCTCTCCCTCTGTCTCTCTCACTCTATCTTTCTCTCATTTTCTTTCTCTCTCACACACACACAGATACACACACAGATATGCACTTAAACACATAAATATAGACTGCTCCATTCATATGTTACATATATGTGTACACACACACACACACACACACACACACACACATATATATATATATATATATATATATATATATATATATATCTTCAGGGATATTCACTTTATATTAGAGGACCAGTTCAGGGGGACTCCTCCCTGAGGAAGACCTTTCATCATATTCTCAGGAGTCCCCTGTAATGACTAGTTCCTAGTCTATGGTTGAAGCCCTATGAGCTTTCCTGCTTCCATGTTTGAGCCATTTTTAACATCAGTATACATTGCCATACACTGAAGAAAACATGTTTTAAAATTTTTTACTTTGAAAAAGTTCATGAAGGGAAAGCAAGCAACTTTTACAGCACTATCCACCAATCTATTTTCAGTCAAAACGAGAAATATAAGTACAAAAACAAGTTATCCCCCAAAATACATGTTCTTATTCTTCCTCTGAAGTTATGTAGATTTCAGCTAAACAATTGGACAGCCATAAAAAAATACTGCATATTTCAGCTTTCTCAGAAAGTATATGTGAGTGTTTCCCAATGGTATGAATGTGGGATATTTGTTTGGGAGCTGGCAGTATTTTTCTTCTAGATGACGACTAATACAGGCTCCTTTGGGGAACAATTTCTCATTTTTTTCTGTTTGAAATGTGAACAATGAAATAGAGCTAGAATGGCTTCCCTGGTCCACTCAGAATCCTTGACAATGCTACTCAAAAATCTGGATCCTTCTCACATACAAGTAGCCCTGCACTCTTATCTCAGATTTTGATGACAGAACTAAATTCCAACTGGCATAAAGACAAACGGATATAACACATTATGTGAAATAGATGATGCTCTCAATAAAAACCTTACAAAACATTTTCAAGTTTAAGAAGGTGAATATTTTTTTCAGATAACACCAAAGGTCCATTTTTATTTTAGTATTATAATGAGTTATTCATGTATGCCTCATTATGTGATCTTTCTATGCTGAGTAGGTTCCACAAAAGGTAAAAAAAGTTTACTACTCAAACCTGCCAAAGTAGTAACTCTTTATTATTCTTACCTCAAAGCACCTCTTCTTACATCACATTACCATACTCCAATAAAGGCAAATTCCCTAGAACACCTGCAACAGCACACCCTCTCAGGAGATGGTGATGGGTGTTTCTGGCTCTCAGTTTGATAGGATTTAGAATCATTTGGAAGGAACCTTGGTAGCTCTTCTCAGGATTAACTGAGAGGAAAACAGCCACCTCCAGAGTGAGGAACACCTCCACCCTGGAAGCCAAATATAACGATGTCTACAGAAAGAGCAGTGTGTGACTGCCTGGCTTCAATTCTTTCCGAACAATTTGTTTATTGCTGCTGTTTTTTTGCTCTCTTGACATCGGGTTCCAGCTTCTTTAGACGTCCAGCATGGACTCAATACTGCCAATGCCCCAGGGAGCTTCCAGGATTTCGGTGCCTGACTGAGAGAACTAAGGCATCCAGGAGGCTGGCCTAGCAGTTACAACCAGGATAGCTACCTTTCCAGTGTTCAAGTAGCTATAGAATTTCCCAGCCCCTACTAAATAAGTCAATCATGTACTTCCCATTTTCTAATATATACACCTTCTATTGGTTATGTTCCTCTAGAGAACACTGCCTAGGAAAGTGGGGCTCTCAGATCATAACAGTAGAATGACAGATGTATACACTGAATGTATTGGCAACAAAGCACAAAAGTAAAAGAAAACTAATTCATGGGTTCATAACTATGAAACACTTTATTTAAGAAAAATACTCTCTAGGGGCTGGAAATTTGTTTAGCTGGTAAGAATATACATTCCTTCTGCAGAGTACCCTAGTTTCATCCTGAACACCCAAGTTGGGTGACTAATGACTGTAGCCCCAGCTCCAGGGAATCTCATCCCCTCTCCTGGCATTCTGAGATACTCATGTACACAAACAGACACACAATTAAAAAGTAAAATAGATTTAACTAAATAAATAAGGATGAAATAAATAAATTACTCTATGCATTCATCAGTCCACTTACTAACATATAAGCACCAAGCATCTCTAACGTGAGAGAGCCTCATTTATGAACACAATACTATGTCAAACTGTTCTATTTCTGACCACAAATATAGTTTGGAGGAACGAAACACCAAGGAGACCAGAGGTGACAAAGGATGTACAGGCCTTTTAAGGATATGAATAGTTCTTCTACCAAAAGGAAAAGCATTTACAAATGAAAACAGACTTGCTGGCTATTATTAGGAAGCAGTGCTTATTCATGGAGACAACCACAACTCAAGCACTGACAGCATTTAACTTGTAGTCCTTGTGCTGCCTTCCCGCTCAAATGAAAACACAAATCATGCTGCAATATGCAGGGCTCTGCCTTCCCTGCACATCCAAGAACACTTCTCTGGTAAGCACCGTCGTTATAATTTGATAGACATCTATGTTTGGTGCCACTTAATCAAGTAAAGTTTTCCCATACCCTTGAAGGCTTTGTGAATTTCACAGTGAAGCCACAATCATGTTTCTTTAAATGTGAAATGGCATTTGCATTCTTCCTGAACAGGTACTGACATTTCCCCTGGAGCCTTCCTCAAGCTCTTTCTCCATAAACAGGCTACCATTCCTTAAATAGAGTTAAAAGTCATGTATTTTTTATTAAAAAATAAGTTCAGTAAAAATCAGGGTGTCTGAGAATGAAAATTATGTTAATGAAATGAGTGCATTTCTCAGAAAGGGTGTTTTCAAATAAGAGGCCTGGGTTTTGTTTAATCCATTACTTCCCTTTCCATGAGATTAATGTCTGCTCATAGGAAACCCTAACTTGTTCAAAACACTATCGTTTTCACATTATAATTTTTGATGATATTAGAGATTAAAACTACTATCATGCATTGATCTCACAGTCACTCAAAGCACATCGATGCGTTTTGAGAATACAATATTCGAAAAAGGGAAATATTTTGCTGTCAACAGATGAATAAGTCAAATTGGCTTTATTAACACTATCTTGCTTGTGTGAGGAGAATATTTATTTTCAATCATTGATTGTTGACAGAGATTTCTGTCCTGCCTGGTCCTGCAGCCATTAAGTCCCAAAGAATCACACAGAGGTCTACATTAGTTACAAACTGATTAGCCCATTAGCTCAAGCTTCTTATTAACTAATTCTTATAACTTACATTAGCCCATAATTCTTGTCTGAGTTAGTCACGCGACTCTATACCTTTTTGGGCGAGGCACTCACATCTTGCTTCTACTGAGGAGGGGTTACGACAGTAGACTGAACTTCTCTCTTCCCAGAATTCTCCTGTTCTCATTGCCCTGCCTCTAATTCCTGCCTTGCTACTAGCCAATCAGCATTTTATTAAAAATAATACAAGTGACAGAATAAATGACCATTGTCCCATAGCAATTAATATAAGAGACAAAACCTTTATCCAACTGAAAAACAGAGAATAACTGGTTTTTAAAAGATACACTATATAATGCAAGGCTGTAGCTGACCTTTTGCCTTCTCCTCTCCCCTGTCCTCTGCTCCTTCCACTCTCCTTCTTTCCCTCCTTTGGTCCTCCCCACTCATCTCCTCCTCTATCTTCCTCTCCATTTTAAGGCTCTGATCTGAGTATTTGAGCATCATACTTTAGTAGCCCTGTATAGACAGACAGAACTAACAGGCTATCTGCAGGTTTGCAAATCCGTCTGTGTAGTACAGAGAATGAGAGACAGAGAATTTTTGCAGGATAGACCATCAAACTTGAGATGCAAAATGAAGTTGATTTTGTAACTGCTACATGCAGTGAGAAAGGACAGGGAATTTCCTTTGCTTAGGAAATGCCAGGCTGGCTTTCCTCAAAGCCTTCAACTGACTGAACAGCACCCATTTCTTAGCTACACTGTGGAATTTATTGTGTTCTACTCAAAGCCTATCAACATGAATGCAAAATACCTCTACAAATGTATTTGCAACAACATCTAGATGAGATCCAAATATCTGGATGCTGTGGCCTAGACAAGCTGGCATATAAAAGTAACCAGTGCAGACTTTAAATAGATGCAGCTGTTGGTACAATATCACGGCCCAGTTCATTTCACATTTGTGTAGTCATTAACATGGTATTAATCTATTTTTATTGCTAAAATGAACAAAATGTTGAAATTTAAAATGACAATGTAGTTAGCTAGATTGTATTAATAAAAGAGTTGGAATAGTTTAGCAGTCTGTTCCCTGCATTGATGGCCATGTTTATTGGGAACCGGAGCTGTTCCCACTAAGCCTATTTATTGTGAAGGTCACCGAGCATGGAGTTCAACACAAAGTTGTCTGTAACTTAGCACATAACAAACAAACTTACATAATCTATATTACATTGAATTCTAAAGAAAGTTTTAAGATGGATATTTGGATTTTGTTTTCAGGCTTCATTCTTTTAATTGACTTTCTAGGTATTTGTATTTTAAAATGAGATACGAAGGCAAAAGAGAGAAATGACTAAAAACTGAATAGAAAACTTCAAGGCAATAATTTACTAACTATCCTCACTGCAAACATGAAAGACCAATCAGTTATTTTTACCAATGTATGTTTGATTTGCTATTTTTAATGACTACACATTTTCAGATTTTATTTAGGTTTAGATAATATGTTAATATAATTAAAAAGTCAAAATTATTATAAGAAGTTAGTGCCCTTTGCCCAACCGGCAACAGCACTCAGAAGAGCAGGCTCTGTACCTCTCCTGGGCAGCAGAATAGAGCAGACCCTGTTAGTGAGAGCACAGGTGAGGAGGTCCTGAGGCACGAGGGCAGAGAGGCTGCCCCCCCATTTGTCATGGGGTAGCAAGGGGAAGGCAAATATGCTCTCCCCACTTGCCACCTGTGGTAGAGCCCGCCTCAGGAGCATGGGAATGGAAGAGCCAGCCCTGACCATCACTTTATTAACCAATGAAATCAACTCAAACAGAAGACCCTCCCACATCAGAAAACCTTGAGGAATGAAAGGGTTATTATGGCATACATCTCCATGATACTCAACTCACGGTGGAGCAGGAATGGCAGCAAGAACAGGAGGCAGCTCATTAAGTCACATCCAATGTTAGGAAGCAGAAAGACTTGAATGTCGCTACTCAGCTGGCTCTGTCCTTTCAGTCAGTCTCCAACCCCAGTCCAAAGAATCCACATTCTGAAAGCCTTTCCTCTCAGGTAAACCCTTCTGAAAACACTGTTAGGCACACACCAAAGGTGTTTTTTCATGGTGATTATAAGTTCAGTCATGTTGACAATTAAAATTAACCACATATCTCTTCCTTTGAACCATAAAGAAAAGTATACAATCATCACCATAGATATAGAAGTACATAGAGATAAAATAAAATTTATCCAATGCTATTTAAATGAATTTAGGTCAAGTCATATCTTTCTTATGTTTTTTTCAAATAATAGATAGCTTTGCTTAAAGTTATTATTCATTTTCAGACACCTAAGGATTTGCTAACTACATCAAAATTCAGAAGAATGTGATGTTTACAACACTTTATTGAAATCTAATCTTGAGACAATCTTGGCCTACTTTTAAAATTAAAAGCATTCATAGGTTAGTGAAATTCAGCTAAAATTTGGTGATTGCTATCTTCACGGGAAAGTTCTCTTATTTGCTGTTGAGTTATGAAATTCTAGTTCATGGAGAGTAAGGAACTTTAATAGAACAATTAAATCCCACTGCTTTTATTTCAAGAATACCAACGTAGAGTGGAATACTATAGATAGCACAAAGTAATTCACAAGTACACTAACCTGAGGATCTAATCTAATCAAAATACACTCAGCATTAATGAATCTATTCCTGTCTTAGAAGACAGTAAGTCTTGTCTTTCTCTTCTATGAATCTCCTTCTCCCACTATAACACGAAATCATTCAGCATTTGCACTTCAGATTCCAATAATTTTGGCAATGGATCTTTGGAATTAAGAAAATTGAAACAAATTTAATCAAAAAAATTTGTTTAGTAAATTTATTTAACCCCGACACTAAGTAGCTTGCTCTGATCGTGGTTGCTTTGTTTTAGAAATAATATTTCTTTCAATTTCCCTACACTACTATGCCTCACTTTATTCATAATAAAATCGATTCTCTAAAATGAAACAAAGGCATTCTGATTACACTATTGAGCAGTCATTCATATTGAAAAATACAAATATGCTGATATTATTATTAAGCTAATCATGAACTATCAGTATGTAATCATTTCAAATCTCTTTGAAATCAGCATTTCCCTTCTACTTGATGAGAAATATAAAAATACAAAAAAAACAGGATCATTCAAGAATTTGCGAAGGAGTAAACTAAGGATTTGAGACTAGATTATGGGCATAGATTGAGGGGAACACAGAGAAAGTTTAAAGCTTAAGCTTAGTCTAATGGGAATCATACAAGGCCAGTGTAGCCCTCATAGCTCTTGTCTTCTAAGTGACATTGGTGAAGTTTGATAGCATTTTTATAATAAGCGCTAGGCGGGGGGGGGGGGGGGGGAGGGGGGAGGGAGCGAGAAAAGTGTGAAGTGAAGGATGGGAAGAGCTTGGGGGAATAGGATGGTTGGGATATAGGAAGGGTGGATATGGGAACAAGGAATTATATATCTTAGTTAAGGGAGCCATTCTAGGGTTGGCAGAGACTTGACTCTAGAGGGGTTGCCAGGTATCCAGGAAGACACCCCCAGCTAGGTCCTTGGGCAGCTGAGGAGAGGGTGCCAGAAATGTACAGATCCTATTGCCATACTCATGAATATCTTGCATATCACCATAGAACCTTCACCTGGCATTGGATGGAGAAAATGACAGAGCCCCACATAGGAGCACCGGACTGAGATCCCAAGGTCCTGATGAGGAGCAAAAGGAGGGAGATCATGAGCAAGGAAGTCAGGACCGTTTACCCATTGAGACGGTGGGACAGAGCTAACGGGAGACCACCAAGTCCAGTTGGAATGGGACTGATGGTACAGGGGACCAAACCAGACTCTCTGAATGTGGCTGACGGTGGAGGAGGACTGAGAAACCAAGCACAATGGCAATGAACTCTACAGCATGGACGGGCTCACTGTGAGCCTTGTCAGTTTGGTTGCTCACCTTCCTGGACTTAGGGGGAGCTGGGAGGACCTTGGACTTAACATAGTGAAGGGAACCCTGATGGCTCTTTGTCTTGGAGAGGGGTGGAGTGGGGGTATGGGTGGAAGGGAGGGGAGGGGAGGGAAGGGGGAGGAAGAGGGGAAAAGATGGAAATCTTTAATAAAAAAAATGAGAAAAAAATAAGCCCTAGGCTACACTGCTCTTTGGAATTTTGTTCTCCAGACACTGGGACATATTTGATTGAGCCAGCATAGAAAGAACAGAGGGAATCTTTAGTCAATAAATGATGTATTCAAGAGAAAGTCTAGTTTCCCCTTGCAAAGCAATGAATACATCATAATATTTATATATAGTACAATATAGAATACATAAATATCAGATAGAATATTTATAATAATATTTATACTATTAGCATTGTATTTATGTATAATATTTCATTGATAGCTTAGATGAGAACATCACCAAAAAATTCAACATGACTTGGCTTATTTCTCCCTTATCTACTCTACTGCTGCATTTCCTTGTTGGTTTTTCCAAGGACCATTAGTTAACCTGACTGATTTTGTCAAGGACTCTTTGGTAAATTATTTACTAACAAGTAAATAGCATAAGGAACTGCTTCCATAGAACTCAGTTTTAGAGTAATATCTGCTTAAAGATAAAAAAATGAACATCAAGAAATGAGGTGAAAAAATAATTATTTGATGTATATTTGTTTTTAGAAAATCACTTATATTTTTCAGTTGGAACTACATTATAATTACTTAAAAATATACTTGCTATTTAGAAACCTAAAAGTAAATACAGTATAATTTAAGAGTGTATAAAAAACCAAAATATGATAAATCTCAAACACTATAAATAAAAAGCATAGATACTACTGTGTGTTCAAATATTGAAACTCTACGTATCCCCTTCCTGAGAATGATGGATTGACTAGGACCTCTGTTAACTCTCTAGCAAAAAAAAAAAAAAAAAAAAAAAAAAAACAAAACTTTCCTATAATTTATGACCATAGTACCAAAATCACTAACTAACACTGTCAACAGTGGGCAAAAGCAGGAGAGTCTAACAAAGTTTTGAAGGGATAATTAGGGAGACAAATTATGTATTCGTGTCTTTTATTTTATGAATGTAACTAGTTGGTGAGATCCATACAACTAAATGTGCTATTGGAAAGAGATCTTTTTCTGGGTGGGACAATGATGAAAGCAAATCATGACAGCTGAAAATGACAGAAGAATGCCAGAGGAGAAAGAACCAATTGAGAGAATTCTAAACGCTGTCTACCCAGAGGTATGACTCTCCCTTCATAGATGAAATAGGATTCCCAATGAATACCAGAAACCACAGCATACAGGTCAAATTCAAATAAGGAAATGAAATGCCTAGCAAATAGAGAGGCTGCAGTATTAAAAAAAAAAAAGTGGCACAGTCTTCAATCTCCACAACTTAATAATGTCCAATACAGAAATCTAAAATCCTCAATATCTGAAGAAGGATAGGGAAATTGAATGTATGCTTTTGTGGGGGAAAACATTTACCAAATCTGACACCAAAGTGGATGAAAAAAATACTCTTTTGATATCTTTAATGTGTATCATATTTATTCCAAATAAAATACAGAAAACTTATGTCACAATGAATTCAGTGGAAGAAATGTAGGCAGAAAAATAGAACAAGTAAAAATGAGACACTCTAGAATGGAGAAAGGCAAAAAGTAAACAATAAATGTCACTGGGGAGAAAAGCAAGTGGAGTGAAAATTAAGTAAACACGGTGTGAATACACAAGACAAACAATTTGAGCAATACAGAAATAAAAATGACAAAAAACCAAGAAATTCATGGCTTCCAGTTAAATAGGGGCACAATGTTCAAACTGTGCATCACTGTGAGAGTGGAGAGAACTTTAAAGAGCAAAATCAATTGTGCTTCGACTTCTATGGTTCTTACTGAGAAGCTTGATATAATGTGCACCTGATCTTTTGTTTGCATTGTAATGTAATGTGCTTTTTGTTATTTTCTTTTGGATTGTCTTTCAGAAATTCCTCTTTAATTTTTATGTTGTGATGCTGTAATTTTCTTTGGGATAATCTGAACTGCTGTATCTGTAAGACGTGTGTGTGTGTGTGTGTGTGTGTGTGTGTGTATGTGTGTGTGTGTGTGTGTGTGTATCTTGGGTAGGTAGTGTGAGTATGAGTATGTGTGTATTTATATGTGTTTGTGTCTGAAAGAGTGTTGGTATAGGGATATGTTTGTGTGTGCTGTGTATATTCCATGGGAAATTTAAAACAATTATCTATTTATTTTTCTTGTCATTTACTCTCCACTTATTTAGAAAACCTAAAACTTCTAAAAAAGGTGTGCACTTAACTTTATATTACACTCTTGGATTTGTGTGTGTGTGTGTTTTCTGAAAGCTCAAGAAGAATTATATTTTATTTAAAAGAAGTACATCCCAAACTCCCAGAGCAAGCAGGCTGTAAATCTACATAGCTGCTTGGAGGAGGAGTAAGGAAAAAGCCTTGCTTCCTGAGTTAGGCAGACAGATCTGGGAGTCAGGAAGGTAGGAATGGCAGGGTTTTAGAGAAAGAGCAAAAAGTTCAACATATCAGAAAACAAATGAGCAAGCAAAACATCATTAGGCTCTGGCTGGCATCTTGATTAAGCTCTTTAAAATCTTTTACCGAAGACCTGGTAAAAGCGTCAGCATCAAGCCTGATAAACTGAGTTTAATCATAGGAGCCCACAAGGTAGAAAAAGAGAAAGGATCTTTTTAAGTTGCTCTTTGAGCTCCACGTGTACACTGTAACATTCTCATCTGTGCACATCCACATTCACATAATGTAAATAAATAAAACTGTAATTAAATGTTTGGATAATCCCATAGTTACTTCTTCACAGTAAGGGATTTTTTTCTCTTGCTTTGTTTTGTCTACTAAGAAAACATTGGAAAAATGATTGATCTATAGTGATGTTTTGGCTTCTTTATTTAATTATTAACCATTTCACATAGCTAATTCTTATAATTCACATGTTCCTGTTGATATGATCACTGGCTTCTTGACATTGTCTTCTGATTCCACAATATGCATTATTATATTATATTATTATTCAGATAATTTTAAATTTTTTCCACCCTCAGAGAGGGAGCTTTATCTATGGAATGCATCTGTTGTTATTTCTGTTCCACATACTTTGCATTTAAGTAAAATGTGCATGCATACATGCACCTCTGCCTAGATGTATTAAATGTGAAGTTCTCTTCTTTCCTTTCTTAATGATGGGCTTCTCTTGCTACAGATGTCTCTCAAGCTCACCCCAAGATAAGACTTGTGTTGTTTCCCTCGCTCAGCCTCTGTGTTAGGCACAACTTAGACTGTGCTTCAGGAACTCTGCTTTCGCAGCATTGCTTCATTTCCATACAGAATCCGTACTTACATCTCTGCCAGATGTTCTGTAGGAAGAATGTCCTGTGTAAGGACACACGTTTAATGTAAGGACATGTTTGTCCTGTGTAAGGACAAACGTGTAATGGCACGTTTATACCAAAGAGGGCTTTCTTCATCTCTTATGAGAATGCAGAATACAGACATTTTTCTTCTACCTCTCACCCCATAGAAATAAACCAGAATCTGTGACATGCATTTGGCACATTTTCATCTGGTTAGACAATACCTCAAAAAAATGTTTCTTTCTTTGGCAGAGGCTATGTAAGTTTCTTGAGTGGTGTAGCTACTAACAAGTTGCCCATGTGCCACTAAACAATGACCCCCCCCCCCCCCCGCTCAGGCTAACAACTAACTAAACTCAACATGTCACACACAAGAGATCATAGTAAAATAAGAGGAGGATTTGGTTGAAAGAAAAGGAGCTTCAGTGTCAGGAGGAGGAAAGATGAGAGAAGATAAGGAGGGAGTGAAAATGATTAAAGTTCTGTGTGCACATGCACACACGCACAAAATTCCCAATGGACAAAAATATTAAATTTAGTTTGAACTAGCAGAGGAAGGAAGAATTTTCAAAAATTGATTTTGTAGCCAGTAGATTTTCCTGTCCAAACCAAGACCTTGATAACAATTCACACTATAGAAGGAACAAATAATTACACTTTCAATAAAAAATGAAACAATGGCTTCAATAATTGCCTGATGTAGGAAACATTTGTTAAAATGAAATATAAATCCAATAAAATATAAACTCCATTAGCATGAAGAAAATGCTTATGATTAGACCACATTAAAATTAAGAACTTTAGTTCATCAAAATAACCATTATGGAAACAGAAAAATTAAAAACCACAAAAAACCATTTGCAATACAGAGATCTGAATATAGATTTTTATCCAGAAAAAAGCACTATAAAATCAATATGTAAAGATAGAAAGCTCAATTAAATTTGAAAAGTTTTCAGTAGTTCATCACATAGAGAAGATATATGGATATACACATATCCAACAAAATTTTGAAATTTTGCTGTTTTACCTTAGTCATCTGTAAAATGTTAATTAAATTGAATTGAGAAACCCACTTGGTAGTCACTGAAAACCTAAAATATAAATGACTAAATATGCCAAGATTTGATAAATGTGCAGAGAAGCTAGAATTCTCACACATTAGTGAAATGAAAAGCCTTTTTATATTAATGTGTGTAGAAAATAGAAGGAAAAGGAGAAAGAGATAGAACAACAGAGTGATAGAGACCAAAGTAAAGAAGAGGGGGGAAGAAAATGAAAAGTGTATAGGTCGAAGGAAAAGAGGGAAGAAGGGAGAAAGGAAGAAAGGGAGGAAGGGAGGAAGGGAGGGAGGGCGGAGGTAAGTGAGTAAGGAGGTGACTTATCCGGTCTGTCTTTGTGCGTGCTTCCCTTCTTCCTATCTCTTCCTTCCTTCCTTCCTTCCTTCATTCGCCGTCCGGACCCTCTCCTCCTTCCTTCCTTCCTTCCCCCTTCCTTCCATCCCGTCCTTTCCTCTACCAATTCTACCTCTAAATATATAACCCCAAAGATTTATCCTGAAATTTTTCTAGCATCTTTATTTTGGAATAGTCAATACTTGAGGTCAATCCCTATGTTTTCCAATGAAGCATGGGGCATTTGAATTCTTGAATTTAAAGGAACTATGGGCATTGTAAGAATATATGGTTTTAAAAAAACGGGATGGAGAGATGGCTCAGAGATTAAGAGCACTTGATGGAAGTTGGACATTATGAGGTGTGGGCTTGGAAAGTAAACAGCCTTCTGTACCTTCAGTCTGTGCTTTCTGTTGCAAAAACTGGTTTTAGCTCTCAGCATCTAGCTCCAGCCCTCAAGCTTTGGCTTTGTGCCAAGCTTTCCTACCATTACTGGTATTACCCCTTTGGAATAGTAAATCCAAAAAAACATTGTCTTCTATAATTTATTTGGTCATGGTATTTTATCACAGTAACATTAAAGTATCTGATACATGGGGCTAAACCGAAAATCAACATAGCATTTTTACCAATGTTGTCTAAAAATTGCTATACATGTTATTCATTTGGACAGCATTTTCTTCTTAGAAAGTTTCTAAGATTTTAGGGCACATGCTTGAAATTCTGGTTTCACTTGTGTATTATGTAAACCCAACAGCCTAGAACAATGAAATTTCTGATACAAATAAAATTTCGGTTCAACATCAGCATTTATTAGTCACTTTGGAAAGGTTTAATATTTGGGGTGACAGCAACTGGCACATCTTTTACTGTCACTGTGTCAACAGTATCACCAGCAACTGAAACTACTAAACCATGGTTGACCACACCTCAGTTCACTTGCCCTTTCTTTCTCTTGCTTCCCTTCTCTCCTGATGATAAAATAATAATAACTTTTAATGTTATTTTCCTTTCCTTTCTATTGTATAAACTCGGGTCAAATCAGGTTGAATTTTCTCAAATGCTTTGATAATTAAGAGAATGTTTCTATGTGTACATGATGAAATCCAGCAGTATAAAATTTAATACAAGCCAACGTGCCAAAGAATAAATGGTGGCCGCTTTCCAGGAAGAACGAAATTCATTGAATAGTTGTTAATAAGGTTCTTACTCAGGGGCAATTCTTCTCTTTCATTTCCTTTCTGTGTTAGCCACTCTAAACACACATCTCCCTAATGAATTATTGAATCAAGCAAGATAAAATAATATAAATGAATACATCAAAATTTCCATTAAATGATACAATCCTGAAGACGTCTACAAAACCCTCTATTATGCAAACAATGGATAGCAGGAAAGCATAGAAATAATGAGAATAAACACCTCCCAGTAGAAAAGAATCACAGTGATACATTAGCTATTTAGGAATGTGGCTTTAGTTTAAGCATGTGATTTACACAGCGAGTGTAGTGTCTTCACATTGTCACTTGTGAGAAGCCATTTTCTGTAAGTAAAGTAGTTGGTTATCTTATTTCCTGCATATTAGTCACATGGTTCAAAATTAGTGATAGAATTATTATTACAGTGTTAGTTTGGATAGACAGTCTAATGATAAAAATATATTAATGTGTTTTTCCCTAAAGAACTCTCATACTCTGTGTGATTTCCCTGCTAATATTTACCAGTAAAAGAAATTTCTACATTTGCAACAAAAAAAAGAATCAATAACATAAAACTTAAGATGTCAGATGCATTAAGCTACAGAAGAAAAGTGTAAAGACATTTATGTCCTGTTTATTCCCCGTATGAAGGTAGATATCTCTACCACGAAACTCATGCTGGTTACAGGTTGCTCTTCAGGTTTAGATTGCTTACTCAACTAGATACTGGCGCGTTGTTTATGCATTTAAGAAGTACTCACCAACCTCAAAGCAATCTGGCAATCTTTTATTACCATTAAGAGCTTCAGGTTTTCAGTATGGATACACCTGCACCTCAATTACTTCACTGACCGCAGAAAATTAAGGTGACTGCTTTGAACCTTAGTTCCCTCATATACAGATTGATCAGAATCACCCCTATTTTAGGGTGTTATTCTGAGTACTAAATAAGGTAAACCACATAAAAGTCCATGCAGAATGCCCTCATATAACCCTATAATAAACAGAAGCTGTTATTAATATAATTATCTTTTGCCCTATCATTACTATAATTATTATCATCACTACATCTATCCCTACATCCTCTTTATGGCCTTCTGGAGTTTCTTCTGTTGGACACTGTGGCATTTTCCAGACTTCTGAATCTCCAGTTGTCCTTATATTTTGCAACAACAATAATATAGAAGACACACGGCTTTTAAGTTATGAAGCTGACAGAGAACCTCTTACCTCATAAAATATGTAGTATCAGAATTCGTGAAATTATTGGTCACTGGAAACTGTACCTGATAAATGAAAATAAACCCCAATTAAAATTTTTGGTAGACATAGAATGCAATCATATAAAGTAGCAAAGCACGAGTGATGTGTATATTGCGATATTTAATAAGTTGATAAATAAAGTAACTTGATAAGTGTTGTCTCTTGTGTCCCTTTTCACGCTGGACAAGACCCTAAAATCTTATCATTTTAGGAGTAAGTTTGGGGCTAGATTATCACTTACTCAAAGTCCTTTTTTCTTAGGTTCTAGGAGAGAATGTCTGCTTCATGCCCGGGAACCATATTTTGCTAACTTTTCCTAATGAAATTCTCTACCTTCAGAGATAAAGTTAGTGACATTATTCTAGTCTGTTTACTTATCAAAGCATGAATTGCTTTTGATTATATCTTAAATAAAAAAACTCCTCTGTTAGAAATATATTATTCAAAATATTAGATCAAGACATATACTATTGCTCAAATAGCTTTAAAACTTCACATAAACCTTTAGATCATGACATACCATGCATTTAAAAGTAAGACATTTCTTAGTCTTTTCTATCCCCATTTTTATGATCACCTTGACTACCTTTTTCAGTGGTTCCTCTTCTGATAAAAACACCTAAGATGAGGATTTTAATTCAAGCCAAAGGAACTAATTTGAAAGAGGCAGAAATCACTTTAAAGATGTGTAGAAATACCGGGCGGTGGTGGCGCACGCCTTTAATCCCAGCACTCGGGAGGCAGGGGCAGGCAGATCTCTGTGAGTTCGAGGCCAGCCTGGTCTACAAGAGCTAGATCCAGGACAGGCTCTAGAAACTACAGGGAAACCCTGTCTCGAAAAACAAAAACAAAAAAACAAAAAAAAAGATGTGTAGAAATGAGATATGAATGCATTGGAAAATAGCAAGTACAGATTGTCTAAATTTCAAGTCACGAAAAATGAGAAATGACATAAATAAAAGTCTTATCTTCTTCCATATGGAAGGCTATAGAAACCTGGAATGTTTATATGACAATTTCTGGTACGCTTGGAATTAAAGGCACATAGCAGAAATGTAAGTTTTAGTTGTGGGTTAAAATATAGCTAGGTAAAGTGTTTCAGAGAAAGGCCAAAGACAAACAGATGAACATACAGACAACCATAATTTCACTGTCCTGAAGAAGACAAGTAACTCTGAGCATTTATACATCAGCTATATAACTTCTCAAAAAATATTAACATTGCAAGTGTTACAAAATTGGTTTGGAGAGAAAGGAACAACTCAACTGACTACTTACTTCTCTCTCCTAAATGTCATCTTGTCGCTTTATAGATAACAAAATATATTTTTAAATTTGATACCCTTGCATGATTTTTTAAACTCATTATATATATATAGATACATACTTTCATACTTCAGAGAACAGAATCCTTGCCAAATTAACAAGAAAATAAAGATAGAAGGAAAGAGAAAGCCCGAGGAATGGAATAGAGAGAATAAACATGTGATTCTTGTTAATTTTCAGAGTTATCTTAACTTGGTTTTATTTTTTTAATTAACTGCAGGCAAGTGAAGGACCTTTTATAAACATGTGATTTAAATAGAACAAGTTTCCTTTCTCTTTGACTCGATGATTACAGAGAAAGGTTGACATTTCTCTCTGAATAAATGCCCATTATACACTACAATAGATAGTTTTGTGAGCTCTTGACACAGTCACATGACTCTCACTGTCAGATTATTTCCCAAACTATATTTGAAGCTCTCTCTTATTTGTGTACAATTTCAATAAGAAACGTTGTCTTATAGCCACAGAAATGGAAGGGAGTGCACGTGAAAAATATACCTAAAGTTGCCAAAGTTCTTATCTCTAGAACAGTTTCTTAAGTGAGGCATTCAAGCTCTGAATGTCTAGTGTGTAACATTTGACACGTATCAATTTGTTTCAGAGACATCAAATTTCATCGGACAAATTTCTATGGAAAACTAACACTAGGCGCTTAAAGACAGACTGGAAAAAAAAAAAGACACATTTCAGTTTATCAAACCCATCATTACATGACTGCCTTTCCACCCTGTATTAAAGAAATGGCAGCATAATTTTATGCTACTCCCAGTACTGCCAATTTTTAATCATCTATCATACTATCTCAAAGTGCATTTCTGTGTTCACTTGAGCTGTTGCTTAAATGGTGATACTCCCCAAACTAAAATGCAACCACAACCATTTTAAGCACAAACTTTTAATTTAAGGATATTTTTTGCATTTACAGAAAAATTGCAAATGTCTAGAGTTCCTATTATGACAATCAATCTTTTCTGTTTCTGACATGGTATATTACAAAGACCATTTGCCCTAAGCATGGTGCAGGCATTGAAATATTGAAATATTATGGATCTCTTGCTTTTTTGAATATTTTTCATCCTTTCTTTACATTCTCTTGTCTTTCTCGGGATCCAATGCAGATAACTGAGGTGTGTTCAGTTTTTCTTCATCATTAGCATCTGAGCAAAGGGAGTTTCCAAGACTTACCTTGCTTTTGCTCAATGTCTGCAAAAATTCTAAAGAGTGTTGCTCAGATATTCTTTTTTTCTCATTTTTTTTTATTAAAGATTTCCATCTCCTCCCCCTTCCCTCCCCTCCCCTCCACCCATACTCCCACTCCACCCCTCTCCAAGACAAAGAGCCATCAGGGTTCCCTTCACTATGTTAAGTCCAAGGTCCTCCCAGCTCCCCCTAAGTCCAGGAAGGTGAGCAACCAAACTGACAAGGCTCACAGTGAGCCCGTCCATGCTGTAGAGTTCATTGCCATTGTCCTTGGTTTCTCAGTCCTCCTCCACCATCAGCCACATTCAGAGAGTCCGGTTTGGTCCCCTGTTCCATCAGTCCCATTCCAACTGGACTAGGTGGTCTCCCGTTAGCTCTGTCCCACCGTCTCAATGGGTAAAGCACTCCTCACGGTCCTGACTTCCTTGCTCATGATCTCCCTCCTTTTGCTCCTCATCGGGACCTTGGGATCTCAGTCCAGTGCTCCTATGTGGGGCTCTGTCATTTTCTCCATCCAATGCCAGGTGAAGGGTCTATAGTGATATGAGGACTTGAACACACTAATCAGATATTCTTTGGAATATTCTTTAGTTTGTATTTGCTTAGAGTAAGGAAAACAATATATGGCTTGGGGAAGAAAGATCACAAATTGAGAGTATCTAATCTGTAAGTAATTGAACTTTGATTATGTTAACCTCCTTATTTTAAGACTATCTACAGCTCTCCAGTGCAAAATCTTTGTTTAGTTGGAAGGGAACTGTGTTCTTCTGCAGTAAAATGCTGAGTTGAGCCAATTTACTTAACAGCATGAGTACTACCTCTTCTTTATTGGAGGAGTACCTTGAATAATATATTTGGAGTTATTTATAACACAACTATAGTACTTAACTATGTATGTTTCAGTGTTCTGTAGCAAGAGAGTTTTCAAAAATCAGTGGTCAAACTTCATCACATCTGTTTTTGAATAAAATGATGGAGTTTTAGAATAAAATAATAAAATTTTATTATATAAAAAGAAATAAAATTTACTGTTTGTAAAATACAGTTTAGTAAGCTAAATATTATGGATATAGATCCACTGTTTTCCTTGTATCAAACATTAATAAATTTCATCAAACTAAAATAAGCAATAACATGATTTCTTTTAAATATCATATCCAAGTCTAGTATCATCCAAGAATAAAATCAACTTTATTTGTTTGTCTTTTAAATTTTTCCATAATTATTTACTTTTATAAAAATTTGAGGAAATCCAGCACTATTTCATTTTTTCACTGGAAATAATTTTCAATTGACTACTTTTAATTTTCTTACATTTCGTGTGTGTGTTTGTGCATGCGTGAGCCCACACACGCAAGCACACATGTATATGCAAATTGCTCCAGGGCATATGGGAGGTTTGGAGTGTGGCAAGCTTGAGATGATTCTTCCAACGTGAGGATGACATTCAGTTTGCCAGGTTTAGTCATCTGCTCTGCCCTTATGTGACTATTTTTATTGATGAAATAGCTATGGAATGTTTTCATCATATAGTTTTGAAAGTCTTGTGCTTAAAATGACTTGAACACAGGTCACTTGTCTAAAATGTGGAAGAATATTACAAACATCTGCTATTGTTTTCATTTTCAGATATAAGTAATATTTTACAGTCTTCACATATATTGGGGAATATGATTTTAAGGTATGTTGCTTTTGTTTATGTTGCATTTGTCTAACTCAGTGAAGCTGTGATTATTTGCCTATCTAAATCACCTGATATCTAATAAAGAGCTGAACGGCCAATAGTGAGGCAGGAGAAAGTATAGGCAGGGCTGGCAGGCAGAGAGGATAATTAAAAGGAGAAATCTGGAAAGGGGAAGGAACAAGAGTAGAAGGACAGGAGGTTGTCAGGAACAGGAGGAGTCACCCAGGTAGCCAGGTAGAGTGAAAGAAAGATACACAGAAATAAGACAAAGAAAAGGGGTATAGATGACCCTGAACTAAAAATGAGTAAGAAAAATGTAAAACATTTGCACAATGGATTACTACACAGTGATTTAAAAAAATGATATCTTCAAATTTGCAGGCAAATAGATGAATCTAGAAAAAAAAATATTGAGGGAGGTAACCCAGACCCAGAAAGACAAATATAATATGTACTTACTAAGTAGCTTTTAGACATAAAGAAAAAGCAGCCTACAGTCCTCAACTGCAGAAAACCTAGACAACACAGAGGACCCGAAGAGAGACAGACATGAATCTACAAAAGAAGAAGAAAAAGACAAGATCTCCTGAGTAAATTAGGAGTGTCGGGGACATGGGAGAGGGTAGAAAGGGAGGAGGAGGAAGGGAGGAAATGGAGAAAAATTATTAACTCAAGGAAAACAATTAATAAAAGAAAGAAAAGGAAAAAAGACAAAAGTTAGGCAGGATAATTTATGAAAAGCTGACTAGAAACAAATGGAGCTAAGGCTGGGCATTCATAACAAATAATGAGCCTCTGGGTGTTTTATTTGATAACTGTGCAGCGGTCAGTCCCCAAAAGAGTAAAAAAGAGTAATAGGGGTAAAAATAACAACAACTCACACACTTAGTATTTTACTAATATTTGAAAAACATTTCTAATAGTTAGTATTTTCTTTGTTCTCTGGTATGTGTACATTTATGACTTATTTGAATGTCCATAGCTAACTTTGTGTTTGTTTCAAATTTGTCACTATTTTAAAAACTTGCTACTGCCACTAGCGTTGAGAAAGCTTTCTCAATATATAAAGATATTTCATTTGTATTTTAATAACCAAAGCTTGTCTGAGGATCATAATAGTAAAACAGCCACCCTGGCCAGCCTTATAGACCAGGCAGCAATGGCACACACCTTCAATCCCGGGAGCCACACTTGCTTGCCACAGAAACCAGGCAGTAGCGGTGCACACCATTAATCCCAGGTCTAGAGAGGATTATAAAATGGAAGGAGGCTGCTCTCAGACACAGTCTCATTTTGAGATTCTGCGAGTCAGTGACTGGCTATTTTGCACTTCTGACCTTCAGGTAGAACCTCAATTTCTGTCTCTGAATTTTTATTAATTGTGCTTCAGGTAAACACATATAAAGATGTAGAATTCAGTAGACACCTTTGAGTAACCCTACAAAATATTTACTTATACTCTGACATGTCCATCAAATAGATGAAACCTGTAATTGATTTATATATACTTCTCCTTTTTGTCATATTTGTTAGTAATTAATAATTTGCATTTTTATGATTTCCAATAAATGCTAACGAAATTAATTCTTCCATGTATTACTAACCATTAAAATGTCTTATTTGATAAATTGGTAGTTTTTAATTTCTGTGAATGACTTTTTATATCTGATTCTTTTTGAGTATTTCTTGTGTATGTGTGTGGTATGTACGTAGGTGTTATGTGTTCCTATGTGTGGGCTTTTATGTGCATGTGGGGGCTAGAGGTATATTGACAGTGTTTTCTTCAGTTGATCACCACCTCGTTTATAGTTTTTGACATAAGCACTTGCACTAAAATGGGAGTTTACTGATTCTGCTAGGCTGGATTGCCAGTGAGATCAAATCTGCCTGTCTCTTACCCCAAAGTGCTGAGAGTATTAATGAATACCACTGAGCCAAGCAGTGTGGGTGTTAGGGAAATGAAGTCAGTTCCTCAAGCTTGGCATTGCAAGCATTTAAAGAGATATTTTGCAGATTCTCAAGCTTTACTAATTTCTTTTGGTGATGATTTTGCAGATCAGAAATGTATAATTTACTAACATTATAGTTTAATTGAATCTCAGCTGATATTGTTACAAGAATGCCACAAATTTATTTTTTGTACTTGTTTTTATTTAAACAGTCTTATTGATATTTTTAAAATTGTATGTTACAGGTTTATATGTGCTATTTTATAAATGGTCATATGTCATAGATCACAAATTTTCAATTATTGAGTTATTTTTAAATAACTCAAAACATTATATTATATTATAATAAATTGGTACCAGTAACTTTTTCTAAACACTTTTCTATTACAGTTTTCACTGTAAGTACTTTTTCTTTTTATAAGTTTTAGAAATGAAAATATAGGTTGTATTAAAATTTTGGACTAATTTCTTAATGACTACACTAAATTCATGCATGGACAAATGACAAAATATATTTATGAAATTTTTATGCAAAGGCAGTATGTGGTTTTTCTATTCACTTAAGAATTTTTTATTATTGCACTTTTATATTTCTTTCTGTATACATCCTGTTTAATTACACTTAAACATATTTTATAATGTTCCTTATAATTTAGACTTAAGAAGTCTTCTTGCTTAATCTTTGAGTTGGATTTTACTGATGCATGGTAAAGCTACACTTTTATGAAAATTGCACTACTGTTTCTATATTTTAATATTTCTCACTATAATCTGTTGTATTTTCTTTATTTTCATATTTTCAACCATAATTAAGTCTTGCTCATATAACATTTTTGTGGGAATTCTAGAATTCTCATTATTGAATATAATTGATGTAATAAACTTTCTTGACATATTTGGATGTAATTTTGATTGGTTTAAATATTATTTTATTAGTATCTCTGTAAAAAATTTATTTTCTCTACCAAATATAAACAGCAGAAATAAATGTAGAATTTCCACATTTATATTTTGGTTGTGATGTAATTAGTATTAATTAATATTAGTATTTTTATGACATTTTTCTTCAAGATTAATTTATTATTGAATCTTTTTATTTAGTGTGAAGAAAAATATTAAAGCTCATTTGGTTGTACTATATATCTTTATGTTGATAAATCAGTCTTGACACTGATTTATCTGGATTTACATAACTATTAAGTGTAAAAACTTAACATGTGCATGTTAGATTTATTGTGTTATTGGTTGCTTATTTAAGTTTAGTTTGTATGCTTTCTCCTATTTCTTATTTTTAATGTTGGTTTGTTGAGCTTTGATATCAGGGATATTAGCCTTAGAAGACAATCTGAATAGCTTGTAGTTTAGACGGGTTTGTGCAGATTAGACATGATCTGGTCCCAGTCCTTTTTAGACATTGAGAATTTTTCAAATTGCTGATTCTGGTGTCCAATCTAGGCATGAACTCCAGCTTTTTCCTAACTACAGTGTTATAATTCTTCATAAATTTCAGAGAAAATTATTGGATTACTCTAAACATTAATATTATCTACTGATTTTAAATAAAAATATGTTAGAATTAACGTTTTAGCTGTGATGAATATTTTTAGTGTATGTTCCTGTGCAAAATAATGAACTACGTCACACTATTTTTATAGATATTGGTGATATATTTAGATTATATTTACCTTTTAATAACTTATTTATTTTCTTACTTAAAACCCTCAAACTGAAATTCACACTATTGTGTTTCAAACCTGAAGCTAGACAATGTTGAGTATTAAAAAACCAGTGAGAGATAACTGAGGGAAAAAAAAGAATTGAGTAGAACTATAGTTTAGCACTGTTAAGACAGTATGTCTTAATAACTCATAGGGTTCAAGTACAATTATAGCAGCTACATATGTCTTCATTTTATTTCATATCAGGGCAAGAAAAAGTAAACCTGTTGCCAAATTGAACAAACTGTAGATAGAAATATATAAGTAAGTAAATCAAAGCTGCCTTTAGTTAAGTCTAGCTTGTCCTATAAAGCAGTTCCACTGGCTAGAAGTATTATTAAAATCTGCAGGACACAACTGATAGCAGGGTGAAGAAAACTTCCCTAAGCTAAAGTAAAAATCATTTATCTACTCGTCGCCTGTTCATTTCCTATTTCAGAATAGTAGCATTGCTTTACCATCTTATCATTATTAAAGTAATTTTTCTAAAACAAAGGGAACTTCCAAAATAAACACAAATTTCCAACTGTAATGAAAGTTATTTTTTAATGAGAGCCTTGAATGCTACAGATAATTGCTGTTTCACTCTTGGCTCAATTTTATTCTGCTTTCAACAACTTATAAAATATAGCAGTACTCAGCTACATTCCAGCTTCTGAGAGTGTGACCTTTTCTATAGTGGAGTCCAGACACGACTTGGCTCACATGTTTTACAGAGAGAGAAGGGAAAAGGAAGAGGGAGAGAGAAGGGGAGAGGAGGAGCGTGGAAGAGAGGGAAAGGAAGGGAAAGAACGTAGGGGAGGTAAGGGAAGGGACGGAAAAGGGAAAGGGCTCCACAGTTTCCAAAGGTCTGAAATGTTGTGTTCAAAATTATATAACTTCACAGAAAACTGCCGTTACTCCAATACTCTTCCCTCACTCAGAAAGAACAAGATTCAGGATTGTGTTTACTCAATTTTATTCTAAGCACTTTTCAGTAAAACTGGTGAAAGAGATCCTGTCTTTTATTTTCTTGGTGATGATTAGGTTTGAACACAGGTAAGAAAAGGAAGTAGTTTGGGAAAAAGTTCAATAGGGAAAGCTTAGTTTGTACAGAGACACTGAGATATGATCATGCCCAGTACAGAAGAGACCCTTCCATACCAACTCGTCCCCTCTGAAATCTAGCCAATGAGAGCATAAGCCAGGTAGGAGCTTGTCCCAAGAAATACTTACAGATTGTTTCATGCTATGTTATAACACTTTAAACAGGAAAACAAATGAAGCATTTTAACAATTTATTTTTATTTTTTCATCAATTTTTCATGAGTCTAAACCATGAATGACTTTTTTCACATTTCAAACAGGATTGTTCATGTACTTCTACTGTATAATGAAAACCACAAGTATTCTTAGATTATTTTCTATTTATTTCTTTTTAATAATTCTGTTTCCAGAGTATGACCAGTGTTAATGATGCCAATCAAAGTCCAATAGAAACAATAGCAATCTGTCATTTCAAGAACAGGTAGAAATCCAATTTCTGAGACACAGTTGTTCCTCTGAGAAAGAGTTTAGGATTTTGAATTACAGGATTCTGGCTCCACTCCATTTACCCTGCTGTAGAAAAAGTGACTCTCCCTGACCTGTAGAAAACTTATTTTAGCATATCTTCTTACCCCTCTGTCCAGCTCAGAACACAACATAAATGACTCAAACAATAAAAGTCAATCTGGGTTGATTCCCTGTTGTCCTAAATTTGAAAGAAAAAAAAAAAACAACTATTCCTCATGACACCAAACAGCTTATCTGTGGTGTCTCCAGAGACAGAAAGTGAGTTTTTCTTATATAATTATTTTTACTTTTGCCTGGTTAACAAAAAAAAATATGACAATAAATTATACCTCTTAAAGTGATTGTAGAATTAGTGAAGAGTGAAAATAAAGAAATGTCTTTGGGACAGAATTTGGCAAATTTCTTCCTCAACAAATAAATTATGATAAAAATATCTTCGGTGTATAGATAATTCCTTGTCTTCAAATACATTTTGTGGGCTAAGTTATATGTTATGTTAATGTTAAGATTATAGTCTTGATCTTCATTTAAAATGAAATGTCAAAAGATAAAAGGTCAAATAGTTTCGTCATGAACTGCTTCAATTTCTTTTTCCTAGACCATAAAATAATTTCTGAAAATTCCTTAAAATCCAGCAAGAACTCACTTGGCCCCCACAGACGTCATAGCATCGGGCTACGAATCTTGGTGACCCGAGTCTTTTCACTTCCCTGTCTCTTCTGTGCATGGTCTCCTAATGCGTGGACTGAAAGCACCGAGAGCAATGAGCTCATGATCTGGGAAGAGATGGTCTGATGGTCTTAACCTCTGTCCGCTTGCTTGTGCGTTGCTTGGTTTTATCATTTTATTTTGCTGAAGTAGTTCAAGACAGGTTAGTTTTAAGGGATATGCAGTCTTTTCAGACCTAATGATAATTCAGCTTCTAAAAGCCCCTCAACAGCCCTATAGATCAGGGACATGGATTTTTGCACTGAGTGTAAGTTCACTGACAGCTAATCCTGGGCATGCCAGTGATTTACGACGCAGAGCTGGGCAAAGTGCCTAACATCTCAGTTTTCTCATCTACTAAAAAGCAACAATTTAAAAAAAAAAGTTCTTGAAGAATTGGGTGTGGTTCAACTGATCAAATGTATTGAAGCATTAGGCTATTGCATTTTCATAAAGCAGTTCACATAGCACATTCTTGTTCAGATTCTGTTGTATTCAAGCAGAGTTTTAATGTTCGTCCTTAATAAATCAACATTTTGGTTCAGTCGGGATTTATCAAAGACATACACTTAGTAAGGGCCTTAAAATTCCAGCCATACTCCTGTCACGGGCAGATATCCTCACACACATATATTCTGGTTTGTTGAATACCAAGCCCATTTATTGATCCAAAGGGATTAAGCTTTAGTGCAAGATGCCAGGTAATTAGAGAAGTGACATTAGACCATCATTTACAGTCCTCTGTAGTCATGAGTGGCAATGTCAGCTAAAACAAGGACGCATTAATGAGAAGTAGCATTTAGAGAAGCCACTGACATACATAGCATCTGCAAAAACCAGAATGCAAACACCAGCCCTTCTCAGGACTAGAAAAATTTGAAACAATTACTGCCTGCTCTTCCTAGCAGCCATTAGTACTAATAACACAATTCCCAAGTCAAGTCAATAAGCTCATGCTAAGTGTTATTTTCCCATATGTGACCTTTCACAGGAGAAATTGACAGAAATAACTATTCTTATCAGAGTAGAATAAACATCCTACTACAGAGAATATGTTCAAAGTTAACAAGGCATATCTCTTCTAAGTAAAAACAATAATTTCCTAAATCATTTTCAGGTGCTGTCATTTTTCTGCCTTTATTTTCAATACATAGTTTTTAAATAAGCAGATACTTAATTGCTTAATTCTTAGCATGAAGAAATATCAAATATTGATAATTTGGTTTCTTTAAATTGTGCTGGGTTCATATTTAAGTTATAAAAGCATCAGGATAGAGTTTTAAAACTTTTTGAAGACATTTCAGAGAATATTGTTTTTGGAAGGGTAGAAGGGTTCATTTGACTCCATCCTAGTAGGTGCAGTGTGGCAGCAGGAGCCAGAAGCTACCTGCTCACATCTGGGCAGATCAAAAGGCAGAGAAAGGAACTGTGGCTCTTAGCTGTCTTTTGTAATGACTCAATGTAAGAATCCAGCAGCTAAGGCAACAATGCCCCCAGCAGTCATTCTCCTTCCCCACAGGCACCCCACGGGCACCCCACAGGCACCAGAGACAGCCTCTGTGAGTCCCTAGCTCACTGACTCCCTGGGGCTAGGGTCTCCCACCTGGGAAGTGAGTTTACACAGAAGAGGTTACAAATCTCACTCCTCACTAATTCCGGACCTCCTGCCTGGGAATCAGAGAGCTTGGCTGCAGACAAGGAACCTCCCCATCCTCAGAGAGGTGGAAGAAGAAACTCTACTCTGCCCTGTGAGCTCTGATTCCTCTCAGAATATTTTTTTAACCACAAAGTAGTTTCATAATGTTAACATTTTCTCAAGTGCTATTCGGAAAGCAGATCAATGCTTTTATGAACAAGAATTAAAAAAAAAAAAAAAACAGCAAGTATTCTCATATAATATGATTAATTTCAAAGAGTTACTAAAAATAGGATTCAGCTAAGCATAAAATGGTCTAAAATGTCAAATAATATGATCTATTAATTAACAAAATACAATACAATTTAAATAATATTGACCAATCATATGCAAATTGTATATTCATACATATATGTACATCAGACTTAATTCATACAACCGTGCAAGAAATATAAATATTAGGCTATTTTGTGTAGTTTACATCTCTCTTTGCTGCCTCACAAACTGCTTCCAAGCACAAGGACTTAAGAGAAATGAACTCAGCTCATGGGACTGAGTTCTTCCACATGGTTCTGCTTCTGTCTAGTGGAAGAGCTGGTCTCAGTTATACTTGTCCACACTTCTGTAACCAGCTTGTAGGCTTCACGTGAATTGATAGTATAGATTAACTTCCCTGGGGTGATTTGATGGCTCTGGTCCATGTGGCCTATCATTTAGTGAATTTGACCATAGTAGTAGAATCTCTGAGGCAGGAGTCCATGAGGATAAGCAAAAGAATAAGAATGGGAGGCTGAGTACCATGTCATGCCCATCATTCTCTTAATTTCTCTCAATCTTTCAGGCCATGGTAAATCACAGACCAGAAAAATCCTGGAGTAGAAAAATGATTTTTGCTTCTTATGTTTTAATTATTTTTAAATTTTAAAGAATTTTTTTTATTTTACATACCAAACCCAGTTCCCCTCTCTTCCCCTTCTTTCACTCCCCTCCGTCTTCATCTCACCTCAAGTCCATCCACTCTTCAGAGAGGGTGAGGCCTCCAATGTTGAGTCAACAGTCTGTCACATCACTTTGAGGAAGAACCAAGGCTCTTGTCCCTGTATCTAGGCTGAGCAAGGTATCCCTTCCATAAGGGCTCCAAAAGAGCCAGTTAATAAACTAGAGATGTAAGGAGCTGTAAAATGATTACAGGATTTTTTATTTCTTAATTTATTTTTCTCTTATATATTGTTGGTGGTGGCTGTTAGTTCCTGGGCACTTAGCCCCAAAATAATCATACAGAAATTGTATTTATTAAATTACTCCTTGGCCCATTAGCTTTAACTTCTTATTGGCTAACTCTTACATATTAATTTAACCCATTTCTATTAATCTGTGTATTGCCAGGTGGCTGTGGCTTGCTGGCTAAAGTTCTGGCATCTGTCTCCAGTGAGGCTACATGACTTCTCTCTAACTCCTCCTTCTTTCTCCCAGCATTCAGTTTAGTTTTCCCGACCTACCTCTTTTCCCAAGACAGTTTTTTTATTTACTAATAGTATTCACAGCATATAGAGGGGAACCCCACATCACCTCCCCTTTTTTGTTTAAATGAAAAGGAAGGCTTTAAATTTAACATAGGAAAATTACATATAACAAACAGGTATGAAGCAAGAATGGCAGTTACAGTATGTATATCTACTTTATCTTTTATCATAACTAAGAAAAATTATAAATATATATTCAACTCCATCAAAGACTCTAGAAGGATATAATATTACCTACGTAAACAGGAAATGCATTGTAAGTAATTTTCAAAGTTCTAGAACTTACAGAGACATCTGAATGCTTGGACAGTCACCCAAGGTTCTTTTGTACCAGTGGGGCATCCAATCTTCAGCCCACAGGCCCATAGTCCATGAAGCAGGAAATTTCAAAGACAGTTAACATATATTGGCAGTTTGTCAGTCACTTTCTTCCATATCCTGCAGAATGTCTAGCAGACATTTTCATGAAGCAGGAACCCCAAAGGATCATCTCACCTTTAGGCAAGTTCAGCAGTCATTCTTCTGTGGGTCCTATATGTCCAGTTCACATAACATACCATCAAACAGTCCAGACAAGAGCAGTGTCTTGCCCAAATGGCTAACAACTCCATAAGAAGCCTCTTCAATGCCCATCTTCCTCTTGAAGTAATTGGTGCTGCCAGGAGCAGATGTGCTTCATTGTTATGAAAAGTCCTAAGTTCTTAAAACATTTTAAATGCCAAATTCTGTAGTTTTTGAAAGACTTGAAGAATCCTTATCCACCTGAAATACATCTCTGTTCACCTAGAAAATCTAACTAACATGACTACAAGCTTGACTAATAAAAATGACTCTCTATTAACCTTTATTTCTTAATTTTATACATTACATTTTTAAATGAGCTGAACAAACACAATACCTTAATTAAGAGCAGATGTATATAACAAAATTGTCCTTAAATCTGTTATCAATAGAGCAAGATCCATACCACTGTAAATCTCTATAGTGTATCCCTCTTTCAATGTAAAAAAAAACATTTATAAACAATATTTGCGAATTTGGGCATAATTCTCTCCAAACTACTTCCTGTTGTTTATTGGACGAAGTAATTTTTGAGGGGTGTTCACAGCTACATTTTGGGAGTTCTTGGTTCATCAAACTACATTAGTCTGGAAGACTTCCACAGGTTCTCATCCTCTGTGGAAACAAACGGAAAACCTCTTTTCCAAAGCACCATGTCCTTAGATCTATAATTTGAAGACAACATACCTTTAAAGTATATATGTTGGTTACTTAGCTCCTTCACAGTCAAAAAATTCAAAGAAAACACCATAATCCAGACTCTTTGTGTATAGTCCATCTTTATGTGGCTTATTTATTTTTACTCTGTTGCTTCTTCCCTATTATGTCTGTTTAAAGACTTTGTTTTATCTTTTATGAACCATTTACTTCCTTTTATAACTGTCTATATTCTTTTTCTTCTATCTCCCAAGCCTACATACATTTATCCAATGCTGTGAACAATTTAGAGGTCTTTTTCACCTGAATTTGTCTTTATTTTATATTTATAATTTTTTTCTGACCATGACTGCTTCTCAAACTTTTACAAACTTAAGCTGTGGCATTACTAGAGTATATAGAGTACTACTTCCTGCTTGCTCCACACAGTACAAAATGATGGAAATCTGTTTACCACCTCAGCAAGCTCTGCACATTGCCCCAGTTGTATGCATACAGCAGGTCTATGTTGCTATTAAACAAGTTGTAGTACATTGCACACAAACCCCATTTAAATCCTCCATCTCCTAAAAGAGCCAGAGTTCCTGCTGGCAGCACAGCCCTGAAAGCCAGCATTTCAAAGCAGTAAGGCTTTTTCTTCTGCTACTGCTTAGTCAGGAAAACCTCTCTTAAAGGAGCCATGCCTCTGCTTGATTCTAGCAGAGCCCACCCACCCCCCAAAACAATACCTCTACCAAACCATGCTTAACTCTGTTCTTTTGTTTCTAGAATTCATTTTTAAGCTTTCTCAGGTTTTTATGTGGATGTAGTTACCCAAGTTGGTGCACCAATCTGTTAAAGGAAGGCTGCTTGTTTGTTTCCCAGCTGCCCAGACCCCCAAAATAATCACAAAGAAACTATATTATTTAAATTACTGCTTAGCCCATTAGCTCTAGCTTCTTATTGGCTAACTCTTACATATTAATTTAACCATTTCTATTAATCTGTGTATTTCCATGTAGCTGTGGCTTACAGGTTAAAGTTCCAGCATCTGTCTCCAGCGGGGCTATATGGGTTTGCTCCTTCTTTCTCCCAGGATTCAGTTTAGTTTTCATTACCCATCCCTATTCCCTGTGCAGGCCCAAGACAGTTATTTTATTCACCAATGGTATTCACAGTATACAGAGGGAAATCCCACATCACTAGGATATTACAGTATTTTTTTATTTTTTAATTTATTTTTCTTTCATAGATATTTCCCCAAAAAGTTAGAAACTTAATATATGTTTGTGTGTGTTAAAACTTTTGCAACCACTGTTTTGATTTTTAATTATATTAGTATTTCAGCATCTCCACATCTGTTATGTTGCCAAATACTCCCTAAACACATTTAAACCAAATCTAGCACTAACTGCCAAACTACAGCAAAATAAAATCTTACATTGGATGGGATGGGAAGCCGAATGTTACTTGGTGGTCAAGTACTTGCTTGGCATGTGTGAAATTCTAAGTTCTATCTTTAATATCTCTCATGCTGTGATTTTTTTAAACTAACATGTTTTTGTTTCTCTGTAGTTTTGGAGCCTATTCTGGAATTCCTTTTCTGTAGAGCAGGCTGGCCTCTAACTCACAGAGACCCTCCTATCTCTGTCTCTCTAGTGCTGAGATTAAGGGCATGCACCACAACTGCCAAGGCTGTGATTTTGTTGTTGTTTTTTGATTTGTTTTTTGGTTTTTGTTTGCTTCCCTATGTAACAGTCCTAGATGTCCCAAAACTCGCTCTGTAAGTTGGTCTCAAACCAAAGATCTTTCAGCCTCTCTGCCTCCTGAGTGGGTAGATTAAAGGGTTGAGCTGCAGGTTTGGTGGCTCATACCTGTAATTCCAGTATCTCCGGAGGTTGGGACAGGATTGCTGCTTGAGAGTCTTAGGCCAGCCATCTGAGTTTCAGGCTACACTGTGTAAGTGTGGTCACTGTGAAATTTTATTAAGTGAGGAAAAGAAGTGAGATGGGAAAATGTTCTGGTTAGTTTGGTGTCAATTTCACATAAATTGGGTTATTTGGGAAGAGGGACTCTCAATTGAGAAAACACCTCCATAAGATTTGCCTGTAGATACATTTATAATACTTTTTGTTAATTAGTGTGTTGGGAGCAGTGAACCCCCAGATCCTGAATTTCTTGTAATCCCCTGATCTGAGTGCCTACAGCTGCTCTGAGCACAAGACCTTCGGGAGTTCCTGATGGCAGGAGAGTGGTTTCTGGTGGGTTTGGCTGGGGCGTGGCTATCTCTGTATAATCTGCCTCTGAACACAATAAAGGGGGCATTCTTGGGGAATTCAAGCATGACCCGTGTTGCTGTCTCTCTCTCTGTGTGTGTCTGTGTATTTTAACCTCCTGCCCCTTCCCCAAAGCTCGGGAACTGGGTAATCACACCTAGAGCACAGACACGGGGGCCGCAGTGCGAGGCATTAGTGATTGAGGTAGGAGTGCTCTATCCACTATAACTGGTGCTATTTCTAGGCATTTGGTCTGGGGAGGGGTGTTTAAGAAAGCAGACTGATGATTCCAAAAACAACAAGACTATAACCAACACTCATCCATGGCTTCTGCATCAGTCATTGTCTCAAGGTTCCTGCTTGAGGTCCTCCTTGATTTTTCTCAGTGATAGAATGTGACTTAAAAGTTGTAAGATGAAATAAATCCTGTCTTTTCCAAATTACTTTTGGTCTTGATGTTTTATCACAGAATTAGGAACCTAAGCTAAGACAAACATAAAAATTTCCATCATAATACTTAGCCTTGGGATTTCTAGCAAAGGTTAAATAGCATAAACAAAAAGATTTTTACTAGTCTCAGCCCTTTATTGTTTTTGTTGTAATTCAAACAGAATTATTATTAATCCATTAATTTCTAGATATAATATTTTAAAAACTTTCCCAGCAGTTTCTAGTTGTTTCTTACAAATATTTGTACTATAAAGTAATAGTCTGCTTTTCCTTGCAACTTCATTACTTACATAAAATATATACACTGAAAAAGTATGACATAATTAAGCTAAATTATTTCTAAGGTAATACAAACTATATATAAGAAGAAATTAGTTATTTATGTAGTTGAAATTTTCAGGATGTAATTATCTGTTTAGCTGGTGTTACTTGATTTACAATAAAGTTATGTTCTGACCTATATTAATTTAAAAATAAGACAAGAAAACATTTAGTACTACTAACTTAAAGAACACCACAACATAGGCACATCTACGTTCAAAATGCTCAAAATGCTTACAAAAACTTAAAAAGCAATGCTTATTTTATAACAAATGATGCACTGATAGGGAATAACATAATGCATGTATATGTATTCATAATTAACACACATTTAATGCATCCTAAAGTATGATCTTCTCAGAATGAATATCATTTTTGCACTGCTACAAATATGAAAATGAAAGAAATCTCTGTCCAGCCAGGTACTGCAGCCATGCAGTCTCAAGAACACACAGATGCTTATAGTAATTACAAACTGTTTGGCCTCTTATTAGCTCAGGCTTATTTCTAACTAGCTTGTACAACTTAAGTTAGCCCATTGTCTATGTTTAGCAACATGGTTTTGGACCTTTTCTCAGTGAGGCATTCTTATCTTGTTTCCTCTGCGTCTGACAGGTGACGGCATCTCTGTCTTTTCTTTTCCCAGAATTCTTAGTCTGGTTGCCCTGCCTATACTTCCTGCCTAGCTACTGGCCAATAAGCATTTAATTAAACCATTGTAAGTGGCAAATTTTTATGATGTACAAAAGCATTATTCCTTAATATGAAAATTATGTCAAATGATGGTAAATTAGAAATCATCTGTACTTCATTGAAAATTTAAAATCTTGTGAGATATACTTATGCATCTCACCTGGAAATGACACCAAGCAAAGGAAGATGGTGACATGCTTAATGTGGAGAATCATGACACTGAGATTTAGTATTAGCATGAATAAGTTGCCACAAGTATATGATTGTATTTTTTTGCAATCAAACAAGTTAATATTTAGAGTCTGCAAACCATCATTTATGTGGCTCACGAATCTGTGGTTTATGAATTTTGTCAATTTCATTGGGTGCACTAGGTTCTCATGCTTCAGACCCCACACACATTTGTAGCTATTTGTGTTTGATTGTATGTTGTGTTTTGATGACTGTATTTGGAATGTTACATATGTATATAGAACCCCAGCAGTGTTGTGATCTCATATATAATATTTTTGTTTCAGCCTAGCTTATAAACATGAGAGATATATAGGCACCAAAAAATAAGTAAGGATTGTGTGCCTTCATGAATCCCAAACTGGGATTATGTTCAGTAAATAGCAGCTAATTGTCTAAAAGAAAGAAATGGAGGAGGAAGAGGAGGAGGAGGAGGAGGAGGAGGAGGAGGAGGAGGAGGAGGAGGAGGAGGAGGAGGAGGAGGAGGAGGAGGAGGAGGAGAAGGAAAAGAAAGTTTCAAAATAGGTCAGACTAAGAAAGTGATAAAACAGAATCTTCCTGAGAAACAGTACTTCAACGTTTATACTTAAAAGCTATAGAATGAAATTATATTGTTAAAGAAATGCTTGTAGCTGCATTTTCAAATGTCTTACATAATAATAACTTATATTCTGTAGGATGTCATGGTTAAGTTGTCATTTTTATTGAAAATAGATTATTTTCTCAAACAACATATCCTGATTATAGTTTCCCCTTTCTCCACTCTTTCCAGGTCCTCCTTACCTCCCTTTCTGTCTCTCAATAAAAAAGAACAGGCTTCTAAGACATAACAACTGGACATGACAAAATAAAATATAAAATGAAGCAAAGACTTTCAGACCAAAAGTGAACACAGCAACCCAACAAGAGGTAAAGAGTCCCAAGAGCAGGCAAAAGAGTCAGAGCCACTCCTTCTCATATTTAAGAGTCCCATGAAAATGCTAAGCTAATAGCTATAATATATACACAGCAAACCTGCTAGAGACCCAAGTAGGCCCTGTGCTTACTGTGTCAATCTCTCTGAGCTCATTTTCACCTTACTAAATTGATTCAGAAGACCATGTTCTCTTAGAGTCCTCGATCCCCTTCATCCCCTCCGACTATTACAAAATCTTTCTAACTCCTCTTCCAGGGCTTTTCCTGAGCTTTAAGGTGTAGGCATTTAATGGTGCTCTCCAATTTAGATTCTCTCTCCACATAATGACTGGATGTGGGTCTCTGCATCTGTTTCCCATCTGCTGCTAGAGAAAATCTCTCTGATGATGACTGAATAAGATACTGATGTATGAGTTTAGCAGAATTTCATAAGGAACAATTTTATTTATGTATTTGTTTGTTGGTTTATCTTAAACCAGTAAGTGTTTGGTTTTACCCAAGATTTCTGAGCTATATAGTCTCTGGTTCTTACTTACCTAAGCACTGTTGGGTACGGGTTCTTTCTCATGGAGTGGGCCTTGAATCAAACCAGACTTTGGTTGGTCAGTCCTATAAGATCTGCACCACCATTACCTTAGTATATTTTGCAGGCAGGATAGACTGTAAGCCAAAGGATTGGTGACTGGGTTGGTATCCATGTTTCTCTTTCTGTAATCCTTAGTGCACCTTCCTGCACCAGAGAACAGAACAGAGGGGTGAATTCTCTAAGTAGTCACCGGTTTGACTTTTCCACAATAAGTGAGTTGTGTGGATGTTTTACTGTGCCACGAGACCACACTGTCAGTTTGAGGAGAGCATTCTTTTGCCTTGGCATAATCCTGAGTTGTTTGGGGACTTCTATGGGACCCACTCGGCCAACAATTCAATTGAATACAACTCAGACCTGCCACTGAATGACTAGCCTGGCTACAAGAAATGGCCAGTTGAGATTCTTTAACTTCTAGGAACCCTCACTAGAATCACCTTCATAGATTCTAGGAAGTTTAAACTGCAGTAAATTTTCACAGCACTCCCATCTCCCCCACCTGCATCTCAGCTGTCCTTGCCTCCCTCTTTCTTTCCATCCTACCTTCTCCCCCACCTGATCTTCCCTGCTCCTTTCTGTACCTGCCCCCAGTCCACACTTAAAATTGATTCAGTTTTTGCTTCCAAGAGAAATTTATTTATTCCCCTTAACCTGTCGGGTATACAAATTGTATCTTGGTTATCATTTTGTTAACAACTAATATCCATGTATAGTAAATCCATACCATATTTGTCTTTTTGTGTTTCAGTTACCTCACTCTGGATGTTTATTGTTCTAGTTACATTCACTTGTTAAAAAATTTCATGATGTAATCTTTTTTAACAGCTGAGTAATGCTTCACTGTGTAAATGTACCACCCTTTGTTTATCTATCCTTCTCTTGAGGGCCATCTAGGTCATTTCTAGTTTCTGGCTGTAATGAATAAAGCTGAAATGAACTTGGATGAGCAAGTGTCCTTGTGCTAGTTTGGAGTATATTTTGGGTCTATGTGCAAGAGTGGTATCTCTGGGTTATGAAGTACTTAAATTCCCAATTTTCTGTGGAATCAAATATCCATAGTTACTGTACAAATCCCCTCCCCAATAATGGAGGTGTGTTCCTGTTGCACCATAGCTTTGTCAGCGTATGGTCTTATTCATCGTACCCATTCTGAGAGGATAAATAGAATCTCAATGTAGTTTTGGTTTTCATTTTCCTGATGGCTAAAGATGTTAAACATTTCTCTAATTGTTTCTCAGTTACTTAAGATTTCTTTATTGAAAATTCTCTTATTAGATCAATACCTCATTTTTAATTGGATTAGTTGGTTTATTGATATCTAGTTTCTTGAATTCTTTATATATTTTAGTTACTGGTTCTCTGTCAGATGTGAAGTTGGTGAAAATCTTTTCCCATTCTGTAGACTGCCACTTTGTCTAATTGACTATCTCCTTTGCCCTACAAAAGCTTCTCTGTTTTCTGAGGTTCATGTATTATTTGTTAAACTTATTTCCTGTGCTATTGGTGCTCTGTTCAAAAAGTCATCTCCTTTTCCAATGTATGCAAAGATATTTTACACTTTCTTTTGTATCAGGTTCAGTTTAATTGGTTTTATGTTGAGGTCTTTGATCCACTTGAATTAAGTTTTGTGAAAGGTGATAGATATGGATCTTTATTTCTTGATCAATATGAAGAATCTAGCTTTGTCAGCACCATTTAGTAAAGATGCTGTTTTTTACCTCAGTGTATATTTCTGGCTTCTTTATTTAAAAAAAATGTGAATGAAACCTATATCTCTGTGGCCTGCTGAAGACTCAATGGCTTTCTCCACTTTTTAGATGAATCTTCAAGGCAGTTTTTAGAGTATAATTCAGGGAAAAGTATAATTCAGTTCTGGGTTCAGTTTGCAAAGCATGTGATTTGAGGTAAAATCTTTGGCTTTTAAATTCTAAGTATAGTAAGTCACTAACTCAGCAAAGGTCTTTTAAAAATGGTCTCTTGACATTTTTCTACACAGACAAAAATTCCTACCACACTCTAACCTCTGAGAGAGCAATTGTAACATACCTCTTTCTCCATTTCTCTATCCCTTCCTCTATATGTGTGTGCAATATTATACATACATACATATATATATGGGAATTATAATTCAGATTTTCTGTGGCTCTCTCTTTACTATAAGTTGTGGTTCTGACCCTGTAACTAGACTCAATGTCAATAGAAATAAAGTATTCACATTAATTAGGGCTAATAACTCAATAATAAATTTTAAACACTCCTCCCTCCTCTTCCCAGGAAAGCTTCTTATTTTAATTCAATGCTGAAGCCAGAGTTCTTCCAATATTACTCACCTCTTAGTATATTTGCTTTTCAGTCATATATGGTTTATTTGTATATTTATTAGCCTACTATCCCCCAGAACCAACAATAATGTTCTAAATAAACTTTTGTATAATTTAACTTTAGAAAATACAGAAATATTCACTAAAAACTATATACATATTCTAGTGCACAAGATATCATGACCATTTTTATAATTATTCCAAAAAGTATTCTTTTCTTTTGCAATGTATTTCATAAAATAATTCATCTTCAAATATGACAGCATTTTATCCACCATTACTACTGATGACATACATGCCACACAGCTCGCTTCCATGTTTGACATGAACCTAGAAAGTGTGATATTCCTGAGATATCTAATCTTGGGTACAAAATGGTCATGACAAGCTTGAATGAGGTGTCAAATAAAGTTCAATACAACAGTGGTTATTGCATAGCAGTAAGAAATACACCATTTAGTGCAAAGAATTATTTTTGCGTAACTCTTTACCTTATGAGATCCTTATCACCCTTTGTGAAATAGGCTGTTATATAGTCCAGAGTGGCCATGAATTTCCAACCTGCTTTCCTTCCTAAACTCAGTACTGAGTACTGTTCCCACCTTTCCAAAGAGGAGCAGGCATCTTCTCCTTAATAACACTCATCTCCATAACAATTATTCTTCTTTCAGTGTGTGTTTTGCCAGTAACTTTAAGCTTCCCAATGCTGTTACTCTCTAAAATGCACACTTTTTAATTTCTTACTGAACTGTTTATTGGTCTTTTTCTCTGTAGACCTGCATAAGAATAAACAGTAGCAACCATGCCATGCAGTCAAATTTGTGCTTTCTTGGAATTTATTCTACCAACGAAAGTGTTCGATTATTTTTAATTAAGCCTCAAGCAAGGTCTTAAGGCATTATCAATGTGTTCAGATTCTTAGCCAAGGTATTACACAAATGTCCCCGAACCCAATTGCTAATAGAGTCCTCTTCCCACTCTGATTTCTTCATACATCATTAGCTAAGCTGTCTTCCTAACTCTCCAGACTACTGTCTTCCAGGCTTTCATTAGAATGACTCTTGAAGCTATGCTTAAAGCATTTGCCCATTTCTGTAGCCCAAATGTCCAGTCTTCCACACTTCTTCCCTAATCGACATTGTCAGGTCTTCCAAAACAGCAACACTTTCCCTGGGCCCATTTGTTGATCAGTAATTTTTATTGCTGTCATAAAATACTATCACCAAAAGCAACTCAAGGAAGATGAGAAACTTCAGGCATATGGCTCCAAAAGGAAAGTCTATAATGATAGGGAAGGCTTGACATAGTGACAAGGACAAGAAGCTGAACAACAATATCTCATCCACAAGAGTAGAGAGAAAGAAAGATAGACAGAGGGACAGACAGAGAGACAGAGAGACAGATAGAGAGACACATACAGATAGATAGGTAGATGATAGATAGATAGATAGATAGATAGATAGATAGATGATAGATAGATAGATAGATGATAGATAGATGATAGATAGATAGATGATAGATAGATAGATAGATAGATAGATAGATAGATAGATAGATAGATAGATAGATAGATAGATAGATAGATGAAGAAAGAAAGATCCAGAAGTGGGGTGAGGGTATAAACATTTTAATCTTTCCGGCCATATTACACTTTCACCAATAAGACTGTCCTTCCTAAAAGATCCATGACCTACTCCCAATAGAGCTCAAATAAAGGAGTCCATGGATCAAGCTTCCCATTCAAGCCAGCACAGAAGTATAAGCATTCTCTGGTTTATATAAAAGACAAATTTAATGAGTCTAATTGACCTTCTTAAACTTTACTATGAAAACTGTTATCTACCAAGGACAAAATAATTCACGGTGCAATTTTCTCTATGTAGTTCTTAGCCTCAGTGCTTTTGACATTTTAACTTGATGGCGCTTCCTTCGGTTATGTTCATAGTGTACCTTAGCTCGATCTCCAGCTAGTAAGGCAGCAGTATTATCTCCTATTTGAAAAACGAAAAAATGTTCCTGTTCATTACCTATCATGCAGCGGTTCTCAACCTTCCTAGTCCTTCGGCCTTAACCTTCCTCATGGTGCAGTGATCCCCACCCATAAAATCATCTTGTTACTCTTTTGTAACTGTAATTTGTCTACTGTTATGAAACAAAATGTAAATATCTGATATGCAGGATATCCTATGTGAGACCCCCAAAGGTGTCATGATGCACAGGTTGAGAACCACTACAGTGCAGACTATTGCATAAAACCAGTGGTCTATACCTGCACATATGTAAACATATGGGCATGCACTCTTAACAGAGGAGTTAACAACTCACTGCTCACGCTTAGAATAGAACCGTGATATGATGACAGACGGTACAAGTGTCAAAGAGGAATGTTACTTTGTTGCTGTTTTAGTGAGCTTATTTAAAGAAAATTACCCTCTGAAGCCATATACTTACAATTTGACATCTTCAAACACTCCCCCTATAAAGCACGGCAATATCATGTGACAGTCTGTAACTACCTACGTTATTACCAAATATCAGGCACTAGGAATGTAAAGATAGAAAAAGGAACTTCTACATCAAAAGTTGAGATAGGTGAGGGGGGAGGAGTCACTAAATAATCAATGAAAATAACATCATTTCAATTTCCACCCTGCACTATACCCTTTAGTAATACCCCCTTCTGAAACCTTGTATCACAAGAGACTTCAGCTTCAACAATGGGCTTAGAAGAGGATTTGCTATGAAAACAATGCTCAAGATCAGAATTGAAAATACTTGAGTTTAATGAGCTGTGCATCATCGGCAAGAGTGACCACAGAGGAAATAGTATGTAAGACAATCCTAAGGTGGGTGAGATTGTGCGGATTTTCAGGATATCCTAAAACCTGGGTGGTTTTAAAAATGAAGAAAAGTACAATGGCGTGAACTTGAGATGATGCAAGAAACTGAAAGGGGAGTTTCAGAGTTGATATTACAAAACAAAAATCAAAAGGGGATGTATATGATCAGATTTTAACATAAATGACTTCCAAAGTTTTTTGTAAGTATATTATAAAATATTTAGTAAACACATTTTCAGTCTCCTTAAGATGACACTTCTGATGTGAACTTGAATTTTCTGAAAATATCAGTGCCCTATAGCCTAAATCCCAGGATCCATCATTCATTGATCAAGTTAATAGTCTTGAAAATAAGTTATTTTAAAGAAAGTTTATTTCTTCAATGAAAATTATTTTTATTTTTAAAAATCACCACTCTTGCTTTTCATAAAATTACTAACCTCGTGATAGATGTAGATATTTACCTCTACTAACAGTTTGAAATTGGACAGTTAGTACTAAAAGCAACTCTGAAAACAAACTTTAAAAATGTGTAAACATATCTTTACTTAAATTATGATTGTGCATACATGAGAGTAATTTGGGGTTTGATCTATGGAATTTTATTTGGCATCTGACTTTATATTTGCAAGCTAAGATAGAAACAAAGTAATACTTCACAGCATTAGCAAAGGCTCCAGAGATTTTCCTTTTTGTTACTATTAATATAATTGGAATATGAAACTTAAACTTTAACTTTATACTCCATATCTTTTCATTTCATGTTATGATTCAATTAAATATTGATTGAAAGTATTCAAGGTTTTTTTACATGTTGATTAGTTATAATTTCTGTTTTCTGAAAAATGCAATACATTATACTGTTACTAGTTATTGACATTAAATTTGATCCTAAGTAACAAGCAGAAGATTTAATATATCCCAGCAGCTAGTCACAGCCTTTAAAAAAATAGCAATTATACTCTTTGAGGGATAGAGAGACGTCTCAGTGAAGAAGAACACCAGCTGCTCTCCTCTTCCAAGGAACCCAAGAATAGTTCCCAGCACCCTTTCCCACTGGTTCATAGTTTCATATAAGTCCAGCTTCTGTAAATTTAACAATCACTTCTGAACACCAAGAAAAACCTCTAATACAAATATCGTACACACATGCACATGCGTGCGTGCGCACGTGTGCATACACACACACACATACACACACACAAATAAAATTAAATCTTTAAAAATATTGTGCTACTTGTTGTATGATACTTAAGCCATCAGTGGAGTCTAATACTTGCAGAGACCCTGAAACCAATCTCCTAATGATACCAAGTGATAAGCTTAAGTAACAAGAACATGTATATGCACACATGCTGGCATATTGTGTATATAATGCCCTCTAAATGACATTGTGATAAAGCAGTGTTCCCTAGGGTTGTACTACTGAGATGGAGTAGGACTTTTGAGAGGAGCACCGTAGATTTTTATGTCACAGAAATGATGCCATTAAAGGTAATGATGAGACTTTATTCATTGTTACACTCTCCCATTTTGAATACTCTAAGTGACTAGTTTTCATTTGCCCTTTGCTCCTGATATGATATGCAACTTCACCAAAAACTATAAGGTCAACCAGTCATGAACTGAAACCTGCAAAAGTGTGAGTCAAAAGATGCCATTTTTCTTAATAAGTTTACTATCTTCTATATCAATACATCCATCCATGTATTTATCCATCCATCAATCCACCCACACTTCAACCAAACACACATTCATGTTGTTATGTGTAGCATATAAGTAAAAAGCCTCACATATATCACTCAAAAATACATATTATATTTCTGTATAAAAGCAAACTGAATATTTTAAAGGGTTACATCTACGCCTCTTCTTTTTATGTGAATATGGATAATTTTCTTCTGATTCAGAACACAAAACTAAATGAAATATATAGAAAGCAAACACTATGACCTAGGTCTCAATTTTCTTTTGCACATTCTAGGATCAGAAAACATAAAGTAAGTCTAACTCACAATTTATGATTCTGTTAACCCAAAATTTCCTAAAACAAAATTTCAACGATTCATTTTATCCTGTTATATAACAACAAATACTCATGTCTTACCTAATTCAAATAACATTGTAAATATGTATTATTCATTAACTTTACAGCATTAATTTTCTGTTGTGGAAATAGATACACATTGGCATCCATTACAGGATAATATAACACAGCAACCCTCTAAGAATCCTGACATAATGGCAAAAGATTTTTAGTTTCTAAAATTTAAGACAGTATTGTTTTGTTCGAATTCTGCTGAAGTATGCAATTTTAGCATAATTCTCTTAGAAATTAAAAATTAACTTTTGCTCTTAAGTGGATTTTAGTAATAGCCACTTAACTGGGAAACCAAGTAAAATTTATTTTTAGAAGATTACAATAAAAGAAACTAAAAATGTTTCATTTTGAAGATCTATTTAGCGGTACCAACATTTATGGTTTTATACAACTAAATTCAACGTTTTCTCTTCCAATAATCCAGGCATGAAATGCTACTAGAACTTGAGACCAGAGTGAAGCCATTCTGGGAAGCACTGAAGAGTATTTCTGTGTTCATATTTCATTTTGAGGTTAATGTCTCCCAGCTGAATATGAGCACTATTGTTACATAGGTAATTTCATCTTCTTGTAAGACCCCATGACTTAAGTCAAGCTTCAGATCCTGTTGGTTTTCTCATACACAGCTGGAGGCCATTTTCTGCTCCTTATCACATCTTATAGAGTGTGTTCAAATACTGAATTTGTCTTCTGTCTTTGCTTCTCCTCCCAGTTCACATCACTCACTGAAACCTTAGAAAACTCATTGTGAAACTGCCTGCTGATCATCTTTCTGCCCCTCCAAGTTCTTTTCCAGCCTCTCAGCCAGGCATACAAATCCTTTCATCATTCAGACTTGGGTTTCTTCATCTTCTCTCATCTAAAAATCCTCTGTGTTCTCTAATTCTCCATGAAAGTCAGGCATTCAGCACAGGTTTCTCAAGACTGTGCCTATTGCACTCATTTGTCGTATGCTTGCTTGTTTGCCGTGAAGGGTCTTTGATATGCTGCTCAGGTACCTGTATCTTTACAAATGTCTTTGATCTGTGCTCTCATAAATTAATCCCTTATTACCCTCACTTTTTATTTTCCTGAAACATAATAACATTTTTGGATTACTCTGTTTACATGTCTAAAACATAATCTCTTTGAGATGAGGAGTATTATTTTATTCAGAAGAGGACATTTTGATACAGCTGTATTCAATGTGCTAGGCCTTCTGATAAGCCAGTTTGATACAGTGATACATTAAAATTTCACTCTGAAAGTGCCGTGTATTTGAATTTTATTATTAAGATCTAGTTCAATGGAATTTTGTTTCCCAATAACTAGTAATATTTATAAAGAAAAATAATACTTGAAAGGAAATAACCATTCAAAGATATCTCTTTAAATCTGTTAGATTTAAGAACTAATCCCACTGTGGCATAGCCCCCCCTTCAAGATTCTATGAAATCCAATTTCTATGAGAACCTTCCTGTGATTTGTTTTAATGCATACCATAACAACACTACCTCCAAATTTTTTCTGACTTGCTATTATACATAGCACTTACCAGACTTGCTATAACCTCATTCTTGGTTTTCCAGAATGAAATATTTGGAGGAAAAGAATATGTCTGTTTTCGTTATATGGTAGGCTATCCATGAATATTTGTTAACTGAGGGAATGAATTTGTCTTAGTTTGGTTTATCCAAAACACAGAATGGTAAGCAGCATAGTTGGAAGAACAAGGGTAGATACCCAAGATTGTTACATAAAAATAAACCCACGAGAAGTTGAAATTTTGGGGAATAAAAATGTACCTAATAGACTGCCTACTAAATATCAACATTTATTAATGCTATGTACTGCAGTTTCTCCTGTTTACTTTCTGATCCTGGGGTTAAATGGGATCTGTGGTTCACTAAGACCCCATAAAATTCAGACTTTGGTTGTAACCAAATGGATATTGGCTTCACACTATTATAAATATAAAAACTGGTAAATCAAACCAGATTGACTCAGTAAGCTTCTAGAACTTATTTGGAAGACTTCTTGTTTACACAAATAATAGGGTTGTCAAAAGAGATAGATGAGATGTAGACATTGGCAGAAATTGCAGGCTTTCTTAGGACTAACAGAAGTTTCCTGTTAAGCAAACACATTTCAGATTATGCCAAACACTGGATAAGAGTAGAGATTTGAGAAGTCACCTCACACCAATTGGAGCTTTTTCTAAGGAGTCTCTTTTAGTCAGGAATCCCAGCCTGCCATACATAGGAGGCTTGGGTCTTTAAAGAACTTCAAAGGCAAATAAAACATATCTTTGCAGTCAGAAATAAGATAGATTCCTGACTCAGTAGATATAACAAACAGAACCATGTGTAATGTGTTATGCATATCCTACTATGTAGATCATCTCTTCCCATATCTTTCCGTAGAAAGTGGCAGTGATCTGCTCCACCTCTAAAAAGAACAATGAGTTCAGGGTCTCAATGAAAATATATGATTTAATAAATTTTCTATTCATCTTCACCTTTAACTCAATGTAGTATTAATTATACAGAATATATGTCTTAAATTGGTTACCATGTATACCAATTTGATTATGAAAACACTAAGACAATTTGGGTTGCACAAGTCTTCATTATACTGAGACAATCTAATTCTCAATTCATGAACTGACTCAAAAGCTCCAGGCCAACAAGACAATTTCCACAGTAAGTATAGGAGAAACTTAATGAAGCAAAACAGGTAATTTCTATAATGAAAATGGGAAAATCAGAGATTCCACACTCCTTAACACAACTGAACACACTTTGCTATACCATGTTATTTAATTCATATTGTATTTCACATTAAGAAAAATTATGACTAGTATTATAATAATTAATAATACCTAAATTTTCTTCTCATTTTTTCTTTTTCCTATTATTTATTTAATTTATTTTATTTTTAAAAAGTAAAACTATCTTTTTTCATTTTACAAATCAATCTCAGTTTCCACTCCTTCCCCTCCTCCCATTTCCTCCGCCTACCCTCCTATGCCAACCCCCATCCATTCCTCAGAGAAGACAAGGCACATAGCTTTGGGGAAGGTCCAAGGTCCTCGCTCACACCTCAGTGTTTAGAATTTCCAAAACAAGCTTTACACATGGTGTTACATATAGATACAGAAGAGCTTATATTATGTATTTCCATGTTGTTTTAGGATGCTAAGTGTGAAATATACTTTAAATAATGATTAAACCTGCCATGTCAACAGAGAAATCTAAGTAGTTGTCACAGTAGTTTAGAACTCTTATAAAGCATACAAGAGAAACAAATGAAGACAAAAGGAGTTTCCTTGACATGACTAGTAAAATTAATCAATGTAGCTAATGGCAAAAATAGATTTTTATAAACTAAATACAGGGAAAATGTCACCCAATAAATTGCAGTCAACATCTCTGAAGTTTTCCTATAAAAAAAAAATAAAGATTTCTTCCAGAAGCAATCAAAATTTTGTGCTACAAATTTTTAATTTTCTCTCTTCTCCCTTTAAATGTGTAATTTTTCTCTGAATCTAGCAGCTTTGATTTGAATATTCATTGCCAACTTGTATTTTTATTTCTCATGTTTGGGACAAATATTAAGAAGATTGGAAGATACGTTTTAGAAGTAGTTGAATGACTTTTGATTTCATGTGACTCATGAAATACCTTTCCTTTAATAGAGTAAACCTGAAGAAACTAAAATACATTTCTTTGAAGAACTAGTACTATCACTCTATCAACATCCCCCTATTTGAAGAAAAAGAATACTTCCTTCAAAGAAAATGAAATGTCAGGTTAACGAATCAATTGTTTAGTAAACATAAGCAGTAAAATGAATTGTAAAAGCTCTCAGTTGCAGGTGTGCCAAGTTGAAAAAGAAGTTCAGAATGTATTAGAAACAGAAGTATCAGTGTGAAGTCAGGTTTTGGTCATAATATAATAGACAGGTAAAAAATAAATGAAGTTCTTTCTATTTGGATATATTATGTATACAATATTCTCCTCTCTCAGAGAGTGCCTGAAATGGCCTTGCCCTGTAGTCAGACTGATGATTATCTTAAATATCACTACAGAACATTGGTCCAACAACAGATGGAAACAGAGGCAGAGAACCACATCGGAGCACTGGACTGAGCTCCCAATGTACAGTTGAAGAGTGGAAGGAGTGAGAATATGAGCAAGGAGGTCAAGACCATGAGGGCTTCACCCACTGAGACAGTTTGCCTGAGCTAATGGAAGCTCACCAACTCCAACTGGACTGGGAGTAAACGACCATGGGATCAAACTAATCCCTCTAAATGTGGGTGACAGTAGGGGCAGACTGAGGGGCAACCGATAGTTGCACTGGGATGTGTCTCTACTGCATGTACTGGCTTTATGGGATCCTGTTCTCTTTGGATGTATACCTTGCTCAACCTAGATGTAGTAGGGAGAGGCTTGGGCTAGCCACAGGGCAGGGTGTTTTGTCCTTTCTTAGGATTGGAGTGGGGAAGGGTGGGGAGGGGTGTGAAGGAAGTGGAAAGAGGGGAGGGAGTGGGAATTTGGATTGGTATTTTTTAAAGAAATAAAATAATAAATAAATAAATAAATAAATAGTCTCTTCTCTCTTTCTCTTTCTTTCTCTCCCTATGTCTTTCCTCTTTCTATATTAAAGCAATTTTCCATTTCTAGCCATGAATACTAATGCTCATACTTTTATTCCTATTCTCCATATCTTTTAGTCAAAGAAAGCATAACTTGTGAAAGAAATGACTGAAATTAGTCACGGTCAGGATTTTCTGGCAACTGAATTTTTCCTGCAAAAGACATTAGGGACAGTACACAGTGACCGTTGTTCATGAGAGCCATTGGTCATGACCTCTTTCTCCTCTCAGGGAGCTAAAGCTCCGCAAAGGAACCCGCACATAACAGTTTCAGCGCTTGAGAACAGTACTGTAGTTTTATATAGTAACAGTGCTTACTGCTGGCAGCCTAGGTTAGCAAAGAGGAAGACACCTTAATCAGGCTCTGCCTTAACAAGAGGTGTCAGATTTATCAGTGAAAGCTTCAAAGATGACACAAAACTACTTTGGAGTTCAGAGCATGGCTCACAGTGAAGGTACCTGGAGGGGCTGGGGAAGAACTACCTAAATTATAGCTTAGCTACTGCCAAGTTTCAACTCCCTGAATTAACATCAATCTATATGCATACCTTAAAAAAAATGTATCTGGCTAAACAGGGAGAGGCGCTTACTTATTGTGTTTGCCTACATTGCCCTATGTCTGAATCATGAAAATGGAATAAGTTCTGAATTTAGCATAAGAAGAATAAAAGATGAGTTGTAAACTACTAATGAATCCAAAAAATCAGAGCTAAGAAAAGTTAGATGTTTTACACACAAAACCAAAAAATTAGAACAACAAAATAAATAAGAGTAACAGAAAAAAATTCACTCATAATAACAGGAATCCACATGTTCATACTGACACCAGCAAAAACAAAACAGCTTACACGTAAGAGATAGCATTTCCTTATAGTAGAAAAACAATGGAATTGGTTAGATAGACACAATGATAGGAATAACTTCCACACTTAACAGAGATGGAAGTTACTGATTCATATAAGAATAATCAACTGACTGATGCCTACATTGGACAATAAAGGTTTGAGGAACAGAATACTGGCCTAGGTTGCAGGATTTTCCCATAAAATCCTTATCAGTTATAAATATCAAAGTGTCTTTCTGACCTGCAAATGAGGCACAAACTAAAATGGTCAGGCAATTGAGGTTGCTATGACAACCACAGGGAGATTACATCTACCACTACTATGGTACTCAGATGTTATCAGAGTCATTCCCATTGAATACCTTCAAATAAAGTGGGGCTTCAGTTTGGCATTGAGACAAATGCCAAAGGACTAAGTTTCACTTACATAACAAGTGAAGATCATGAAAAGGGTGGGCATCTTTCATCTACATTACAGAAGACAGCAGTAACATGGCAAATAACTGTCATCTATAGATTCAGACCCAAAAAGGAAGAAGAGTTGCCCACGTGAAAAAGTGAATAAAAATACCTGCGACACCAAGAACAGTGTGTAATGTGAAGATACACCTCCTCCGGTAGATGAGCATTGAATCCCCATCCCAGCATGCTCAGTACTATTAAGATGTTACCATTGAAGCCCAGCATCATGGGAAGGCTGTGGTGCCTATGATGTTCATGATAGATGAAAGAAATAGCAGATTAGAAAAAATGCATAGTTCTACAGAAAAGAAAAAGATAAAGATAAACAAATGTCAGTGTGTAATGGACTCAGCAGAGTCTCAGCCTGCCATAGGTTGTGTATTTAACCCCTAGTTACTGATACCAGGAGCCATGACTTTGGTTGTATCACATCAGTGTAACACCATTTGGTAAAGTATGGTCTTCTTTTTAGCACTTAAACAGCTCAACTTTTGATGTGACTGGATAAACCACTGTGCTTGGAATTAGATATAGTTCACAGCTGAAGACTGAAATGGGCTATGTATGCATTCAGATACAAAAGTGACTATAACCACAACACCAATACTAACGTCATCATTATACAAATCTGTAGAAATAATAAACTTCTTTTAAAGCCAAACAGTGCAGTGGAATAGCAATGTTAATAAACAAATAATAACATAACTGCACAGGGTGTGGAAAATAAGTGGGCACTGAACATAAGGGGAAAAAAACTGTGTGGACACTGAATCTAATTGCCTTCAATGGGCAGGCAAGTCCTTCTGAATCAGTGAGCATGCCTTCCACTTCTCCAAAGACACTAATACTCAGAACATGATTTGAAACAGAAGCATCCAATCACCATGGGAGTGCTACACAAGGTATTATTGTATTGTCTTCAAATTGGTCTGCAAAACTGAGACGACTGACTTTACTGAATCAGAGGCTACAGACCATTACTTCCAAACAAATGAAGGAGAGATTTTAGGTTTTAGAGAAATGTAGTAGCCCTTCCCAGTGAAAGACAGAACAGTTTAATTCTGTCTGACCACATTCTTGTCATCGGATGCCGCAGCACAGGACAGGAACACAAGCCATCTAAGCCATCTATCCGTTTTCAGCACTCCCATGGGGACACTCACACTTCTCAAATTTCAAATAGTCTCAAATTTGATGGAAATTGTAACAAACCCACAGAAAGCATACAGCAAAAAGGTATTACTGCCTTACCCAAATTACAGCTAGAATTTGAGCCTATTCTCATAATCCAAGGACAGAGAAAATGCACTTTTGTTCAACTCAATTCAGTCTATACTCTTTCTCCCAAATAAAATTTTATTTCCTTCTATAAGTCTTGCTTGTCTTGTATACAGCGCTGCAAAGGAAGGGGGCTCTCCTACCTTTGTAGAAATTGAAACATTCATTTTGGGGAGCATTCGTCAGTTTGCTGAGTATGTTCAGCATCACTTAATGAGATGTTCAGTTCAGAGACACCAGACAACAGGCTCCTCTGACAGATGCTGACAAGATGACTTCCACTGTTTCAACAAATAAAAATAAGCAAATAAACAAGCCTGCTTCAATATCAAATTTTAAAATACAAGGCAAGGGAAATGCTCTGCTCTGACCTGAAAAGACTCTGAGATAGAGCAAGAGAGAAGAACACAATGTAAACTTTACATTTCATGTTCTCAATCTCTAAAATTGATCGGTTGTCACTAAAGTAGCCATTAGGACCTGTAAAAGGCTAAACTGAGGGAATTTTGGTGTTTGATGTTAGATTTAGGCTGCAACAAAAATATACAAAAAAGAATTTTTGAAACAAACTTTTTTCAGTGCTTAAAAAAGACCCCTTATCATAAGAGAACAAGCAATTTAAAAGGCCTTATTTCTTTATGAAAAATATAACTCATTTAGAATCCACCTACAATTTCACAGATTAAATTCATCTTTGGGTTTTAAAAACATATTCCCTGAGTAACAAAGATTTACATAATTATCTCATAATAGATAATGGATAGCACAAATTATAAATTTATTATTATGAAAAACTCAGTAGAAGAAACGGTTTTGCAAATGCAAGCTATTGGCTGCTTATGGAGACCCAAGGATTAATTTGAAGATATCTAGATGCCCAGTGCCGTGTGTAAATAAAGTTGTAACAACTCTCACCTCCTATTATATACAAAACTTAACACAAAATGCACAAATATTTTAAGTGAAAGAGCTAAAACTCGGGGTTAATAATGGTATACAGATTTGCTGTACACTACTATATGTAAGCCCAAAAGATGTATCTTAGATATCATAAAATTCAACTTGTGAATCAAATGTCATTATCAAGAAACTCTCCATGTGTATTGATAGAACAAATACCTTGAAGATGAACCCATTAATTTATATCCAACTAATGTTTATATTTTTAAGTGTGGATATATTACATACATTAATATGCATATGTATATGCTGTAATATATGATGTCTATGTATATACATATCAATATATGCATGTAAATGTACATATGTATATTATACATACATTATACATAATGTAGTAGAGTATATTTCTATACATATATTAGCATGCACTGATCAAACTTGTCCTTGTTCCACTTTCAGAAAACATACACTCTTAATAGAGTAGTGGTCACTATGGTAATTCTCTATAGTAGTTAATATTTTATAGTTTTTAATTGTTGTGATTGTTTGTGTGTGTGTGTGATGCACCACATTACATATGTAGAAATCAGAGGAAACGCCTTCCCAAGATGTGTTCAAGAAATCCAACTCGGTTCCTCAGACTTGGCAGGAAACACTTTAACCCATTTGCTCTCAAAATTGTTGATATTCTGTTTGCATATATGAGAGAGAACATGGTGTTGCCTTTCTGTGTTGACTTATTTTCCTTAACACTAAGTCCCCCAGTTTCATGAATTTTGCTACAAATAATAGAATTTAATTCGTTATGGATAAATATGCTTTCTTGTGTATACAAACCGAGTTTTCTTCACCCATTGGTTGAGGGTCACTTAGATTGGTTCTAGATCTTAAACTATGAATAGTATCACAGGAAATAGAGATGGGAGGAAATGATGGAGCAGTTTATAATGTGTTTCTCAAAAACATTTGGCATATCTGTGTATCAGTATAAGCATGGCATTAGCTCCTCCAGTGCAAGGAAGAGTGACTGAATGAAGAGAGGAGCACCATAGAGATCCGGGCAGGGCAGTGCTGTGAGAACCAAATGCCAAGAAAGCATCCTTGATCAGAAGACAGTTGAAGAAAGCAGATTGACACATGAGTGCAGAGGAGGTAGCTTACCCACTTGGCACTATTAAAGTAAGTACATTTCTGAATCCTTCTTATTCTCTGGAAACACACACAACCATAGTCAGTGAACCTGCCAAACTGATTGGGTAGCTTTCTTAAATCCCATGAGCAATTGACACACATGGTAACTAATGGAAGTGGAGGATGCTTCGGGCGATAGAAGGGTGGTAGGTGCTTCGTTTACAACCCAGAGTTCCAGGTTCTAAAATCCCAACAAAGGGACTGAGCATGTGCAAGGAGAAATTAAGGAGTTTGGGATTCTCAGGCTGGTTTATTATCAAGAGGCCAAGGCTGACTCCTATGAAGTAAGCAACATATAGTGCAACTCCAGAGAAGCTTCCCCCCAAGACTTCTTAGACATGCTTAGTTCTAATCGGTTCACTCAGGCTTCAAAAGATTCATTTACAACCCAAGCAATTGTCATTGTTTTGCGGTGAAATTCTGAATCATTTTCCCGTTCTCATCTTTAAACAATTATACAGTTTAGTGTAAATACCTTTTTAATGAAATGAATGCCAGGTCCCTGATGTTTTCTGAAAACTCCACAGCTAGAAAAGAGCTACAGGCACACGTATATTCAAAAGTTTCTATTCCCGTCCAAGTATTGCCTTTTACATTCATGAGCAGCATATTGCCTTAAAATGTGTATTTATATAGTTAAATATATTTCTGTTTTTGGCTTTACTTAGAACATAATACAACCAATATTAAAATTGATATTTGTTGCAAAGTCAACTTTGGGAACACTTGGATTTATTAATTGATAGTGCAATTGTGCTTGTAGAGTCTATGAAAACAATGAAAGATATTGTGAGAAGTATTTCAATACTGATGCTAGATAATGTATACAGAAATTTATGTATATTCTCATAAAGGTATTTCTAAAAACTGACTCTTTTAGACATCTAAAGAGGTACAAAAACCCCCTGGTTTTGGGAATTTTCAGACAGATTTTTAGAAATACAAGAGGTTATAAACTTTATAGTTTCCATTTAAAAACAAAACAGTATTGCATAGGATGATAGTACATGATATTAATAGATATATAGGAGATACGATCACTTCGTTGTCAAATTTGTGTAGTAAAGACATTCACAACACCCCATCAAGGTCTTGGAATCAAGAAGTGAAGTAACAACAAAACTCCCTTTCTCTGCTTCTTACTGACTTTTTTTTTCTTGACTATCACTCTGACCTCATACTCTGAGCTAAGGTTCCTTGGGATTCTGTCACCTGAACTTTTCCTGGGGAGATAAACCTTGACTCACTATAGATACAGGCCAACACTGAAGACTGACCAAAGAAACAGTTACATTCAACTCTAGCTTGATGGAGAAGTAAGTTGAAAGGGGTTATCCCTGGAAGTGTGTGTGACAGATTACTGTTTGGAATGCAAGTTGCTACAAATCTGAAGGAAAAAAGAACTCTCTCTCCTCTAGAAACAGTAGACTGTTTATATACTTAAAGAAAGGCAGGACTTGATGAGCCCACCCTAGGGGGAAAGTTAATGATGGGCTGAATCCTTACAGGATCTTTTTCAGGAAATTACAGGCAAAAGGGAATTTCCAAGCGTGCCTGGAGGACAGTGTTCTACCTAGAATCCTTGCTTCCTAAACTCTGCTCTAGGCAATGTGGAATATGTTGAACATCTTGGGTGGTCACAGGTTACCCAGATGTATCTGTACTTTATGTGTGTTCTAACATACTGTGGATTCTAGTCTTTGCAGTTCTCTTTAAAATACAAGAACAAAAGTAATTTGTCTGAACAAATGATTATCTGTATCTTCCAGCCTTCAAAATAGCTCTTAGTCATTTATTCATACATTCATTTGTTGGAAAAGTAACAAGGATGTATGAAAATATGCATACATCCTAATATTGTTTAATTATATACAAGAAAAATTCTTTTCCCATTTTGGGAGGGTTCTGTGTACTCCTAGCTATCCTGGAACTCACTCTGTAGAAGAGACTGACTTAAAACTCTGAGATATTCCTGCATCTGTTTCCCTAGTGCCAGGATTAAAGGGGTGCATAACTACTGCTAGCTCTCAAAGAGGGAGATTCTTAAAGGTTAGTTTGAAAACTAATCTTGAGTCCAGAAATATTCCACCATCGAATCAGCATCAATCAGGTTTCGTCAGGTTAGTAATACGCGAAGTTGAATTTAATCGTTTAACCTCTACTCCGTGTCCAAATACAAAGTTTACTGTGGAAATGTGTTGTGTAATAATTCCTCCAGGAGAAAGGGGAAGTCTTAATACTGGAAAGAAAAATAAGCAAATTGAAACAAAACAACCATAAAAGTACCTTACAATATTCAAGAGAGTAGTAGGTCCAGATAAGGGCCTCTCCGGGGATGTATAAGCAATAACAGTGGTTGGGGAAGCATGATTCCCAACTACCAAGCTACCCAGAAGTCATGCAGAAAATTCCTAAGATTCAATAATTCATGCATGCTGGTACTGGCTTTGGGCCACACATAAGTGGATACTAGCTATAGACAGAGGATATTTAGCCTATAGTTTATGATCCTAGAGACGCTAAGTAATAAGGTCAACCAAATAAATATGTTATCCACTTGGAAATTGGAAACAGACAAGATTACCTGACAAAATTAGGAAAATGGGGTGGGAAGAATGGAGGGTAGGAGGGGAAGAGGAGGGTAGAAGGAAAGGGTTGAGGAGAACTTGAAAGAATGGGATAGGTGAGATGGAGGAAAAACAGAGATGAGAGCAATGAAAGAGATATCGTGACTGAGGGAGCCATTATAGGATTAGCAGAAACTTGGCTCTAGAGAAATTCACAGGAATCCACAAGGTTGACACCAGCTAAGACCCTAAACAATAAAGGGGGACCGATCATGATTTGCTCTGTAGTCAGACTGATGAATATCTTAAATATCACCGTAGAAACTTCATCCTGCAACTGATAGAAACAGAGGTAGAGACCTGCATCAGAACACTGGAATATATATATATATATATATATATATATATATATATATATATGTGTGTGTGTGTGTGTGTGTGTGTGTGTGTGTGTGTGTGTGTGCATGTGTGTGTGTGTGTATCTTGTTGGGTGTGTGTGTATGTGTGTATATGTGCGTGTGTTGGTAGATTTCAAATATGGAAAACATAGTTTATTAGTATATCCTCTTTTTAAGGATTTATTCCTTATAATAAGTTATTTGCTTGTATCTGTTTGAAGTTATGTTCACATGAATGTAAGCATGTACAAAGTCTAGAAGAAGATGTCTTTTGGATTCCCTGAGTAGGAGTTGTGAAGCATCCAATGTAGTAGGTGCTGGGAATTGAACTCATGTCCTCTGCAAGAGGAGTTTGCATTTTTAACTGCTGAGCTCTCTCTCTCCACCTCTATATTACTTTAATTGGGATTTTTATAACTTACTTAATTCTTATTCAGAATCATCAACTTTGTTCCTTGTTGCAATAACATAACATTTAAGAGTAATTTACCTCTTACAATAAATTTATTTGCTCAATGATCTAAGATCTGGAAAAAAAGCCTATGGACTAAAAGGCTAGTCCTTGGAGAATATAAAACAAAAAAAGAAGGTAAGAAAAAGTAAGAAATTGAATTCACAGCCTCAAATAATTTTATTATACTAATAGTCCATTCATCAGATGGAGCCCTTATGACCTAACAATCTTCTAAGTAGGCAGTACTTCCCAACACTGTTACATTAGGTATTGCATTTCCAATACATGCTTTGAGGGGAAATATTTAAATTATTTTGCTAGTGACTCCTCCAAAGTGCCTGAAAATTTCTGCTTATGATTGTATTCATTTAAGTAGGGTACTGCATCCATCAATAAAAGAAAACAACATGATCTCAGATATTCATACTATATGTACAGTGATGAATGACCTAGCAGCAATCAGTGCTGGGTATAAGATGGGATATTTACAAAAGCTTCTGTTAGTCACCCAGCTGACATAATCAATATCATTCAGTGTGATACAGTACAATTCTAAGTGGAAACATACAAAAATAAGTGGTTGTTAAAATGAAGCCTGCCAACTTCTTGCCAAACACTTAAGTCTGTTTAAATGTTCAAGGTTTAAACACTCACAGAGATTTACAGGGTTACAGAAGCAAATGCAAGCTCTCTCATTCTAAGTTCATTGATCAAACATGTGCTGCTAAAAGTAGATTAATATCAACTTCATCAATAAAATCAAGTTACAGGTAGTCTATGCTTTATGACAAAATTAATAGTCATGATGGCAACTGAGCAAATATTTTCCAACTGTCCTTAGAAGATTGTTCCAGTACACTTCCTAGTCTATTGAAAGGATTAGAAATGGCCTTACTAAAACTTTCATGATCTCCTCTTCCATTTATCAAAAAGTAACTGAAAACCAATTATCAACTACCTTTTCAGGAAAAGAGCAAACAAAAGTTTCATCCATATAGGAAATGCTTTTATTTTCAAAAGATCAATAAATGGAATTTGTCAACTTTTTCTGAAGACCTTAGATAGGACACACCCTTGTCTGAAAATGACTACTGGGGAAAGCTGACTTACAGAAGAAAATGAATAGGTGTTTCAGTAACATACAAGCTTCTTATTTTCAGGATATGTATCTAGATTTTGTTTCAGATCCCAAGTATATTAATACTTATCATCTATCAACATGATCACTGGATCGTTTAAGTGTAACTACGTGGTAGACAGTGTGCTCAAATCTTACACAACATGTAAACAACTATGTGAGCGTCAGGGCATTTAAGAAATCCCCCGGCACCTGTAAAACCATAACAAATATGAATTACTAATAAGGTTTATCCCAGAGCTGTGTTGCCTCATATGCCAAAAGCAGTAAGCAGTTCCCCAAGCTCTCAAAAATTATTCCCAATAAAATTTCTTCCTCATCAGAAAAACTCAAGCTGTGGATCACATCAATAGCAGAATTTATAAAACATCCTCCTGGAGGGACAAAGACCATTTCCATTCTCCAAGCCACCATGAAAAATGCTTCCATGGGCTCATCTAAGGAGAACAACGTAAAGGCAATCCTTGCAGCAAATCTACCATCAAGACAGCAATTACAGAAAAGAAAAGGCAAATGATTAGTACTCTGACCCCAGAAATAAGACACCTGAAAACTTAAGGTAGTTATATATAGTGAGAATAGCTGATTAACTTCCTTGGTGTTTCCTACCACCATAATGAGAAGGAGCGCCTCCAAGCAGTGGAGATATGATTTCTAACAACTGTCCATGTACAGCATGCCTCTTTTCCTGAAAGGATTTTGGCAAACGGGAAAAAAGGCATCCATGCAAAACTTTCCATGACTGTGGAATGCCATCCTGCAATTATTTCCTGTTATTGAAGAATAAAGTTGAGTTGAACAAACTCAAGGAGGGAAAAGAAAAAATATCTACCCTCCCTTTGGATATTAACTCTAGTCATAGACTTTCAAAGTAACACCACAGCTAAATCGGGTTGAATTATAGCTGAATATACATAGTTTTTCACCCTGAATTTAATTTAGTCAGCCAGCTCAGAAAATGATACGCATCTTTCAACTTAGTTATCTGGAGCTACATGGCATATGATCTATGGTTAAATTAACTGTAGTTGATCTTATAATTGCTTTCCTGAAAATATATTCTAATATATCAAAATATACCTTCCTCTGCATATAATTCTAGATCCTTTATTATTCCAAGTGTTTCCTCACACCATGCTTTTTTGATTTCTCGGTGTGGAATGCCCATGTCTCATTGCGTTATGTTCTTACCATCAAACACAGCTTGTCTTTTTCTCCTTCAAAAAATTATTTTAGATTTATACCTACACCATTCCTCCTTCTTTCTGCTACTGGTAGCTCTGGATGTTTTTGTATATCCACAGCACTGTGTTCCTCTTTTTAACAGGTAGCTTTTACTGTTAGACTTGGTTTCATTTGTTCTACCAAATTTGTTCTACCAGGGTGTACCAAAGCTTTGCTCAATACCATGTTTTGGTATTTGTTGAATGATCTAATGAGTAACATAGTTTTTATGTTTTCAAATTTATTATATGAAACGTATATATGAACCATGACAGGGATGCCATAAATACTTACAGAATGAGTCTCTTAATTTGTTAACTACATATTTTATGTTAATGAAACTTTTATATCTTTTATATAATAATATAATGATAGTGCAAATTGAGAATATAATCAATAAACTATACTTCTAATCACTCCTTTCATGTAAGGCCCACTAACCTTACAAAATGAGAAAATGTCTACAATCCCTAAGAAACTGGTTGAATGTCATCAATTTTACTTAACATTTTCTAGAGGCATAGGATTTGATATGAAATAGAAATTACCATCCTGATGGCATATTTCACAGTTACTATGACAAATAACTATCCAAATGCAAACAGTGAAGGAGGAAGGGTGTTGAATATATATGTACATATACATGTATATATAGAGATAGAGAGGATGAAGTAATCATTTATAGAAACATATAGCATTTGATGAAATAGAAAGGTACATGATTCTAAATAACATGTCAAATATACCCACTAATTCTAAATATACAGTAGGCTTTAAGTTTTATACCATTACTACTGTTAAGTTCAATTATAAATTTAAAGAATTTTCAAGGGAGATAGATCATAATAAGAAAAATAAGTTTTTTCATCATGTTCTCAAAAGCAATGAAATTTGACAGAATTTGAAAAATATAGAGTAACTCCACATACTAATTGCAATTTATATACAACACTAAGATGGTTGAATTAGCAAATGGATAATTTAGCTTGAAAAAATTATGTAATTGAGTATAAAATTGCAACGTTTTGAAGGAGAAACAACCAAGATATACAATTGATCATTTTCATTGTTGCTAATGAAATTTGAGACTTTATCTTGACTAAGATATATTTAAAGTATTGTTGTGTGTCCATGTGAATAATTTAGGCTAAATTACTTAATTAAAATATACCTGGAAGAAGAGAAACAAGATAGACTTTCAAAGGATGAACAGAAAAGTAATTCCAAACTTTCAGTGATAGTTCCCTTTAGCTGAAGAAAAACCCGGTGAGGTAAATCCCAACACCTCTCTTCTGAAACTGATAGATTCGTTCCAGGTTCTGGGCCTCATCCCTGAAGACAGAGCATTTCCATCATCAGTTTTTACCTTGTTAGTGACTTTTTTCTTTATTATTTTGGTGCCATAATTTAATTGGGTTTTTAAAAGTAGTTTTGCGGGGTGCTGCCTACTTTGCTGTTGACTTCTGTTTGTTTATTTCATAAATAGGGATTTGGGAGACTGAAAAGCATCCCAGCTTTTTAAAGAATGGAAATAACATCACTCCGAATAATGGTTTCTTTGATGCCACTATTTTCTTAAAGTACATTTGGTATTTTTACTTTCAGTTGTATGTGCCAGTACAGTACAGGGACTTCTGCTCCAGACTTGATAATTTGGTTTATTTCATTTACTTAGTAGGTATCTTTGGTTGTCTTGTAAGCATAGTTCTTGAGTTCTCACAGGTTACTTTATTCTTCTGCCTTGCGTGTGAAGATCCAAATTATTGAATCTTTCTATTTCTGTTTACGCACCTAGAAATTCTTACTCTGATTAATCAATTTCATATAATACTTCCTGTTCATTTAGTCTTGGATTGGCGAATGCTTAGTCAGTGAGTAAGGAACACTGCTGGTGCTTAGGTGACTATAGAGAAGAAAATAAATACAAGAATTAACACAGATTCTCTCTTCTATCCTCCTTCCTTTCCCACACCCCTTCCTTGGCCACTATTCAATTAGAAGCCTTCCTCTACCTTGGCTTCCTGTGACATAATCGATAGATGGAGAAGCATAGAATGAAGTAACTATGAACTAAAACCCATGAATCTCTGGGTCAAAATTGGCCTTTCCCCTATTTAGGTTATTCTCTGATACTGTGTCACAGAGGCAAAATATCAAATAGATTTTCCTGAAAACAGAGCAAGAAAGATATGCCAGCATCACTGATTTGTACCATATTTTCCTCAATGTTACAAACATTATGGAACATTTCCTTTAAAGTACTAAGAGATGATGATTTTTTACTAACAGTTAACCACAGCTTCACAAGGTAGCATCAGATTCTTAATACTGGTTATTGAACTATTAATCAGAAGCCACGTATTTTAAGAGTCTTCTAATGCCACACACATTTCAAGTGTCAACTATCATGCCAGACAAAGCTCAGTAGGAAAATAGATCAACTGTGGCCAGTGTAGGTATTTTGAGCATGGAGGCAAAGACAGTAAAGAGACAGCTAAACTCTTGTAAGGAAAAAAGAATGGTCTATCTTAGACTTCTTAAAAAGTTCCAAGGATGTGTTTTTCATCTACCATGGAACTCATTTCAGCTACTGTCTCTAGAAAAATTAATTCAGTAATGTCTATAGCTAAACAACTACAAATCACATGTAGCAAAGGGAAAACTAAGATAGAGCAAATGAAGGCAGAACATAGGGAATGTGGAGTCGGCTCAAGAAACTGGTGCAGTCTCCACTCGTTTTTTGATCCTCTTAAGGCAGGAACTGAACACTGGAATTTAGAACAGAAGACTTGGCATGGGATTGCAAAATGATTAAATCCAAAATAAGAATTTTAACTCCAAGGTTCTATGCCAAGTGAGTAAGAACAAAAAATGTCAAATTAGCCAAAGCAAGTCAGTAAAGAACAGAATCCACATAAGCATTAATGGCCATACCAAGGCAAAACTCTTATGCTCCTCCCCTCCCCCCCCCCCCCCCCCCGCTCAAGGTTTCTGCCTTCTGGTTATTCAACACATTCCAATCTTGGCACTGTAGTAAAAAGATTTTTGATGATATAATTATAGTTATAGTCTTTCAAAGAGGGAAATTTTTCTGTACTACCCCAATGAGCCTTATCTAGTCTTAGGACCTTAGGACCTTTACTACTGATATACTTCTCTGATTGAAGATAGAGGAGATGATGGAAGAGGAAATATCAAAAGGTTTTAGATCTTAGAAAGGACATGACCTTGCTCTGTGTCTTTGAAGATGGAGAAACAAGATCATCTGCCAAGTAATGAGGCAGCTTCTAGATGCTGAGAAGTACATTGACTGACTACTCCCAGGGACACAAGAGCTTCAGACCTAAGACCACTGCATGGATCTGATTTCTGTTTACCATATGCATGGACTATGAGATGAATTCACTCTCAGAACTTCTAGACAAGAATGCAGCTATTCATTTCTTGAATTCAAACTTAAAGTACTTTAAACAGAGAATGAGCTGAGCCACTCTGTGTCTGAGTGTCTTTCCCGCAGAACATAATGTAACCGGTGGTACTGTTTTACATCTTTTAATTGTGTGATGATTTGTTATAAAAACAAAACAAAAGAAATACAAAGAACACCATGAACACACTAGGCACAAACACACAACAAAGGAAAAGGTTTGAGGAGCCCATGTACAGAAGAGATGTCAAAGAAAATTCCTTAGATGTGAACTAGTTTGTAAATGCATAGCGCAATGGGAAGAACTTAGGAGGAGGTAAGGTGGACCAAGTAAGATGGAAAAACCTAAGCAACTATGAATTGTGTTGGTTTGAGTGGTACAGGAGATGGCAAAACAAGTGGAGGAGGGGAAAGGAGAGATGAAAAAGTCTAAAATCACCACAGGACAGAGTGGTTGGAATAAGAACCTTAACAAATTTCAGGGGAGAATAAGATTCACATCACAATAAAACAGTAATGAAAACTCTAGGGCATATGGTTGCAAGGTATGACCACCAGAGACTATCACCACATGGACATTCTAAGGACTGAAAGGAAAGCCTTTCTCTCTGGCAAGTGGCTGTTTAGGGAACTTGCCCAAATCGTGTATCCTAACTCTTACATTTTTTGTCTTTTATGAGCAAATACAAAACACATCCTGAATGTGGCTGACGGTGGAGGAGGACTGAGAAACCAAGGACAGTGGCAATGAACATGAACTCTACAGCATGGACGGGCTCACTGTGAGCCTTGTCAGTTTGGTTGCTCACCTTCCTGGACTTAGGGGGAGCTGGGAGGACCTTGGACTTAACATAGTGAAGGGAACCCTGATGGCTCTTTGTCTTTGGAGAGGGGTGGAGTGGGGGTATAGGTGGAAGGGAGGGGAGGGAAGGGGGAGGAGGAGGGGAGGAGATGGAAATCTTGAATAAAAAAATGAGAAAAAAAAAAACCACATCCTGATTGGCACACTGTAGTAAGAATGGTGTAGAACTACAGAAACCAAAGAACAAAGTTGGTTCATTAATGGATATTTAACTTAGCAAATTCCCTGGAACTATGGTCTGAGTCTTTATTCACATTTTTACAGGTGTTTGGGCCTGCTTGCTGGATTTTGATGTCAGAATGGTGCCTCTAATGTGGTTATCAGTTGTGCTAAGATCTGGTGTCCTGTTACTCTTTGAGTACATTTATAGAAAATAAAATGCTAACTATATTGAAGTTTTTAGGATATTCCTGCTTATCTGTCTGATCCAACAGTTTTCCCTATTATCTATGAAGTTACTTAGAAACCTTAGGATTACCCACCAGAGGAAGGAAACTTCTTAACTCTCTATATGTCCAATTTCTATTGATGGTTCCTCTTTATAAAGTGTTACTTATAGCTGTATTTTACAATAAATAACAAATTAACCTACATCAAGTAAAAAGATCTCATATTATTTTATACGCCCAACAGAGATTAAGTAAAGCGAGCCAGGCCATTGGTTTTTGTTTGTTTGTTTTTCTTTGGTTTTTCTTTCTAATATTTTTTTTATTTTTTATTGCTTTATAAATAATACCATTCAAAATTTCCACCTTCTCCCCTCCTCCTATTTCCCTCACGCTTCCCCATTCACCCTTCTCCCTCCCCCTCCAGTCCTAAGAGAGGGCAGGGTACCCTGTCCTGTATGAAGTCCAAGGCCCTCCCCCCTCCATCCAGGCCTAGGAAGGTGTGCATCCAAATTGACTAGGATCCCAAAAAGCCAGTACATGCAGTAGAATCGAATCCCAGTGCCATTATCATTGGCATCTCAGTCAGCCCACATTGTCAGCCACATTCAGAGAGTCCGGTTTGATCACATGCTGGTTCAGTCCCAGTCCAGCAGGCCTTGGTGAGCTCCCATTGGATCAGTCCCACCGTCTCAGTGGGTGGTTGTTAGATAGGAGTATCAGTCACATATTTCTGAGTGTGCATTCCCAGATTTTAAAGCCAACATTTCTTTTTAATTTCAATTCATTATTTTTTCTTTGGTCTGGGTAACTCAAATGTCTTCCTACTTGTATGTGTTTAAACACAAGGATAGATATTGCTTGCATAAGATGCAGTATGTTCTCATCACACAAAGCTCTCTCATTTAGTTCTCTATTAAGCACTAGCCAGTTCTATTCAAGCATGTCTGAGGAGGCATCCTTCTTTAAAATGCCCATATTCATCTCCCCTGCTCTCATCTCCAAACAGATTTTTATCTTCCAAATAAAACATGTCAATATAAGTAGAACACAGACTCAGACTCTAAGCACATTCGCTTCAGTTTGCCAATGGAAGGAAGCTGCTGCTGGATGAGCATCCTGAACTGCGAAATACAATCACAAAAACAAACAAACACCTACAAAGCCTGTTAGCAAGTGGGTGGATGCCTGAAGAGCTGCCATCCTCACTTGGTGCATCCAGCTTATTCATGCCTCCAGTTGGAACAATATTAAACAAAAACACGAGAAAGGGAAGTCCAAATTCTGCTCTATGCCAGCAACAAATCTCATGTTCTTCCTGATTACTTCCCCCAACTGGCAACATTTTGGGCTTTAGCATCCTTTAAAAAGATATTAAATTTTAATTTAAAGTTAGATTTTTCAAACAGTGTATCTCCAATCATTGACTCGGTATAAATTGAAATCCAAATTGGCAGAATCAGTCAAACACATGTCAGAATTCATGCAGAGATGTTAAAGTAGGCATTTAAAATGTTTCAGTTCCTTATTTTTGGCCTTAATGACTCAAATACGTTATATTTGTATTACTTTAGGGATTAATGCTTTTTTGGAAGAAAGCATTCTATCATTGCATTAAAATTTAGAATGAAGAGGGTTCAAATACTATATCTAACAGTAAAGGCAAGAGAACCATTCATCCAAAATTTCAACTCTTGTATAGCTTTTAGTTTGGACAATTGAAATTATGTCATGAGATGAATGTCATTTTTCTCACAGAGCTAGATCTAATATTTGAAAGAGGAAATAAATAAAATTTAGAGTGATTCATTACAAAAAGCCCAATTTCTCTTTGCTCCTTTTAGATCATACATCATCCTTTAATCAGTATGTCCTGCCCCCAAAAGGAAATGTTCTTTTGTTGGCTCCTATATCTCTAGCAATGTTCTAAGTCTAATGGCCAAGATGTAAATGAACAAATACAGAGACAAAAGGTTTCATTTCAGTTTGGTATATGCTGTCAAAAAATTAAGCAACATCCTAGCAATTTCTGCGGAAGTTCAGTATCCCTGATTCAAAAAAAAAAAAATGTGCTGTTATTGAAAGGGACTACACATGACCCAAGAGCTTATGGCTATCTGATATGAATTAGCCTGTTTAACATCATTTTGTTACTACTTGAAAATACTAGCCCATGTGTAAAATGTGTTCAAAGATAATATGTAATTTTCTCTTTTCTAATAACAGGGATGTCAATCAATTGGAATTTCCAAACTAAACTAATATATCCCTGGAGGACATCTTCAATAGGAATTCAAGATATTAAGAATCAAGCTTGCAAAATAGAAATATAAAGTGTCATGTAACAAAAAAGCTGAAAGTTTTGGTGTATTTCTTTTATTAGGTTAATTTCTGCATATTTACAATTTCCATCACATTTTTGAGGAAGTTTTCACACAATTGAAATGATAGGTCATCTTTAGATAAAAATTTACTGTAGTAAAAGTAATAACATAATGATCAATTTGGTTATCTTTGGAATCTTTGCCTTGCAATTTTTTAAAGAAATTTATTTATTCAGCTAATTGTGAAAAGTAACTTTTCCTAAAAGCCTGTCAAACACTGATTTATCTACTGACAACAGATGATATTCAAGGCTGGATGACAGACACATGTGCTCCAGTTTACTGGCTTAGAAATTCGGAATAGTTTCAGAAACTTACTTTCTCTTTATTCACTTATAATAACTTCATGCAAAATAGGTTATCACAGTTAATTACCTTGAAGTGGCTTGTTTTGTGAATTGGAATGAGGATAAAACAGATAAGCTCTGTAGAACTTCAAACACTTGAAGTTAATATTTAAAAGAAACGGGGTCGATATGAATTAAGAGAGTAGATATGTTTAGTAACTGGAAATACTCAAGTGTATTGACTTACAAAAGAATTTATGTATGGAATCCACTTAATCACACAGGTCCCAGACCATTAATTACTGTTATATATAATTAGTACAAAGAAATTCTCACTTTTCCAAATGCTTTGGAAATTTGCCAATAACTCTCTGTTTATTCTCTAATGAGAAGACTTAATATATATTTGTTATCTAATCTCAAAGGAAACCAAAAATTAAAATTGGTTCTAATCTAAAGGAAGATTGCAAACACAATTTTGACGTGAAGGTGGTTTCCTCCAGTTCATATTCAGAACCCATTAGTAGTCTTTCATCTATTGGTGAGAAATTCTCTAGCAAACAAGGAGGCCAGATAATTGACCTGATCATCATTGTATTATCTGTGCTTTCCTATTAATTCATTCTAATATGTCTCCCTTAATTCCTCCAAAATTAAGAAGAGATTTCTAAATGGATAGATCTATTTCAGCTATTAATAAAACATTACATATGCATATGTTAAAAGCACACACATATATATTCAATATGCTTTATTAACACACACACACATATGTATATTAATGGAGAAAGACTGACACACACAAAAACACACAGACACACACACACATTTAGCCAGGGTAGCAAGAGAGGGTAAGAAAATGTGAAACCCTCAGGTGGGCATATAAACCTGCCTCCTATGCTGGGTCTGGAGACTCCCAGTTCAGTAGTTATTTAAGCAGAACTGATCACCTGTCATAGGGGACCTGCGGCCCACCTGCCCTGACACTGGAAGCTTATCACCAAACTCAACTTTCATTTGTAAGTTTCTTTCACTTTGTATCTTTCTATATTTTCGCTGCAGTGGTGACTGTTGGGAGATGACAGAAAAGAGACACATAAGCATTTTTCCTCTGAAATGAGCACAGTTGAGAGTTTGGGAGCCCTGAACTTCTCACAGCAGCGACTGAGCTGCCAGGAACCAGTCTTCAAACACAGCAGGACCTTTAATGAACAGTGGAAGAGATGTCTCCATATGCATCTTTGAATGCTAAGAATAAAAAGATTCCAGTCAATAAAAGATACCACTGAAAATGGTGCTTTACGCGGAGTCGAAAATATCTCCTTCTTTGGGAGCGAGTATCTATTTGTGATCACATGCACTACAGCTAGCATTGTTTTCTTATTGTGTTCTTATGAATTTCTGATAAGTTGACAGGGTCTGAACACATGCAAGAGTAAATAGGATAACTAGGAAGATTAATGTGCTCGAGAAAATGAAGAAGTAGATGTTTAGGTGCCTTTCCATAAATTTCTTACATCAAAGGCACATGATCTTTTATTCGATAAATAAAAGGCAAGACACTGAGTAATTTGATTAGACTTTGCAATATGCTGACCTTATTAATAAGAACTCATTGAAATTCAAGTCTTACCCAGAAACTCAGACAACAAAAGGTATTGCCTGTCCAACTAGTGTTATTGGGTTTTTGGAAATAAAAAAAAGTGAAAAAAATATCAGATATCTTCATAAACAAGATTTCAAGATTCAGTAATACTTTTTTATGTAAAATGTGCTTCCTTGGCCCATTAAAATGGAATTTTTTATGATCTTACTGCTTCCAAGCACACACCTCAGGGAGCAAGATACCGGTCTTTGACCAATCTCTACCACACTGGCTTTTTTATTTGAAAATATATGTTTCTTAGAAGATAAAACATTTGACTCACCCACTCTGTTAAGCACGGTTCACACCAGCCAGCCCTAAGAACTGCATATATGTGCCAGCAATTTCCTTAAGATAGGCTTCTAGGAAATAGCGTGAAAAGGCTCAGTAAGTACAAAAGGTCCAACCTCAGCAAAATCTTATGTCACACCTTGGAGTACTTATTATGCTTCTGAATTTGTCTTCTATGAAAAGAACTGTGTTGCTACTATCTTCATACTCCAATCCAGGGTTATGGTTCTTCTGTTGTCCACACTTCTACCCTGAATCATAAATGCACAAATCTCTTGCAGGTCTGACTGGTGGTGACAGAGCATCTCCCTTAGGGGGCAGTCTTCCAGAGGTCCTTAGTGAACTAACTAGAATGTAAATGCCAGAGACTGAGTGACTTTGATGACAGAATTGTATTTCTCCACAGTTCTGTACTCTGATGTCCACAGTCAGCATACCGGTAGTGGTGTTCATCCTGACTTTTTCTTAAATTTTATTTTATTACATTTATGGGGTGTGTGTTGGTGGGTGTCTGTATGTGTGTATCCACATGCACATATGCCACAAAGCACATGTGGAGGTTAACAGACAACTTGCAGGAGTTTGGCTCTCTCTTTCCAACCTGTGGGTCCTGGGAATCAAACTTCACTTGTCAATCTTGGTGACAAGAGTCTTTACTTGCTGAGTCAACTTGCTGGGCCCTTACTGTTTACTTTCTTCCTCCCTCCCTCCCTCCCTTCCTCCCTCCCTCCCTCCCTCCCTCCCTTCCTTCCTTCCTTCAGTTCCTGGTCAGGAACTATAATGGCTTCAGGGAACAAGATAGAGAACAGTATGACCTGTAAAGTGTAGCCTTGTGGTAAAATGCAGTATGGCAAGGCACAGAAAAATCTTTAGAAAGCACCAACATTTGAACTGTTGCTAAATTAGCATAACATTTCAAGTCTTCTAGATATAAAAATGGTGGAAACCACACTATTTGGACAAAATAATGAGCTTTCTAAAAATCAGTTTAAACAATTTGTAATTATAATGTAAATACATTCCCATCACCCCGTTCCTTCCTCCAAACCTTTTTATATACCCCTCTCTGCTCTCCTTCAAATTCATACCCTTTTTTCACTAATTGTTATTGTATGCATATATGTACATCCATAGCTATTCCTACAAGTAATATTACACAAGCTGAACTGGTTACTTTTAGAAACCATGAGCTATCATATGAATTTTGGCTCTTTTATTCTTCTGTTTTGTATATGAACTCTATATTTGTCCTTTTTCATTAAAAACTCTATAAATTGAACATTTAAACCACCGAAAAAAAAAAAGAAAAAAGATAGAAAAAGAATCCACAATGCACAATACTGTAAGATTCCAAGTCACTGGATATTTGGTGAAAACAAAAATATTTCAGTAAAGAGAAAACAAAATTTGTACATGATAATTCCAGAAAGTAGAGTTGCACTCAAGTGCTTGAGTAATACACAGTGCAAAAAAGACACTAAAAATGCTTTCTAATCAAAAAAAAAAAGATTTTCAAATAAAAACCTTCTTTAGTATCTCTGCTTTCAAGTTAAATGAATGTTGTTACCCCCACCAATAGAGAAAATAAGTAATCTGAAAACATTCCTAGTTTCATTTTTAAAAATGAACAAATAAAATAATCAACTGGTGAGTACATCAGCTAACATTAAAACTGCCCAGAGTTTACAGATCTCTCTCTCTCTCTCTCTCTCTCTCTCTCTCTCTCTCTCTCTCTCTCTCTCTCTCTCTCTCTCTCACACACACACACACACACACACACACACACACACACACACATGCTCTCCATCTGTCTCTCTGTGTGTTTGTATGCCTTAGTGTTTCTATTGCTTGAAGAGACGCCATGATCATGGCAACTATGATAAAGCAAAAAATTCATTGGGGTGGTCCACTGTCATCATGCTGTGATATAGTGGTGTATGGGTAGACAGGGTCCTGGAGAAGTGTCTAGTGTCCTGCCTCTTGACTTTCAGGCAACAGGAAGTGGTCTGAAGCACTGGTTGACTGAGCATATATGTGAACTTAGGCCCTTTTAGCTCTGGAAGGTGTCAGAAGCAATAGACATTCCAATCAGAATTATACTACCATTAGCAATAAAATGAACGGAATTGTGGAACATCATTCTGAAAGACTGGACTGAGCTCCCAAGGTCCTGATGAGGAGCAGAAGGAGCGAGAACATGAGGGAGAAAGTCAGGAACGAGAGGGGTGCGTTCACTCATGGAGACGGTGGGACAGAACTAATGGGAGATCACCAACTCCAGTTGGAATGGGACTGATGGATCATGCGACCAAACCCGTCTCTCTGAATGTGGCCAACAGCGGGGGCTGACTGAGAAGCAAAGGACAATGGCTCTGGGCTCTGTTTCTTCTGCATGGACGGGCTCTGTGGGAGCCTTCTCAGCTTGGTCGATCACCTTCCTGGACCTGGAGGGAGTTGGGAGGACCTTGGTCTTAGCATAGAGTGGGGAACCCTGATGGCTCCTTGGCCTTGAGAGGGAGGGAGGGGAGGTATGGGTGGAGGGGAGGGGAGGGAAGGGGGAGAAGGAGGGGAGGGAAGGGGGAAAAGGAGGGGAGGGAAGGGGGAGGAGGAGGGAAGGAGATGGAAATTTTTCAATATAAAAAAAAAATAAACCATGAGAAGAAAAAAAAAAGAAAAAAAAAGTAAAGTAAAACCTGCAGCCAGTGACATGTATATCTATTCCATGAGTTTAAAAATTTAAAAAGAAAAAAAGAAAAAAAAAAAAGAAAGAAATATACCACACTCAGTGCTGTCTGAGGTTTTCTGTCCCACCAGGTCCTGCAACCCTTGTGTCCCAAAGAATCACACAGAGGTCTACATTAGTTATAAACCAGCTGGCCCATTAGCTCAGGCCCAGTAGCTTATGTACATGTTATAAATGCTTATCTATGACATAAAGAGGACGAGGGACAAAGGCATCCATGAAAGTGGATAGGGATAGGGAGATGTGGGGATCCACAGATGGAAGTCTCTTCCACCTTGACTGAAGGTCAGAGAGTTTGAGCTTATTTTTGCTCTTTCAAAATTGTTGGCAACAGGTGTGGCTACAAACAAGAAACCATGACCTAGGCTGTGGCTAATTAACATTTTAGGTTTAGAGGTGGATCCACTCCACCTGGACAAAAGGTCAGAGAATTCAAGTCTATTCCTTATGGAACGTTAATGAAGTCTGTTGCCTCCCACTTCCCCTTTCGGATTGAAGTATATAAGCATGTGGAAAATAAACACAGGTGGTTCAGTATGCGCTTAGTTTTCCTTGAAATACTGTGTGTGTTTCTGTCTCTTATTTCTCTCATATTTCTGTTCCTACACTGGAATGCCTGAATTTCATTGAGGCTGTAGCCCGACAGGGAAAGAGGTGGTAGGTCAAATTATAAGGGAGGTACAGTGAATATGTACATGAATATGTCAGAATCCATTATTATATACACAAATAAAAAACTTAATTTAAGAATAAATGAAAGAAAGTTGTTAGGTATTTTCAATTCAGGAGCAAATACTTTTGAAAATGTATCTATAAATTAACCTCACTTCTTGACTGAAATTTTTGTTTTCGGTTGGAGAGTCTTATTTTTAAGACTAATATAGTATGTGTTTTGGAAATTACTGGGGTAGGATGGTGAATAAAGACAAGGTTATATGCAATCAAAGTATCATAACCTGTTTTGGCTGCCATAACACAGACATGGTGGCTTCAGCCCCAGAAGGATGTGGTCTGATCATTACGAAGAATGTGAAATCTGACATAGTTTCTGATGACAGATCTTTCTGACACAGCGATGATTATTGATCTCTCACTGTGCCTTTTGTCTTGGAGAAATAGAAGGTGAGAGAATATAAAAGGCTTAAAATTCTTCTAATTTATGTAATTATGGTCATCCCAGCTCCCTCTTTTACTTATAAAAATATCAACTCTAGTGGGTCCTGGCCTCAGAATTCTACCCTAATTGAACTTTAATTATCACCAAAGGATTCTACTTTGAAATGCATTAGAACTTAATCATATGGTGGGTTTATTATTGGGTACAATTCAGTCCCTAGAGAAAGGCTAAGAATATTACTGCAAGATGGGAAGCTTGGAAAAGAGGGATTATGTCTGAAAACATGAAGGATGTGTAGACGTTTGTAAGATAAACGTGACCCTCAATACAACAATATATTTTAAAAGGAACTATATAGAGGATAAAGCCAACAACATTGCATTCTTTTCACATACTTGCTAGTGGCCTATCAATTAAATCCACGCTGTGTGCCTTCTATATGAATAAAATAAAAATAATAATTCTTCACCCAGGAAATGTGAATGAATGGTATCCTGCCACATCAAAGAGCTGGAAATGAAAAATATTTATACTTAAAACTAAGTTGTATGATGGAAAAGCGATGTTCTGGCCAGTATTTTTTTTTTTCGACTGACACAGTCTATTGTCATTTGAGAGGATGGAAGCTCAAATCAGAAAATGCCCATAGAACTGGGCTTTCAGCAAGCTTGTAAGAGATTTTCCTAGTTACTGGTTGCTGTTGGAAAATTCAGTCCATTGTGGGCCTAGTCAGTTCTGTTGGTCCTAATTGGATTAAACCAGGGGAAACAAGCTAGCAAGCAGCACTGTTCCATGTCCTCTACATCAGCTCCTGCTTCCAGCTTCCTTCACAGATTGAGCTCCTGCCTTGATTTACTTCCAAGGAATGAGATTTAGGATATTTAATCCACATAAATCCTTTCTTGCCCATGTTGTTTTTAGTCACAGTGTTTATTAAAGCAGTATTAACTCTAAGACAAGAGCGGTGAAGCTATCACCAATAACGAAAACATCTTCAAAATCATGTTCTATATGAGGGTATGTTTTGTATGTCCACCTTCTCTTTGCCACTTCGTACCATTTTTCCTAATATCCAAAGAACAGAATGAACTTCTAATGTTGTCACCCACTAGTAAGTTTTTAAGGTGTATGCATGTAGCTCTTTGTAAGTGTATGTGGCTTATTTGAAACAGTTCTTCAGAACCTGCTCTTAATCCTATCCAAAACTGCCTTTGTTCAATGACTTTGTGAATCCTTTAAAGAGGGACCACATGCTTACATGCTGCTCTTCTATGAAAAAGTTGAATTTCATACGTTTTCCTGAAGTTAAAAAAAAAATGAAAGGTAGCAAAAAAAAAAAAAAAAAAAAAAAAAAAAGGATGCTCTTTGGGGAAATTTCCTGAAGGTCACTTCACCATATGCTTGTCAGTGAGGCAAGGGTCATTTCATGGGTAGAAATTAAATCCTCACCCTTGCAATATAATTATCCCCAGTGATCACCAGTTCCTGTGGTGTCCTTCACACTCAAGCCTTGTCCCTGACAATCTGGTCACTTCTTGGGAATCCATAGTGCCCTCAGGACACAGTAAGATGGCTGGCCCTATTTCAGCTCCTATCACTGTCCTCTTCCTAATGAGAGTTCCTTTATATTTTCAATTAAATACAACACTTAATTTATTAAATCCCTCTGTGTATACTTGCATTTGATATGTCCTTGTTTGTTCTGCACCTTATGATAGGTAGTGTTTGCAATGTCTGCAAATTTACAACCTACAAGACTTTATGGAAACGTTCCATTATGGAAACAACATTCAATTCTATCATATGTGACTTCACACATTTAAGGGGAAGCCTTCCTTATAACCTGGATGGTTTGTGTAGACTAATATTTGAAAATTGTTCAAAATTTGCTGGCCAATGACTTGCTTTCTAAGTGAATGTTGCAGATAACAAATGACAACTAGATCATTGCTGAGGTGACTCCTATGTTTCCAACCCAAAGGAAATAGATACCGCTCTAACACTCAAATCATTAACAGGCTTCCTTTTCAAATGATGGCAGCATTTAAGCATGGGATCCCTTTTAAAGGCTACCTTTTGGGATTACAAACATCTGCCATTTAACTTGTTTAGTGATCATTTCTTCTACTTAATTCACCAAACACTTCTGGGCAATGTTAAGTGTGTAAGCAGTAATTACAATGGTGACAGGGTTTACCCATTTCCTCTGTTTTACTTAGTCTATTTGCAGTAAACTTGGATGCAAATATGCCTCTTTATCTTGATGTTTGTTTCATGTGTTTATTTCTTTTCGGTTAAAACAAGAAACCCTGAAGCTTTATTTCTCAGTGTGTGTGTGTGTGTGTGTATGTGTGTGTGTGTGTGTGCATGTGTGTTTGCATTTAGGGCACAATGTGAACCATACATGAAAACACGCCAATGAATATATTCAACCCGAAGAGTTAATTTGAACTGCTACAACCAGACAATGGGAACACTAAATTAAATTGCAAGCTTCCTGACTCTATGTATAGCCAGTTTTCCTATTTAATGGCAAAACTGCTCCCTAGTTAAGGGAGTTTTCCCTGGCTGTTCAGCTGCCCTTCGGTCTAACTTTCTGCACAGAATATATCATGAAGAAGAGGCTGGCATACTCTGAGTATGGATTATTTTGGAAGGGAGTTTGTCAGAGGGATGTTCTGATAGTAGTAATAGAACCCCACAGCATCTGCTGGCATATTTACAACTCACTAGAAAACAGAAGGAATAAAGGCAGATGCTTTCAGGGATGTAACAAAGAACACTCACCACCAGCTGCATATGAGTGCTACTCATGCCTAGCACTTAAGTTCTTGGGTTAATTACAGTTTAGCAACCAATAGTATCTCTTCCTTGCATATTTGGAGCCTGGCAAAGAGTGCTTCCTCCACACAGCTAATAATTCAGTTCCATTGAAGTCTATATCATGAACTTTTTAAAATTTAAATCTAATATGGCAATAATGGAGTACTTTGGAGTATGAACAATAACTACATCACATGATCACAAATCTGTTACAGAATAGACTGATAAACAGATTTTAGTGGAAGCTGGGAATAAAATAATGTACAAAAGGAAAATAATTAATTTAAAGAGGGCCCTTCTTTCTGTGGATAAATGAGGAGATAGAGGATCTAAAGTGGGGGTGGCCAATTGCCACAAACTTCATAAGTAACCTTGTGCTGTCCTTGAAACAAACCCATTAAATAAAAAATAATTTAAGTTCTATAAACCTATAGCCCATACATTAGAACTTTTAATAAAATTTAACAAACATTTTTCTTATTTCCCAACTCTTGATTTTATCATTTCTCCTGGTGCTAGTGAAACACAGAGAAATATTAAGATAGAGCATAGGGAATGTATGCCAATCACACTTTGCTCAAGTAGTTTAAATGTGCATAAAGGAGGATGCTGTTGATTAGAGAAGTCTGAAGTGCCATTCATAAAGGAAGGAGAAGGAGATGAAATCCTGGGCACATAAATAAAATGCCTTTCAAGATTGAAATGGTTTAGCACAATCCTCCAGGTCTTCTAAGGATAAAATTCTCAAACATTTGTACGAGGATTTATATGAATGCTAGCGGGCTGCTTTGGTGTCCTCAATATACCCTTCCCCAGCTGGATGGGAAAAGAAAAAACTAATTGGAGGTAGTAGACCACAGTGCACATGAGGAAATGTGTGGTTTAAAGTATAGCCAAAAAAAGCTTTGAAAGACTGAATGTCTGAAGATTCTTATTAGAGAATGGGAGTGAGGGGAGAAGTGGGAATGAATGGAGGGAAGGAAGGAGAGAGAGACAAACAGAAAGACAGAGAGGAGTCAGCTAGAACCCTACATTTCTGAGACTTTATCTCTTGTGCCAGGTTTCTCTCTAAACCTTTAATGGCTTTCTCTATCAAGATATCATTTATCTTGCTCTTCTTTTCTTTCCCACAACCTGACTATCCCATTCCTGTTCCCTCGTGTTCTCCTCCCCACTCCCCTTCTCCCATTCTTCCTCCCCTTCCACCTTCCCTATCCCCCACACTCCCAATTTGCTCAAGAGATATTTTCTATTTTCCCTTCCTTTATCCTAATATCCATTTCTGAGTGAGTACATACCATGTTTGTCTTTCTAGGTCTGGGTTACCTCATTGAGGATGATTTATTCTAGTTCTATCCATGTGCCTGCAAATTTCAAGATGTTGGTTTTGACCACTGAGTAACGAACCATTGCATAAAATTACCACATTTTTTTAAATCCATTCTTCAGTTGATGGGCATCTAGGTTGTTTCCAGGTTCTCACTTCTTATGATTAAGGCCACTGTGAACAGTGTTTAGCAAATGTCCTCATGGTATTAATATGCATTCTTTGGGTATATGCCCCAAAGTAGTTTTTCTGGGTCTTGATGTAGATTGATTCTCAATTTTCTAAGAAACAACCACACTGATTTCCAATGTGGCTGAATCCACAAGAATGACCCCAGTTAAGACTCTAAGCAATAGTGACGAGAGAGCCTGAACTGGCCTTCCACGGTCATCAGATTGATGATTAACTTAATTGTCATCATAGGACGTCATCCAGTAACTGATGGAAGCAGAAGCAGAGATCCACAACTAAACAATGGGTGGAGCTGCTGGAGGCAAGTGTAAGAGGGAAGAGAAATAATATGAGCAACGGGGTAATGACCATGATGAAGATACCCACAGAAACAGCTGACCTGAGGTAGTAGCTCACTGACTCCATACTGACAGCTGGGGAACCTGCATAGGAGTGAACTAGGCCCTCTGAATGTGGATGACAGTTGTGTAGCTTGGGCAGTTTGTGGGGCTACGCCCAGTATTTATCCTTAGTGTATGATAATTGTATCCTTAGTGTATGATTTTGGAGCTCATTCCCTATGAAGGGATACCTTGCTCAGCCTAAATATAGCGGGGAGGGCCTTAGTCCTGTCTCAAGTGATGGATGTGCCAGACTTTGTGGGCTCCCCACGGGAGGCCTTACCACCTCTGAGGAGTACATGGGGGTGAAGTGGGGGAGAAAGAGCAGGGAGTGGGAGAGGGGAGAGAGGCTGAACTGGATTTGATGTGTAAACTAAAAAGATTGTTTGAAAAAAATATTTAAAATTTCTAAATTTCACAGTTTTAGACTTTGATTAGAAACTAAAACTTGAACAGTGTTTTCCAGACTTTCGTATCTGTGGGTCTGATTTTAACTATGTACAGTAGAGGAAAAGCTCAGATGTTTGGTTTTCTATTTCTGATTCGGATGCCATTCGGGATCATCATCTACAGGTAAGTTTCAGAGAAAAGAGTAAGCATCTTTTCATCATGGAAAGAAATCACATTGGCTATTTCACAGTACAAAAGAAGCCACGGGTGTAGTTAGTGATTTTGCAAACTGAAACTTTGGTGGATTTAAATAGATTCAAACTATGAAACTACAAAATCATTGGAAGTAATTCTAGGTTATGAAAAGGTGTGAACAGAAGGACACGTGCCACACTTTAAGAGCAAGCATACTTAGATGCTGCTTTTCAAATGAATATTCTTACTTAGGTCAATGAACTGAAGTTTATTTTTAGAATGTAATATCCAACAGAATTGGATGAAAATAAAGTTGAGAGAACATATCTAAAGGGGAAAAATCTGTTACTGCAAATTATTGACATTTTTCTTTGTATATCAAATGTCTATTGATTAGAAAATGTTTAATTTTCCTAACAAGAATAATGATGCTAGAAGTGAAAGAAGAAATTTAGGTAATATTTCATATTTTAAAAAATTGAAAAAGGTACTTGGATGTTATTTGGGTAAAAGCAAATTAACTATGAAAATGTGCTTCTGTTTTTATTGAACATCCTAGCAATCTAAAATCCCTTACTGTTAATAACACATCGAGTGTTGATTGTTCACTGTAGTTATTCAACCTCTAACAATTAGAGTACTGTGTGTGTGTGTGTATGTGCATTTGCATGTGTTTGTGCATGTTTGTGTGTGTGTGTGTGTGTGTACATTGTAAGGCATAAATATTTAAATTTACCATTCTATTAGAATACTATCAGTTTACCTTTCTAGTTCTCAGAAACTCAATTTTGGAAAACTAGAAAATCATAGAAAAATGAAGACTTTAGTGACAAATACATAGCAACTATATTAAATTCAATAAAGCCATGCTAATTAATATTTGCTGTCTGATGACAAAAAGCTCAAGCAGACAGCATTCCTCACCTGAAGAAGCCGGACCAAGCAAGCATCTGTCAGCTTTGCTAACTCTTCTTGAATACTAAGACTTCAGTGTGGATTATTTGCATATTGTTATTAGCTGACTTATTTGTAAATTCTCTCAATGAGGCCATACGAGGCTCCATAAAATCAGTCATGAAGGGACTTCAACAGTCAGTAGGGAAAATTGAGTTGAGACAAAGTGAGAAGGAGTGTAACTATTTCTTTCCTATAGAGATACAATTCACTCTTCTCAGCTGGTGATATGGAGTCAGGGAAGAATTCACAATGAAATAACAAAGGAAATAGATGCACAATGAAATATATATCCAATGGATTATTGACTTTCAATAGAAGTCAAAGAAGAAAATACCTTGTATTCTGTATACTAACATTCCACTAGTTATATTTTTTTCATATTTTAATCCATAATTCAAATAATATATACAATTAAAATATTACTTTTAAAGACATATCTCTGAATAAAACCTTATGCAGATAGGTTGTTTTGTTGTTTGTGAGTGTTAGGCTAAGAAGACAGCACAACTAAAACCGAGCACCATAGGCTATTGTTACTGCCCTTAGTTGTCTCCCAGAACTTAAATGTAGGACCCGATCACTGAAGATAACACATACTTCATATACGAAGGTGAAACTGACCCGGAAGACTCCTCCAGGATTAGTCTCAGACTCTATGAAGGAGCTGTGAACGCTGCCAAGGAAGAAAAGCAACAATTGTAAAGCCTCCCAGTCACAATGATCAGCATGGCAAAATAACAGCGGCACTTCTATCTTGGTAGTAATCAATAATCATTGAATTGAACTTAAATTCTCCTCCATAGGAGGTAATTCATGCCAAATACCGTGAACCTAGTCAATTTTTCATGTCTGCCAAGCTCATGGGCCCTAGAGAAGAACCCATTCCTTCCACTCTCCTGAACCAATATGACCTGGCTTCATACTAAATATTTGTCTTTATACCAACAGATAAATAAAGCTTTTCTCCCTTACCAAATAAACTTCTTTATTGCCCCAGATTGCGACTACAATAGAAAGCACAAACGGGCAAAATGCCAGAGAACAGCTGATGCTGACGATCCCAACTCAAACCGATAGGTCTACAAAACAACCTCTGTACCCAAGTCTTAGGGAATACAGCAAAAGGAGAGGTAAATGCAAAAAGACCATAAGCACCAGGGGTTCAAGAAATCCTCTGCGAGAGAATGTCTGTTTATGACAGGGAAGATACATCGATGTAACATTTGTTGTTTAAACGGTATCTGGTCAATGGCAAGGCCAATTGGTGTGGAGATATGGATGCAGGAGATAATGCAAGGCCCTACCCCTAGACAAAGAACTACAGGAAGTTACTGACCACCGAGACAGAGATAATCAGTCTTCTCCAGGAAGACTTATCTTTCTCTGATAAGATACCCTGTCCCACATATATGTGTATGTGTGTGTATATATGTATGTATCTATATGTATAGAATCTTTACATATGTAACAATAACAAATAAATGGTCATAAATCTGATATGGATGGGCACAGATATAGGGAGAGGTTAGAAAAGAGGGAGAGGGAAATGATTTAAAAATAGTACTCATTCATGAAATTCTCAAGAAATTATGTAAAAGTTCAGATGCAGTTCAGGTGAAATTACTAAATATATCTTAACACCATCTGTGATTACATACGTTCTATTTTAAATACTAAAATTATGGAAATAAATAGGATATAGCATAGAAGTAATTAAGAAATTAAAAAAACTCACTTTGGATTGAGTGTATAAAATAATTTAATATAAAATACCTTATTGAAGTTTGATATTCAATATATCTAAACAGATGTCCTTGTAAATATATTTTGTTTATCTTTGTTTTGTCCCAAATTTGTAACCATGTACTGACATACATACCATCTGCTTTAAATTTATTTCTTCAGTTAGCAATATTTACTATGCAGCTATTAAAGCCATTAAATGGAATAAATAGCAGAAATATTTAGGAGAAGTTTTATGTGATAAAACATGATGTGTGGATAAAGAGGAGTGAGCCAAAGGGAGTGACAAGAGAGAATAAACAGAGACAGCAGAGGTACCAAACTGGGCTTTTACTGTTAATAAGAATGAAAGCTATTGACTTGTTGGAATTATGGTTTGATGTTTGTGCTGTCTGTCTGGATGAACTATGGAAAACACCCAGTGTCAAACAAAACATGAGGGAAAAAAAAGATATGGAAAGAAGACAGATTCTATTTCATTTGATTGGGAGAATTTACGTAATGTGGTCCACATTAGATGCAACAGAAATAGGAACCTGATTTGAGGCAGAGCCATGAATTTGACAGCAAATTAGACCATAACGAAAAGGAAGGAAGCAAAATACTTGGCAGGGTTTCAGTCTAAGAAGTCAAATATACTGCATTTCTCTTATACACTAATGAAGACAAGACATAGAAAATCAGTACATTGGTTTAAAACTTGATTATCATTATATTTTTTATACTCAAATGAGTCTTTTGGGAAGTTAGGCAATATAATTCAGATGTTAGAAGAACCACCTAGCTTTGAGATATAAATGTTTATATATATATATATGTGTATTTATATATATTTATATATACTTACTTATATATGCATAATATATACAGATTTAAATACATAATATATGAAAATAGGTATATATATACATAAATATCTGAAAAACTGCATGCATGAAACCAAATGATACAGTCTACAGAATAAGAATAGATAGAAATAAAAATCACAACTTAATCCATATAGCAATCTCTTGGTGGAAATTTGAGAAAATAGTACAAATCAGCATAGATTCTTATAGAAATAGTAAAGAATAAGAAAGTCCATAGAACAATGATATGGCTACAAAAATTATTAAAGGAAAAAGTAGCTGATAAATTTATCCAAATTGTGATAATAGTTTAGTTGCTTAGTAGAATGGATTCGAGTGGATTGCATCAGACTAAGCCATTTGGTGGTTACTAGTGACTTGGAGAACAGCTGATTCAATGGATTAGAATTTTATGGATAGACATAAAATATTCTTGGACTAAATCCAAATTAAAGTGAAAAGAGAGGAGGCAGAGAAGGATTGAATAAATCATGCTTTGAGGAGTTTCTCTGCATAGAAGAACAGAAAATCGAGAGGCTAATGGAAAGATTGTAGGACGGTGAAAAGGGTTCCTGTTCTTTTACGGATACTTGTTTGACGGAAAGACAAGAATCTAGAAATGGGGGAGCTACGGACTTGAGAGAAATTCGGAAGTATTTTCACCACAGTATCCTTGAATATGAGTGAAGATAAGTTCTAGTGAACATGTGATGATTCCGATTATTGTAAAACATGCTCAGGTTTGAAGTAATAACATCATAGGGAAGGCAGCTTGTATGGTCTCAGATGCCTGTAGGTGTGTGGGTGTAGGCATACAGTTTCAACTATTATGACTTTATTATTTCATATTTTAATAACTTAAAAATAAAACTAAGCAGATATAAATAAATAAAATATAATTGACAGGATGCCTGAGGTAAACTGATTAAAAAAGATACTAACATACAAAGTGTTGAGTTTGTAGGTCTGGATATCAATAAAAGGAAGCTACATACGGAAAGACATTTTTCCATATGTACAAGGACTACCTACAGTCTTCTGCTTGAAACCTATCTGTGTGTATGGAAAGTATAAATTCATGATGATGGACAAAACCATAATTTTTCATGGGAAAAGAATAAATACAGAATGACTATAAGCAGCAAATTTTATATATAATAAGCTAAAAAATGTTCAAATTTTCACAAACTTCAATGTAGAAAAGTTCATTTCATGTAAAAGGACTAGGGTTGAATCCACAAGAAGACCAGGAATAATGTATAGGACTAAACAACTCCAAACCTTTAGGTTCCAATAGACAACCTTTGAGAGGATAAAACTTGTCTGTAAAAATTTGCTCATCTAGAACACAAAGGCAATGACTACTAAGAGAAAAAGAACAAAATTGAGCAAAATAAGCTCTATGATGATCTAAAGTAATGAATATTATAACCCATGCAAAATTAAAAAAAAATATGGCAACCAGATTTCATAACAAAAGAAAAGAAAAAGACCTAGAAATGACTAATCTTTCATGTCAGAATGACATTAAAACAGCAAGTATAATTAACCGGTGTGCTCAAAGATATTTCAAACTATGATACTGAGCAATTAATTAGAAAATATCAAAAGATAACATATAGAATTGTGAAAAGAGGGGAGCAATATTATCTGAAATAAAAATACTTTTTGTGTGCTGACATAATATAATTCTATACAAACAAGATAATGTAAAGATAACACAACAGACTATATCCAAAGTGGAGTGTGGAGAAGACTGAGAATAGAATCTTCTAAAACACTTGTGTGTTAAACATGTTTGTATTTCATCACAGCTTGGGTAGACTTAGATCAGACTCTGAATGTTTGAAGAAATAATGATCATGTTTTTTGTAATTTTAAGAAAATCTATAAACTACAAATATAAGAAACCCTACTTTATTGGAGCACAAATAGCCACATCAACATATTTTCAGTTTTCTAATTATTCTTAATGAAAAGATACTTATTAGAAATAGGCAATGATAGATATACGTTACACCAAAAAAAAAAGTAAGAATGACTTGTTAACGGGACTGACTAAGAATATAACAGCTTGAAAAAGCTCAAAAATATCTGATCAGCTATGCTCTATATTCAGTGGAAGTATTTTTAAAAGTTGACAGTAATATAAGTAATTTTCAAATAGCTGTGCTTATTGGTCTCCAATAGCTCTGGACCGTCAGAAATGCCAAAAACACATCAGGAAAAAGAATAATGCTATCAGTCAAAGTTTAGTTTTACACTTGTGGTTTTAGTGAGAAGTATCCCTCCACAGGGGCTCAAATACCCGAACATGCATTCCCTGGTTGGTGATCTGGCTGGGGATGTTTAGGATCTAGGACCTGCTGGAGCATACCCTCAAGGGCAGACTTGAGAATATGTAGCCTCTCCCTACTTCCAGGCTGCTCTCTGCTTTGTGCTTATAATAAAGGATATAGCTTCTCAAACTCCTGCCCCTACTGCTCTGTCTGATGGTTGTTGCCATCCTGATGAACTTTTTTTTCTTCTTTTGTCTAAAAGAATTTTTCCCCACACAATGTATTCTGTTTATGTTTTCTCCTCTCAGATCCTCTCCACCTCTTCTACCATCCAGATCCACACCCTTTCTGTCTCTCCTGAGAAAACAAACAGGCATCTAAGGAATAATAATAAATAAGATAAATAAAAGAAAATAAACTAGCAAGGTAAAATACAACAAAAAACAACCAAGTGTAAAAGAGCCAAAGAAAATGAAGCTCATATAGATGCAGAGACATATATATGCTTACACACTTGGGAATCCCATAAAAACCCCAAACTGGAAGCCATACTACAAATGCAAAAAAAAACTTTCCAGGGGTAAGGGTGGGTGTGGTGGCTCACACCTCATCCCAGCACTCAGGAGGCAGAGGCAGGCAGAATCTCTGTGAGTTCCAGATCAGTCTGGTCTACAGAGTGAGTTACAGAATAGCTAAGGCTGTTATACATAGAAACCCTGTCTCGAAAAAAAAAAAATCCTGTAAAATTGAAAGAAAAGAAATGCCCCAATTAACATTAGGAGACAAAGAACTTCTAAAAATACCTTTAAGTTCATTTGGTGTCAGCCATCTACTGCTGGGCTGGGCATGTGCTCTACCATCAACAGTGGTTTGTTTCCATGATGAGACTCCTTTGGAGGAAACTAATTTTTCCTTACAAGTGGCTAGCAATTGGAGATAACTTATGGATTAGGGACGGGGCATGTGTCTACTTCTTCCTTAGCTCTAGAACCCAGTCTGCTAAAGACTCATGAAGGCTCTGTCCATGCTGCCCCAGTCTCTGTGAGCTTATGTTTGACCCATCTATCACGTCTGGATCTTTTGATTTTTCTGCTTCCTCTTCCAGAGTTATTAGGTTTCTTGATGTCCAGATTTTTTGTTGTTATTGTTGCTGCCATATTTTAGTATTAGCACTCTATCTGATGCACAGTTGGTAAAAATCTTTTCTGAAAAGGTAGCTTGCCACTTTTTCTGAATGATGGTGTCCTTTCTTGTGCAGAAGATTTTCAGTTGACTGAGATTCCATATTTATTAATTGTTGTTCTCATTGTATATGCTACTGGTGTTCTGTTCAGAAAGTTTCTTGTTGTGCTGATGTGTTCAAAACTATTTTCTACTTTTTCTTCTATCAAATTCAGTACATCTGACCTTATAGTCCTACAAAATGAATATAAATAAATAAATTGGTAAGTGTTTCTTCTTTTTTATCTTCAAGAATAATTTGAATAATATTGACATTAAGTTCTCTTTGGCACAGTAGAATTTTGTTCTAAAAACATCTGGACTTGGGCTTTTGTTATTTCTTTTGTTTCTTTTTTAATAGAATTTTAGTTATTGCTTCTATTTCACTAGAGATTATAGGTCTGTTTAAATTGCTTAACTGGTCTTGACTAAACATTAATAGGTTGGATATATCAAGAAAGTTATATATTTCTTTTAGATAATCCAAATTTTTTTACATATATTCTTGTGTATGTCCTTATGATTCCATGGATTTCCTCAGTGTCTTTTGTGTTGGTCCCTTTTCATCTTTAATTTTGTTAATTTGGGTCTTCTCTCTCCATGTTTTAGTTGATTTCGCTAAGAGTTTGTCAATCTTATTGATGGTCCCAAAGAACCAACTCTTTGTTTCATTGATTCTTTATATTGATTTTTGTTTGCTCTATCTTATTGATTTCAGCCCTGAGTTTAATTATTTCTTGACTCTACTGTTTCTGTGTGCTTTTTCTTATTTATGTTCTAGAGCATTCAGGTGTGCTTTTAAATTACTAATATTAGATCTCTTCTATTTTTTAGTTATTTTTTATGTAGGCCCTTTGTGCTATAAACTTGCCTCTCAGAACCATTTTGTTGTGTCCCATAAGTTTGGGTATGTTGTGTTTTCATTTTTATTTAATCCTAAAATTTTTTTATTTCTTTCATAATTTGTGTCTTGACTCATTTTTTATTCAGTATAGAGTTTTTCAGTTTCCATTAATTTGTAAGCTTTCTGTTGTTGATATCTAGCATCTAGCTTTAATTCATAATTCATGTGTTATTTCAATATTCTTATATTTGTTAAGACTTGCTTTGTGTCCATGTATGTGGTCAGTTTTTAATAAAGATCTATGTAGTGCTGAGAAGAATGTATATTATTTTGTGTTTTAATGAAATGCTCTGTAAATATATTTAGGTACCTTTAGTTTATGTCATCTCTTAACACCAGAATTTCTCTGTTAGTTTTTGTCTGTCCATGAGAGTAGAGTACCGAAGTCACTCACTATTACTCTTTGAGGGTTTGAGGGTCAATGCATGATTTAAGTTGTAATGCAGTGCCCTTTATACGAACTTGGGTTCCCTTATATTTGGCTTACAGTTATTAAGAATTGAGGAGTTTCTTTTGATAAGTGTGTGGTGACGTTCCCTATCTTTTTTTTTCTTTTGATTAGTTTTACTTTGTAGTCTATTCTGTCAAACATTAAAATGGCTACAGCAGCTTGCTTCTTAGGTCCCTTTGCTTGGAATATCCTTTTCCATCCTTTTGCCCTGAAGTCTTATCGAAACTTGCTGGTAAGGTACATGGGTAGATCCTGTTTTTACAACCAATCTATTATTCTGTTTGGAGGGGGTTGAAATGTTGATGTTGAGAGATTGCAATCAGCAAGGTTTGTTGATTCCTACTATTTTATTGTTAAACTCCATTGCCCTTCCTTTTTGATTTGCTATTCCCCATGTTTTCCATAGTGTGGTTAGTTACTTCAGTTGAAGTTGACTTCTAATGGGGCTGGATTTGTAGGCAAATGCTGCTTAAATTTGGTTTTAACTTGGAATGTATTATTTTCTTCATCTAATGTGATTGAAAGTTGTTTGGTATAGCAGTCTGAGCAGGCATCTCTGGTCTCTTAGAGTCTTTAAAATGTTTGTCCACCTCCTTCTACCTTTAAGAAGTCAGGTGATGAGCTGGGCGGTGGTGGCGCACGCCTTTAATCCCAGCACTCGGGAGGCAGAGGCAGGCGGATCTCTGAGTTCGAGGCCAGCCTGGTCTACAAGAGCTAGCTCCAGGACAGGCTCTAGAAACTACAGGGAAACCCTGTCTCAAAAAACAAAAACAAACAAAAAAAAAAAAGGAAGTCAGGTGATTTTCTAACAGGTCTACGTTTATACATTATTTGGTCTTTCTTATCTCGAAACTTTTAATATTCTGTTCTGTTCTATACATTTAATGTTTGATTAATATGTACTAAGGGGAACTTTAATGGTCCAGTATACTTGGTGTTCTGTGTACCTCTTGTGCCTTGATAGGCATGTTCTTCTTTAGGCTGGGGAAAGTCTCTTCTATCATTTTGTTTTAAACATTTTTGTGATTTTTATCTGGGTTTCTTCTCCTTCTTGTATTTCCATTATTTGTAGATTAGATCTTTTCATAGTGTCCCAGATTTCCTGGATGTTTTGTCGCCAGATTTTTTTTTTTTTTTTAGTTTTAACATTTTCTTTGATCCAGGTATTTGTGCATTCTATCTTGCCTTTAATGACCGAGTCTGTTGCTTTCTTCTCTTATTTTCTGTTTGTAAGGCTGGTTTCTGAGCTTCATGCTAAACTTTCTAAATTTGTATTTCCAGATTCTCTTCACTTTACATTTTCATTATTGAAGTTATTTCCACTTGCAACTCTTGAACTTTCTTTCAACTGTTTGCTTGTGTTTCCATAGATTTTGCTAAGGGATTTAGTCATATCCTATTTAAGGACCTCTAACATATTCATAAAGGCTATTTTACAGTCTTTGCTTTGTACTTCAGCTATATTGCACTTCTGAGGACCTAACATTGTTTTAGTGGAGACATATTGTCTTTGTTGCTTTGATTGTGTTTTATGTAGACATCTATAAATCTGAGATTGGGGCGATTATAATTCTAGGTACTAATGTCTGGTCTTGTCTCTGTTTGGTAAGTGTTTTGTTCCTTGGTTTCTGTTGCCCTTTCTGAATTTTATGAGAAAGTTTTGTGTATGGTTTGCCAGGCAGGGAATGCTTCTGAAATCCTGACAAGTGTGGCCACTGAAGGTTGTTGTTAAAATGTAATTTTTGGTATCCAGGAGCTGACATATAGGAATGGAGCTGGTCTAGAAGGGTGCTAGGACTTAGGATCCACTAGACCCAGGAAAGCAGAGTGTTCCACCAGGATCTGCTTAGTCCCCTAAGAATGGGTACAGAAGGAGGAGCAGCCATTGTCAGTAGTCTGCTACAGAGCTGGGGATGCAGAAGTGAACTGTATGATCATAAATATAAGAAAAGAACATAGAATGGAATATTTGTGTTTTAGGAATTACTGCTATAATAACGATAAAGTTTATTCTATAAGTGTTCATGTGTTGTTGGTGCTGAAGAGATGATTGAGTGATTAAGAGCACTGCTGTTCTTGAAATTGACCCATATTAGATTCTCAGCACTTACATGTCTGCTCAAAACTACCTATAACTCCAGATTTAGCAGATTCCACGCCCTCTCCTGACATCTCAGGGATCATATAAGCATGTAGAACATATATGCTTAGGCACACACACAACTAAAATAAATTAATTAAACATCTTTAAAAGTAAAAAGATCTACTGTGCTGGAAGCCTGGTCCCTTGTGTGGTGCTGTTGGCAAATGATGGGTTCCAATGAGATTTAGTAGCAAGTCATTCAGTCTCCTGAAGAGCTTATTTGTATAGGAGCTGGATTAACACTTTTGGGACCCTTGTAATTTCATAATAGGGAGGTATTCTGAGAGACGACCATCCCTGACTTAAGCTATGGTGAATACGCCTTCTCAGGTGCAATCCTGATTATCTACATCATTCAGAGTAATTACAAAAAAAAATCATCAATATTCATCTTTTAGTTTATTAACATGGAATTTTGTCCTTTAATCAGTGACTTTGGCACACTTCTTCTACTGAACTGCCTGTGATGAACCATCTTTACATAATAAAATAAACCTACTTGGTCATAGCCTTTCGTATTCTGTTTAACTAAGCTTTCTAGTATTTGCTTTAAAATATCTGCAGCAATATTTACTGCAGTTTCTTTCTTGTAGTGTCTTTGGCCAGTTTGGGTATTGGAACAAATATGACTAGGACAGTCTTCTGTCCTTTTCAACATCTAACGCATATATACAGTTATTGGCTTTGCAGAGTCTTACATTAAAGATAATTGGTAATGAATCTGTAACTTTCGGGGGAAAATGTAATTACTCAATTTCTTTACTTTTCATTGATCTGTTGAAACTTTATATGATTAGTTATTATCAGATTTCTTACTTGTTGGAATCTATTCATTCTTTCTAGGTTATCCAAAATGCAGCATACAATTTTCACAGTTCTTTGATAATCATTTAATTTTATTAGTGGCAATGCCTATCCCATTCCTTTTTCCATATAATTTAGGCACTAGAAGGCATTCTCCCTCTCTTTTACTTTTTGAAATACTTTCAAATTTTGTTTTATATATATATATATATATATATATATATATATATATATATGGGTATGTTGCCTACTTGTATGCCTATGTTCCACCTACATCCATGGTGCCCACAAAAGCTAGAAGATTGAATAAAATCCCGTAGAATTGGGCATGCGAGTGGTTGTGAGGTTCCATTCAGGTGCTGGGAACTGAACTTGATTCCTCTGCAAGAACACTCTGTGCTTTGACACACTAAGTCATCTTTCCAGTACCTTCTCTCCTTTCCTTCCAACTAAAGCTTTGCTAAGTTGTTTTTATTAAGACAAACATACTAGATTTATTGACTTACCTATTTTCATCTATCTAATTGATTATATCTGATCTGATATTTGTTTCCATCCCTCTAACTATAGCTTTTACTGTTTGTTGCTGTTCTTTTTGTTGTTGTTTAACTTTGGGTTTGTGTTATTGTTTTCTTTTCAAAGTCTTCCAAACATAGTAAATTGTCATGAGTCCAATTTACTATGACTGCTTTCCCTTTTTAATGTGTATGTTCCACTTATCCCTTTCCATTACAAGGTAGATTCCAGTAAAATGCGTTTATCTTGGCAGAACAATAGTCCAGATTCTGTAACATCTTGACTGATCTTTTCTGTTGTAATAGAGGTATTGTGGCCAAATATTACTGTTTATGTTGTATTTCTGCAGGAGGAAATAGAAGCTACTTTTCTCTTATACAACCTTGCTTCCACCACAAATATATTACTTATATAGGATAGTAACCCATTATCAACCAAAATTTAGAAGCAAAAGATTCTGATGCAAACACCAAAAAGATCTGAATGTGTAATTTGCAAGTAAAAATATAGAGAGGTCAAATAAGCATTTGAAAATATATTTATATCATTACTAATCAAATACATGTAAATTAAAATTCTATACTGCATGCACAGTTATAGAACCAAACTATTTTCAAGATGAAAAGGCCTGACCATGACCAAATTTTAGAAAAGCAAAATTTCATAAATTTGACATTAAATGAAACATTAATGATGCAAATATCATTCCAACTGGGAATAATAGTTTTACACTCTTTTACGCCGTTAAATGTTCCCTATACTGCAACATGGTAAACATACTTTTAGTATTTTACCTAAGACATGAAAATATGTTCTAGAAAAGTACAAGAAAGCTTATGGTCAAATCAGTTTGATTTATAGTTACTGAACACTTGAAACAATGAACAAGTTCATAAATAGGTAAACTCATAACCGTAGCATAGTCGGATATCATACATTATTCATTAAAAATGATGAAATTACTACTGTTTCTAAAAAAATATTATGCTTAAGCTGGGCGGTGGTGGCACACGCCTTTAATCCCAGCACTTGGGAGGCAGAGGCAGGCAGATCTCTGAGTTCAAGGCCAGCCTGGTCTACAAGAGCTAGTTCCAGGACAGGCTCTAGAAACTACAGGGAAACCCTGTCTCGAAAAAACAAAAAAAATATTATGTTTACACAAATGATATAAATACAATATATTAGATGATCCTATGAATATACCCTAAAAAACTGTATAATTGACAATTCAGTTAAAATCCCTATATTGAAAGTATATTCACTTTCCATCTATACTTTAAAAAATAATATTTATATCTTTTTATATTTAAACACTCCTACCATTATTTCAACTGGTGAGTTGTCCAGTCCCCTTAATCTTTGGACTCCACATCCACAGAATCTACCAATAGCAATGAAAAATCTTCAGAAAAAAAATTCTGTATTAATCATACAGAGATTGTTTTTCTGGTTATTACTCCCTAAACAATAACCATGATCCCTGTGGCATTTACATTACAGTTGATTCCCAAATAATTAGACTCGAATTCTAGCGAAGGGATAAATGTACTAGCAGGGTGTGGGCAAGCAGGCAAAGAGCAAAAGTTTCCTTCTTCCATGTAGTATGCTTCCAGCAGAAAGTATAGTCCAGACTAAAGGTATGTCTTCCTTCCTCAAGATCTGGATCAAAGGCATATGTCTTTCTACATCAGTGGTATGGAATAGAATTGGATCCACCCACGTCAATCCAAGAAAATAATCACTTATAGGTGTGTCCCCCATTTCTGTAATCCAGTTATAAATGTGGTCAAGGTGACAACCAAAAATAGCCATCACAAAAACGTCTAGGTCATAGGTCCCTTGCAAATATATGCCCATCTTATCCATGAAATCAGCATCTTTGGATCTGAACTATGCTCTTGAAGTGCCCCCTCACATCATTTGAAAGATGACTATGTATCTTTTTAAATCTGTGTGCATTAAAGTACAGTCACTGGCTTATCGTCAAAATGCTGTCACATTCATAGCCAAATTGAGGAAAATTGTATAAAACATTTAATCCACAATTGATTAGTTAGATTCTTAATTTGTATTTAATTCCAGTACATCAAAATATTATGTAGATATACCGAAATATATGTAAAATGAGCATGTAGTAACTTTATCTAGTTTAGTAAAGCTAAGGTAATAGTATTATTTCCTGTCCTTTGCCACATTACTATATATCATGTTTGCTTATTGACATACATTTGATAAAATTACTTATGATTTCTATATTATACTTAAAAAAGTTCCTTAGGTCATTTTTTATAGCACCAGTTTTTTTCCTAAGTAGAGGCAAATGTGGAAATTTTTTTCTACATAAGAGTAGATGTGGATATTTGGAGTCTACTTAAGATCATTAAGTAAACAGAAATTGAAAATTGTATCATCTTTTTAATATCTTTTCAACAGTCTACTTGTTGAAAAAAATGAAAAAAAATGTTGGCACTATGTTCTGGGCTATTTACTTCTGCTATTAAATACAGAACAAGAGGACTATCTTACTCAGTCTACACATGGAATTCAGACACTGTCTCATAAACATCCTCACCACTCGAGAGACAAAACTTCCCACAGCAGGATTCTATCCATTTTTACATCACTGTCTCCAGATTCAAACAAATTAAAATTGGGAAGCCTTACCCTCTAACATACTTTTCAAGAGAGAGCTCAGTTAATTAGATATATACTTCCTTGTTCCCATATCCACCCTTCCTATATCCCCAACCATCCTATTCTCTCCCAAGCTCTCCCCATCCACCCTTCTCACTTTTCTCTCCCCATCCTCCCATCCCCCCATCCCACCCCACCCCCAAGTTCCCATTTTTTGTCCGGCAATCTTGTCTACTTCCAATATCCAGGAGGATAACTATATGTTTTTCTTTGGATTCACCTTCTTATTTAGCTTCTCTAGGATCACGAATTATAGGTCCGATGTCCTTTATTTATGGCTAGAAACCAATTATGAGTGAGTACATCCCATGTTCATCTTTTTGGGCCTGGGTTACCTCACTCAGGATGGTGTTTTTTATTTCCATCCATTTGCATGCAAAATTCAAGATGTCATTGTTTTTTACCGCCGAGTAGTACTCTAATATGTATATATTCCACACTTTCTTCATCCATTCTTCCACTGAAGGGCATCTAGGTTGTTTCCAGGTTCTGGCTATTACAAATAATGCTGCTATAAACATAGTTGAACAAATGCTTTTGTAATATGATTGGGCATCTCTTGGGTAAATTTCCAAGAGAGGGATTGCTGAGTCCTGGGGTAGGTTGATCCCGAATTTCCTGAGAAACCGCCACACTGCTTTCCAAAGTGGTAACGGGAGACCATCAAGTCCAGTTGGAATGGGACTGATGGAACAGGCGACCAAACCGGACTCTCTGAATGTGGCTGACGGTGGAGGAGGACTGAGAAACCAAGGGCAACGGTGATGGGCTTGGACTCTGCAGCATGGACGGGCTCACTGTGAGCCTTGTCAGTTTGGTTGCTCACCTTCCTGGACTTAGGGGGAGTTGGGAGGACCTTGGACTTAACATAGTGAAGGGATACCCTGATGGTTTCTTTGGCTTGGAGAGGGAGGGAGTGGGGTTATGGGTGGAAGGGAAGGGGAGGGAAGGGGGAGGAGGAGGGGAGGAGATGGAAATTTTTAATAAAAAAATGAGGAAAAAAAATAAAACCATGTAGACAAAAAAATCAACAGTAACCCCCCCCCCCCCCCAAAAAAAAAGAGAGGAGAGAGAGAGAGCTCAGGTTTTGCTGAGCTTTACAAACTATGCAGAAAGGTTATTGTGTGTTTAGGGCAAAGGTAGACTTTTTATTAGAAACTCCACTGCTACCTCTATCTCCCCATGAAACAAGAGGCAGAAAGTCCACTCCGAGAATTATAGACTTATAGGGATGGAGAATTGCAAATTAAAGAAGCAAGCCTCAGGAAAAATATAAAGTTAATAAGCAAGTGACCTTATTGCACGTCCGTCCTGTCAAACAATACATCTAGGTTGAATGGCTTAGCAAGAAAATTATTTTCTTCCTTTAATCCTGATATTGTGCTCCTGTTACTATCTTTCATAATCTCAGTGTGGTTTTAAATGCCTTCTCAGTGGGGATTCTTAAACATAATACTTGTATTAAAGACAGAGGAGTGCATGTTTCATCATGCATATGAAAGTCTGTTTTACCTCTTAATAAATGTTGACTTCTAATTTAGCAAATCTTTGGATTCTAGTATTAGGCAACATAAAGATGATATTCTGGGAAGAGTCTTATTTTCAGGATTTGCAATTAAGTAAATGAGTATTCAACATTAATTGTGAATAACGTTAGCATTTTTGAATAAAGACAGAAAAAAATCAAAGAACTAATTATACATTTATACTCACTTAAGTATAGAAGATATTAGCAGGAATAATTAAGCAAGGCAAAGGAATAAGATAAAAAATTTTCCTTGCATTACAGATTCTATTGAAAAATTTGTGATTGGAGTCATTATTGATATATTCATCTGCCTTGATCTTGAATGAGAGAATCAACATTAATAACTACTTTTGACAAATGGTTAATACATTTTACTGAACACAAAGGACAGGCTTATGAAATTCCAAATACATTTGTATTGAAGCTTAAATACTTCCATTAAAAATACTTGATTCCTGTAATCAGACTGGTGACTATCCTAACTGCCATCATAGAATCTTCACTCAGTAAGCAGAATGAAAAGATCCACAACCAAGCACTAGGCCAAGCTACAGGAGTCCAGTCGAAGAGAAGGAGGAGGGGATTATATGAGCACGGGAGGTCACAATCATGATATCATGATGGGGGAAACCCACAGAAACAGTTGACCAAGACTCATGGGAGCTCTCAGACTCTAGACCAAAAGTTGAGGAGCCTGAATGGGACCAAAATAGTCCTTCTGCGTATGGGTGACAGTTGTGTCGCTTGACCCCTGGCAGTGGGACCAGGATCTTTCCTTGGTGCATGAGGTGGGTTCTTGAAGCCCATTCCATATGGTAGAATGACTTGCTCAGCCTAGATGAAGGGGGCAGAGGCTTGATGCTGTCTCTATTGAAAGTGTCAGATTTTGTTGACTTCTCCATGGGAGGCTTTACCCTTTCTGAGGAGTGAATGGGGGTAGGTTGGGGAGAGTTGGGGAGAAACAGGAGGAGGGAAAGGATGGGGAACTGTGGTTGATATGTAAAATTAATTTTTAAAGAAGTACCTCTGTTACTTAAACAATGACTGATTTTACACCCAGGAAAATAACATGTAAGAATGACATTTATTTATTCATATAAACATGATGAATATGTGTATTATATATATTTGTTTTAAAGGCAATAACTCACAAGACTGAAGAGATGGATCAGCAGTTAAGAAGAATGTTCTTGTAGATAACCTGATTTTTGGTTCCCAGCAACCATGCTGGGTTGCTTACACCCATCTTTCCAAAGACTTTTGAAAAAAATCTATATCTATATATACAAAATGTGATTTGTTTTTCAAACATCCTTTATAACAGTTGTGCCATCCCCTAACCCTCTTCTGGCCAGAGGTGCTTTGACCCTCTTTTGAGCTTCTGGACACCTGTACTCTCATACACATACCCTCAATTAAAAAAAATAATAAAGAAATCTCGAGGAAGTATATTATATAGACTTTAGTAATATATTCTTCACTGTTGTGGTTTGAGAAATTTGATGCTTCCAATATTCCATGCTTTGAAATCTTGTTTCCCACCTGCTGGTAGTTCATTAGGCCATTCCAGAAACTTTGGTAGATGGAAATCAGTCTCTAGGAAGAAGTCCTTGAGACTATCTTTCCCTGGCTTCTCCCAGTGTGTCTTTCAGCTTGCTGTCTGTTATGAGGAGAAGAAACCCCTGTTACAGGCCCCTGTTCCCATGATCTTCTGATCAAGTGCATGGGAACAGTGACCAGGACTGGATCCTCTGAAGCTATGAATTAAAAGAAATGAGTCTTCCAGGAAAGTGTTTTGTCTGATATTTTGTTACAGTGTTTCAAAGATAAGCAACATGCCTTTTATATCATCAGAACTTATATAGTGATATGTTTAGGTTCTACTGCGTTTGATCTAAACCTATAGGTAAATCAGCAGCAGTAAGATAGTTTTGGTTAAAGCTCTAAGTAAATCTTAAAAAAAACTGAAGTGTCACAGTGTTATTTTTGATTGATTATAACAATTTTTAGAAGAAATGAGGATTCTTACAAAGGACATCTTATATTGGAAAGTATATTGTTAGATGAAAATAATTATTTTATAGATTAGAGCCAATTCAAAGGTCCACAGGTTTAAAACGTGTGCTAAGTTGGAAATAAACCAAAGTTAAGTTTGAAGAGATTATGAAATTTGAGTTTTTGTAAAGACTTGAGCTGTTTGTGTTTCCTCATAGATTAAGATAATTATCAGTATCCAGACTGCCATACGTAAGGCTTATGTAGATCATGTCTGTTACGCAATTTTTTTCTCTGAAGAGAAACTTGCTCTACAGAGTAAGCATGAGATATATTACTGCCACAACTAATTAACATCATTACTGTTTTCTGAAGTATAGTTTTAGGAATCTGAGTATGAAGAAAAATGTTCCTATAGTCAAAATAAATTCCAGTCCACTGACTCAGATATGCAAGGGTGTAATTTTCTATACTTTTACTTACCGAGAATATATATTGAATATGCTTTTCCAACTGATGAAAGAAACTCAGTTTCAACCTCTGAAATTCCCAGACAATGTACAACATCTTACTTAGTTGGCCATTACCTAGCAAAGTTAGCCTCTCCTGAATGTTTACTAGGCCTTGAAGGCCAAGTTCACACCCTTGACAGTGCTCTAAGCACTTCTTGCTCTAGAGGCTGAGATTACATTGGGCTCAGTGAAGCAAGAAAAACTCTGTGTCTTTTGCACAGAATCAGCACCCAGGCTTCCTTTTGATGTTATTTCTCAGCTTTCTTTGTTTTTCCTATACTTCTTTCTCCTCTCCATCTGGTTCTAAATAAGAAAGAAAAACACAGTAGCTGTTTAAGAAGAAACACTTCTTTGTCTTTGCAAGTAGACACTCTTGGGATGGTATCATGGCATTCAGATTTAGCACAGGACACTGGTAGCCATTCACCTGAGTCAATGTTCCAAGAGCGCAGCTTGAAAAGTTCCGGGACACAACCTTGAAATATTTTGGCAACAGTAAAGCTGCAACTAAAACCTTTAGAAATTGTTTGGAAAATTGAAAACTGTATTATAGTACAAAGAAGATTATCAGATTATCTTACCATATAGGATGATCTTTTTAAAAATCTTTCAAAAAATGTTATTTGTATATGTTCTTGATTTTGAGTTATATTTAAAATATGTTCTTGCAGAACTGACTGGGGCATTTCATTCTAAATTTATATTGTATAAGTCTTCTTATAAGTTTTCTCATTTCTTAGGAGTATCTACAGTCTTCCCTATGAATTTGTCACCATTAGGAGATAATGAATGTCCTCTGTAACACCCCAGGGAAAAGCACTTTGCCTGTCGTGCATTGTTATCTTTGGGAGTTTCAGTAGGTTTTTATAAAGCCTTACTGATTAGCCTCAAAAGCTTTAGACCTTTTTCAAAAGTTTTTCTTTTGGGTCTTATTAGTACACAGTGGTACAATTATTTGAATGTATGCTATTTTTATTGGAACAGTATTTTAAAATTCTCTAATGGGAAATTAAATGGTTGGAATGTATATACTTATCATTATAAAACTACAACAGATTTTGGAATCAGCCTCATGACCAATTTTACATCCAAATCAATGTTCTTTAGGAAATGATAAATAAACATATGATTAAAGATATGATAACTACCTTATGAAACTAACTCTAGATTCACAGGAAGAGTTACATATCTAAAACGCCAATGGCATAGATTCCTAAGTTAGTGTTTACATATACAGTGAAGATGAGTCATGATAATGACAATAACTGTAGGTAGGCAATGACATTTAAATATGCCAATATTGATTTCTTCAAGCTAAAGATTCTGCAACACAAATAAAATAATATTAGTACAGATTAATGTGAGAAACATGAACATTTCAGGATCACAGTAGATAAATTCCTGGATGAAATAGTATAATTGTTTTCCTTGCCATGAAGGTTATATAATGCTTTTAAGTAACAATTTTTCAACAATTGACTTGAGCTGAAATATTCTGATGTTCACTATTATCCAAGTGTTTCAAAGATAGGATTTTACCAAGCAAATATAATCATTAAAAATTTTGAAGAAACAAATTTGTTTTAAACAGAAAAAATAGAATCTATAATTCTCATTATTTTTTTCTCAGATTTGAGGCTAATAGAAAATGAGATTGGGAGACTGACAAGCAGTCAGACTAAAAGTCACTCTAATAGGATCCCAAGGAGAAAAGAAGGTCAGAAATCACAGTTCTGCCTCTGATTGGCTATTTGCCACTTGGCAAAGAATTTAATATGTTCCTCATATTAATCCATTTATAATAAATGCCTGTCTGCAAAAGAAAATGTATTACTCAATTAATGTAATAGTGTTAGGACTTGTAAGATGCAAAGTCTTCCCTTGGTGTCACTTGCTATATATTTATCTGAAATTGTGTTGTATCATTAAGTTATGACCTAAGGATCTATAAAGTCGGTTGGAGTGTTGGACAGGCTGAATGCCTAGCAACTGCCCTCTAGTAACAGGATGCGTTTCGTGAATGGCTCTGCTTAGGCTTTGTTTGTCATTCATGAAGCCATTGGATGTCTTTAGAACTAATACTGGAAAAACAGAAACAAACATAAAAGCTATTATTCTAAAATCAATACCAATTTGAATGATCTTGCTGGAATCTTCTTTGGGCAACATCCAGTCTCGGCCTTGATGAGCAAGCAGTAACCCAGAAGTAATAGAGACTATAATTCTCACAGCACAAGACCTCTCAGAATGCAAATTGAATGTCTTAAACTATGTCAGCACCAGTAACAAAACCGAGTAGACAGATGTAAAGAGTCCCCGGTGTACTGATGAATTTCAAGTTTCTAATGCCTCCCAGTCAGTTCAGAAAGAAATCTTGTTTGTGCAGTGTGAGTTTCTTTTCACTAAGCTTTATTTTAGTAAAAAACTTTTGTTTTCCAGTTCTGAGAGTGCTAGGAAAGGTTACTTTCAATAACAGAAAGGGATTGAGCCCACAAAATCTGAGATATTTTATTATGGATAAAATACAGCCTTATTGATTCTTATTACTAAAGGCAAAATAAGCTCAACCTTCTTAAACGCACAAATTTATTTTCATATCTTGGCTTTATTTTTTGAAAAAAAATTAAATTGACTCAAGTCATGAAGATGTGTCAGCTTGTTTTTGAAAGTCCTGTGTGAATATCAGAACATCGTAGTTGTACATTTTTTGCTGAATCCAATGGTCGCATTATGCTGGATATCATTTCAAGAGTTTCCCATTTCCATCACAGATATAAGAAGTTGCAAAGCTACTACTGTCTACTAAACACCACAAGGGAGTCATATGCACAATATGATAAGAAAATGTTGGAAGGGCAATTCATTTTCTTAGAGCTGCTGTGGTACACACATATATCCACAGAATTTTGAAAATATGTCCCCACCAAAAAAATCAAAACAGAGCTTATCCCTTACAAATGCTTGATGTGTTTCAGTATCTGTAGTGGCATTTATTACATTTTTATTACTATGAAGTCATCTTTGGTAGAACATAGTATATGCAGAAAGCTAAATAATTAAGTTTGTTTATATCATTGATAATTATCTTACCCAGAAATTGAGCTCCTGAAATGGTTATTTTAGTAACCAAGCTAGTTTTCTCTATGCAAATACTAATAATCGTTTCTTTACCAAAAGTAGGTTTATGTTGCTTTATATTGCTTCTTTTTACTTGATTTTACATAGAAATTAATATTTTCATGAACCATTCATATTCCTTTATCTGCCTTATTATATATAATTGTGCAAATATTCAATAAAGTCTTAATTTAATTATTTTCTGCAATTAACACTAATATATGATCTACCTCTTACCGAAGTTTAACTTACATTGTGTACTATTGACTAGAGACCAAACGTCTCCATTCAGTTCTCTGTTATTAACTGAAATTTATCACCTCTGGGTGAGAAGTTCTTCCTGTGGCATCCTGGCTGTCACAGTTTACTCTTGGATTTTGTGTTTCACTGAGTTAGATTCCTCAACGAGGAAATTCAAGCCAAGTTTTCAGTTTTGTTCAAATATTTTGTGGTTATTTCAGTAACATAAAATTCTAAAATTTCCAACCATATTTGCACAATCTACAAAATATCCTTCTTCTCGAGACTCACTATACTCCATTATGTATGTACTGCACCTTATCCACTCATCTGTGAAAGGATATTTTATTTGTTTCTATATCCTATTATTTATGGATCGTTTTACAGTGAACACAGAAATACTAATGACTCACTGAGATCTTGACTTCAATTCCTGCATACCAATTCCCAGTAGTTTCTCTGCTAGTGTATATATTGGGCTGTTTATACTAGCATTATCTACTGTCATTGGTTTGGTTTGTTTTCTGCTTTTTATTTGATTTAGCTAAACTACTCCAGAACCCTAAAATGGAAAATCATTGTTTATATTAGAAACGTGACAGCAGTGAAATCACAAATCAATACTGATGATAACCCCCTCCCCCAGTCTTTCCCTTTCTCTCTGACACTCTTTTGGTCCCCCACCAGCCACCTCTACCTGTGTACTTATTCTCTCCTCCCTCTCTAGCTCAACTTTTTCTTTTCATTTGGGGAAAGAGGGCTAAGCTTGAAACATAATAACAATTATTATGGCAAGATAGCAACCAAAATCTTAGGTACAAGCTTATATTCAAACGAAAAGACACTGAAGAATAAACCATAATATTGGAGGGAGGGACACATCAGACAGGACCGAGTGCCAGCAGTACTTCAGGGAAGAGCTCTAAGCTATCCGTGTAGTTGTTTTTCACTGCATGGTGACCATGGCCAGTTGTAATAAATTGTATTTTAAAATGCCTGAAAAATATTTTGATATCTTAGCACGAAATGATAAATTTGGGAAGTGACATTCATGTTAGGTTGAATGAAGTTTCCTATCATTTATATGCCTCAAAATAGCCATTGTGCTCTGTACATCTGAAAAATGACCATTTCTCAATTAAAAGGAAACATTACAAATGTAAAATAAAAGAAAGAAAGAAACATATAAACTCCATAGTTCAGGATAACAAATCAAAATAAAAATCATTCCTCTTTCGACATAGCCACAGCAAATTATCTGAAATGGAAATTAGAGAAATAATACTTACTATACAATTTCCAAACATAGTTACCTCTATATCAGTTCTTTGAAGCCAACACTACAGTAGCAGCAACCGTTAAAAAAAATTACATAAGAATAAACCAGAAGGCTAGAGAGAGAATGTTGAGAGCATGCACATTAGGAAGAATGATGAAGAAAAGGCGTGTCTATGAGAAGTCAGGCTGCAATCCCTGCCTCCAGTTTCTCTATTGTCTCACATTAGAGCCTTATATAGCATAGATGTTAAAAGAAAACTAGTAAGTTCAAATCTTCCTTTTGTTGAGACATGTGTTTAAATAGACTGATATCACCCAACTACAGGGAGAACAGCGAGGAAGATCTTAAGTTCGATTCCCTGATACTACAGAAAGACTGCTACAAACTATGGCATTATCATTCTTATATTAAAAACACCATTCCTCCCAGTATTTCCTAGAAATGCAATTAAACTTCAACACTGATAATGAAAATGGGAATTAGATGGTATACATTGAAAATAGCACACAGTTCAATAGTACTGACTGAGCTCTAAACTGGCTCTTCCTACATAATGGAATACACCTGAGTACACATGAATTTTAATAGGATAAATTCAAAACCATAGGATAAACCAGGAGTAGATAGGATAGAATTGAGAATCTGTGGTATTAGCTCTTGTCTCAATTATTAATTATAAATATGCAACTATTTGTTAACATTTTCATCTATTCTCTTGTGGTTAATAATTAAAAAATAATAGTAACTGTCCTCAGTTAAGCTTTCTATTGCTTTGGTGAAAAACCATGACCAAAGGTTTTATTTGACTTCTACTTCGACATCACAGCCATCAGCAAAGGATAGTCAGACAAGACAGAAATCTGGATAGATATAGAAGCTGATGCAGAGGCCATGGAGGGGTGTTTGCTTACTATCTGATTCCTCATGATTTTCTCAGCCTTTTTTCTTAGAGAACCCAGGAACATCAGCCCAGGGATGGTACCACCAACAATCCACCTGGTCCCTGCCCATCAGTCACTAATTAAGAAATTCTTTACAATCTTAGGGGAATCATTTTCTCAAATGAGGCTCCCTCCTTTACTGTGACTCTAGTTTGTTTCATGTTGAAAATAAAACTAGCCAGCATACTAAGCAGTGCATGTCAAAGAAACACTATATTGCTCCTCACATGATTTCCTTGGTATCACAACATGAAACTACATTAAATAATATTTGACATATGTATATTGAAATTGGAGGATCTTGGCTATAGAACTGAAAAATATAAGGTATAAAAACTAGCATAATGTTGTTATTCCTAGTTTGCATTAATTTTAAATTGTGTCTTGTCCAAGCATTATATGAAGTGCTCCCCTGCCTTTGTCAGTTGGGTGGTTGCTTTTCTCTGTGCACAATCAGCTGATACAGCATCATGAACTAGATAGATATTTATTTTCCTTTGAGGCTTGGGTTAAGTTTATCTGAATAGTTAGACTATGACTACTTATACCACTAAAGATTTTTAAAATTATAAAAACTTTTCAAAGGCATAACCATATCAGCAATACTCTGAAACAGGTCTATGAGTTGGATTTTTCCAGTACAATTTTAGTAATTATTCTATAAAAAACAGGAAGTTGCATGCTGGGGTACCTTGCTTCAAAAGGGGGTTCACTGAAAACATTTTCAAAGTCCTTTGCACAAGTCACATCTCAGTGCCCTCTTTTAAAACCATCTTACAACAAAGATAAAGGCAGATTGTATTTGAAGTTCCACTTATTAGAGACCTCACCACTCACATCTTGGCCACTGTCTCATCACATGGTTATTCCTACATTTCCTGCCCATTAATGAGGCACCGCAGATTTACTTTTCCTCTTTTCCGGTCCATCTAGTCATGCACCCATATGTAGTCTGAACGTCTTCTTGGGTATAAGCGAGTGTTATCAATGTATGCCCATGTGCACAGTGTGGAGAATCACAATCAAATGCATTTGGGAAACAGTTAAAGGGTTGGTCAACACTTACATGTAGTAACAATGTACCTTTCATTATATCCCAGTTGTTACAAATCTCAAATTCCCACAAAGGCACAGATATAATCAGAAGAACTGAAAACACAGCCAGCCTACTTCCTTCCCTCCTTCCTTTCACAACAGCAGTCTGTTTTATTACATAGAAATTCCCGTATTTCTAGACCCATTCCAAGTGTGCCTCTGCTGCCCTCTCATCTTCCCTCTCTCTCCTAGCTCTCTCCCTCTCTCCGATCCTCTCTCTCTCTCGCTCTCTCCTCTGACCTCCCCTCCTTCCTCCCCATCTTCCCCTCTCTCTCTTCTCCCTCTCTCCAAACTGTCCCTCTCTCTCTCCTCTCTCTCTCTCTTCTCTCTCTCTCTCTCTCTCTCTCTCTCACACACAACATACACACACACACCCCCTCACTCCTGGCTTTTCTCCAAAGCCCATTGAGTATTCCCAGGAAACCTCTAACAACCTGGACATGCCTAAGTCCAGGTCTTTTATCTATTTTGACAAAGCAAAACCTTTAAAAAGTGCCAGGATAAAGTTTAAAGTGTTCTAAAAGCTTAAGCTCAATTTTCTCGTAGCAGTTTTTTTTTTTTTTTTTTTTAATGGACTTCTAACTGCATCTCCCCTCACAGTTCATCGAAATCCACAGCGGCATGACTTAAGACAAGAAATTAAGTCAAGAAATTAAGTCTAGACACTAACCATTCATACGTGCGTCTGCTCTCTAGCCGAATCCACAGTTTCTAGACTCCAGCCTACGTTTCACACATTTTTAACTCATATGCTCATACTATCTGATTCTTTGCAATTTGTAGGTATGCAACCACATTTATCTGTCATTTCTATACCTAAAGTGAATGTCCAGTCTGAAAAGCTAGCACTCCAGGGTACCCCCTGCCCTGTCTCACCCTCCCAGTCCTATAGCATGCACCCTTCAAACCACCCTTTGGGACCTTTTGGGAAATGTGAGCTAAAGTCGTGTAACTAGTTTTGTTTTTATTTATGGATCTCTATGTTTTAAAACTTAAGATTTTCATCAGACTTCCAGAGTTTATAGGTACATAATATGATGTGCAAGCTGGCCTACATTTTATTTACGATATTAATACATAAAAGGAAGACAAGGTATGAAAGATAAGAGAGAAATGAGGGGGTTACTTTATAGAGATAGAGAAAGAGATTGAAAGAGAAAGGGAGGGGTAGAGGAGTTATTTTACTGTCTTAGGAGAAACCAACAAGCTTGGAATATCCTATGGCTTATTAATCACACTAAGGAAATTTCAAATAATAATCAATACCAATTTGAGTCAGTAATGCCTATTTACTGTTTGGTGACCATTTAGGAGGGATGACTACTTTGGGTTTCAGCATAGTTGCAAAACATAGAAGAAATTAAATTTACTGTGAGGAAATCTTTACCTTAAAAAGCTATGGTAATGAAACCAGAATGAAGAGGGGACAAGTCACAAATATGGAAAGATACACTGTTTAACTCATGGCATAAAGCTACAAGTCAATCACCATGGCTTCAGTGTTTTTCTTCCCTGGGTACCACTTTGCTTGGCACATCAAATATAACCACATGTTTAACTATCTTGGAAAGAACATCAGGAGCAATTATTGAAGCTATCGTACTGTTTTGACACTGTATTATTGCTGCATCTAGTTGCCAGGTTGTTAGGAAGGAATACGTGTCTTTTTTGCAGTGCACTTTCCTAAGTCATTTCTTAATTAGAAGTATGCAATTTTACCACAATATTAAATTTCTAGGGGAAACGAAAAAGCAAGGATGAAGCTTGATCTAATCTATACAACGCAATGATTAAGTGCGCTGTCTCCAGGAATATACTACAGAAAGTAAAGCAACAAAATTTCCAATCATGCTTCTGCATCTCAAAGGGAAGGAACATTCAACAGCAACACTTAACAGGAGCAGAAATACCCAACAGCCACCAGGAAATTGTAAAAGGCATCTTACAAGGGCTTCATTCTTTCTCTACATAAGAAAAAATATTGATTGCAATGATATTTTGATAAAATTAATGTGTAGCTTAGAAAAAAATCACACTGAGCTATTCCTTTTATCTATAACTCTAGGTAATGTGTCAGTTTTAGTCAAATAGCTTGAGTAGCTGATTCTGAAAATAACCAAGCCCTAACACAGAAACTCTTAAATTAAAACTCGATTGGGAATGAAAAATGATCCCATAACCCTAAAGTTTTTTTTCTATAAGGTATTATTGCTTTAATAAAAGTCTAAGTTCTCTGACTGACCTATATTTTCTTTCTTTTGTTGTGGTTTTGGAGACCACATAAGAAAATAATTTTAATACATGGAAAAGTCCTTTCTCAGAGTCAGACTGGTTTTTCACATAATCACTCTAAGAATATTGTTTGACTAGAATGGTCCCCAAGAAATGAAAGGAAAGAAATCAATGAACTGAAATTTTAACAAAAGCATGTATTTTAAAAATACTTTCAAATTCATGGAATATTTTCGTGTGTGTGTGTGTGTGTGTGTGTGTGTGTGTGTGTGTTGTAATGAAGTAACATCACCGATTGATTTGATCATGTTTCCCCTAAGAGCAGGAGACAAACAAAATCTCTAGTACAAGGCATGAGAAATGTCTTTTTGAGGTGTTTGTTAAAGGAGTCATGTGTGTGTGTGTGTGTGTGTGTGTGTGTGTGTGTGCTATTGCCATTGTTGCTCTTGCTTTCCTCCAAGAATTTGAATGTAAAATCTGATTTCTTATGACACCACATGATTTGGATATAGGACCAAGAGGAATCAGGCTGAACCTGAGCTGGAAGCCTCTCGCCCTTGAGTTCTGGCTCTAAGAGTACCAGAAGTTGCTGTTAAAGCCACCATATTGAAAAAGCAAATGTTATTCCTACCCAACTGTGACAACTATGAACCAGAAGCATCATGGCAAGAGATTCCCTAAAGGTGTTACCCTTAATGGCTTTTATATCTTGGTGGTAACTAATAGCTCTCTAATTGTTCATATATTGCTCAGCAAGAGTGAAACAATACCTGGTACAGCAAACATAGCCAAGAACCCATGACTGCTGAGACCTGGAATGTACAGGAGCACATACTACTGAATGTTTTATTAAACCAAGGTAATTTCTTACTACTTCTGAAATACCTACCTATACCCCCAAATAAGTGTTGCATTTATCACTCATCAAAGAAACTTCTCTTTATAATAGATAGAAACTATTAAACTAATCCACAACTGGTTAAAAAATGCAGAGAATAACTTGCCATGGGTTATCTAGACATAATGGATACATTTAATACAAAACTACAATACCTAAAGTTCAGGAAACATCATGAAAGAAAAATTGAAAGAGTCATTGGACCAAGAATTCTGCTGAGATTGTGTTCAGTATCGGGCAGGGAACCTGAAACCATGGAACCTCGGCAGTATGACACATAGATAAGACTTGAACAATGACAACACCAGCTAACACAAAAACATGGGTGAGAAAATCTCAGAGGACTCCATCCCTGAATGAAGAACTCTGGGCAATTAACGATGGTTGAAAAGGGGTGAATCAGTCTTCTCCAAGGATAAAGCCCCTCGTACATTACTCAATCCCACATGGTAAACTCTCAACAAATTTACATATGAGCAGCACTAAATGGGCTCAGTAGATTGTATTTATATAATTATGTGTATGTCTGAATGTAATAGTATTTGTTGTTTTTTTCTTTTTTTAATGAATGGTTTTTTGTTACATTTTAGGAGAAATGACAAGAATTCTAAAAATGTTTACTACAAATCCATTTGTTAATGTTTTCTGTCACTGGTTGAGTCAGTGGTACAGAGCACCCAGATATCAAAGATCAATTACATTTCCCTCCTGTTTCTTGTAAGCCAGGCCTCTCCTTCCCACAAACCTTCTTTTCCCCACCTCATCCTCTCACAAACTTTACAGATAAACATGATGACTATTTTTATATTCAAGGAAGCAATTCAAAGAATAAAAATCTTAATCTTTGATTTAACACATGAAAAAGAACTAACTAACCAACTACACAGAGCATTTCCTAGCCTGCTCTGGTCCATCTCTATAACTACAGAACTATTATTTTTTGTTTTTTTGTTTTCTTGTTTGTTTTTTTTCTCATTTTTTTATTAAAGATTTCCATCTCCTCCCCTCCTCCTTCCCCTTCCCTCCCCTCCCTTCCACCCATACTCCCACTCCCTCCCTCTCCAGGCCAAAGAGCCATCAGGGTTCCCTTCACTATGTTAAGATCAAGGTCCTCCCAACTCCCCCTAAGTCCAGGAAGGAGAAACCAAGGACAATGGCGATGGGCTTGGACTCTACAGCATGGACGGGCTCACTGTGAGCGTTGTCAGTTTGGTTGCTCACCTTCCTGTAATAGTATTTGTTAAAAAAGAATGGAAAACAAATCAAAAGAAAAAAAACACAATAATAGAGATAAAAAATGAAAGTAGAAGGAGATTTTGAAGGTAGAGGAAGAACTGTATAGAGGGAGCAGAACATGATAATAATAGATTTAAGATAATCAAAATATATTTTGACTATATTTAAATGTCATAATGAAGTCCATTATCCTTATAATAATTAATTCTAATAGAAATGCAAATAAAGTTGGATCATAAAGTCTCAAGCTCTTACATAAAGTATGAGGAATACAGCTAAAGTCTGTTTCTAACTAAATGGTTGCTATCCTTATTAAAGTTGATCTTTTTAATCAAGTTCGAACTCTCTATGATCCATTTGTGAGATGAATCAAGACTGCCAACAATTCAACTCAACCTTCGCTTCTAATCAAGTTCAAATATTAGGAGGACTGCTGAGGGTTAAAGATTTACCTATATTAAAATTTAGTGTGTATTTGACTGTGAGTGTGTGTGTGTGAGTGTTTACTGGAGTGTTTATTTAAAAATGGTAGCTAAGACTCAGGGATCAATTTGGAAGAAAAGGTGGAAAACTTGTAAGAGTCAGAAGAACAAGGTGTTTGCTGTGAAATTGTGTTCCCTACAAGTGTTAGATGCTACACCTATGAAATCTCAACAAGACAATTGCCTAAACATGAGATAAACAAGGAGGACACCAAGTGACATGCACATGTTCATGAGGTTTCAACCTTAGGCAACGACATAATGCTGAGAATGGGAGAACTAGCCTTCCCTAGTGATGAGCATACCAATTGGTTTTCTAAAAGCAAATGGTCAACTCTGAAAACATGTGTGTGTGTGTGTATGTGTGTGTGTAAGTATGTAAGTAGCATTATATGGACTGAACAGGTTGTATTTCTGTATTTTTAAAAATAAATACACACACATACACAGACTGTAATAACAACTAAAGAAAGAAAAAGAGGTCAGTCATAAGTTGAAAACAGAACAAAGCAGGGTGTTAATTGGAGGGACTGGAAGTAAGAAAAAGAATGGAGAAATAGTGTAATTATAATCCAAAAATTTTTAATTAAATATTAGTCATTTTGAAAATAAAATATTTTGGTGTAACTAGCCATATTTAAAGGATTTAGTTAAAGTTTTGGTTTTCTGGCATAAGAAAATATGGCAAATATCTATTCAAGGTGAAAACTGTTCTTCGATGCTCTTCCGTGTTTAAATGTCATCACACTCAAATTTCCACATCATGTTGCTCATACTCTGTTGTAGCCTGTCCTTTTCTAGCATGTTCTACTGGGAAAGGTCAAAACTGGTATCTGTATCACTGAGAGCCTTCTCTAAAAGTGATAATGCTTTTACAGATTTCTACAGGCCCGCTGATAAAGCACAAGGATGTTTAGCAAGGGCTAATCTGACAGTAAACTCCGTTACTACATCTTGAAATCCATACCCTATGCAATATCCCTCCGTCTCACTGCAGCTTCTGGGACTCCAACCACCTCATCTCTCTGTTGCTTGACTCCTAATTAAATTCATCACTTTATTCCTTCCAGTTATTTGTCTCCTTCCTCCCATAAAATGGTTCACAAAATGTCTCATTCTTTTCTCCTTTCTCTGTTTTTACCTTTTGCCCTTTCTAATCGACCTTATATGAGGAACCACTGACCCCAAACTAAAATAAAGCAGCCTTTAGGTTCGTGTGTATTTCCTTATCTTGCTAATCTCTGGGTCTGGAATGAATACATACAGAAATAGAGAAATAATTTAAAAATTGGTAGCCAGACATGTGACCAACTATCAATAGGTTTATGGACGGTGGCTCATGGCTTCATTATCAACACTTAGAAGGCTGAGGCTGGAGGATTGATGCAACTTGAAGGTCACCATGGGCTACATAGTGAGTTCCAGATCAATCTACATTATAAAATGAAAGTGTGACTCAAAAGAAAAAAAAAAACTAGCAAATTCTAGACTATACTAACAGTTGGTTTTTTTTATGTTATCTGAGTTTTTTTTTTGCACACTAATTAACCTCTATAAAAGCACGTAGGGTGGGCATGTGACTCTTTCTTTTTCAAACATTTGAACACTGAATTAAAATATATTGACCAAGAAAAATCACTGTAGAGATTTCAAAATTGACATAAAAATGTTATTATAAATGAGGATCTAATTATGTCTCATTACATATAATAACAATAATAAGGAAACAATTCCCAAAGCCATTAAAGCTTCTCATGTTAATTACTTTCTGCATTGCATCCTAGGTAGACAAATTGTGTAAATATCTTCTTTGAGTAAGACATTAGATTTTATAAAATATATACTTTATCCTCAAAAATATAATAATTGCACCTAGGAAAGCTTTAATATATGTCATGAGACAGAATTTATAAATATATGTATATAGACCATGCCCACCCAAATCTTTTCAATCTCTATGTAATGCATAGGATAATGTAAAGGAAGTGGTAGTTGGATCTTCTTTAATGTTTAATAATAGGAGATCAAATCTTTCTCATTAACAATTCTCAAAAATATTTTTGCAGATGGTTTGTACTGAAACTTTCTTCCCCATTTGCCTTATGTGATGCTGCATATCCCATTTGTTGCCATTTAGAAACAAAGGATATTTGAATTTGGCTGGAGGAGAATTATAAAAGGAAGATAAAGGGGAGCCCTTATTTCCTGGTCTACTCCGAGGAATAACTTGCTCTTAATGCGCTTCTCTACTTGGAAGACACATGTAAAATTAGTTTACTTTATACTAAATCTGTGGAAAGCAAATGATGTTTGGGGAAAATATCTAGAGCCTGGAATATCATCTGAAGAACACAACTTCCTTGAGGTTGAAAATGTTCAGTGGTAATATAAGCAACCCATGGCTTCAATCATAATATGTAAGAAGTGCCTAAATGTAAGTGGGTGCTTTTAGAAAGGCTTACTCAATGTTGGTTGTCAACTTTGAATCATCTCCAAACTGTATGACATTTCTCTAAATGACTAAGAGACTTTGACTATTACTGTGCAGATATATTCTGTCATGCGTTAGCACATGTTTGGACCACAGGACCCTCACCACCAAGAGATTGCCCTCGGCGATTAGCTATTTGTCAGGCATTATGTAGATGACTGATCCTATCTCTTCACTCTTTTAGCAACACAGAGGTAGGAAAAGGATGACATCCAATATGTCTTTCCAGAATTTGGGTCAATCTGAAGCTATGTGTTACTTCCTTCTTCCAAGATAGTCCCCATGTTCTCCCCCATATAGCTGAAGCAACTTCAAAGAAACAGTTTGCTTGGCAGCATGGGATTTCCAAGAGAACCCTTTGGCTGCCTAGGCAGTACTAAATTTTCCCACACTGCCTTCTGGATTTTTTTATCTTGTAAAAATCTTCATTCTCTGTTTTACCTTAAATTTCTCTACCACTCTTGTGGCTGTGTTCCATAATTTTAAGTACATAAAATTTAGTCTTATTAATCAGACAGTAGGGTTTGAACATAAATTCTTCTCAAAAATCCCCCACAATTTTAATGATGTTTTATATCTCTTTTTAAGGGGAACCAGATTCAGTTATAAAATATTCTACTTAATTCACTTCAAGGATTGGGATTTTACAATATGGTCTCAACCGCAGAGATTTTTGTGGTGTTAACCTACCTAACAATGGAAATGACATCAAGTCATTTCAATACATTTAAAGCTTTTGAAATAGGACCCCAGAAAGTATCTGCTTTATTTAAAAAAAAAAAAATTAAAATACTGTTCTATTTAAAAGCACACCGGAAATGTTTGGAGGGATAGAGAAGACAGCCATCTAAAATTAACATCTATATTAAGTAGAAAACAAAAGAAAAGAATCAAGGACATAATTAAAAATAACCCTCAATTTCGACTTGAAACAAGAGCAAAGAGAGGCATCTTAAAGCAGGGGGGAGTTTCACTGAGTCATATGCCCCCTTTAAAAATAACTTACTTGAAATACATTTCGGTGTCATATGGATTTGTCTGTATTTCTTGCCAAAGTGGGAAATTGGACTCTAAAAGAAGTAACAGTGGACGCCACCCTGGTGCTGTGTGCATTCAGATGGAAATCTGCAGCACTCAGGCAAAATAAAGACCCAACAGTACTTGGTCTCATTTCATGAAAAGTGCATTATCTACAGAGAAAGCAAACATTTATGAAGCCCTGTGTCTGATTAAAAAATGAGTTGAACACTCCATGATGTAGACTTTTGAGTCATTATGTAATCAATGTATATAAAAAAATACTGTGCACCTTTCCTTATTGCTTTCCTTGGAATAAACATTGCTGTTTAATAAACATTCCTCCAGTGCTACCCAGTCTCCATTGTGAACCACCCGTACTGTCCCACACCCTTACTCTCCCATATGACTCGGCATACTCTGGTCTTTCATGTCTCCACAGTGTCCAAAGATTGATATTTCCCTATGAATACTCTTCCTATGAAATTCCTCTTTCTGAAAGATGTTCAAGTAGAGCACATGTCAGCTTCCAGTGTTGAAACAATTCCAAGGCTACTTGATGAAAGGAGTTGTGAATGACCAGTGTGCAGGAGTGAATGTTTTCATCCCAGGCAAAAAGTGAACACCTGAAAATAAGAGGAGCGACATTCTGCTAAGTGTCAAGGCAGAAAGAATTTTGTTATGATACAAGTTCCTACATATATGTCCTCTATAAGTGTCAGTAACCCTTTTATAAAGTTTCTTCCTCTGTGTTTCACTGGTCCCCCCTTGCACAGCCACACACACACACACACACACACACACACACACACACACACACACCACAGCTCTACAGAACAGGTAGCAAATTAATGAGAGCATTGGGTTCATATCTGTAAATGTCTCTTACCTTCTTAGTAAGTCAATTTTCAACTTAGTATTCTCATTCAGGAATTTAGGACAGTTTTCTGCCTGCTAGCCTTGGTTCAGTTCTAGTTAATTTGGTTTATTTTGCTGGTCACTACTTATCCCATGGTGACTCAAATGTCTACTCTATATCACGTCACTCATGCCTATCGGCACACACCTACCATGCAAACCTGCAGAGGATATCAGATTGCCACCACAAGTAGAAGTGAAGAAATTGCATCATGCTTTACTAGCACAAAATAAAGCAGCTCTAATAGGCTTTGTATACTAGGCTAAAAATCCAAACGGAATATATGATGGACAGCCAATGAACCATATTCAAGAATTACTCTGAACTGAAACCCATAAAACTAGAAAGCAACGCTTGACAATTTCTGAGTAGAGAGAATTACTTCTAGGTTGTTACACAGCTCTTAAGTTCTATAAAATATCATGCCTTAAAATAGTACAGAAAACAGAGGAATGGGGCCAGGTGTAATTCCATTGTGAAGCCTTAAAGAAAAACAGCACAAGTAACTTTTGAAACTTTATTCTGCTTTTCTTTAAAGTCTCTCAATTAATCAAGCTAGTCAACATTTGGCCATTGACTTTTTTCTTCCATATCTGAGTCACATGGTTTAATATTATAAACCATTCTTTTCTTTTAATTTGTTTGCTAATTTATTTTTCTATTGAGAATTTTATAAATGAGCAATTTTTTTTCATATCATTCTACTCCCTCTTCTCTATGTCCAACTCTTTCCACGTTTCCTGAAGCCTCTCAAATTCATGACTTGTTTAATTATTTCTCTCTCTCCTTTTCTCTCTGTATGGGTCTCTGGGTCTCTGTCTCCATTTCTCTCTCTCTCTCTCTCTCTCTCTCTCTCACACCACACACACACACACACACACACACACGCACGCACACACACTCACATATGTGTTTAGGGTTGGCCACTTGAATTGGGGAGGCCCACCCCTGACTTATATATCTACAACAAAACTTAAGGCTCAGAAAAATTCTTATAAGAGGGATTGGAAAGAATTTAAAAGCCAGAGGACCAACATCTCTACTAAAAGATCATCTCTGCTAAACCTGGCAGAGAGGCTGTGTTCACGAAATCTCAGCAATAAAGTTGCCTAAAAAGACCTGCATAAGGACCACACCTGTCAACATGCCTCCATGGATAGGGGATAGCACTGGAGACCCCAAGATCCAATTTCTATGTAATGAGACACAAGCAATAAAAACTTGCCTTTTAAACCATAGTATATAATGTAAATAACAACAAAGAATCCTCAACAAATGCATGATGTATATATTTACTAAAATTAACTAATAACATCACTAGATGAGCCCAAAGGTTAACATAGATTTTGTGGGTGAGCTTTAATTAAAATATTGAACAAAACAATATGGAAAATGTCTCACACTTGCCAAGGCTTATAATATATCACTGAAAATTTGAGAGAGTTAGCAAGATATGAGAGTGGATTCTCTTAATAAACATAAATGCATGCTGGAGATACCTAATATAGTCATCTTTACTTATTTTAAATATCTATGGAATATTATGATGCGTGGATAAATAAACTACAGTGATTATTTAGTGATATAATTAAGTACAATACTCTTATTTATAAATTAAAATTTAAGTTTAATTTTCATGAAATTATAAATAAAACTGGTTATGTTACAAGTTTTACAGTTTCTGTTGATGAATATAAAACTAAGGTTGTGAAACACTAGCTTAAAATACCTTAGAACTATTTTTGTACAAAATTGAAAATTTTAGAGTTTGCTTTTTACAGAATGATTTACATAAAAGACATTCATGTTAAACTAGCAATGTAGAACAAAAACATGTGTTGTGCCTCCCTGTTTCTTGTGTGTTATTACTGTCATTATTACTGTTTTGATTTTTCCCCTCAAGATTTTCATTTTCATTCCAGATGCTGAGAATTACATTTGATTGCGTTCATCATCAAACAGTTTTAGTTATATTTTGTACTGTATTTTGTTTATATTTTATGACTCCTTTTCCTGCTTCCTAGACTACATATTCAAAGAACCCAACTAAACATCATTTTGAATGTACTGAAATTAAAAGTACAAGACTGAACATTTATTGCTATTTGCATAGCTTCTAAGATAATGGCATTCTCATAGCAAAATCTCTCCACATGTAGCCAACACACAGGAAATCTCAGGGACATTTTTAAAGTTCAATTCTAGAGTATACATAAGTACTCTTCAGAGCGGTGGTGGCACACGCCTTTAATCCCAGCACTTGGGAGGCAGAGGCAAGCTGATTTCTGTGAGTTTGAGGCCAGCCTGGTCTACAAGAGCTAGTTCCGGGACAAGCTACAAAGCCGCAGAGAAACCCTGTCTTGAAAAACCAAACAAGAAAAGGTACTTTTTGCTATGACCTCTTATCTAACAGACATTTTCACATTCTTTATTAATATGCAGTCTTGTTTTTGATAACAATATAGTCTGCATCTCAATACCCTCCCCAAATTCAAATGTTGGATCCTGATAACCAATCAAATCTTTTACCTGATGGCGTTTAATCTGGGTCAGGGGGTCAGCAGTCATATCGTAAAATGATTAACACATGATAGACTCACAGTTTAAGGAGCTTTTGGGGTTTTTCAAAATGTCTTTAGTGTTAATTATTTCCCCCATATTCCTTCTCTTTATCATGAAAATCATCGACTTGCCTCTGGTTATGTTGAGATGACAATGCCTTTCAGAATGTCTTGAGATATTTGGAAATTACAGCTTGGTCCACATGTGTGCTAAAGTAATTAAAAGTAAAGCTACAATTTGGCAATTAAGAACAAGTGTTAATATGCTTCCTTTTAAAATGAATATGTCAAAATTGAAATCTGCCTATGATGAGTCAGCATTTCACAAATCACCTTACATAATCAGAAATTTAGAATTTAGAGGCTTGAAAGGGACCAAGCTCTGTGGTGGTTTTCTCTCCTCGACAACATTTACATTCCTCCAGCATCAAAGTTGTAACACACACACACACACATACACACACACACACACACACAGAGAGAGAGAGAGAGAGAGAGAGAGAGAGAGAGAGAGAGAGAGAGAGAGAGAGAGAGAGACCCCACACCTTTCAGGGAAACCTCAGACCTTTCTATGCAGAATTATGCAGAATTCCCTCACACACAAGAATATTTATTCTTCCCTAGTGGCACCAAAAGGTGAAAAGTACTTCTCAGAAGTCGTCTCACCACTAATGGGAATTTTTAATCAGGAAATGTTGTCGTACTAATCTAATAGACTTTAAGTTAAGACCTCAGTGTCACTGAAGCCTAAAATATCCCTGCATTTCCACATATAGAAATCTCTGAATAATGCAGTCCATCCCTGATGAGGAATTATGCAAATGAATGCATTTAGTTAATATGTACTGTAAACAGATCACTATGTCTTTCTTCTTTTCTAAATCACAGTGAAGATTAAAGCTGTAATGCTCTTATTACCTAACAAAACAGCTAAATATTTGAAGTAGATCTGCAAAGCTTCAAGTCCAAGATAGTGTCCCTTGGGATTTGAACTAGCGTTTTCTTCCAAAGGTCATTGTATCTTCTTGAAGGCTTTATCTTAAGCCGCCAGAAGAAGCATTTCTAGAAATATTTCGACAAGCGCCATCATCTTTCTTTAGCCACTCAGCGATTATTGAATATCCCACCTTCTCCCTGACACATGAGAATGGCAATCATACATAACATATAAATTTGGTAAACAATCAAGTGCAAAATGTCAAACCATTGCTGGAAGGTAGGTGATTGTTTACTTCCCACAAGGAGTCAGGTTCGGTTGCCATTAGCACTCCTCTCTACCACACTAGCCAGGCTGAACAGCAGCAGATGATTGCACGAGAGAAGGAAAGCCTCATAGTTCTCCTTTCCTTCATCTTCTAAACCTTTCACAAATATAGCCAAGGAAGCTGGATGCTATGGCTCTTGCTATACAGCGTTGTAGAGTTCATTTTTATGGTGTTTTCTGAGCTGTGTCATAAAAGCTGAATGAGAATCACAGAAAAGATTCAGAAAAGATTCACTGTTCAGTTGTGCAAACGACAATTGATCATGGTTCATTACCCACATCCAGCAACCACCTGGGATGGTGTATTTTTCTGCCAGATAACTTCCCATCTATGGAAAGACATTTTTTAAAAGAGCATGGATAAATGATGACTTTTAAATGAAACAAATTTGCTTTTGTTTTTCTGGTTTTCGTTTGTTACTGGTTTGTTCACTGTTCAGAAACAAAACAAACAGGTGTGGGTCCCGTTTTATAGCTCCAGGAGAGAATGTCTGCAGGCTTCCACCTGGGAAAGAAGAGAAGGAACAGAAAAATCTACTCTGGTCATTCTGCATAAAAGAGACTCAGTAACACACATTGCAGCTTCCTCACAGAGGAAAAGGAGGCTCAGAACAGCTCTGAAAGGCAAGTTTTTAAGAGGGAAGGAAAAGATCAGTTTGGAATGGTTGAGCCGTTTTCAGTGGATGAGGTCAGAGGGTAGACAGTCCATGTTCTCTGCCATTTACATATTAACTTCTCATTGGTACTAAATAGATGATTTGACCATGAGGTTTGAAGAGGTAGGAGACAGAAAATGGAGAGTTCTCTAACATGTGCAGACACAGAAATTTCAGGAGAGAAACAAACATGGCCTATCCACTTATCATGATTTTAGTTACTTCACTTGTTCATAGTCCTCCTTAATGACACTTGCCCATTGTGTGATGTTTTGAGGGGCCCACCACCCAGCTCCCGAATAAAACACACAGAGGCTTATATTACGTATAAATGCCTGGCCTTAGTAACTTGTTTCTTGACAGCTTTTCTTAAATCATCCCTTCTACTTCTTGCCTCTGAGCTTCTATCTTTCTTACTTCTGCACACCTTCCTTTGCTTCTTTCTCCATGGCTTTCTGTGTAGTAAGTAGCTGTCCCCTAACGTCCTCCTCTCCTTGTTCTCTTGCTACTCTTCTTCCTCATTTCTTCTTCTGTTTATGCTCTCTGCCTGCTAGCCCTGCCTGTCCTTGTTCCAGTCTTGCTATTGGCCATTCATCTCTTTATTAGGACCAGGTGTTTTAGACAGTAACACGGCTTCACATAGTTAAACAAATATAGCATAAACAAAAGTCACACACCTGAAAATAATAGTCCCTAGCACTTTTCTATTCAGCTATGTTGTTTTGCGATGTATTTCTCTTTCATAAACTAAAATTTTCCATCCTTACTTGTATATCCATGCTTCGGTTTTCTTCAGGTATTGTCTGGGTTTCTTTTTTCTTTGTTCTTTTGACAAAGAGAAAATCAGACATATTTCGGTATTTTATTTCCTACTCACATTTTCTTTAATGTTTACTTTTGTCTATTTCTAATATTGTATTATTTAACAGGTTTGCCTGCCAGCAAGCATGTGTACCACATGCCATGGCTGTTTTCCATGGAGGTCATAAGACTATATGAGATCTTCTGAAAACTGGTGTATAGATAACTCTGAGCAACCGTGTGAGTGCTGTCAACCAAATCTAGGTTCAAGAACAACATGCCTCATAGTCACTGAGCCAAGTCTCCATCTCCAGCATTTACTTTTACATAGAAGGGATTTCTCATAAACATAAGGGACTTTAGCAGGAGTGAAAAAATAAAGATATGTCTCTGTTGTCATCAAACTAATCAATTGTTTATGAGGCTCAGTCACTATTTCAGATGGGCCTTGCATACTCTTGCTTCGCAAAATATTTTTGCTGTATAATGAAAGATCTTTCTCTTTTACTGTGGGAGACAAGCACCTATTCACCCCAGATAAGACACAAAGACACAGCAAAGAAATCACTCTGCTCAAGTTTAGCTTGGTAAAAAGAACAAAAAAAAAAAACCCAATATGTTTAATTAGGTCTACTTACAAGAGCATGGTTGGCTACATCACAGAAGAAAAGTCTCTCTCTTTAAAAACAATTAGTTGTATATATATTCTTGTATGTGTATGGCCTCATCAGTCACTGTTCCTAACAATCCTTGACTTACTGGCTCTCCATCAGTTGCTGGAGAGATGGTAGCCTTGTGAGCGCATTTTCCTAATAACAATTAACTGTCTTTAGAATCTTGAGAAAGAGAAAGATCTTATGAGCTCTTCTCCTCCTATATGACAGAAAGGTGATGGACACGATCTTATACAACTCAGTTAACCCTTCAGTTAATCACAACTCCAGGATTTCAAGAGTACAACAGCTACATTATAAACTTACATTATGTTAATATAGTTTAAAAAAATACCAGACTGTGAGTCTGAAGATAGGATATAAAACTCCTTATTTACCAAGAAAGCATGCAATATTGAAGACAACAATATTGAAGGATCATGGTCAGAGACACTTACAGAGATGTAAAGCCTTAGGGCCATTGAAATAAAAGCATAAAACCTTAAGTAAGATAAATAATATGGTAGCCACTCTTATCCATGTATATTTATGTGGTCATCTCAAATTCATGAATTTCTCCTTATTTGAAAAAAGGCATCTCGAATGTAATTAGGGCAAGGATCTTAAAATGAGACCATCATCGTAGACTATTAAGACAGACACTGAGTAGAAGGACAGGTATCTTCCTAAGAAAAGCTCAGATAAAAGAGGAGACACAGACTCACAGTAAGAGAGCAGAGCAAAGAGGCAGATATTTTAGTATTGCAGTCAAAAGACAAGAACACAAGAGATGCCGGCTCTTCCAGCTCATAGAAGAGGCCAGGAAAAGCTATGTCTGGAATTCCCTAAGAGAGTAGGGGCTGCTGACACCCAGATGTGGGAGTTGAGACTTCTAAAACTGAGGATAGTTTCTGTTACTTTCAGCTACAAAACCACAATTGAATCATTAAAATAGAGCGGCTTTCTATCACAGCTCTCTCACCTATTAATTCCCCTTATCTGCTCTGGCCCATGTTCTTGATATTCCGTGCAGTGGTTTGCCCTCCTACTTCTTGCTCTTCAAACCCACTGTACAAGTCTTATTTCTCCCAGAACTTGCAATAAATAAATGACTGATTATTTACGTATTCAGTATGAACAGAGCAAAGATATAAGCATGAACACACATATACTCTTTTCTTAACTGATAAGAGACACATATATACACACAAAAGCATTTTTAGATTAAAATGAGCATTTTCTTTTAAAGCTAGCAATACTTTTTTCCCAAAACAAATTTGTAGCATTCTCATTACCTATCATGCTAATCCAAATACTCCTTAACTTTTGTGATTTTTCTGACCGTGTGGCTATGAGAAAATTGGAGAGGCAGGTCTCTGTGTACATAACACATATTTCATAGAAAATTTCTTCTTTCAGAATTAGGAATAAAATCTTACTTAGGCTATTTGTTTTTATTTTAAATTTGTTTCAACTTAAAATTATATATGATTTAGAAAATCTCATACTTTCATTTTGAGATAGTATCTAAATCTGAACCACTAATTGTGTTTAAATCATTGATCCAATAGCTAAACTAAAGTCCTTTATATTTGCCCTTTAAGAATAACTGAATTATTTCTCATTTTTTCCTGGCTAACCTCGGCATTCTTTAAGTTTCTTCCAAATTCCCTCTTTCCTCTTCTCCATTAAGACCTATTTTTTTTTTCAGGATGAACATACAGTATGGGCAATCTTAATTTGGTCAATTACCTTTCAGCTTTGTTTTAACACAGGTTCCACAGTACTTGTGTGCCTGATACATTCTGTTCTTCCACCTCTGTTTCCTAATTACTGAATTAATGAACGTTTTGATTCAGTTACTGGTACCAAGATCTTTAGGGAAACTACTTGGAGAGATGAGACCATACTTTGAAGATTAAGAGCAGAAAGACAAAAGAGAGAGAAGGAAGATAACATTTGAGCAGAGCTAACACTACGCTAAGACCCACTTTTACTACAGTGATTCTTACTGCCTCCTGCCCATAATCAAAATATTAAAATACTGTAACCTGGAATAAATTAGGACACAAAAATGGTATGCAAGACCATCTGCACCCATGCTTAAGAAGATTATTCCACAAGTAAGTGTTGGAAAGGAACCAGGAAATTGTTCCATTGCTGTGTGTTACTGCTCTTGTCCAAATTGCCAGCTCTTCCTATCTTAGGCTCTTTAGTTTTTGAAAGTGCTCATATGTGTCGAATAATGAGCAAGAAAAAATTGTGCCTAAGTCCCTTGAGGTAGCTATTACAAAAAAAAAACCTGTTTACTGTGTAGCTATAAATAAGAGAAATTTACTTCTCACCACCATGGAGGTGGAAAATCAGTTTTCATGGTGTCAGTCAGCTGATTTGAGGCAGGCTCTCAGAGCTTTCTGATTTATAAACGATCACTATTTTGCTGTATCTTTATATGACAGAAGAACCCAAGCCAATACATAGGCCCTCCTTTCTGAAATTGTTGACCTCATTAATGAAGGCTCCATCTTCATTGTCAGATCTTCCCTAAGACCCCACTTCTTAATGTCATTACCTGGGAGAGAAAATTTCTACCTGTGGCTCTGGGAAACCCACAAGCATTTAGTGCGTAGGAGGGTTGAGCTAGTCTTATTTGTTCCTTCTAGTCTTGAAGCCATTCTGCAGTTTCTCTTTACAATAACTTTAGCACAGGAGACAGATATTATTCCCACGGTGCAGATAATGAAGCTAGGGTCAGAAATATTAAGAGACTAACACCAGTTCCCTCGCCTGGGTAATTTGGTGCTGGGTCCATGAATCTCAGATCATGACTTTTAACCTAATGGTCTTTCTGATAATCTTTTGCCATATCCATCTTCTAGTTTACAAGATCTTGGAAATGTATTTTATATTTTCATTAGTCTATTCACTTGGAGTCAGAAACTTAATCACAGGGTGTAAAAATCAATATTCTTAACTATAAATCTCTCTGTCAGTTAAGGATTATATAATATTGAGAAAATTACTCAGATTTTGTGCCACCCTAGTAAATGTCTATAAAATATAGACAGTGGACTCATTGAGAGTATTATTAAGCAAAGTCTCACTGTTTTAAGTTCGCTCTTGTGTTTACCATTCTCTGAGAAATTCATCAGTTCTTGGATGGTTTATAATCCTTCTCACATCACTTTTTTTTCCATCTGAAGCATATAGTTAAGAACTATTTCACTCCAAATATCTCATGATAAACCCTTGTATTCCTCTGCAATATGTGCTGCTTAGGAACAATTTATTAAAATGTGTTTTCTATTGGCAAATTGAAGACAGCAAGCCATAGTCTTCTGGACCATTATTACATGGAAGGAGTTTTCAGTTTAACCACTTCTCTATCTAAGCACATCTCCTTCACTCGTGCAGCAGCTGAGTTCTCTTTTCATTGGGTCTTCTCTACTTTCACTCTATGAGTAGAGGGGAAAAGGATTTCCCCTTGATATCCAGTCTGAGCTTCCTGATTTATTTTCTTAACTTCATCAGTTCCAGAATGTTTTCAAAAAATATATACTTGGCAATGCATCTGCTGTTACATTCCCTTTCGTTACTACACCTTCACTTATAACTATATAGACATTAACATCTACTTTATTCTTCATGTATTAAGTCACTATTTATTTTTTCATAATTCCTTGCAGCATTCTTTCTAGAAGTCTCTAGTTTATTTATTTTTTACCTAGTCTTTATTAAAATTGACCACTGAGTTCTCACTTTAATTATAACTTTCATACATTTTCAAGTATTCTAGCTAATTTCAAATATCATCAATAATTCCTACAGGCTTGTGCTTTCTTCACACGTTTCAAGCCTGGATTTTACATCACCAAACATAATAATCAGTTGTTTTAGAGCCTTCCTGTTTAATTTAATTTAAAGGTCAGCAATTCCTGGCCTTTGCTCCTAGTGCTTGTGTCTTATGCCACCCATGCCTTTGCTAATAGAGTAGGACAAACACAGGGAGAAGCATGTTGGATTCCACAGAAGTAAATTTGTTTCACCTTGACTAAAGGTCAGAGAGTTCACGCTTATTCTTGCTCCTTCGAGGTTATGACAGGAGATTTGACACAGGGTGTGACTCCCTACAGGATGCTTGGCCTAGGGTGTGACTCCCTACAGAATGCTTAACCTAGCTGCATGTCCTGCCTAAACAACAGAATACTTAACTCCGGATTTAGTTACTTTACGTTCCATGTATTGAAGAGGTAATTACTGTATTCTTTGTTTGTGTTAATGGTGAAGAAGTCTTGCCTTCTTCCCCCCTTTTAGATTGGAGTATGTAAAGCATATGGGAAATAAATTGTGGTTGAATTCAATATTCACTGGGTTGTACTCCTGGCTCTGTTCTTTGTCTCTTTTTCTTTTGTATCTCTGTTCTTTTTTTTTCTGTCTAACATTTCTAATCTACACTATCTTATCCTGGAATGTACAAACCCATTGAGGCTGGACCGCTACAGATGTCACCCCCAACGTGAGACCACGACAGAAGCACTGAGGGCTTTGCAAGAAGGTCATGTTTCTCTTGCTGGACTAGAGTGCAAATCAAGGCAGTGGCGGTGTCTGTGATTGCAGCTGCTTGACAACATCCTTCAGTCATTCCCAATTATTTAGGATCAAAGTAGGAAATTGGTTGTAATGCTCTCTAAGAAGTAACAGAAATCTGATCAGAATTCATTCTGAGACTCTAGCGGACCTTGATTATTGCCTGGTGTACACTTTGGGAATTAGCCAAGGACCTTACATAGAACCCAAAGCTCAGATTCAGCAGCTATGCAGATTCCTAAGGACAAAAGCAGGCACTTTCCCTCCCACACTGATCTCTCCTTAGCATGAAAAATACTTCACTTCCTTGAAAAACCAGTATTTCCTTGTAACGTTTTTTTTTTTTTTAATTACATTTTAGAAATTTACTGTTTTTCAGCAGGCAAGTTTATCCATGCATGTAGCCTACCATGTTATTAAGATGGACATTTCAATGGAGATAATTAATACTCAGAATCACTGTGAAGATTAAACAAGATCACACATGAAGGTTCAGAGTTTGGCCCACACTAAGCTTTAGGGGCATGTTAATAGTTTTCATTATTCAACAGGTTTTACATCTTTTTTCTTTTTTGTACATACTTAAAAGTCAAATATGGCCCAAAGCACTTTTCCTAAATCATTCAGGTAGTTGGTATTATCCTGTATTTTGAATAATAATTACACAAAGCACTGAGTACTTTATGCTTTTGTAAGACTTTTAAACAAAAGGCTACAAGTTTAGAAGGTAGATATGCACAAAATTACTTGCCATTGAGACATTTTGCAAAGTTCCCAACTTTTGCTCCCTAACTGGCATACTTGAGCATATTTAAAGCTGAAAATGTATTCATTTAACTTGTTTATTTGTCTCGTTAGGAAATGACAACAAAATACCATACAGGAAAGCTATATGGAAGAACAGTAAATTGCAGGTGGGTAATGTATTAGAAATTAATTTTCTCATAAATCTGGAGGCGGAAATCCAAGGTCAACTCTTCCATTCACTGGCCAGGACTCTCTACAAGACACAGGTGCATCATTTCAGGGAGGAAGGAGAAGGGAACATTAGGGGAGAGAAGAGTGGTAAGGGGGAGGGAAAAGAGAGAAGTGAACCAGGGATAGAAGTCAGTGAGCCAGAGGCATAGAGAGGGGAGGGGAGACAAGGAAATGGTAGGGGAAAGAACTTTAAGTTTTTCTCCTTATCTTATTTTGCTTCTGGCAACAGCCTTATTTCTTTCTGGCCCCAATCTTATGAGTACCCTGAAATTTAATCTCTTCCTCTATGCACTGTCACACCAGGGATTAGTATCACTATAAAAATAAAAGACAAACAAACAAACAAAAAACTTGAAGAGGCACAAAATTCAGTCCACCACGCCTTGCTTCTTTGTTTAAAGTATGAAGATGGGAAGAAACATAAATTTAAACTACACATGTTGCAATATATTCTCTCTCTCCCTATCCTTCCTATGTCCACCTCTCTCTCTCTCTCTCTCTCTCTCTCTCTCTCTCTCTCTCTCTCTCTCTCTCTCTCTCTCTCTCTCTCTCTCTCTCTGTAATGTGTGTGTGTGGTACCTGAGGGTTGAACTCAGGTGGAGCTGTACCAACCTTTAAGGACCTATCAGAGACCTTCAGGCCTTGTTTTCATGGGTGCAAAAATGCTGATAATATTCTTGGTATTGTTCCATAAGTGAAGTTATTCTTGTATAAATTTTAATCAACTGGCACATAATAAGTATAGATAAACTAGGTTTTACTTTTTTGACAAATTTTCTCTCAATTTGGCTACCTAATTAAAAGTGATCCTTAATAAACAGATTGGTAAAGGAAATAAGACAGAGATAAAACATTGGGGATAACTTCCATTAAATTTTGAGACACAAAGAGAACTCAGGAAATAAAATGTTAGGTGCCAAGGTAGAGATGGTATGTAAATTTTGTAAATAAGACTCTACCAACAGGGTTAAAGCCAACAGAAAAGTGGAACTTATGTATGCTAAGGAAAAGATATTGATTTTCCACTTTGAAATTAATCTTATCATTTTTGAAGAACAGTTTTCATAGCATGGCAGAGTTAAATGATATTGCATAGAATTTGAAAGTATGGGAAATACAATATAATGATAAAAGGATAAAGTATGAATATAGGCAAGGTAAAACTATGAGGGCAAAATGAAGGAATTTTAATGACTTGGTAAACAATGCTATAAATGCTTAGGGAGTGAACATAATTTAATTAATAGATGTGAGCAGCAAATTATTGTGGCATAGAGGCTATATAGGTCATTCAGGGGGTATGTAGGGCATACGACTCTTTGAAAACTAGGAGAAATAAAGCAAGGACCAGACTGGAAGAGTGGTAGAGGAAAGTGTGTGTTTTATAGAAAACTTTCACACAAAGGGCCAGGCTTCAGGTGAACTCCCATAGATGGTTTTGACTTTGTGAAGAGAATTTGAATGTTCCTCATGAGTATAAAAGTGCAACGTTGGTTACTGTGAAACCTTATATCTTGCTTGCTTCAGGTATTTTAGAATAGAGGATAGTGGGGAATACTGCAATGTGAGTCTGGGTTGTAAACACAAGGAAAATGATTTAGAACAGTCAAATTGAGAAAGCAAAATCGAAACCTAGGATTAAATTAAACACACACATTTGAAGAGTCTCTGTGACTGCTCAATTGGAGTTAGAGAACATAAATTAAGAGTGGACCCAGTCTTGGAAGATAAGTCCTATTTTAAATCCTACGGGAGGCTGGGTAATGAATTCCATTAAGAATATACTACCCAATTGAAAGTTGAAGGGGAGATTAGGAAAGACAAATGTAATTACCCGAATTGTAATTTGGTCAAGACACCAAGGTTAATAGCATTCCTTCATTTTCAAAAGTTGCCATGAATTTTTTAATACCTTATAATGGCCAGTGTCACAAATTTTATTCCTTTACAAGAGATGAACTCTTTTGATGCATGTTTTTATATGTCAAACATGTATTTAGGGCATGGCTTCACCATTACACATGAATTTACACCAATATAAACATAGACATAAACGCTATTGGAGAAGCATTTGTCCCATTAGGTAAAGTGTTTTGATAGAAAAGAATTGATTTTCTAAATTTGTTATGAAGTTGTGAGAGAACTAATACTCATCATAGCAATTCTAAGTGAAGGTTAATGGTAGAAAATGATGATTTTAGGGGTTAATCATATGCTTAACAGAGAGACCTCACTTCACTCTAGACTCGGCAATGTTATGCTATATATCCTGCTTAATATCATCTTCTTTCTTTAAAATAGAGAGGTACCCTATGTAATATCAAAGATTTTAAAGAATAAGTAAACATGTAGAGTGATCAAAACAAGCAGAAAACCATCAATAAATTTTAATCCCTTTGTGTATTAATAATTGTATGTTAATGGTTTTTGGATCTCAGTATTGATCTTTAGCAGCTGGAGAAAGAGAAGACTCAGGAACGATCACTCAGATAAACACCAGAATGCAGCACCACCATCTGTCGTTTATGTTTGCTGTGCTCTAGTTACAAAGAGTACTACAACAAACAGAAATGCCATTTCCCTGTCTCCCAGAGGTGTCTTTAAAGAGTAGCAGAAGCTGTTTAAAAAATAAAGAATCTTAGCTATGCCCACCAAGTTAAAGATTATATGTAAATATGTTAGGCAGACCCTTTTACTCAAGGAATTTTTAAGCACTAATGCATTTAATTTCCCCCAATAAATGAGAACTTCTTGGGAGGAGCTACTTTAGAGATTATTAAATCGTCTCTATCTATGTATATATCTCCCCTGATTAGATCTTTTCATTTTATTTTCTGCATGATTTATTTCTTAGTATTCATCTCCTTACCTGATATAGAAAGTAACTGCAGTCTCCAGGCTTGCATCGATTGGGTTGAGAACTGATAAGTGAAGATGTAAAGATTAACAGAATTTTCTTCAGTACTCTTGAATTAAAACTTTGTGGTCTGTCTCGGTTTTGTGTCCGTTTCTGAGCATCACTACGGCCACAACAATCTAATTTTAATTACTCAGAATCCCATCAAACAGAGGTGATACAGGCCCTGAAGCAACAGGAATAGTGTTTTCAGGAAAGTGAAGAGATACTATACAGAAAAGATTAAAAGCTAAAACAATTTTATGGCATAACTCCAGTAAATTAATAAAGATAATGTGGAATTAGGGGAAATATTACATAAATATAGATATGCTTGTACAATATTTTAAAGGTGTGGAAAATCATATTCAAATTCCCTGAGGGCCCCAGCTGATTTTAGAAGTTAAATCAGAAGTTAAGAAGTTAACAGATTAATAAGGAAAAGTAAAACGCAATTTTTATGTAGTGCTAGAGACCTCATGAAAACCTGAGCCCTCACAGAATTTGAATCCACTACTTCCTTAATGGATGGAACATAGTTGTACAGAATCAACAAAGAGGGAAACGATGGCAGGCGATACCCGCTGGTTAGACTTTGTTGGGAATGACCAGGAAAGAGATGGAAAAGCAGCTATCTTAGGAAGTGGGTGTCGGGAGAATAACACTTGTGTTAATATCAGAGAAAGAAAGCTCCGAGCATAAGCAGAATGAGAGTCGGGAACAGTATCCCTATGGCTCAACACCAAGTAAAAATGCTCAGAGCCATATTCGGAATTGGAAATGCTGATTAGAACTATAGCTGAAGAATAAGAGGAACTTCAAAAATTACACTTTCGGATAATTTACAAGAGGAGAAGAGAAAAAAACGGGGCAAGACAAATGCAAGAAAAAGGCAGTCAACAGTCACAGGAGCAGGTGAAATGGCAGACTTCAAAAGTGGGCTCCAGCAATTCAAAAACGTGATCTTTATTTCGGAGAAGATATACACGTCTTTCGGGGTCTGCATACTACACAGATGTCCTAGAGTGCTAATCAATCTAACCTTCTTCGCACTGCAGCTGAGCATTTTTAAGCAACCTAGCTGGGTTGCAAAGGTTCTCTACCCGTCTGGCCCTCTCTAATGCAGGGAGAGTATTAAGGGGCTATACTCTTGAGACTTGGCCTGTGAAACTGCCAAACGGGGAAAACGTTTGGTCCCGGTAGTGTAATTCCTGTCCAATATGTGTGAGACTCAGAATTCAATATCCAGTGAAAGAATTAGAGACAGAAAGAGAGGGAAAAGAGGAAGAAGATGAAAGAGGGGGAAGAGGAAAGAAAGAGGAAGATGAGGAGAAGAAAAGAACAGAGGGGAAATTTTTGAAGTATTGTATAAGAAACGTATTTGAGCTGAGCTAAAGACTGGGATAAGATGCACTGTCTCCCCAAAACAGGGCTTAGCAAAGACAATTCTCAACAGTGCAAGAGTCCAAGGGAACCTCTATAGAGTGATTAATACTCTGTGGGAGTAATTATACCACTCTCCGGCCCATGAACCAGAGCTCTAGTTTTATAGAAAAAAAATTAGAAAGATCACCATAAATGAACTACATCAAAAACCTCATGAATAAACCAATCAAAACAGCACAGAAACAAATGTTCAATGTTTGCCCATTCGGAGGAGCACATGGAGCCTGATTCTGCATAGCACTGGAGGGAAGGAGGGGGGTGACATGCTCCACACACCCTTCATTCTCTTTCCTCTGCTTTTCTCTTCCACAATTTACAACATAAATTCTCCAACAAATCTTACCTAGAGCTTCTCTCTCTCTCTCTCTCTCTCTCTCTCTCTCTCTCTCTCTCTCTCTCTCTCTCTCTCTCTCTCTCTCTCTCTTCCTTTTTCTGGTGAAGTAGGCTATGCTAATTTGCACAGGCTGTCATGGGTGTCCCCAGGCCTGAAGTTGCTTGTGTGATTACATTTTATTGCTACCTTTAAAATTATTTCTACCTCCACCTGGGTCTTACCATCATCTTTATTTCCATCTTCTATTTTTTTCTAATGTTCCAATAATAATCACTGGTTGTAGTCTGTTTATTTTCTTTCCATTCCTTCTCCCATAACTTATCACAGTAGACACATGGCCGTGATTGTTTCTTCATTCCTCAAAAGTTAATGGATTTCAAGAGATTTTTATTTTTGAATGGTAATTCTCTATTTTAATAGCTAGCATATCCACCAGTTGACCAGTTGTGATGGCTTCCATAGTTAGTGTTATATTTCCAGCAGGGTATGGGAGTTTGTTCCCAGTGACTTGGCCCTGTCAGCTGAGGGTTTAGTTAAAGACTTATACACCCCCAGTGCATGGGAAATCAATCTAACAGAACCCCACTGCAGCATGGTACCACTTAAAAATAACAAGTATGTCAATGGAAGGGGCATATATAATTAAAATTCCAAAGATGACCCTAATGCAACATTGAGAAAGCCCCAGTGAATAAACACAAGAAATAAAAGTAATCAAAATAATGTGACTTATTCAAACATTCCAAAACTCCACAGTAATAGATTCTAATTATAGTAAAATCCCAAATAATCCAAAAGAATTTTTAAAAGAATGTTTAGTAAAACCATAAGCTCATAAATAAATATTCCTTACTTAATAAATTTAAAAAATACAAGTAAAGGGTGTAATGAAATAGGAAGTCATTATACCATATAAAAGAGAAATTCAATAAAGGAGAAATAATAAACAACATTAATTAAAAATTCAATAATGGAACTGCAAAACAGAGTGGAAAGGTTGACAAATACAATGGACCAAGTACAAAATAATGTCAGAACTTGGGGACAAGGTATATGAATTAGAACATTCATACACAAATGAAGATGAACTAACAAGTACAAACAGAGCATGTAATATATATGGGCATCATTAAACACAAAATTTCGTGAATTATGAACAAAGGAGCAGTAGAAGCTATAGGCATTAAAGATATATTCAATAAAGTGAGAGCAAAACATCTCTCAAACAGAACGAAATGGTCTCCAAGTTATAGGAGGCATTAAGAACAGCAAAAGGATAGAATATCACATGTCATATTACAGTTAAAACACCAACTACACAGAACAACAGCAGCAATATATTGCAAACTCTAAGAGAGCAACAGCAAGTCATTTATAAAGGCAAATGTGTCATAATAATAGAATATTTCTCAACAGAAACACTAAAAGCAAGAAGGCATATGGTGGTATATCTCTAACTCTCGAAGGCAATAACTGAAGTGACAGTTTTCTTGTAGTGAGGAGCAGATGGGCTGCATTCCTTCCCGGCTCCCGTCTTCCTGGCTAGCTTATGCCCGGAAATAACAACACACAAATTGTATTCTTTTAAATACTGCCTGGCCCATTATTTTCAGCCTCTTACTCACATTTTTATTAACCCATATCTAATAATCTGTGTAGCACCACGAAGTGGTGCCTTACCGTTTAGTTTCTAGCAAACGTCCATCTTGGGCTGGAGCTTCATCGTATCTGGCATCTCTCTCTGAGGAGAGGCACAGCAGTCTGCCTAATTTAGGAGAGGCGTGGCATCTTACTGATCCTTCTACCTCACTTCCTCTTCCTGTTCTGTCTACTCCACCCACCTAAGGGGCGGTCTATCAAATGGGCCAGGCAGTTTCTTTATTAGCCAATGAAATCAACTCAAACAGAAGACTCTCCCACATCATTTTCTATAGCAAGCAAAGCCACCTTTCATTATTAAAGGGGAATATAAAGCTTTTGATGATACAAACAAACTAAAGGAATTCATAACCTCTAGGCCAGCATAAGGAAAAATGCTTCAAGGAATCCTACCCACTGAATAGAAAGATAAGCGTAGTCATGTGGTCACAATAAAATAAACCGAGTTAGTACAGTAATAAGTAAGCAAATGGGATTAAGAATTACTATTAAGAAATTACTATTAAAAAGAAACAAACTGACACAAATGGATACATAACTTTCAGTAATAACCCTGAACACTAATAGTCTAAATTCACCAATCAAAAGACCCAGGCTAGCAGACTGGATTAAAAACATGGGGCAAGATAACGGGCATACAGGTAACTCAAATCTCAGTTATTTCTTAGCCTGAATGTGTCTTGCTTTTAAAATTATGAATATTTTTATATGTTATACTAGAAGCACCTTACAAAATTTTCACTGTTTTACAATGAGCCTACAATGTTTCAGGGGGAACAAAACCAGGCTAAAGAAGAAACAATCCCTAGGTATGCTACAACATTGTCTATTAAAAACAAACTCTACAAAAATCAAGTTCATATGGCGGTAAGGAGATATTTACCTACTGTGTAATGATACTCTACAAAAAGACTTTTTTCCAGATAAATGAAAAAATGTTTAATGCTTATTTAGGGTCATCATGGACTGTTTGCAGTTTTGTTTGTTCTGATTTGTTTTTTAACACTGCAAATCTCCTAGGCAGAAAAACAAGACAAATACCAAAATAGTTGAGTCATCATTGTTCTACCCAAAATAGCTAGACCATCAGTGTCTATCAGGGTCAGGCCTTGATTAAAAACAAATTTAAATATAAATAGCATGTTCTACTGGTTTTTGCAAATCGTATTTCCCTATTTGCAATTGAAAATGTTAAAATAGAATTGAAAATTATTCAAACACTGAAATGAATGGAAGAAAAATAATTGAAAGAATTGTTTGATCCTGGACTTTGATATGAAATCAAGAATGAATGAGTGCTTACATTATAAAAAGTAAAGACAAACCATGTTGAGCAATATATATGCACACACATATACACACCAAATGTATATGTATATACACACAAATACACAAACACACACACACACACACACACACATATATGCTTGCCACAGTTTAATGAGTTCATGTTGGCCTTTACCAATTATCAAATATAAAACTTCTAAGAAATAAAACAGGGTTAAATTAAAATAAACAAAAGGGTTTGATGTGGTGACTCATACCTGTAGTACCAGAATATTAGAGATAGAGAAAAAAATCTTAAATCATGGACAGCCTGGGCTACATTGAAATACCTAGGCCAGTGGTTCCTTGTATTAAAAAAATATTAAAATATAAATATAGAGAAAATGATTCATTATCCTAAGAGAAAGATGTGGCAATTCATGAATGTATACACACAATTCCCAATACCAAGGAACTGGGGCCTATTTATAATAAATTCCTATTTAAATATCTAGCATATGTTACATAGTCTCAGAGGTTACTTTAGTCATGCAACTTAGAAAACTTAACAACTTAGAAAAAATGGCAGTTTAAAATCACTATTGATAAGAAAATCATGGCAAGTATTAAGATTTACCACATATAAAACTTTCCATTTCCCTCTCTATATTAAAAATCTACAGTGTTTTTTATGAAAGATTATGCATTCCAAAAACAGAACGAAAGCACAGAATCTATATTGGTGTGTGCAGTATTTCACTCCTGTTCCAAGCAAAGTCAACAAGATAAACATATTTGCTGTCCTCAGTGAACTTATACTGCCTGGAACCGACGATCAGCAAGAGACCAAAATACCTACGTTCACTTTATTCCTTATATGTTATTGCAATACAACCCCCAAAGAGAGGTACACAGTGACATATTACTCTACAAACAGAAGAGCATAGCAGAATGAGGGTGGAAAACCAGAACTGTTGATCTAGTTAGACTTCCTGGTCTAAGAGAAATTTAACTGAAATGCATAATCCACAAACATAATGCAGGAAGCTGCTTGGTAATGAGGATTTGGGCAGGGCACCAAAAGGGTAGTAAACAAAAACAAAACTTCCAAACTCTCTAAATTTCCAAAGCATGTGTGCAGCAACAGAAGTAAGTAACAAGATGAAGAGACAGCCTATGAAACAGGGGGAAATGTGTATTGTTTGCTTTAGTGTTGCTGTAAAAGACCAAAACAAAGGAACCTTAAGGAAAATGGATACATTACTAGTATCATTTTGTTGTTTTAGGAGATTTGGTCATAGGGCAGTATTGGAGACTGCTCTTACACTAAGATATGATATAGTTACTCAATGTGACCTGTTAATACAACTAAGTAATATATAAGATTCTACCAGGAGAAAAAATGCATACTGTTTACATTAAACATTTATATAAGCTGGAGTAGGTATTAAAGCAATAAGAAATATAATGAAGAAACCTATAAGCCATGGCACCGTCATGTACTATCAATATCAGACATACATACTATACATAATTAACTTGCTACAGTGCACAACTGTTAGCCCAGTAGGTTTGTTGAAATCAACATCTTTAACATACAGTGATACATTGTCTTATGATACTGCAGGGTCTGTGGTATCACTGAGCAAATATTTTCAGCTCCATTATAATCTTATGAGACCAATACACATATTGTCACTGATTAAAGTATTGCTATGACAGTGATTACTCTCTAAATTTCCAATATTTCTACCTCTACCTCCCAGGTGATAGAGTTACGAATCTAAATCATCATTCTATACTTTAGTATATGATTAAATGCAGTAATTTGTTTCCTGTATAATAATCTGCTATAAAGGTTATTCTTCCTTCAAAGCTAATCAGCAAATAGTAAGAATTTTGCTAGTTTGAAATAAAAACCCTACTGATAATCATAAATATAGAAATACAGAAATTCTATAAGTTATTTTCTAGTTATTCTTTAGATATAGAACATGAGTAGAAACTTCATGCTGTTCCTATAGGGATCAGAAAGGTGATGAGGGCTCTGTGAGCGTAGGAACATGATGAGCTGTAGTACTCAAAGTAATGGCAGTTTCTTCACAGGTTTGGTGTAATTTTAATTCTGTTTGATGGGTTATTGCTAAAGATCTTGGAGATTTCATGGAATATCAATTAATCTTTATTTTGGTAACTATAATTTGGGAAATTAAAATTGTAATATGCATGTAGTGTGTGAGAGCTCTCAGCATCTACTTGTCTTAGAACCTAACACTGTGTTATAAGTGCATGTGACCAAGCCTTTGATCGTTTTTATAGTGTGGAATCTAAAGACTCAAACTGACATCCTCATTCTTGTATGGCAAGTACTCTTACTGATGATTCTTACTTAGCCATCACCCCTGCCCTAAACTGTATTTTGTAAGAAACAAAAAGATACTAGTAATGTATCTTTGTAGTTTTAGAAAAATCTTCTTAGGGGAAAAACATGGTTTAGGGCTAGAGATTGTGAAAGCACTTGTCAAGCTTTTGAAGATGTGCAAAACAATGGGGTGACCTCAGTGTGTGGAAGAGGGAGTGAGAATGGAAGAATTTAGAAAGATAGACTTTCCTTCCTGGAAAAGGAGGAAAGAAAGGAGTTAAGGAGAACTTCAAGGCTACTGGGTAAGTGGGAGACAGGTGTTGCTCCCTAGTGTAATTGACAAGTACTTCTCATGAAGACAGCTCTGTGGCCCTCAACCACTGAAGGGGAAGATTGAACAATGGGTCTGGAGGTAATTATAAATATGATAAACTCATTTTCAAATCAGAGTTCCAGTTATTCTAGCGGAAAGGAGCCAAAAGGGTAGACTATTATAGAGCATCTTTTAGGTGAAGTCTTTGAAAACATCATAAACACAGAGGATATGCTGGTTTTTAATCAGCTGTGGTGAGGAAACTCTAATCAAAAGCCAAAAAGTATTTCACTGGTTGCGGTGAGTGCCATAAGAAAAACAAGAAATCCCAAAACTTGGCAAGGGTGTGGAGGAAATAAAGAGCGCTATAGTCAATGAATGGAAATGCAGCATTCAAGGAAAAATGACTTCTGAATAGTTCGCTATGTGGGTTTAGCAGGAAGAGAGATGGTTAGGGAGAGCTTGAGATAAGCCAGATATTGTTTATGTGTTGTATTATAAGGGCGTTATTCTCATGAGGTTACAATGCTGCCAAAAGCATATTCTTGGGGTCTTTTAGCTTGAGATAGGGAGATACTAAATTACCAGAGAGAAGTCACAGATGAAGAAAATTAGGCTAAAATAACCCTACAAGCTTACATGATTATGGGTAAAGAAGTTAGGTGTGTTGGTCTATGAAGAAGTTACCTCAATGACAATTTGGAGTCTGCACTGAAAACACAGCAGAATAAAAATTGTAGCGCTATTGGGGAGAGGGGAGAAGGACGAGGAGAAGGGGAAGAGGAGGGGGAGAAGGAGAGGGTTGAGGAGAGCTTGAGGGAATGGGATAGTCGAAATGGAGGAAAGACAGATATGAGAGCAAGGAAAGAGATATCTTGATTGAAGGAGCCATTAAAAGGTTAGCAAGACCTGGCTCTAGAAAAATTCCCAGGAATGCACAAGGATGACTTCAGCTAAGACCCTAAGTAATGGAGGAGAGGGTTCCTGGACTGGCCTTGCCCTATAGTTAGACTGATGATTATCTTAAATATCACCGTAGAACCTTTGTTCAACAACAGATGGAAACAGAGGCAGGGACCCACATCGCGGCACTGGACTGGGCTCCCAAGGTTCAGTTAAAGAGTGGAAGGAATGAGAACATGAAGGCTTCATCCACTGAAACAGTCTATATGAGCTATTGAGAGCTCACCAACTCCAGTCAGACTGGGAAGTAATAAGCATAGGACCAAACTAGTCCCTCTGGATGTGGTTGACAGTTGTGTGGCTGGGGCAAACTGAGGGGCCATAGGCAGTGGCACCAGGATTTATCTCTACTGCATGTACTGGCTTTTTGGGATCTTATTCTTTTTGGATGTATACCTTGTTCAGCCTAGATGTAGTAGGGAGGGCCTTGGACCTTCCACAAAGCAATGTGCCTTACTCTCTCAGGATTAGATGGGGGTTGGGTGGGAAGGTGAATGGAGGGACTGGGAGGAAGGGATAGAGTGGGAATTTGGATTGGTATTTGTTTTTAAAATTCTAATCAAAAAATGTAGTGCTATAGAGGCAACTGATAAAAGACAGACACAGGACACAGACACAGTAGACAGCTGTCAAAGTTGAGATGTCACTCATGTATAGAAGCCATATGTGAACTTGCTATAGCCATACAGGGAAGGTTGTGAGGAACCAGGCTAAAGAAGGTTGGTGACATCAGGGGTGCACATGCTACTTTTCTGTTCATGAGGGTGATAGAACAATAGCAACTAAGGCCCGAGCTACAGGTAAATGGCAAATCAGTGAGTCAATGGGATTGTTCTTATCAAAGAATACAATAAAGAAATGGGTTTCAAGCAATACCGCTTCGATGTTATCTTGGGAAGAATTCTATGGAGAGAAAAGTCTGAAACCACATGAAAAGCCCACAATCCCCAGAAACAACCTATGCAGGGTCTTTGTGCCTCCTCACCAGAGCTATATACATAAGTAAAGGAGGGTGATCTCCGACCAGCATCCAATGCATTGTCACTGGAACAGCAAATATAATTTAATGAAATCCATTAAAGGCTAATAAAGCTCAGCCACTGTCAAATGCACCTGACCACACGGAAGTTCTTCACAATCACTTGCCTCCTCCAGGATGACTGCGTGTCAGCACTGTCACCCCCTGCCACCCCCTGTGCTCTAAACTTCAGCCCTCTTGTTTATACTTCATCACAATATTTTATCCCTCTAAAATTACTTCCTCTGGTTACAGTAATTACTAAAATTCTCAGTGAAATCCAGAAAGCCTTATCCTGGCACTTAATGGCACTAAAGTTAAATAAAAAGAAGGGAAGATAAACTGTTTTGGCACTCTGTTCTTAAAACCTGGCTTTGGGCCTCATTTTAAAACATATCACTGAAGGTATCATCGTATTTCTTCCTGTATTCAATAAACGGTTAAGTGGTCATGCATTCATTATGCCATAAGCTGCACACGGATGCAAATGGATGCCATTTATAATATTTTACAGTGTTTTGAAGTTCCAAGCCCATCTAGAATGATAAAGACCTGGGAAATGTTAACCTACCTCACAGTCTTTTTTTTTTTTTTATTGCAATCTTTAATAGATCGGTGCAATTTCTTTGCATGCTATAAAAGTCAAGAAAGTATTTCCATGGCATTAAATGGTAACACATGGAGACCATTTGGTTTTTAAGAAGAATGTTCCCTACTTGTGATTTGTGGTTTTTAATGCCTTTTTTCCCTTCCTCTTGTTCTTTCAGGGACAGTTTGATTCAGAGTAATGGAGCGGTAGAAATTAAATGAGTGTGCATGAAGTCCAATGAACTCAGTGTACTGCTTATCTTGTAACTATACTTAATCTAAATAACCTTTTTTATGCTCTGGTGGAATGGCATTTTCAAAAGGCTCTATTGTAGTAAATGAGAGTATATGTCAGTAAGGATTTGCTAGACAAATCAGATCTCATGGAGAAGTATATCTATCCATTACTATTTAATACACACTCCAGTGTGAAGGACAATTTTTTTGGTGTGTGTGAACAGACCATTAACATTTACAATCATTTCAACTATGCCTTCCATCCTTTCTACTTTCCATTTTTATTTTAATTTTACTTATTTACTTATTTATTTATTTCCAGCGAAGGCCTCTAAACAGAAATTGCTTCCACAGAAACAATGAAATAATTTACATATGCACATAGTCATTGGCTCCGTTTTTCTTAACAAATGTACAGCCTAAGAAATGAAAGCTTTCTGAGACGTGATGCCGGTGAAAATGTTGAGCTGAGAAGAATACGATCCATGGGTACCAAACACACGGCAAACATGTTCATTGACAACAAGTTTGATTATCTTTCTACTGACACAGTTTCCTTTATTAATTTTGATGTAATGATTTAATAATAAGCAGGATATAAGGAAACATCTTTTCTGTATCTGAACTTTTCCCCTGTCTTTTGTCTTTTGTGGAAAGGGGTATATGTTCAAGAGCTATCAAGTAACTTTGTGTCCTCCAAAGTCTTGAGGAAAACTTGCCGCTCCAGTTGAACACTTGGGCTTTGTCCACACATCTGATCAGCTGACCTGGATAACCATTCTCTCCTGGGATCCCTATGCAGGTGTGTTTTCCTTGACTGTTTCTAAAGACAGAAACAGTCTTCACACTCCACTTGATTGTCAGTCACTATGCTTACTTCCTTCCGGTTTCCACTATATCTGCCCACATATCCAAACTGCCATGGGACATCCTGGGACAGATCATACCTGGTGGGCTCTCATTCCCTCACTGAGAAATTTTTCTTTCCTGTCTGAATATTTCAGGAGATTACACAAACAACAACAAGTCAGTGATAAATGACATTTATGATTTAATGTCTAAAAGACATTAAAAGGTTTTCTCAATGACTTACAAAATTTGCTACTAAGCTCAGAACCTTTACCCATAACTTCTTCAGAAAAGACGATTTTGTGCTTTTATGCAGATAGGATTGGTAATTTATTTTCATGAGTGTGACTTTCAGTGGTGTCACCTGAAAAGAGAACTCAAAGAGAACGTTTCTCTATAATTTGTTTTCTTTTATATTTTTTAGAAAAGAAAAACTATCTTTTATTATTTTACATACCAATCCCAGTTCCCACTCCCTCTCCTCCTCACATTCTCTCCAGCTACCTCCTCACCCCACCCCCATCCACTCCTCAGAGAGGGTAAGGCACATTGCTTTGGGAAAGGTCCAAGGCCCTCCCTACTATATCTAGGCTGAGCAAGGTATCCATCCAAAGAGAACTTCTCAAAAAGCCAGTACAAGCAGTAGGGATAAATCCTGGTGCCACTGTCAGTGAACCCACAGTCTGCCCCAGTCATACAACTGTCACCCACATTCAGAGGGACTAGTTTGGACTTACGCTGGTTTCTTCCCTGTTCGGCTGGAGTTGGGGAACTCCCATTAGCTAGTATAAACTGTTTCAGTGGGTGTCCCCATAACGGTATTGATCTGTTTGCTCAGATTCTCAGTTCTCCCACTCTTCAACTGGACTTTGGAAACTCAGTCCAGTGCTCTGATGCAGGTCTCTGCCTCTGTTTCCATCAGTTTTTGGATGAAGGTACTATAGTGACATTTAAGATATTCATCAGTCTGACTACAGGGCAAGGTCAGGTTGCACACCCTCTCATCTATTGCTTAGGGTCCGAGTTGAGGTCATCCTTAGGGCTACTTTTCAAATATAGTCACACAATAAAATTTATTAACTGTGCTGACTGCCCATGTTTACTTGAGATAGCATGTTCTCAACCATCTAATAAGAAAAATAATCTTGGTAATTCTCAAAATGACATATTATAAAATTAAATATATTCTATCAGCTAAAACTACTACTAGCTCAAAATGTATATAATTCTCAAATCACTAACCCAACAGCATACTTCATTTTAAAACACAACTATTCTCATAGAAAATAATGTTTACCAACACTTGTATTATGCAGCATAATTCCAGAAGTTCTAGCCAGATAATAAAATGAAAATGATCACATCTACATTTCTAAAAGTAAGATCAAATTATTATTAGCTTTAGATGATATAATGGCTTTCAAGACCTAAGAACATCAACTAAAATTAAAATTATTCAGGGAATTGCCAAAACACAATAACTCAAAATATTTATGTAGATTTTCCATTTATTGCTTAGAGGACATAGTACTACAATTTGAGAATAACTGAATATACAAATAATGGAAAACATAAATCATATGAACAAAATAAAAAATTCAGAAACTGTATAGGAATAGAATATGATCTTATATAGTTACAGTATATGAACAAATTTCCTGTTGAAGACAGTAGATAGATTGCCTTGTAAGTGGTGTTGAGATAATTTACTATTTACAAATTGAGCAAGGGCAGCATTATTTACTTAAATTCATAGAGAATATGTTTAAAAATATAAAAATATATCAAATGTAATTTTCTTACATTTATTTGTGAGGTATGAACAGGTGTCATGCTATGTGTCTGGAGACAGGACAACTTCTGGAAGTTGGCTCTGTCCTCCATCCATGTGGGTTCCAAGTACAGAACTCAAGTTGCCGTCTTGGCAGCAAACACCTGCACCCACTGAGCCATCTCTCTGGTCTTAGTTCTAATTTCAATAGTCCAAAGGATTTATTAGAAAAACTAGCCAACAGTGATTTCTGTTTAGGCTATCCTTAAAGTCTTAAGAACACTTGTTTCCCAAATGTTGACAAAAGTTGGCTCTCTGTTCCTGTGTTCACTATTGCTCACAGCTTAAGACGGGGAGTACCCCAGTCAGAAAATGACTTGCTTCAGCCCACCGCTGCTGTTTTATTCATTGTCTACTATTGCCTCAGCCTCAAATCAATTGTAGCTCTACCTGCCTTGCATTAAATAGCATTTTGGGAAGGGGCGGTTTAGAGACAGGGTTTCTTTATGGAGCCTTCGCTCTATAGATCAGGCTGGTCTTGAACTCACAGAAATACTCCCGCCTCTGCCTCCCTCCCTAGTGTTAGGATTAAAGGCATGAACTACCTCTTTCCATCTCAATAGTGCTCTTACCATTGATATTAAACACAAACCTAGATAGTTTTCTTCTAATACGCAACATTTGAAAGCTAGTATATGAATGTTTTCCCAGCACCACCTTTCACTTTCTGACAGCTAGAGGTATCAATTCCACTGGCCATCCCCAACCCCAAACATATTTCATTATTTGATATCCACTTCCCATTTCCCCCAGGGACCTCCCAGGCTGCTTCCTATTCTAAAATAGTATATTTGTTGTGTCCTCATATCATACAAATGTTATTCCTTTTAATTTGCGTTGTGCTACACTTGATTATCAATTCTTTCCATAATGCCCACAAAATCTTGTGAAAATGATATTCAATAGACTTTTGCTCAATGGTTATGGAATTGATTGACTAGAAGAACACAAAATTATATCCCATAAAGTGAAATAGAATCCTGAAAAATAAAAGTCGATCTAATTATGAGAGCTGCAATAGAAACAAAGAATTCTTCTCCTTGTGACAGAACTGAAGTTTGGAAGCACATTTTAAAAAGCAAACTGAAAAGTCCTAGAGTATAAAAAACACACAGAATATGAATTTATCAGAAGCAATAAAGAATTAAAATATCCCTTAATACCAGCTATGCAAATATTTCAAATTTTATAATACTCATAAATGACTTTACATATCAAATATAATCAGAAACTTATTCAAAAGCAGTTCTAGGCATAAAAGCATTTTCAATATACATCTTAATATATAAGGGTTTCCTAGATATTTGAAATGTAAATCCTACAAGATTTTTCTATTTCTCTTCCCTATTTTTCTTTAATTCTTAATCTCTGACAGTATTCATTTATTCCTGATGGTGACATTTAGAAAATCGTCTCACAAAACAACAACACAGAATCCTAAGCCAGAGCTAAGCAGTGTTCCAAAGCAAAGATAACCCTTGATTGATGCAGCTCCCAGAAGAGACAAAACAGCACTTGGAATTCATTCTCATCTGTCTCATTGACTTGAGAAAAATGTCTCCTTTCTAAAACTTTCTAATTGGGTTTGATATTTCATGTATAAAATGTGAGTAAAAGACAATTCTATTTTTAATAAGCACCATGTCTTCTATTTAGGTGTTTATATAATTGCATTTAGTCTGGCAGTTTGATTCTTGGAGATTGATTGATTGATTGGTTGGTTGGTTGTCTGACTGATTGAGTGACAGATTAATTGATTGATTAAATATATGGTGAATGTACATTAATGTCATAATATGGACAAATAAATTTTATTATTTTTTCCTCTTGTTCTTCTCTGGAACATACTTTCCATTTGAAGACTCTTTATTGCAACAATCAAAAGAATACTTTTATTTTTAAAAATTTATGTTTCAAGTTGAGGTTTAAATTGTGTGAAAATATAATGGGTATTTCAGAAGCAAGCCTAGATTTGAGAGTGCTGATAGAAAAGTAAAGCCGAAACAATATTCCTTTTCCAGTTGTCATAGAACGAATAAGAACAACAGATGCAATGTAGAGAAAAGATGCTGTGATTCAGCATTAACAGCCGCACAACCACACAGCTTCATGCCGTGAATCTCAGGAAATAAAAACAAGGGGAAAAAACAGAAAATGATGACAGAATACGGCTTGACTAGAACTTTAGGTGCATGCACAGATATGACTGAGAATTAAATAGGAAGAAAACACAGTAAGCATTTTAATGCAGCCAACAACACACACACACACACACACACACACACTACTAGACTAGAATGTAGAAAGAGATGTTACTCCCAGTGGAAGCATAAGGATAAAACTAGCAGGCTGTAGTATATCCAAGGTGATGATGATAACTACAAGAAAACTACTCTATATTGGGGGGATAAAAAACAAAACAAAAATATATGTACATAAAATGGATTATAAGATAGCAATAGTAGAAATTAATTGTGTTATATATTCAAGTCTTCAGTTCTTCATATCTTTGTTTTCAACTAGAATGGGCAATAGTTACTGACTTATATATAAGATGAATGACCTATATACATACAGTTCTTTAGAATCAAATCTTCTTTCTTTGAGATAAATATCTTGTGTTCTATTTTTGAACACCTAGACATAATTGGTTTTCCATTTATATTCTTAGCACTTATCAAAATATTTGACATATACAAAACTATCTTGTATAATAAACAAGAATAAGATTAAACGGACGGTTATCTAGAGGTAGCAATATTGGACCAAAAAATGTATGTTTCAATTCATATTTTAAGCAATTTTTAATTCTCAATAACTCTGCTTGTCTTTAACTTTAATAAAAAGTTAAAGAGTTTGTCTGACGCTTAGGCATTCACATAGTGTAACCATAGGTTTCTGATTCTCAAGGCACCTGAAGCCTGAAGAGCACTGTAATAAAGGACAATTGACAAATGAGGCACACCAGATATCTAGGTCTTGTTCGATATTTATCCATAGAAAAAGCATGTGAATTAATTACAAAAATCCCCTCAATTTTTACAAAAAAAAATGATTAAATAAGATAGATTTAAAAACTCAATATCAGTTCTGGCATTCAACTGTAAAGTTTTGGAATATGAAACATACTTGAGAGATTTTACAACTTTCATTTTCATTATTATTTCGAAGGGCATTCATGTTGTCATACCGAGAACCCTGAAAAGTTTAAACAACACAACCTAAAACCTAACAGAAGTCAACATTATTATCATGACTATTTAAATGCAAAAGTTTCATAGTTTATATTCTAATTTTAAAGCCACGAGAAATGGACTATTCAAGAACAATACTATTTATCAGTCAAATTCAAATTGCAAATGATCATGTTCATGCTTGGTACATAAAATGCAGGTACTGCATTGGGAAAATTATTAAATTGCAGTTTTCTAATGATCACTATATAAAAGTAAATAGGCATATACTAGACACAACAAAGAAAGATTATCTTTGCATGTATGCAAGTATGCTCCTATTTGTGGACATACATATAGTATATACAGTAAGATGATATAGGAAAGTTTTTTTCTGTTTTGTTTTTTGTTGTTGTTGTACGGTTGGTTGGTTTAGTGTGGTTTGGTCTTTCCAAACAGGGTTTCTCTGTGTAGCCCTGGAAGTCTAGAAACTAGTTCTGTACACTGGCCTCAAACTCACAAAGATCTGCAGCCTGGGAGCTGGGATTAAAGGCTATGACTGTTATCAAAAGCACACACTAAAGTACTTTAGTTCTTTTCTTTTCTTTCTTATTCTACTTTTTGTTTTGTTTGTTTGGTTTAGGTTTTTGTTTTTCTTTTACATTGTGTTTTGGTTTGGGTTGGGAGGACAGAGGGCAAATGTGGGGGCAGGGGAAGGGATGGGCAGAAATCCAAAGCCATGAAGTGAAAACCACAAATAATCAGTAAAAGGAAATGAAATAACAAAGAAAGACAAATATATTCACTTCCGCAAGATATACTACTTCTCAAATCATACAAGTCAAATACCTTTTCCTCTTAAAGTGCGTTTTACCATTGCCTAAGGTTTCTCATAACCAGATGGTCAATGTCTTTGTAATCTACTCTATTTTGACCCATTAGATTCTGATTATGAATCTGTTGACTTATGCTATGCATTTTGTATTCAATACTGTGTCAACTATTTGTCTCTCATTATCTGCTAAGCAGTATTCTCATCTACTATATACAAACAGCAGATTAGTATTTAAGACTCAACTTGTTTCTTATTTATATAATTAAAGACAAACATATCAAGACAGCAAAGCACTTTGTAATGCAGCATCTATAGTTTTTTTTTTTTGTTTTTTTGTTTTTTTGTTTTTTTTCGAGACAGGGTTTCTCTGCAGCTTTAGAGCCTGTCCTGGAACTAGCTCTTGTAGACCAGGCTGGTCTCGAACTCACAGAGATCCGCCTGCCTCTGCCTCCCGAGTGCTGGGATTAAAGGCGTGCACCACCACCCCCCAGCTCAGCATCTATAGTTTTATAAATTACTTTTCTCTGCTTTCTATTATCAATCATTCTGCATTGCAAAGTCCTGTTTTACTATGTTTGCGCACGTGCTCGCACACATACACACATTTCCATAACCTAATAACTTTGTATCAATAACTTTGTAACATTTATATAACCTAATATATAAAAAATGATTTTATAATATATATGGATATTAAAATCTAAAATATTGCTGAGAGAAACCAACAAGGATAAATGAGTTAAAAGCCATTGTATGTCCATGTTTTAAAGTATATAATATATTTAAGGTTATAATTTAACCTAAACTTGCCTAGAGAATCAGTACAATTCCTTTCAAAATCACCATACAAAAGTTTTATGAAAATTGACACTGTAATTATGAATTTTATGTGCATTTACATATCTGCCTATGAAAGACACCACTATCTTCCAGTAATACCACCAACTTAACACTCAATCTGCTAATCAATCCAGTGCTTACATAAGAGTCTTCACGATCCAATGACTTCTATGTGTTTGGATCCACCAGCTAGAGAACATTTATTGCTACTATATGTGTTTTTTGGGTGAAAACTTCGTGTCTACCCTGTAACAATCAGGTAACTTTTCACAAAGATACACAAATATTTCTGTAGAAATAGAAGAGCTTTTTACAATTATTGCTATAAAAACTGAACATTTGTATGTTTATATTAATAAGAGTAAACTTTGTTTTATACTGAATGACCTATAGGAATTTAAAAAATGGATCATAGACATAAATATGGAAACTGTATTTATATACAACCCTTAAAAAGTCATAGAGGAAAATATTTATATAATAATTTAGGTAAAAATGTCCTTAAATGTAGGATCAAAAGCATAATGTGTTAAACAAAAATTACCAAATCATACTTTATACAAACTAAAATCTCTGATCCTTAAAAAACTATTAAGAGAATCCAAATTCACTGCTGTAGATGGGAAGAAAACATTTGTTAATTATATATCTAGTAAAGAATTTTATTCCAAGTACATGCAAGTTTGTTTGTTTGGTTGGTTGGCTTTTTTGTTTTTCTGGGGGGTGGGTTTTTTTTGCTTTGTTTTGTTTTGGTTTGGTTTGATTTTGGGTTTAGCAATAGGAGTTGGGTTTTTTTAATTGATTTTTATTGAGCTCTACATTTTTCTCTTCTCCCCTCCCTGCCTCTCTCCTCCCCTATAAACCTCTCCCAAGGTCCCTATGCTCCCAGTTTACTCAGGAAATCCTGTCTTTTTCTACTTCCCATGTAGATTAGATCTATGTATGTCTCTCTTAGGGTTCTCATTGTTGTCTACAAGTCACAGTCCCAAAGAATTTTTTGTTGTTGTTGAGTTTTCAAGACAGGGTTTCTCTGTAACAGTCCTGGCTTTCCTGGAACTTGCTTTGTAGACTAGGTTGGCCTAAAACTCACTTATATTCAACCACCCCTACCCCCAAAGTGCTGGGATTAAAGGTGTGCACCACAACTGCCCAACTAGAGGTTTATTTTTTTTATTTGATCTTTCTGAGTTCTCTACATTTAACATTAAAACAATTAGCCTCTTAAAATATTGGACAAAAATCTGGAGGCAATTCATCAAACAAAACATGTGGTTAACAAATAAATTCATAAAAGCATATCTAGCACGTGTCATTTCTTATGTTTCATAATTATATCTGTAAACTTTTTAAATTGTCGCTAATTTGTCATGTACTATGGAGCATATCATCGTGTCCTCACATTACATCAGTATATCATCTTCATACACAAAAGTTATTTCTTCTGTTGTAAATGTATCTTTGCTCCTCTGGCAGTTTACTCCATAATAATTCATTAATAACTTGCTCATTAAAGTATGGTTAATATAGGTATTCTTTTAGAATTCATATTAAAACTCTTATTTCCAGTTTTAAAAACTTTATAAAATTGCAAAATCACCTATTAGAGTGCAATGAGAACATAATATATCTTAATGTATAGATATATACATCTTAATTATATCTTTTGCATCTGCTAATGTAACTTTTTAATCTCAATACCTATGAGCAGTCTGTTAGGTAAACTTTGCTGAGCTTTGAAACACCTTCACATCTGCTCTTCTCCACTGGCATCAATAATCCACCCATCTTCTTACTCTAGGGACTCTATGCTTCTTTTTAGCAATAAATTTGATTTTACTTTTAACAAAGAAATATTGCATCATAAACAATTATTTTAAAATTAATTTCCTTGTAATTTTCATAAACATTTTATTTCGTGTGTGTGTGTGTGTGTGTGTGTGCGTGTGTGTGTAAGTATGTATGCCTGGTGTCAAGTAAAGATTTCTTCAGTGAAATGGGTCAAGTGAACTATATTAAGAGCCCCAGCAGAGGCTATGTTAATTACCCTTACTGGCATGAAGAGTCCATGGCATAAACATCACAGCATTGTGTTTGTGACAGAATGGAGAAAGGTGAAGATCTCAAAATCCCCTCTAAAGCTAGGAGCAAAATGACCAGGTGCCTCTATACATGATCCTCTGCTTAACGAGTGGCAGCTTGCCTGTAGCACCTGCAGCTGGAGATGTCTATTTAATAGTATGAGTGGTTATGTATTTGAAGCTGTGTTCCTCTCCTCAGTTCCTTTTCTATTGAAGTTATAAAGCACCATGACCAAGAAAACTCACTGAAGAAACACTTTATTTGTGCTTTGGATTCCAGGAAAAGTGTTGCTTACAGTAAAAGAGAAGGAAAAAAAGAAAGCAGAGACAGTAGCTGGAGATACAGCTGAGAGCTTACCTCTTGAACCTCAAGCACCAAGCAGAGGAAGCCTGTGGGGAATGCTGCAAGACTCTGAAACCACAAAGCCCATCCCTACTGACATCCTTACTCTGACAAGGCCACACCTTCCAAGCCTCTGCAAATAGCCCCATCAAACTAGGGCCCAAGTATTCAAGTACTAGAGTATTACGGAAACATTCTCACTCAAAGCATCACATCCTACTTCAAAACTTCCCATAAACATTGCCACCATCTGGGACCAAGGGCTCAAATATAAGAGCCTATGGGAAACATTCTTTTAACATCGCCATACCATTTAAATACTGAATGTTGTGCCGCTTCTGTAACTATGTACAGCCATAAAGAGGGGAGGATAGTAAGTTTATTTAAGTTTTGTCATTTATAGATAAGTTGGCTAATGGCTTGGCCCTTCTTTTTTAAGCTTCAATTTTGTCTCCTTTAAACAGTATAACTGTGTGCTAGTATTACTGCCACAGTATAATATGTTAATAGTGTAACTATCTTCTTTAATAGTATAACTGTACTGAACTCATAGAGCTGTCCTACAGATTGATTCGTGATGACATAATAATATGAATTCAGAAATGCCTGGCACATGGCAATTTTTCAATATATGAATGTTTATAAAAGCTATCATCATTAAATCTGACCTATAATTATAGATTGGTATTTAAAACGTGGCATCATATGATAGAGTCTTTGACCAAAAACCCATTTAAACTTCTAAAATAATGTCGGGATTTTTCACTAGGTCACCTTTAGATTTAAAATCAATTAAATGCAAATGTTGAAACATACTGGAATAAAGGTTGTCTTTATAGGAAAAAAAAAAGAAAACCTAAAACTTTAAAGCTGGAAGTAAAAATTATACACTACACAAACCATGAACTCAGCATTCCCCCAAAGTGTGCTTGGTGAAAATATAATCCTCAAAATGCTCTGTGGGAGTCCAGTCATAGGGTCAAATCAACTCAGAAGATATTGAAAGCCTTATGTTCCTTCGGTGCGAAATTTGCAATACAAATAGTATAGTAGAGAGACTTGGAAATGCTGCAGTTAAAAGGGAAAAAAGCATTTTCTTTGTTTGAGCCATGTTTTTCTACACCTCCCTGAATAAAGCCCTTGTTTATAAGATATATATATGTTTGTGTGTGTGTGTGTTTGTGTGTGTGTGTGTGTGTGTGTGTGTGTGTGTGTGTGTGTGTGTGTGTGTGTGGAGAGAGAGAGAGAGAATTACCGTTTTTTTTTTTACTTCTCTTGCTATTTTTATTAAAGAGAGAAGAAATAACTACTCTCACCAGCTCTTGTAAAAAGATTGTCAGGGCTCGGTTTTGAAGTCCTGTTAGCTTTCGTCACAGTGACAGCTGTCTGCCATCTCCCTGTCTTTCCTGCTTGGATACCAATGCATTTCCCCAGAGGTGTTGCTCTCTCTTTTTTTCCCTTTTACTTCCAAGCCCTTCAACAGAATTTGGAATAAAAGGAAGAGTATCTGTACAACAGAAGTCCAGTTAACTGTGCTTTCTAGTCACAGGAGGACAATTACCTCTCCTTTTAAACTACTTATTCAATTTAGTTCCCTCTTCTAATGAACAACAAATAGAAATTTGCAGTACTAGTTTAGGTGAATCCCTAAAGTTTACTAGAGCATCTTATATCATCAATGGATTAACTATTGTCATGTTAATGGTATGTATCAAGTCACTGCTAATTTGGATCATAAAGCCAAATATATATAAAAGCAGTCACAGAACTCTGTGGGTCAAGAGAGATTAGAGACTGAATGTTTAGTTGCTATCTTCCAAATTTTTATGTGGAAATCTTAACTTCCAATATAAGACAATTAAAAGACAGAGACTACAGGAAGTGATGAGACCATGAAAATAAAGCCAGAGCAGTGAAGAATAACATTCTATTATCTATAGACAAAGTAGTCTGTGCTATTTCTCATAAAAGCCTAAACACCCGATGATAATTACCTTTTTAAACCTCCATTGGTACATGCATACACCTATTTATCAGCAAAAACTGTAATAGATAATCCTCCTAATTTGGCGGGTAAAATGTACAGTAGTAAGAGGTATTGGCAGGCAATGACCTCTCTATGTGCTGCTGTATCCAGCCATCCTATTGAATGCTCATGATGAGACAAAGGTGTAAGAGAAAGCAGGAGTGTACTGGCCTGTTCAATGGCACAGTTCAGGTTACAGCATCCGTGTCACAATGTACTCTGCAGCTGAAGCAGTAATCAAGCGTTCTCTCCATGAGAAGAACTTCATCACATCTGAAAATATAGAGCTTCATGAGAGCTGAAGTCCTGATTTCTAAGTATGGTCTCTAATGTGATGAGGACCATGACAAAAAGCAAGGTGTAAAGGAGGCAAAGGTCTGTTTGCCTTACATATCCTGGTCAAAGTGCATTGACAGATGCTAAGACTAAGAACTCAAGGCAGAAACCTGGAGGTGGAGATTGAAGCAGAAGCAGTGGAGGGACGGTACTTACCGGTTTGTGCTTCAAGTCTTACTGAGCTTGCTTTCTTATACAACTCTGGATCCCCAGAACTGGCACCACCCACAGTTGGCTAGTTTCTCCCACATTAAACATAAATTAAGAAATGCACCCACAAATTTGTCCCCAGGCCAGTTTACCAGAGGGAATACCTCACTTATAATTATCTCTTCCCAGATATGCCTAGGAGTGTGTCAAGTTAATAAACACAAACACACACACTTGAATAGCCATGTTTATAGTAAACATATTCACATTCCTTCTCCTGGTTCCAGAGCCAGACAGATCCCACATATAATTTAGAGTCACACCCTGCTAGTTATCCAAATCTCTCCCAGTTATTATATTATCCTCAAGGCCCACTACCTTGTGATACGGATATTTATATAAAGCTCTTCAGAAACTACACTCACGCTAATAGATTTATAAACTAAGACATGTTATATGCACCTTGCCGCTACTGCTAAGGTTACAATGGTGAGACAAAAGTGGGGAAATGACATTAATTGGACATTCATTATAAAGGATCAGAATAAGAGCCACATTGAATTCAATCTGTCTTAAGAGTTCTGAAGACCATCTGGACATGAATTACTGGGTTACTTGCTTCGGAAAGAACAGAGTGTGCCCAGAATTGGCCAGCTTTCTATTTTCTAAGCTGGGATTCCTATTCCATTGTTTTCTATATTTCCACCTTCACACATCTTTGTCTTCTCCACCACTCCTGTTCTATTTTGAAGAGGCCAACAAAGATACATCCTGTGAATATTTCCCTTAGCAAACATTTCCTTCATGTAGGGACAGAATCCTGATGCCTTTTGTACTTTACATAATCCCAATCATTCTGGGGTCCAAACTGGGGTACTTTTGTCTAAATAATCCATTGCACACTTTTGTGGCTTTGCACAAATTTGATTATATCTATACTGTTCCACGTATTCTTTAAAATCATACTGATATACAACACATCAGACCTCCATGGGAATACTGCTTATTCTAGAATCCATTTCATTGGCCAGAGAAAGCAGGATAAACTTCTTAACTCTTCCAGAAGATTTTACAAAAGATGTAAAGTTCTATCAACCATTTCATTCATGCTACTTGGATATCCTTGATTTTGACAATCTTATTTTGACTTAAGGGACTGAAAATGATGGCTGGTTTTAGTTTTCAATCCTTTAAGTCTCATATACCCTTAAATTCTGCTTGGGATCTGGGCAGCTTTTCATTAGTTCATCGCTTCCTTGCCACACTCTATACAATTAGGAAAACCCAGCTGACTCTCTCAACGCACTGCCTGGAGATCTCCTTAGGCCAATCCAAAAGTTCATTAGGTACCCTTTCCATCTTCCAAGTTTCTGCAGGCAATGATTTGGTCAATTATTTTGTGAGAACATTATGTACATTGTCATTTTTTTCCAGTTCCCAATTACAGTTCATTTACTGAGCTTCTAGCCCTGGCTAACAGTTTGAAACACTTCCAAAAGTCACAAAGTCAACGCCACGAAATTCAAGTTTCTCTTAAACATATTTTAATCACTGTCATCTGTCAAGGACATGTTTTTGTCTCAGGGATCTGCTGTCACCTCAGACTCCGTGCCTTAGCATGATGAAAGTTTGTGATTGTTCACAACACATTGGAGAGGTTGGATGGTTCCACTTGTCTAGACTGTGCTCACTGTCAAGCTGGGGTGTGATGTGGGTCAGGCATTTAGTTGTATGACACTGAAAACTCTCTCTTGTCTGTGAAATTGGTTAATGATTAGCTCCCATTCCCCATGAGACTAACCAAGTATCAACTCAGGTGTGTTCTATGACAAATGAGAGTCTTGGAGACAGAGGAGCAGAAACATTTCGGGACACCGGGCGGGCGGCTGGCACCATGAAGATCTGGACTTCCGAGCACGTCTTTGACCACCCATGGGAAATGGTTACCACGGCTGCGATGCAGAAATACCCAAACCCCATGAATCCAAGCGTGGTTGGCGTTGACCTGTTGGACAGACATGTCGATCCCTCTGGAAAGTTGCACAGCCACAGGCTCCTCAGCACAGAGTGGGGCCTGCCTTCCATTGTGAAGTCTCTCATTGGTGCAGCAAGAACGAAAACCTACGTCCAGGAGCATTCTGTAGTTGACCCGGTAAAGAAGACCATGGAACTCAGGTCCACCAACATCTCATTTACAAATATGGTCTCAGTCGATGAGAGGCTCACATACAAGCCGCACCCCCAGCACCCAGAGAAAACTGTCCTGACCCAGGAAGCCATCATCACCGTAAAAGGGGTCAGCCTCAGCAGCTACCTTGAAGGACTCGTGGCAAGCACCATATCCTCCAACGCTAACAAAGGCCGAGAAGCAATGGAATGGGTGATCCATAAACTGAACGCCGAGATTGAAGAATTGACAGCATCAGCCAGAGGAAGCATAAGGACCCCAATGGCGGCCGCAGCAGCGTTGGTGGAAAAATGACAATGGAAATTGGTGTGCAGCTGCAGGGCCCCAGGACTCTTCAAGCTGACATCATATTTATTTGTTATTTAAAAAAATATAGCTACTTTAGGTAGGTTTTATTTTTTTTTAATGAGCTGGGGAAAAGCTGTGACTTGATCAAAACAAAAGATGGAGCGGGTCTGAGTCAAAGTGATCGTCTGAGGTGGAAGGGCTTGAGGGGCTGGCTGGAGTCTTGTGTGCATCTGGACAGTTACAGGCTTGTTTGTTGTTGTTTAAGTGCTTAGAAGAAATCGATGTTGTCTCGAGTCTCCTTAGGTATAGAATCTTAGCCTTTCAGGTACTGAAGCCCTGCGTGGCTGTGGACCAACCAGAACAAAGGCCGGCTGCCCTCGAGTGCACACAGTTGCCCGACGCGGTGAACTAGAACCTCCTGCGTGAGGAACTCACTTTAAAAAGAGACATTGATAATTTCAAATGATAGTAATTTGTATAAAATAACTTGCCCTGCTGGAAACCAGTGTTTGGATTTGGTATTTAAATAATATTTTTGGAGTGAAAATTAACACTAAGGTAATATGACTCCAGCAAAAATCGTATTTTATTGTATTAATGGGTACTGTATTGATTTGCCAAAGTTTTGTGACTTAGTAAAGGCATTCCCTTCAAAAAAAAAAAAAAAAAGACTTCTTTAACCATATGTTTGGGAATAATATTCCATCCTTCCTGTTTGCCAAAACCTACATTTAAAATGATGACACAAAACCTCTTAGTGGAAAGACCTTTAAGAAGATCATGGAGAATTTTCATAGAAATACAGAAAATTTGATTCATTTTTCAATCAATGTGTAACACAGGAAAAAATGAAGTCACATATCTCCTCATTAATGTCTATGTTCACCAAAATAGCAAACTGTGTGATCCTTTACATTTAAAAGTAAAATGATAATCCAATGTTTATGGTATCATATATTACATAACAATAAATAGAAAAACAGAGAAGAAATTTTAAAACATCTCACTCAATCTCCAACCAAATCATCAAAGTAATTTCATATTTTCTACAAATTATTTAATATTTACTTGAGAAATACTCATGTGTAGTTAATGTATATAATTTTTACATTGCTTTTATTAATATCTTAAACATGAACTATCATTAAAACTTATTAGTACATCTAGTATCTTAATAATTGATAACTGTTTCAGGTTTTGTCACCTGTTGTTTGAAGTTTCTGTCCTACCTGGTTTCTACAGTCATTAAGTCCAAAAGAAATCACACAGTGGTCTACATTAGTTATAAACTGATTGGCCTAGTAGCTCAGACTTCTTGTTAACTCTTATAATACATATTAGCCCATTATTCTTGTCTATGTTAGCCACATGGCTCGATACCTTATTTGGCAAGGCAGTCACATCTTGCTTCTTCCGTGGCTGGGTCAGGACTGCAGAATAAGCTTTCCTCTTCCCAGAACTCTCCTGGTCTCATTGTCTAGCCTCTACTTCCTGCCTGGTTACTAGCCAATTAGCGTTTATTTAAAATATAATTGATAGGAAACAGACCATTTTCCTACAGCAGTCACCCTTCTCATGTTATTGTGTATCTAAGACATTAGTTAATAGTCTCTTTTTTTAAAAAAGCTCTATTTTTATTTTGTGCATGTTTGTATCTCTGTGTGGTTGTAGTTGTGTACACATGCTAGCATGTTTGTGTCTGTGTGTATGTGTCTGTGTGTAGGTCAGAGCACTATTTTTGAGATTAAGTTATCTCTTTCCACCCAATTAGAGCAGAATCTCCCATATATTTTCTGTGGCTGCACTATATACTCAAAGCCAGGTGGTCTGCAACCTTCCAGGCAAGTCTCCTGTCTCTACCTTCTATCTTACTATAGAAATTCTTGAATTACAAATGCCTACTATATCAAACTGAAGTGGTCAGGTTTTCATGACAAAGGCTATTACAAGCTGAGACATCTCCTAAACCCACTTTAAGCTGGGTTTTAAAGCTTGAGAAGCAACTTTCATTTTTCTCAGAATTTCAGACTATTTTTTATTACTTTTACAATCTTTAAAATTTATTTTGAAGTTGTTCTCTGTAATATATGGAGATGCATGGCAGATCCTCAATGTGCAATGTAACATTCTGAATAAAATAATACCTTTCTATAATTCTTAGTGTTTTATTTCAAGACTACTTTTTTCCATTTGAGAAAATAGCTTACATTTTTTTGAGGAACATTTCATCATGATACTCTGTAATCTTCATTCTAAATCATGTGTCTGGTTATTTTTCCCAATGCTCTGTTCTTTATCCTTATAAACCCATCACTTTTAATGACATATTGTTTTGGTAAGTTGTCTCATGCTAATATGTTATTAATCTGAAGAAAGATAGTAAGATACCAGTTGCTTTTGCTTGCTCCTTTCCAGGCATAAAATAATAAATAATTAAAAACTAAATAAATTAAAAACCAACATTGTAACTACATTGATAAAATGGAGTAAGTTAGGACCTGAACACAGAGAGGCTACAAACACCTTCTAGTGTCAGGTGCTCATGGCAAAGTGATGGCCTGCAGAGTGCTCAACACTGTCCGAGCCACAGCTGGTCACGGAGAGACAGGTAATTTAGTCCCCAGTAGTACACGAAGTATACACAGTCAATCAAGTACAAATAGGACCTTTGTACATATCGTGTAGAAAATGTTGATCCCTACTGTTACAATTTCCTATTCATTTATTAGCTGGCATAAATCTTTGTTACTTTTTGAGCTTTCATTTTCATGTTGGAATAGAATGTAATGAGTTTTTTTTCCAGTTTATTTATTTTTTATTAAAAATTGCCATCTCCTCCCCTCCTCCTCCCCCTTCCCTCCCCTCCCCTCCACCCACACCCCCACTCCCTCCCTCTTGAGGCCAAACAGCCATCAGGGTTCTCTACACTATGTTGAGTAATGAGTTTTAATGAGTTCTGGCAGCAACAAAAATCTAAAAAATGAGAGTACAAGCTCAAAACTTAAGAGCAAAATTCCCAATTCTCATGAAATATCATTATGAACATGAACTATTGACAAAATATTTACTGATATGCACTCTCTTGTCTTCAGCCCAAAGTGATATAAGGATACAAAGCCTAGAGTGCAAAACTGTACTAAATAACAGAGTTCAAAACACAGTAACTATTTTTAACAAGTCTAGATTGAAACTTCACAATTTAATAGGCAAGAGTTTTAATCTTTCTGCTTATCATTGTATACTTTACATAGTAGGTTTTTATTCAGATGGAACAATTCTTCTAAATGAAAACCTAATTTTCCACACAAAATTGTCTTATACTAAAAACAAAATTGTAACTATAATTGATTTGTTCCTCTATTATAGGAATTTCTTCAAGGGTTAAAAGATTGTGAATTGTTATAAATAGCACAGATATTTAAGTAGAAGACCACTCAATTCATGGCAATATCATTAATGCTATTGCAAATTTGGTTTAAAAATGGTGATTATTCTTGAAATTCTATACTTTACTAACATAATAACCAAACTTTATGGGATGTACAAACTCTTACTTACTGTCTCTCCTTCTCTCCCTCACCGTATCCTCCCATCTTTCTCTGTCTCCTCATAAAATTTCTTGTGTTCTCTCTTTCTTTAAGTACAACTTTAATTAGATAATGTGATTGTGTTTATAAAGTAACACAGAAAAGCAATATACCATGAACTTTAAAGTGCCTTATTAAATTAAACAGTGAAAATCATGAAAGTAAGAACTTATTTGAAATAAGGTTTTGATTTCAAAGACAGTTCTTTGATTTCAAAAACAGGAAGAAAATAATACAGGTGAAATTGCTACAAATAAGATATTTTCAAATTTTTCAGCAATAACATTCATTGGACAAGACAATTCATAAGCATAACAAAAATGTAAACTACTATAGCAAAAATTTTACTCAAAATATGTGTGTTTGAAAAGTATTTATCTCCAAATTCAACATACTAAAAAAGTGGCTTTTTAATTAATACACATATAATTAAAAGAAGAAAAAATAAAATTGATACAACCCACATAAAATTGTTTTTCTGTATTAATCACCAATGTTTAGATAATCTCACGTCATGATTTAAGGGTTTTGTTTTAAAGTTCAGACTTATAGGTTATTTCTGACTTTTCGAAAAAAAAAAGTTAGTCATAGTTGAATATGTTTTTACCTTCACCAAGTAAATAAAACTCATTGGTCCAATGGATGTTTTCTGAATCATTTAATTTTGCTTAATATTGTTGCTATTTTGCTACCAATGGTGTCCTTATTGCCCCCTCCTACTCCTCCCAGTCCCTCCCCACCACTTGTCCCATCCAGAACCACTCCCCTCATGTTTCTCATTAGAAAAGAACAGTTTTGTAAGAGATAGCAACCAACTATGACAAAATAAAATATAGTAAGATGAAGTAAAAGCTATCAAATTGAAGTTGGATATGGCACTCTAACATAAGAAAAAGAGTCCTAAGAGCAGGCTTAGGAGTCAAAGATCCACTTGTTCTCACAGTCAGGAGTACAATAAAAATACTAAGCTAATAACTATAATATATACATAAAGGACCTCTTGCAGACCCCTGCAGGCTCTGAGTTTATTGCTTCTTCTCTTGTGAGCTAATATGCAACTTGCTTGGCTGATTCAGAGGGCCACTATGATGTTAGTGTCCCCCATGTCCCCTGACTCTGACAATCTTTCTGCTTCCTCTTCCATGGAATTCCCTGAACTTTGGGAGATGGGATTTTGAAGGAGACCTTTCTTTTAAGTCTGGCTGTAGGTTTCTACATTTGTTCCTATCTGCTGCCAGAGGAAGTCTCTCTAACAAAACTAGATAAACCACTGATCTATGAGTATAGCAGAATATCATCATTAGTCATTTTATTGATGGATACTATTCTTTAGATCAGTCTAGTTTGATTTTATCCTAGGTGTCTGGGTAATCTAGTCTCTGATTTTTAGTTGCCAAGCACTTTCAAGTATGGTTGCTTCTCATGGAGTGTCAAACCCGACATTGATTGGCTGTTTCCACAAACCCAGTGCCACCATTACACTAGCATTCTTTGCAGGCAGGACAGCTTTACATCAAAGGCTTACTGACTGGGTTGGTGTTCACATTTCTTTTTAGTAGCCTGCAGTGTACCTTCCCACATCAAAGAGACTAGAATGTAGGATTAAAGGCTCCATGTAGGAAAAATTCAACCTCTCCATGTTCAATGAGTTGTGTGTATGTTGTACTCGGCAGTGGGTCTCCACTGCCAGTCTGTAGAGAGCAATATTTTGTGTGGGTTTTGGGATTTTCCTTGGCCAAAAACTCAATTGTATTCAACTCAGATCTTCCATTGCAAGCCACACGTGGTGACTAGAGATGGCCAGATGAGACTCCATATCATTACGGAGCGTCCTGATTAGGATCACAATCATAGATTCAAGAAAGTTTCCATTGCACTAGCTTTCAAAATCACCAACAAAAGCCCCAAAATTTCAGATGTCACTGCTGGAACTCTGTACCTTCACACACGCCCCACCTGACCACAGTCTGACTGCAAAGTCTATTCTATTTCCCGCTCCCAGGGAGATCCATGCATCCCCCTTAATCACTCTGCTTTACCTAACCTCGTTGTGTCTGTAGACTGTACCTTAGTTATCATTTACTTAACAGCTAATATCCAGTAATAAGTAAATACATACCATAGTTATCTTTTTGTGTCTGTGTTCCTTCATTCCATTCATTTGTCTGAAATTTCATGGTGATAGTGTTTTTCTTTTCGGGGGGTGGGGGGTGGAGACAGTTTTTCTTCATACAGCCTTTGTTGTCCTGGAACTGGCTCTTGTAGACCAGGCTGTCCTTGATCTCACAGAGATCTGCTTGCCTCTGCCTCCCAAGTGCTTGAATTAAAGGCAAAGCACCACCACTTCCTGGCTTGTGATGTTAGTTTTTTTTTTTTTTTTTTTTTTTTTTTTTTTTTTTTTTTTTTTTTTTCAGAACAAAATAGGAGGAATAGTTTATTCTGTACACTGCAGGGGAAGCAATCAGCTACTAGATTCACCATTACAGAAACAGACATGATTGTGGTAGAAGGTATTGCCCAGCATATTTAACAGCTGAGTAATACTCCATTGTATAAACCTACCACATTTTCTTAATCCATTCTTCCCTTGGGAGACAATGAGGTTATTTCTAGTTTCTTACTATTATGAATAAACCCACAGTGAAAATGGATGAGAAAATACCTTTTGTTAGGATGGAGTGACCTTTGGCTATATGCCCAAGAATTGTATAGATGGGTCTTGAGGCAGATTAATTCCCAATTTTCTGAGGAACTGCCATATTAGTTTTCAAAGTGTCTGCATAAGTTTGCACTCCTACCAGTAGTGGAGAATTGTTTCCTTACCCCTATACTTTCCAGTATGTGCTGTTAACTGTGTTATTGACCTTAACCATTCTGATAGGTGTAAGATAAAATCTCTAAGTCATTTTGATTTGCATTTCCATGATGACTAAAGTTGTTGAACATTTCTCTAAGTGATTCTCAGTCCTTTGAATTTCCTTTATTGTGAACTCTCTATTTAGATCTGTTCCCAATTTTTTTAGATTGATTATTTGTCATTTTGATATCTAGTTTGGTAAGTTCTTTATATATTTGTGGCTAGTGAAGATCTTTTCCCATTCTTTGGGTTGATTGATGGTGTACTTTGCCTTATAGAAGCTTTTCAGTTTCATGAGGTCCCATTAACTAATTGTCAATGTTACTGCCTGTCAGGAGTCAATTCAGAAAGTTGTCTCCTGTGCCTTGTGAACTTGATTTTCATGGGCAAGTCATAAGAGGAGTCCCTTTGGACATGTGGTATAAGTAGTCTGCCTGCCAAGCACAGAGGGAGCTCTGGACTTCAGAGATGCACCTCTTGAATCCTCATCTCATCCTGTACTAAAAGAGCTCCTGTTGGCAGAGGCTGTTCATTCATTTCCAGCAACACAGACCCACAATAACCACACCAAAACACTGCTTGGCCAATCACTTAAGCATATTGCTAGCTAGCTTTTATATTTTAAATTAACCCATTTCTATTATTTTATATTTTACCACAAGACTCGTGGCTTACAGGCATGGTTCCTACTGGCAGCTTGCATCTTTCTCCTCTGACAGGTCTGTGGCATCTCACTGACTCCACCTACTTTATCCCAGCATTCAGTTTAGTTTTCCTGCCTAGCTCAGTTCTGTGCTATTACAGGCCAAAGAAGTTTCTTTACTCATTAACCAATAAAAGCAACTCATATACAAAAGAACTTCCCACACCAAATTCCTGTGAGTTAAATGCAGTCAATCCAGATTTTCTGACATATTTACCCTCTGAGAGTATGAAATAAAATCATCTTTACTTCACTAAGAACTCAAATGACTTTATTACACACAATGTAGCTTGCACAGTGGTGTGTGGCCATATGAAGGCACCTACAAACTGAAGAAACACAGCAATATCTCAACAATTTAGTGAGAAAAACTAATTGTTTCATGATCCTTAATGTCCCCTTCTCCTAATCCTTAATGATTTTCTTTTTTTTTACTTTTATAAAACAAAATATTAAAAAGAAAACAAACTATCTATTTTACATTTTACATAGAAATCCCAGTTCCCACTCCCTTTCAACTTCCCATTCCCTCCACCCACCCCACCCCCCATCCAGTCCTCAGAGAGGGTAAGGCACATTGCTTTGGGAAGTTCCAAGGCCCTGACTACTATACCTAGGCTGAGCAAGGTATCTAGGATAATTTGAAAGTTTATCTTAAAAGTCTCTTCAAATGCATAGGGAAATAAATAGTAAATGATACTTTACTCAGTGTGATTTAGAATTATATTGAGAATTCATGTTTTCTATCTTTGTAAAATACTTACCAAGCAGAGTTTTGTTTATTAGAATGAGTGTGCTTTTAGGTGAATATTTACATTTTTTTCTACATCTCAATCAATGACTGCACTTTATCTTTTACACATTTTTGCAATACGGGTTTTTAAATTTGTATTAACATGTATTAATTGTATTTATAATCCAAAATATCCTCAGGAAAGTTTCTAATATTTTCTGGGGCATCTTCACCTTTATTATCTCACTCATAGATCAAAATGCCCTTCTATGGGTAGAGATATCATCTAGAGTCTCTCAGGTGGCTGCAGTGGCAATGACTCTACAGTCAACTGTTTGTATCTCAATTTACTTTCAACTCAAATTCCCTTTTAAGTGATGTAACCTTTCTATTTTTTTTTCCTTACAATTTCTACTTCATTGTCCATCTCTGAACGACTTCATGAGAAGTCTAACTATAGCACTGGGATAATTTTAACACCTACTGGTCAAATGGAAAAGGTTATTCTTTTCTTTTCTTTAAACTTTATTTTATTTCAAACTACAAGTTTAAAATCTTTCCTGTAACCAGAAAAGATGTGGGGGTACATTAGAGATAAACAGGCCATATAAAGCTAAACATAAGTCAGTCCCATCAGTTAAACTCTTCGTTGAGTAGACTCATGCCAGCTTTGTTAGCCTGCTTCTGTAGAGTTCCATGCCTGAGATTTCAACAATCAGAGCTTAATCAGGGTGAACTGTTGTAGATAATTTCACTATCAGTTTCATTGATTCCTCCCCTACCACCTCCTACCATTCCTCCTCCTTCTTTATCATCGTCTCCTCTCTTCTTTACTCCTTCTACCCCCTTGTATTTGTCCTCATCTCCCACAAAAGTAAGTCAGTGAAGATACCAGTTAATATACCAACCTCAGCAGCTAACATTTCAGATAGTCAATACCACAGTCAATAGCTTCAAATGATTCCTAGTATGACACCCAACTCACAATTCCAAAAGAGGAAACTCATTCCTATCACTGTGCCTTTCATCTGTTATCACATGATGCATTGCCTAGTATTCACATTGTTGTCCTGTTATATGGTAACTACATTGAACTACTTTTATATATGTATACATACACACATTTATACACATACATATATACAATATATATACTTCTACAATAGTAGCGAGGTTTCATCGTGATTGTTTCTAAGGTTTTTAATAGCTATTTATCCATGCACATATTATTTGCTCTCCCCTGCCTTCCTGTTCCCCATTCAAATTTAGCTCTTCCTGTTCAGTCAGTCCCATTCAAACTTTAATAGCACTGTTTTCTACCTCTACTTTCTCAAAAACTCCTCCTCCATGGGCGTTTAATAATTTCTAGGCCTTTATGTGTATTCCAAATAAAAATAATTGTCTGAAGATTCAAAATCAGTGATAGAAGCTTTGTAAGAGTAAATTGGACTCCTGTGTCCATGTTAGATTTAAGGAAATTCAAGGATGCAATAGTTTCATATGGCATTAATTCACCTTTTGTGAAGCAAATGTTAAACTCATGTTCGGTTTGTAATAGAATTATTTCTAAAGACTGGGTGAACTTGGCTAAACCTGTTTTAAAACCTGGTTCATGATTTTAATGGAGTACCTGGCTCAGAGAAGCTAAGACTGTTAAACAACAAAGGGGGAGTATGGAAATCTCTCAGGATCAACTTCTTGGAGAAGGAGATTATGCTGCCATGGAAAAGCAATCTTTATATTTTAAGTACACCCTGGCTTTATGCCACAGAGCAGCTTTGAATGCTTGGGACGGAATTGAAAAATAGGAAAGAAAATTCTGTCATTTAGCAAAGTAATACTGAGCCCAAAGGAAACCTTCATGGATTCTTTACCAAGGTTTACTTCAGCAGTAAATATTAATACAGAGCAGATGTAAGTCCTGTGAATTAAAATAACTACTGGCCCAGAAAGACAACCACACTGGTGTAATAGTGGTTCAAATGTCACAAAAGTATCTAATCTCTGATGAGACGTAAGTCCTGGTCCACATGATGAAACTCATATCTGGCACTATTATTAGCCAAGAAACTATGAATAGACAGGTCTTAGGCCTTAGGGGGGAATCTACTACAATTATTCTGCTAAATAGACATAGTACCAAATTCACTACTAATGAGTTATTACTATATGTATAGATTAATACACCACTCAACTCCCATCAGAGAAGTTTCTATTTGCAATAGATGATGTTTAACATATAAACCTACAGCTGTCCAAGGTGCAGAGAATAAGAGATGTGGAATGTGTGTCCTGAACCGAATCCTCCAAAGACTCAAGAATCTTCTTGGAAGAGGGGAACAAAAGACTGTAAGAGGCAGAGGTCTTAAATGAATACAAAGTAAGAGCACCCTCCAGATACAACATGGCAGCTGTACATACTAATTCAGAATTGTCATGACATCATGCACAAGACCTGTACAAGAAACATGCACTGCCTTCCAATTTTAAGCAGCAGCTATACCAATTCTACCATGTCTTCACACAACTGGCTTGGCTTTCTCTTCCTTCTTCACACACAAAGCTTTCTACAACTAACTCCAATTTTTCAGCCTCTCAAACTCATTTTGCTTCCTTCTTTAAACTGAATAACTCTCTTTCTGTTTAGCTAGAAAGCAAGAAATGGTAGGAAGAGCTTAGATTTGCTGAAAGAGCAACCAGAACTGTATTCCACACTAATTCACAGTGAATATTTAGTTGAAAAAAAGTGTTAATTTTACTGTATTCATATGTGTGTGTGTTTGTATACATAAAATAATGCATATGCATACATAGAAGCAGGTACAATGTATGTGTATATGTAATTTTTAAAATTTTTTGTATCTATTTCTCTGCCATCTTTTGTTATTCCTATTTGTTTATTTCTATACTTCTAGAAATTGAGCCCACAATTTTTTTTTCTTTTTCTTTTTTGTTAAGGCTCACAGTGAGCCCGTCCATGCTGTAGAGTTCACATTCATTGCCGTTGTCCTTGGTTATGCAGGTGAGGTAATCAGTCTATCACTAACTTACAAAGTTCATTTTTCTAGTTTTTAATACAGCTTGCAAAGTATTTGATACTGTGATTTGTTGATTTCTCCTTGATTTTCATAAATTTTTTTCTTATACTGTAACTGTGTTCCTACAAAAAGGTTCATGAATGTCACTGCACCTTGACATACTATTATTTTTATCAATAGGGAATATTTCTTTTCTTCATGGAAAAGGATTTGCTTTAAATACCATTTTTTCATAGAATAACATTTCTTCAATTGCATTCTTTTGATTAAAATATGCTGTTATATACTTTTCTATGCTTTGCATTCAATTTGATGGATGTATTTAAACTTTAAGTATGGTTTTTACATAGCAGTGTTTTGATTTCAGAATTTTTAAGACATGCATAGACTATCTGCATTTTATGAATGGTATTTAACTCAATATTTTTGATTAATGAAAGCCTTCATGCTATTCATGTAACTTTACTTGTGTTCTATTTTTAATATTTTCTAAATCTATTTCCTGAAAGAGTTTTTGTCTGATTGCTGTATCTGGTTTTCTGGCTTTGTTATGTTTTCATATCATTCCTACTGCTTGTAAGCTACATATATTTTTTTCTGCTATTCACAGCCCTTAAGATTTAATACATGCAACTAATTCTATGCAGTGTTTCAGAAAGTTCAAGTATAATAAAACTTTTGTTTCTTCAGATGAATTCAAAAATATATGTATGAATCCCACACTCCAGAATGTAGGACATACTTTGTCACAGTGGATTACTTTTCTGTAGCATTCTATCAGTTCTGGCCTTACAGGCCATGCTAATGTTACTGAGGCTATGATTTTAAGGATAACCTCAGCTTCTTCAATAACTTACTCTTTGTCATCTCGTTGAGGTTGGTAAATTTCCTTGGTCTGAAGTTTTTTCCATCAAAAGTTAACAAGCTACTCTGACTTATTTTAGTCGTGGTGAAATAGTTCGTCTTTCTCTATTGCCTTTGCTTTCATTCTAACTCTATAATGGGCAGAATCTTTGTTTCCATCTGACAAGTTATTTCACTCTAAACATTTATCATTTTAGCTGCATTTATATTATTACCTCTAATGTAGTCTAATCATAGGTTTATTACTGTTTTCTCCAATTTGCACTTACTTTAATAATTATTTTTCCCTTTCTAAAGCGACTATTTAATTCCATTGTACTTTATTTTCCTTCTCTGTCAGCAACTATGTCTGATGACTTTAGTTAAAACCCTCAAACACGTGTTACTTACAAATCTAACTGAACTTTCAAATAGCAATTATTTAATATGATAGCCTGTTTTCATTTAAATGTTTTTTTTTCTTATATATCAGCTTGGGAAGCTGGTTTTGGTCTATCTTGTGATTCTTTTTTTGACTATGCCAGTCATGAGATAGGTATTTTCCACACATTCCTTATGTACTTTTGTTATATTTTGGGAACTTTATCTGGTGTTTTCAATTTTTTTTGTAGTTTTATTGTTTCTATTCACATTGCTTAGCAAGTGATATTATGCATGGTTTCACCACTCTGAAGGTGGCAGCACCTGGGAGAATAGAGTCTATGAATGAGGCAGACTAAAGTTTTATGCAATAGTCCACTTTATTCAGAGAATCAGACAATTTATACCCTGGGGTGAAGGAATGTCACCTAAGTAAAGTTCTTATGAGTTCAAGAATTATACATCACAAGGAAAAAATGTGCATGGTAAAAATATGTTTTTCCACAGAGATATATTTATAAATAACAATAGTCAGTTGTAATTAATACTCTAAACTCACATGTATCTGCTATGCCTGGGATGGAAACAAAAGCATATTCCAAGAACAATTCTGTGTTTTTGAAGAAACTGTGGTCACAAGACTCTTTTCTTGATTTCTTGGAGTTTTCTAACAAGCATTTAGAATTCTCCTCATGACTCTATTCTTGGACCGTGCTCTGACAGTGCATGGCAACTTTTATAATCTAGCATCCCTCTCACATAAATCATAGATGTTTACGATTCCTGAGTGAATAATCTCAACTTCATCTTTTATTATCTTTCTGTTTTGTTCTTAGTTATTACTAATTCTTTTTTGTTTTTTTATTCTTACAGTACCTTGGAGGTTTGTTTGTTTTGTTAACAGCTATGGATTAGATATTATGAAATGTGAAAAATAGGTCTTTTACCTGAAATTTTTATTAATTCTTTATAAATTTAGGGTCCAGTAGGGCTGTCCAAACTGTTCACTTCGTGATATGACATTGTCATTTACAAGTATGTTCGATTTCATTTATATGCTTATTGGGATGCCTGGGGTGGCCATGCTTTCTCTTATCTCTCTCCTCCACTTCCAGTTCATCTCTTCCTTACAAGTCCCTTATGATTATGTGCACATGCGAACCACTGAGTTTAACTAAGGACATCTGTGTGAATCTGAGTTTGAAAGTATATTATGGAACCTAGTGGGATCACCAGCGGATGAAAAAGAGAATACTATGCCATTTCCTCCCTCCAAATATGTTCACTGTCAGTAATTTTATTGGTATGTAGCATGATCAAATCAGTACTTCCTTATCCATAGCTGGTTGTTAGGCTGCCCAATCTCATGTAGACCCAGTGCCAGCAAACACGGCTGCCTTAAGCTTACATTCCTCATGGCTACAGGTTGCTTAAAAGGTCATCTCACAGACCTATCACCTCTATTTGAATCTTACATTTTCCTCCCCCTCTTCCTTCATGATTCTTTGAACCCTACATATGTGGCATAAATGTCATATTTAAGGCCACTTATTCTCAGCATCTTTGTAGTCTTGGATCTCTGTGTGCACTTTCATTTTTCTTCCTTCTTGATATTGAATTCATCCAAAAGTTCTTTCTCAGAGAAAGTATACACTCTGAAGCTCTTTGAACTGTAATCTTCCATTATCATACTGAGTTCCTGTTGATATGATGCTAACTTGTAGAAAAAGAAAACATTCTATAATCTTAGGCTCAAAAATCTTTCTTTTATGTGTATGTGCTTCCAGATAGGAATTTTGTTGTTTTATTTTTCTTTTGAGCCTTTCTCCCAACATTCAAAGATTCAGACATACCAGAAGGAGCTGATAAATTAAAAGTTTGATGTCATTGTTTTTTACCGCTGAGTAGTATTCTAGCATGTATATATTCCACAGTTTCTTCATCCATTCTTCCACTGAAGGGCATCTAGGTTGTTTCCAGGATCTGGCTATTACAAATAATGCTGCTATGAACATAGATGAGCATATGCTTTTGTTGTATGATTGGGCATCTCTTGGGTAGATTCCCAATAGTGGAATTGCTGGGTCCTGGTGGAGGTTGATCCCGAATTTCCTGAGAAACCGTCACACTGCTTTCCAAAGTGGTTGCACAAGTGTGCATTCCCACCAGCAATGGACGAGTGTACCCTTTACCCCACAACCTCTCCAGCAAAGGTTATTATTGGTGTTTTGGATTTTAGCCAATCTGACAGGTGTAAGATGATATCTCAAAGTTGTTTTGATTTGCATTTCCCTGATAGCTAGGGAGGTTGAGCACCTTAAGTGTCTTTTGGCCATTCGAACTTCTTCTGTTGAGAATTCTCTGTTCAGTTCAGCGCCCCATTTTTTAATTGGGTTAATTGGCATTTTACCGTCTAGTCTCTTGAGTTCCTTATATATTTTAGAGATCAGACCTTTGTCAGTTGCAGGGTTGGTGAAGATCTTTTCCCAGTCAGTAGGCTGCCTTTGTGTCTTAGTGACAATGTCCTTTGCTTTACAGAAGCTGCTCAACTTCAGGAGGTCCCATTTATTCAATGTTGCCCTTAAAGTCTGTGCAGCTGGGGTTATGCGTAGGAAACGGTTCCCTGTGCCCATTTGTTGTAGAGTACTTCCCACTTTCTCCTCTATCAAGCTCAATGTGTTCAGATTAATATTGAGGTCTTTAATCCATTTGGACTTGAGTTTTGTGCATGGTGATAGATATGGATCTACTTTCATTCTTCTACAGGTTGACATCCAGTTATGCCAGCACCATTTGTTGAAGATGCCCTCTTTCTTCCATTGTGTACTTTTGGCTCCTTTATCAAAAATCAGGTGTTCATAGGTTTGTGGTTTAAGATCCAGGTCTTCTATACGATTCCATTGGGATGGAAATAGAAAACACTATTCTGAGTGAGGTAACCCAGACCCAAAAAGATGAACATGGGATGTACTCACTCATAATCGGTTTCTAGCCATAATTAAAGGACATCGAGCCTATAAATTTGGGATCCTTGAGAAGATAATAAGAAGGTGAACTCCCCAAAAAAAGATATAGTAATCCTCCTGGATATTGGAAGTAGACACGATCGCCAGGCAAAATTGGGAACTTGAGGGTTGGGCAAGACTGGGCCAAGGGAAGATGGGGAGAGAAAAGTGTGAAGGGGAGAACGGGGGGAGCTCGGAGGAATGGGGTGCTTGGGATATAGGAAGGGTGGATATGGGAGCAGGGAAGCATATATCTTAATTTAAGGAGCTACCTGAGGGTTGTCAAGAGACTTGACCCTAGAGGGGTTCCCAGGTTTCCAGGGAGACGCCCCCAGTTAGTTCCTTGGGCAGCTGAGGAGAGGGAGCCTGAAAAGGCCAGTTCCTATAGCCATACTGATGAATTTCTTGCATATCACCTTAGAACCTCCACCTGACGATAGATGAAGAAAATGACAGAGCCCCACATTGGAGCACCGGACTGAGCTCCCAATGTCCTGATGAGGAGCAGAAGGAGAGAGAACATGAGAAAGAAAGTCAGGACCGTGAGGGAACCTCCAGCTGGCGACAGATGGGGAAGGTGACTGAGCCCCACATTGGAGCACTGGACTGAGCTCCCAAGGTCCTGATGAGGAGCAGAAGGAGCGAGAACATGAGGGAGAAAGTCAAGAACGAGAGGGGTGCGTTCACTCATGGAGACGGTGGGACAGAACTAATGGGAGATCACCAACTCCAGTTGGAATGGGACTGATGGATCATGCGACCAAACCCGTCTCTCTGAATGTGGCCAACAGTGGGGGCTGACTGAGAAGCAAAGGACAAAGGCGCTGGGCTCTGATTCTTCTGCATGGACGGGCTCTGCGGGAGCCTTCTCAGCTTGGTCGATCACCTTCCTGGACCTGGGGGGAGTTGGGAGGACCTTGGTCTTAGCATAGAGTAGGGAACCCTGATGGCTCCTTGGCCTTGAGAGGGAGGGAGGGGAGGTATGGGTGGAGGGGAGGGGAGGGAAGGGGGAGAAGGAGGGGAGGGAAGGGAGAGGAGGAGGGGAGGGAAGGGGGAGGAGGAGGGGAGGGAAGGGAGAGGAGGAGGGAAGGAGATGGAAATTTTTAAATATAAAAAAAATAAACCATGAGGAAAAAAAAACATGAGAAAAAAATTAAAAGTTTGAAAAATTAGCTTAATGTGGATGAGATAGAGATTTTGCAAAAATCCCCTGTAAAATATGTTGTAGTAGACAAAGTTGTGTGTCTGTTCACCAGTGGTTATTCTTTCTTCTTCCTTGAGATCTTGAGAACAACATTTCCTGAATTTTCAACTAGAGGACCTGGTGAGCTTCCAGCGATGAAACCTACAACTGGATTCCTCTTTAGAACACAGTTCCCAGATATTTTACTACATCTTATCCATTTTGAAGTTTCAGAAATTGGTCAGAATTTGAATATCCGGTGGCTTCTGCTTCCTGTAAGAACACTTTTGCTCAAATTTTCACTTTGCTGATTCTACCATATTCCAAGATGAATTTTTTTCCAGTTCACTTGGAGACATGGATAGGTGAGGTTTTATTGATTTTCCACTTTTCTACCATTTTAGGTAGCTATAGCAATAGGAGTTAAAACTCCCAGATCCTTATTTAATCCTATTAAAATCAGTATTTCCTTGAGAAGTTCTTAATGGTTCAAGGATTTGCTTGTTTCAGTTTGATTTGTGTTTTCTTGTTGTTGTTTGTTTGTTTGTTTAAGAGATGACACGCTTGCATTGCTAATGTATTAACCAATGTTGGTCAGAGAAATAGAAGCAATGGGGGTTGCATGAGTAAACAGTATATGATCAACAGATAGATATGGAGATGGATGATGGATAACAGATAGATAAATGTTAGATAGATAGATGATAGATAGATAGATAGATAGATAGATAGATAGATAGATAGATAGATGATAGATAGATAGGTAGGTAGATAGATGATAGATAGATAGATAGATAGATAGATAGATAGATAGATGATAGATAGATAGATAGATAGATAGATGATAGATAGATAGATAGATAGATCGATCGATAGATGATAGATAGATAGATAGATAGATAGATAGATAGATGATAGATAGATAGATAGATAGATAGATGATAGATAGATAGATAGATAGATAGATAGATAGATAGATAGATAGATAGATAGATGTATAAATGGATAGATAGCAAGAGAAATATGCAAGGACAATATACAGAAATACTACAAAGAATTGAATCATTCAATTACAAAAGATGAGACCCAAGATTTTCAAGCTATAGAAGCAAAAATATGATAACATAGGTTCATTTTAAGTACAAAGATCTAAGAAGAAATAAAGCCATATAAATCCTGGTGTGAAACTGAGTCTAAAGTCAAAACAGATTTGGGGGGGGGGTGTTATACAACCTTAAAACACACAGTTGTCCTATGTTTCAACTTTTGTTCTATTCTCTTCATTCTTTTCAATGTACTGGACAAAGTCCATAAAAATGGTGGACACACTCTATTTTCCAGTCTATGCATATTCAAGTGCTAATCCCATCCACAACATCCTCACTATGGTGATATTTCATTTGTTTTAATAAATAAAGCTTGCCTGAAGGTTCAAAAAGCAAAACAACTTCCCTGGTCAGCCTTACAACCAGGCAGTGGTTACACATCTTGTAATCCCCGTAACCACACTAGTTTGCCATAGAAACTGGGCAAAGTCATCATTTTTTTTTCCACTGTGTGGCACTCCATTGTGTAAATGGACCACCTTTTCCTAATTTGTTCTTTGTTTGAGGTGCATTTAGGTTGTTTCCAGGTTTGTAGGCAAATGGATGGATCTATAAACATCATATTGATTGAGGTTATCCAGACCCAGAGAGACAAATATAATATGTACTCACTAATAAGTGGCTTTTAGACATAAAGCAAAGAAATCCAGCCTACAATTCACAATCCCATTAAACCCACACAACAAAAAGGACCCTAAGAGAGACATACATGGATCTAATCCATATGGGAGGTAATAAAAGACAAGATCTCCTAAGAAAATTGGGAGCATGGGGAGCATGGGAGAGGGCAGAAGGGTAGAGGAGAGGAAGGGTGGAGTGGAGAAAAATGTATAGCTCAATAAAAATAGTTTTAAAACACTCACAGAAGTAAACATGGAAAGAGAAAAAAAAAGAAATTGGGTGGTTGTGGTGCATGCTTTTAATCCCAGCACTAGAGAGGAATATAAAACTGAAGGAGGCAGCTCTCAGTCAGTCTCATTCTGAATATATCTGGGAGCAGGATCTCCATTTAGGACAGAACTAGAGGTAAGAGCCAGTGCCTGGATGTTTTGCTTTACTGACCATCAGGTTGAACCCCAATATCTGTTTCTGGGTTTATATTAATTGTTCTATTCCTCATAGACTAATACAGATTCAAGCTATAACAAATTTCTGTTTATACCATGTTTGAAAAAGGTCATCTCTATAATTAACCATTATAACCAGGTTAAGTCAAATTTTTATTATTTGATGCTTAAAACCTATTTTATAAACCTTGTTTCTCATCTGTAAGAGATGTAGCATTTTTTAATGATTTGATATTTTAACCCCACCACAGTTTCATGGATTTAATGTTCATTAATTTCATATTATATATGTGATTACAATAAAATAGCCACATTCATTTTATAGCCAATAGTTAATGGAAGAGTGTAATAAGAATGAAAAAGTATCTTGTAAGAATTATCACAGAAGAAATAAGATGGAGCATGAACTATAATTTTCTGACAATATTAAGAGAAAGCTTTAACAAAAGCCTAAGGGGAAAACCAAAAATTAAGTTATTATTCTTATTCCCTGTTTCCTTATCCTTGTGAGGCATACGGGGACTTATTCACAAGAATGCTTGCTCAAATGAATACGTGATACTCCTGTGTAATCAGTCATTTCTAAAGCTAAATTTCCCATTAGTTGGAATTCCTCATGTCAAATATGTTTTTTCCTAACATCACAGGTGTAAGCATTAGCATTTCATAAACTAAATTTCTGATTAATTGGAATTCTTCAAGTCCAATATATTTTTCCTAGCATCATATTCAAGAGTAAGCCTTACATTACAGGAAATGTGAGCATTCATGGGCCATTGTAAGCACAGTTCACTGTGAGCACCTCATCCACAGTTCACAGCTTAGCTTGGATTATACTCTTTTCAAGCCACACTTTAGTGAAGAGATTTAAAGCTATGTACCAACATGTAGAAAAATGTCTGGATGTGGACGGAGGTAATTTTTAACTCTATGTGATTTTATGCAGAGCTAAACTATGTGCTACCAATTTCTCATGTATAAAATTCAAAGATCTCCCATATTAAAATAAGAGCATTTCTGTTGACTTGCTATTATAAGAATCTGGAACGTGAACTCTACAGCATGGACGGGCTCACTGTGAGCCTTGTCAGTTTGGTTGCTCACCTTCCTGGACTTAGGGGGAGCTGGGAGGACCTTGGACTTAACATAGTGAAGGGAACCCTGATGGCTCTTTGTCTTGGAGAGGGGTGGAGTGGGGGTATGGGTGGAAGGGAGGGGAGGGAAGGGGGAGGAGGAGGGAAGGAGATGGAAATCTTTAATAAAAAAATGAGGAAAAAAAAGAATCTGGGCAGATAACAAGCATTTATTTTCTTGTTTTCACATGTTAGGTTACAGCAAACGATGGCCAGGCCCTCCCTTCCAATAGATAGAACAAGAACACAGCTAGAGGTGTGACTTCAGCAATTTTGAAAGTAGTTCACCTTGAAATGACTTATTAACTCATTAACACTTGAAGGTGGAATGGTTTTTAGATTAACAAGCTCTGGTGAGCACAGAGTGAGCGAAGGCACAAATACATATGTCCTGACACTAAACTTCCCTTCTTGTGGCAAATCCAACACACATTTGTTTGAGCATATTTAGGGCACACATACGAATCAAAAACCTAGGAGCCATCCATAATCTCACCGAAAATTCTGACCTTCACATTTGTGTAAATAGACTTGCTTTTTTAAACATGCATATAAAACATATACTACTTAAAATTTAATGACACCGTTTAAAGGTACAGGTGTGGAAGTGTTTCTTTCTTACTGGGCTTCTTCACAGATCTCCATGTTCATACTTGCAGTGGAAAACAAGCTAGAGTTTTCCATTTTAAGGTGACTGATGTAATTCCCGCCTAATTTAGGCTTCTGTGCTTCAGTTCAGTCAGTGTTTCCACTCCTGTCTTCTCTTCTTGTTTTTCCCCCTTCTCCTTCTCTCTGTGTGTTATGAGGTCCTAGTGGGAGGCTTTGGGTTTGCACCCAGGTTGGCTGTCGGTGGGAGGTCTCAGCAGTGTCTGCCTAGAGCTCTTCCTGATGGGCATGCCTGTGAGCTTCTTTTGTCATAAACATCCACACAGACATTTCTCCTGTGCAATTATCTGATGTCCTGTTGCTAAGTTGCCACCTAAGCATGTATTCAATCTCCATTCAGACCCTTGTCTGGTTGATGACTCTGCAGAGTGCCACAGTGATTTTCCTAACAAACAGGACAGGAAGCCACTCTCTGCTCCCTCTCTTCTTCCTCAGTGAGGAACATACACTTAAACACACTTAGACTTTCCTGTCTATGGAATCTGCAACGTTGGATTTAACTAACCACAAAGAGACGATAGTCAACAACTCTAAATACATACATATATACAGACAGACAGACAGACAGACAGACAGACAGACAGAAAGACATGCAGATAGATACACACATTCCTTCAATGTCTAGTTGTTATGAAATAAGAATGCTTCTATTGAGTATTATCATTTTGTAGGTGAACTTTAAAACTCTATCACATAATGTTACTTGTATGTACATTTTTGGAGCTCACCATTTGGCCTGGACAAACAATCAGTGTGCTCTTCCCAAGGGAGGCCCTCCTCCCCTGCTCCAAGCTTTCCTTAGTTGCCTATAGTTCTTTGTTTAGGATTGAGGCCTTATGGACTTTTCTTCATCCATGTCCTCTTTGGAATGTCCATTGGTGTCATCTGTGTATAGCTCATGTTTGTGCAATCATGTCAGGAAGACTCTGTGATATTATATGGACTGAACAGGTTTTATTTAGGAATACATATACATATACAAACAACTATGCATACTATAACAGTTAATAAAACCAGAGTGCATGAATTTGAAGGACAGTGGGAAGGGATATAGGGGAGGGTTTGGATGGGGAAAAGCAAAGGCAGAAATGTTGAAATTATATTATGATCTCAAAACTTAAGCTGAATGAAGAATTAAACATTTTCGTTTTTAAGTGAACCTGCCATTAACTCCCTGGAATAGTAAATATCTACCTTCAGTTGTGGTCTTGTATTAGTGATGAAGGGTCAAATAGTTACCGAGAATGAAAAATAGACATTAGTTATATTCTAAAATGTTCTGTTGCATAAAAATACAGTATTTTTAAATATGATTCTCCTCTTCATATTTATAGTGAAATATTTTGTCATGTATACACTATGCCCCATAATTCATAACAATTATGCCATAAAGATGATAAGAATTTAACCATATTTGATTATTTAGAATTATTTTATGTTTCTAATATAAACACAATATGAATATAAAAATCATTAAACAAATGTTGTGTACTTTTGGATTTAAAGTTCCAATTATATATAATAACTTCCTGGAATAAAGAATATTTTACATTTTCCCCTTCAAGTATGAGGTGGGGGTTGAAATTGGATCTTTGGTTTGCTGCATTTAAAATTACTCAGTAAAAATGTTTTTAATTATATTCAGTGTTTGACTGTGTAAAATAAGATTTTGGGAAAGCAGCACTGAAAGCTGATGTAATTCTGGAGAATGAAGACTTGAAAATATCCTGAACATCAGGAATGTTTTAAACATCTAAAAATGCCCATTTCTAAGACTATGTAATTTCTTGGTGGCTACAGAGTCCTCATGAACTTCTAGGCAAGGCCATAGTATAAGATAATATTTGCAAATGTTTTGTGAAAAGAGTCAGGTAATAAGATGTTTACTCTTCCAGAGAGATAATGGCAGGTTCACGTGAACTAAAAATGTTTAATTCTTCATTCAGTTTAATTTTTGAGATCATAATAAAATTGCAACATTTCTGCCTTTCTTTTATCCCCATTCAAATCCTCCCATATTTCCCTTCCAAGTCTCCTTCAAATACGTGCACTCTCGTTTTACTAATTGTTATTGCATATACAACCTCTTTTGCAATTAGTTGGCCATGAAGAGTAACCATATATGATGCATAAGCAAATGAGGTGTCTGTGTGCAGTACAAATGTGCTTGAATTACAGATAGGAGACTCCAGAACTGACACTTACGGCTTACAGAAATATTAAAAGTAACTTTGTATGCAACTTGGCCTTCACAGTCCAGAAAGAATCTAGATGTCAGGACTAGGAATGGGTGGTTGTATTTACCTCTTAAGACGTAGAAGCCAAAACCATCTGATCTAACTGTGTCTACTATTTCAAAGAACTATGTGCTTGACTTTACTACACAGCTGTTACTGGTATGAATTAGTATGTTTATGTGAGAGACCTTTCACCACTGAAAGAGTAAACAATCCATCACCAGGAAAATCGAATTAACTAAGATAATTATTAACATTTGAGGAAAATCTGATTGTCCTATAAAATAAGACATAGTACAATCTATTGATTTGTTTGACATTAACTTGTTTGAGAGCTTTTTTCTAAAGATGAGTTCATCTTTTTGTTTTGAGTAAAATTCTATAGATTTTCGTTGCCTTTAAAGTTTTCTTTCCTCACAAATTAATTCACTAAGCAGGAACTGTGTTAGGAACAATTTGGGGATCACTCAGGTTTGACTGGACAAAGTTTGGGCTCAGTTACTCTTAGGATAACACCCACTCAGCCCCCTGAACTAATGATAAAGAATGTGTGGCCTGCTATATTTTCCTGCAGTTAATGAAGATTAGGATATTTTCTGAATAGACTGAATGAGATCCATTACCAACTTAAAGGAAATGCCTTCTTATTCTTTATCTGTTCAGTGGGCTGTGTGTGATTCCAGTTCTCTTTATGACTAAACAGCCCTTCATTTCCTCCCATACAACTCAACTGCCATATAGCTCAGGCCTTCCCTCTAACCACTGGAAGATGAGAACAATGGGACTTCCCAAGCACCCAGGAAATTATCACATCAACTGAACCTCCCACTTCATAGCCATGGGTGAAAGCTGTAGTTGTGCAAACATGCAACACCATGAAGTCAAAAACTCAGTTATAATACTGCTTCTGTATTGGCCTATTATGACCTAATTTGGTGCTGGTCTAAAACCTCGATGGAAAATTGAATGGAGATGGAAGTGTCTTCATTGCTCTGGGAAGGTTCTGCAACCTGGAGAGATCTCCTGAGAACATTAAGCAACCAACCACTCATGTCTAAGACTCTATGGTCAAAGTGGTATCACATATTTTGTCTGTCCCACTGTTTTTAATGCTTTCTTGGCATATCATTGTCTGATAAAACATCCAGCTTGTGTTTGTGGATGAACCTAACCTTGCATTATTTTCTCGTATTTTTCAAGTGTGTGATGTTATTTTGGATAATAGTCACCCTACTAAAATATGTTGCATATTTGTATTTACATTACAATAATATTGCTTTAAATAAGTACATTTCTTTCATTTTGATGTATTAATAATTTTTGTATCTCTCAAAGAAAATGAAATGATCAATTAAAATCAGCATTCCAAATAGAAACTCAAGGAGTTAGAAAGAATTTTATCTTTCAAACCACTGCCTATTTACTGAGAAAAATGTTAAAAAAATGATGCCTATGGCTCTAATCAAAGGCCATTCTTCTAAAATTAATATTTTTTTAAGAACTGGTATCCTTGCACAAAATTTTACCATTGCCCATTGTGTAAACCATGACCATGTTTTTATTAAAACTATTCTCCATATAACAGAGTTTTTAATCACCTTGTCTTGTCTCAAGAGATGGCTCAACAGTTAAGAGTACTTGCTGCTCTTACAGAAACTAGGCTTAATTAGGGTAGCTGACAAGTCCTCCTAAATCCAGTTCCTTCTTCTATCTTCTGTGTTCATTTGCATACATGAGCTGCATACATGAGTACACTTAACACACATGTACACATAAAATAAAAATATTCTTTTAAAAACCCACTCTCCCTCACTTTGCAATGTGTATGTCTTTATATATTATAGAATTTTTGACTCAGTGAATTATAATGTCCGTGAAGATAAGAGTTACTGCATGACTTGTTTATTGCCAATTTTTAAAAACTTATAACCAGTCATATTTAATATAGTTGGTACCCATTCATGTTTAATATATTAAATCTGACTTAAAATATGTCTTCAGTCCCAAAGTATCAATGTTTCAGTGATATCAATAATATCTTAAACACTTAGAACACGTTTGAAACCTCATAGGATTATTCCTAAATCAATCTTGTTATAGACAACAAAAAGCAAAAGAAAAAAAAGCCATCTGTGCCCATTATACTGACAAAGAATTTACATTTTGAAAAGTTTGTATGCTTTTCCCAAATAAACTTTGTTTATAAAAAGCATGAGTCTTCTCATTCAAAAAAAAAAAAAAAAAAGGTTGATGCCCCAACTCTTTTGAACAGGTCATTTTTTATTACAGTTACAGCCTCGGTCCACTCATTGGACAAATTTGAGGTGCCAGCCACCAAACCTATGACTTTTCACCTTTACACACAATCCCCAGCATCCTAGGCTGGCCTTTAGCTCCTTATGTAACCGAGGATGAGCTTGAGCTTCTGATCTTTTTGTCTTCAATCTGCTTCCTTCCAAATGCAGGAGTGTACCAACACAGTGACTTATGCTACAAAGTATCGTAAATGTTCTTTCATTTTGAAGCACACATTAGCACATGGATAACCTCCTATCTGACTTCTTAAGCATTCTATCTATGGGCTATAGAACTAAGGGAGAAATTCAGTAAGAAGAGCAGAGGAGTGAAGGCTGAAGCATTCGATAATATTTTAAAAGTAACAGATTACTGGATGATAATTTCCTACCTATGAACCTCTGGTTGATTCCCTTGAAAGCCTATTAGCAGATAACCTTAACCTTTTCAACATCCTAGAATCGGATTTTTACATTCTCCCTCAACTTATCACTTCCTATCTTCACACTGAAAAAAAAAAGGCTTTCCTATTTTGTAACACTCAAAAGCTAATCTCCTGACCTGCTATGCTTGCCAATCAAATTAGTCAGAGCTAATTAGCATGAAAGCGAATTTGATCATCTAAGGAGATTTTTTGTTTCCTGCATTTATTAGAAAACAGTCTGTGATGGCTCAGTTACTTCACTTAGCAGAGAAATAGGAAACTCCCCCTCCCTCTAGTGTTCTTTACAAGCCAAGGGTGGTTTCAGTTGTTTGTCAAATACGAACACCTTACATGTAAAACCAGCCACAATACGAAATGATAAAATAGCGGAATTTCTCTCTCAGCTCACTTGTGTTATATGCAATGCAAAGGTGTGTGGCTCACATTGGAGACAACGATGCACACACATTGTATGACACACAGGCTTAAAATAGAGATGTGTGGGCAGCAGCTATCTGCTGTGACAAAGATCCGATCTACTAATTATCTGCAACTCATTTTGGGTCCCGTGATTGCTACCCCAATCTTGTTACAATTCACTGGAGGGTGATTTGGCAGGCTGTCAGCAGGCAAACAGGGAGATGAGTTGGAAAACATTAATAAAATTCGAAAACAACAGCTTTCCATGCTTCTGGCTCATCCTTCAAATATAGCACAAAAATGTTAAGGTGAAGAACAGGGACAACGGACTTGAGAAAATAAGAAGGAATGATGTAAATATTTAATGACAATAAAGCTACATTATGGACTTTTTGCTAAATACATTGCAGTGCTTTCCTTGAAGTTGTTTTCAAGGTTCTTTTCTTTGGGAAATCAATGGATGTATTCTTTATCCCATAAGAGTGAAAAGCTACACTCATAAATATGGCAAAATCTTCCATTTAACATTGACAGCAGCATACATAGAAAGTAAAAACATCTTCATGGCTGAAAGATATTTGGGTAAAGCAAAACCTAAACATCAAGTAAAAGTCATTTGTCTGTGGCTAGAACACAATGCAGTTGCTAAGGTTGTTATATGTGTGCATACGTGAAAGTGTGTTTGTCCGCTTGTTTCTGTGTAAGGTACTGAACACATGGCCTCTATGTATCGATACGTGTATATGTTGTCAGAGGACATTGGGGTACCTTTCCACCTTGTTTTCACGGAGTATTTTTACTGCTATGTGAGCTTCTGACATTGCCCTGTCTCCGACTCCAATTTCCAAATAGTGATGCCCTAGAGTTCGAGACACTTGCACTATTGAATCTGGCTTTTGCACAAGTTCTGGGGATCTAACACAGGTTGTCAGGATTGTAAGGCAACCATTTACCCTCTAAACCATCCGCTTATCTCCTAAAGATAGATATTTCCTTCACTTTCTGTGTATTTTATGAAATTTTTTTCACACCACTTATGTGCAAAGTACATGAACACTATGTGCAGTATATTTAGAGTATATGCTAACTGAATGAGAGTCCCACTTTGTAAGTGGGTTTGAAAAAAAGGTTGAGGTGGAATTTATGCCGTCATATATGTCAATCACTGCATAGCTAGGGCATGGTCTCAAGTATTGCATTTGAGTTTCAAGTTGTATTTCTTCTGTTGACCAGCTCTGAGTACTGGAGGAAGGTCTGAATATTTAGGGAACTCAGATTTGCTACTGGAATCCTAAGTGCCCCTTTTAGAATGGTATTTATCTGAAATAGATATTGAATGTGAGATCGCAGAACAACTAAACCACACATGTCATAGCTGGTTAAATAAAGCTGAAGGAAACATTCAAAAAGGGAAAGAAATGGAAACAGAGTTAATGTGCACTACACCGTCTGCAACCTTAGGAAATTGATGATGTGCTATTAAAATATTCATGATGTTGAAATGAAAATCCCTTTGGCCTCCACAATTTAAAATGAAAAATGCAATTTTTAACTCATGTATGGAGAAATAAAATCGATGTAAATATAAACATATAAGGAATAATGTATAAACCTTGTAAAGAACAAACCTAACTTTTATTATAAAATTGAACCTTTTCGTTTTAACACAAGGCTTCACTTTGCAGCCAAGGTTTGTCTGCAATCCCACTTCCTTAGCAACGGGGACCCTCATAACCATCTCGCTAGCAGTGCCCTTGTGGATCAGTTCCGCTTCCTCCTCTTTCCTAGTAATTAAGCAGAATTTCATTCTTCCTACTCTTGGGATTTTACACATATGTACATTTATAGAAAATGAGTTATTTCTATCTTCATTCTTCATTTTGTGGCAACTTTACTCAACTTTTCTGTCATACACACACATACATATATACGTATATACGTATATATGTATATGTATATATATGCAGAAATTGCTCATATCCTCAAGAGATATGATCAAAGTTTTCAGTAGAAGCCTGAAATTGTGGCCAGCACAGAGCCATATATATTTGTTGGTTTTCCAGTATATCTATGATATATTAACAACTTATTAAAAACACACAAGAGGTTAGCAATAAAGTAGAAAAACAATTGTAAAATAATGTGGTAAAATTAGGTAGATGTGATTCTCTCTCTTTTCTTCTATCTCTGTCATTCCCGCTCTCCTCATGGACATGTTGCATAAACATCATGGGTACACTGGACAAAGAGGCCGAGGGAACAGCAAGAGATTTTTAGAAGTCTCCTCAGAATTATTCAGAATGACAACTTAAAAGGTATGGATCGTTTCTAGATATTTCCATTAACATCTCGAAACTGGCTTGATGACATATAACTGGAACCATGGGGAGCAAAGCCAAAGATACAAAGGGAGTTTATACGAATAGATTTACGTCACTGTTTTAAGCAACCAAGCAGCACATCACATAAACAAGTCACACTATCTTTCGGTTCTAATAATGATCATGCAAGCTTCTTTAAATTGTGCTATACAAGGTTTTAAAAAGGACCTTCATGCATATCTCCTTGTGCCCCTGTAAAAGAATATTATTAGACTATGTACCCAAAAGCTCAATTACTAAAGAGTCATCAAACTTTGAAACTAATAGGTATCTTAGAGTTCATCAGATACTGCATACTCATTATCCTGAGACGTGATTGAGCTAATTAGTGCCAAAGCTAAAAGTAGACTCCAAACCTCTTAACTTGGTTCTGTGCATTTGACACCATGTCACTGCTGTGTCTATGCCTTCCTGTTTGCTACACAGGACCTTGAAAACTTATTGTCAGTGCAACTCAAGAAAGCACTCCCTTGGAATTTAACCAAAGAATGGAGTTAGTGATTAACACTTGCAGAAGAGACTTCTAATTGAAGCTGTGTTGGTAACTCCTTATGACCGTGGTGTTGACTTCCATTGTCCCTACTTCTCCCATAACTTTCCTTGAGGTAACAACAGTCCAATAGTGTGTCTAACTTTAATTATCACACATGTACACCATGTACACACATGTCCAGTGCTGAATTCTTCACTTATTATTCTTCTATTTTGTTTTTCCCATAGTGTATCTCTTTCCATATTCCTAATAAATAGCATCTCACACTCAAAGAGTTTTATATTAAAGCTTAAGACTGTATTTATAAAACTTGAAATACTTCCTTTACGACTCAGCATTAAATAATTGCTCAACTTATCTGCAACCTACTCTCCTCATTCTAGCTTATGTCTCATACCTGGCCTGTGGCTAACTTTTCTAATCATTTTTCTCATACACCAGTCACTACCTAGTAGCTACAACACATTTTGATTGTAAATTGAATTATGTTACCCTCACTTATAATACAGTGATATCTCCTTACTATATTTAGGATACAAGACAAGTTCTTTTCCATACATAGGCCAAGTCTGTTCTTATCTCAGAGCCTTTGTACATATTCTTTACTTTTTGTATCCTCTATGACTCCCAGGTTGCTTTTTTCTCATTTTGAAGATTTCAGCCTGATGCAATGGCCCTTTGGATCTGTGACATAAGTCTTTATTACCATATTTGCTTCCCTTATTTTCCATATCCTTCCTTCTCTATCACTGTATCAGTTTCTTAAAATTTCTGGAACAAGGTATCACAATCTGTGATATTTACACCACAAAATATATTATCGAGCCATTATAGATTACCAGTCTGAAGTCCAGGAGTCATCAGGGTTAATGCCTTCTGAGGGTAGTGAGGTAGTTCATTTTTGGCTACTTTACAAGAACTCTTGGATATTTCTTAGCTTTACCCTGATCTCTGCCTTCATCTTAGACAGAACTTGCCTTTGTATGTTCAAATGTCTCCTTTTCATAAGAGCAGCCACCATTTTAAGTTAAGGTCCACCATACCCCAGTCTGACCTTTCTGAACATTCATCAAAAGCCTATTTTTGAATAACATTATGCCCCAAGATGCTAGGAGATAGAACTTAAATATGTGACTTTTAGGGGACAAATTTAACCAATAGCTAGAACTTACAAAATTATAGTTATATGCATATTTGTGTATGAGTTTATATATACACATGTGTGCTAGCTTATTTGATGACCATTTTACCAAATGGACAGCAAGTTTATCTACTAGGGTAGTTTTTCTTTTTTTCTTATATTCTTCATAACCAATGTTCCTAACAGACTTTGAACCTGATAGTTACTTTTAAAAATTATGTTTTTTGATTTGTGTAATTACATGATTTATAAAATCTATCACTATTCTGAATTGTGTGATTTTCCTTGGGCCATGCCCAATTTTATCATCATAATTTTATGTAATGCCATCCTAGGGCAACGTTTTCAAAATGTAAACCATATGTCAAAATAAAGCAAACATAAATCCTGTTTTGTTTCATAACTTCCTAAATAATTCAAACCCAAATATGTAGCTTTTCGAGAAGGGATGGAAGCATTGCCATAGTTCACTTAGTAAATTTTCAACCAACTTTCAATTTACATTTTCTTTCAGGTATGAGTTCTAGAAATAATAATAAAATTGAAACTGTCCTATATTTTATGGTGGGCAACAGAAAACTCAACAGAATACACCTTCACAATCGTATCCCATGCTTGTAGGTGTTGTCACTGAAGAGGACCCATTCCTTACTTTTATAGCCACCTAACTCCCCCTCAAAAAAAATCCCCAGATCCAAGCTTAGTAATGCCTCTGTTTCCCTCAGCTTTTTCTTATTCATTCCCATCCTTTCTGTCAAAAAAGCAGTACTCACCCATTTTAAAAAGTCCTGTTAAAACTTCCATATTTATTATTAGGTCTGGTATCTCAACTCAACCTCCTTGATATTCCCTGCAGTGTCTTTAAATCAATCCTGTCACCTCTGCTAGATGAAACTTCCAACATTGCCATTTTCATTAGGCCACTTCCCCACCGTTGACTGTATTGACACCATATCACGTTTTGGATCAAGTTTGATATTCTAAGACTCCATTAGCTCATGCTTCTTAAATTTCCACTTTGTCTCCAACTGAAGCTATTTGCCTTGTTCTCCCAATAGACTTGCCAATGTCCACTCTGTTCCTTTATTTATATTGCTTTTTCAGATGAAAAGAGCTTCCTAGACCCGTCAGCCTGCAACTACTCACTTACTTCTAGTTTGTAGTAGATTCTCTCAGAGCAACTCTTGAGTCTACACAGGCTTGTCTGAAATTCTAGGGTAACTTTATTTAAGAGGAACATAGGAAATGATGTATATTTAGCTAAACGAGTGAGCATTAAACTTTTATTTAATCCATGCTTTCTGGCATATTTCAAACCTCAGTAAATAGCCATCCTCAACACATCACCAATTAAGTAAAGGCTACATGAAATCAATTAAGGCATGCATCTATTAACTTTTCTCATTATATTTTTCTTGTTTTATTTTATTCTTGTTTTTCAAACCAGTGCACTATACACCTAAATACCTCTATATCTGGATAAGCCATAATTATAATAGTTCATTAAAAATAGACCACTATAATAAAACTAAACAAGAACTATATAAATAACCATACTATAGAGGAAGCTTTTGTAGACATATGCCAGAAGAAATTACAGATATTATTACAATAAAAAGGCACATGGAAAATATTTAACTTTTTTTCAACCAATGATATTTTCTTTGATAACATTTCTTTCATATGAGCTGATTTTAATTTTTAACCAAGATAAAGCTGATTTAAAAGATTATTACACTACTGGATCATGCTTAACTTCAAATTTAAAATATAATCCAGATATGGGAAGAACGGCAAGCATTGAGAGAAGGGAATGGAAAAGAGTAAAAAAAAAAAATGCTTGAATTTAGAGTGCATATTCTTAAAATATTGAGTTACCCTTCCACATAGAAAAATACATCACATAAAACATATATAAAACAATAATTCCTTAAATGCAAGGCACTTATTCATGAGTATTAATTTTATATGATACTTTTTAAAATCACGCTACACAATTTTGCACTTTTTGTTTTGTATATAGAATATAAACCCCATGAAGGCAGTGGCCACATCTGTGTTACTGAGTTTACATTTCCACCTCCTAGACTAAACACTGCCAGCTGTTATCCAGGCATGGCTCTGTCACCCTGGAAATGTGGCCAACTAGACTTCAGTTTCATTGTATCTTAAATACATACTGAATGTCAAAGGCTCAGCAAAAACAATGAAGTATCCCAATATGCTTGATGTTAAATCTTTGTACATACAGCATTAAACAGAATTTTTAGAGATATTCTTGTGTCTCTTCTGTTATATATGGTGTGCAAACTATAAAATTTAGATATTTGTATATGATTTAGACAGCCATGATTGAGACTATCTATAACATGTTACAGACATTTAAGAGTCCTTCAAAATAAAAAAAAAAATGAATATATTTAATCATGTGTTAAAACACCTGGTTCTTGTCACAATTATTTACTCTAACTCAAAACTTTACCTACTTAAAAGCCTTTTAAGTTTTTTAACTATCACTTGTTTTGAAAATACTTAACTTTTACTTTTTCCCTTTTTTTATTTTTGAAACAATATTATTTTACATACCAATCCCTGTTTACTTTCCTCCTGTCCTCCCTCTCTTTATACCTTCTCCCCACCCCACCTGCCATCCACTCCTCGGAGAAACTGAAACTTCCCATGGGGAGTCAACAAAGTCTGTCAGATCACGTGAGGCAGGTCCAAGGCCCTCCATGCTGTGTTTAGGCCCCCAAGCAAGGTATCTCTCTATAGAGAATGGGCTCCAAAGATCCAGTTCTCGCACTAAGGATAAATACTGGCTCCACTGCTAGTGGCCCCACAAATTGCCCAAGCCACACAACTGTGTATTTTTTGATATACTAATACTAACCATACCATTTATGAGATGCAGCACATATTAAATATAGCACACAATATATGTGGTACACAATACATTCAGTGTAGCACATGTTCCAAATGCTGTCTGTGTTACATAATAAAACATGGCTGATTAAAGAAAATCAAAACTTGAAACTTTTTTAGTCTGTTTGGTATTTCAGTAAAACTCAACTAATGTGTTCTCTGTGCTGACATAATGCCTTGATTTTTGTCAACTCCCTTAGTGAAATGGGTATAGTTATATTTTTACTTAGTTAAGGGATTCATTTAAGGTAGTTGGATGCTGCAGTAAGCTCCAGAAAAAGCAGGTTTGAAAGCTGCCTTGCTCACTGCCATACAAGTTCCCACACCAAGAACTAGCCCATTCATCTACGGCAGTGTGTACAGACATGACCTCAGCTGAGTATTAAATTTAATAGAGCCTGGGGATGCCCAGTTTAGCTGTGATTAAATTGAGAATTACAGTTCGGGCCTGTTTTTGAAAGCATCGTATTACCATCTGGTTCATTTCTACTGGGGCATCCACGGTCTATAAAATTGAGATATTGAGCTTAATGACAAAAAATAATCATGAATTCTGACAGAATCCAAGAGCAAGAGAGTATCTCCACAGCAGTAGGAAATATATAACGTTCAAGGGCACTTGTTTTTCAGAGAATTTAAAAATATAATGCGTAGCTTCTATTTTTGCAATGAAACAAGAGATGCTCAGGAAAAGTTAAATGGGGAGCTTCTGGTCCCGGAGTGGTATCAGCATGTTCCTCCACCAAGTTTCTCCTCAATATTGTATCCAATACCATCTTCACTGTAGAATTATTTCATAAGTCATATTCATATTTGTTTTCTAAATCCGGGTTCACAAATAAGCCATTAATTTTCAAAACCATATCCTATAAAGGAATAGACAGGCGCTAAGTCCAAACTTCTTCAGATCAGTAACAGTGAGGTTTGTGATGGCAGCAAGAAACACTAATGAGTCACGATCCCAGCAGAGTGACTGCTGTGGGTGTCCCTGGGGTGTGGATATGGTTTATCTCAGAGGTTGTTACCCTGCTAGTCTGGTTCTGGAAGAGGAGCGAAGATGGTGGAAGCCTCAGGGGGTGGGGCATTATAGAAAGTAACTAGGTCATGGATTAATGAATGAATTAATGCTTTCTCCAAAAAGTGCTTTGCATTGGACAGGGCTACAATATTTCTTTAAGTAAAGCAACTTGCTGAAAGAGTTTTCCTGATACCCGATCTCTTCTGGACAGGGCAAGTTTCTGCTCAACTCCTCGGCCCGATTTTGATTCAGGTGTAGAGGATCATCACCAGATCTTGGCACTAGGACTCTCCAGTCACCAATACTATTGTGTGTTCCTTTTGCATTAGTGTGTGTGTCCCAATTCTACAAGATGTCATATTAGAAAGGGCCACCACAGAATCTTCTGTCCTCCATCACAGAGTTCTTCCTTCATATTTCTCAGAATTATTATCTGTCAGTTGTCATATGTGACTAATATATGTGATCTTTCATCATTCAGACATGTCTCCCTCATAATTGCATGATGAATACACAGGTGTGAGTGTTTTCAATAACAGTAAGTGTGCTTTATCATATTAATCACTATATTTCCAGTACATTCTCAAGAGAGGCCTGATGTGCACCACGGTGCCTTTTGCTTAGACAATTGACAGATGTCAGTTTATTGGTGGTGATGTATTGCTGTCTCCCTTCGCTGGATTTGTGAGAGGGAGGTTAACATGTCCAGATGCTGAAGGGAAGCTATGTGCTGACAGAAGCAGCAGCTGAGGGCACCTATTATTTATTGTGTGTCCTAGGCATCCCAGTATGAATGCAGATGTCAGGGGCATGCTGCACAGGTCTCCATCCTGGGATGCTACGGTGTTAATACAACCTCTCTGGCCCCAGACAGTGGTGCTACGAAGGGTCAGTGATCTTTACATAAAGTGCTATGTTTACCTTCATAGACTACTCTGAGAGTCGAGAAAGGGCTAATGCTCAGCCCATTTTCCTCTATTGCCACAGGGAAAAATATAAGCAAAGTGAATCTGAATCATTTATACAGAGCCGTACCATAAGGCGCTGAAGGAGGCAGGTGTGGGTCTCAGATGGTTGTCTACGTCCAAATTCCACGCTCTATCTGCTAGATAATCCTGCCTTCCCTCTCAATAGAATATTTCCCCAGATAGTTCCTGCAACATTTATAGCAGAAGCCTGCAGAGTGACTGTTATAGAAGTTGGTGGAAAACTTCCAGGCATCTAAAAATGTAAGAAACAGCCACATTTCACTTTGGGTATTCACATTTGAGAAGTGATGTGGGTTTTTTCCCTCCCCTCAAATATTCAAAAGTTTGATCTCAGGCAAAAGTTTTACTATTCTGCCCTAAACTGGAAGAATGAAAACATCCATGAATTTTCATCAGTTTGCTGGAGGCAGAAATTTGCCAGTTTGCAGGAAAATGGCTTAAAAATCGAAGCTGAGATGAAATACTTGAACTTCCTGTGTGAACCTATGAAAGCAATATTTTTTTATCGGCTGATATGAAGGTTTGCACAACCCTACATTACTTCAGTATAAAAATGAGGTTTCCTGTCTAAAATGTCGCACAACTGTTTGGATTCTTTAGAACAAACTCTGAAAAGATTCTTATCCCCTTAATTTTGGCATATGTCATCATTTCTCCTTTGTGCTTCATCTATTCCTATATTTAATAGGAATTCTAGACAACTAACCTCCTTTTACACTCCCTGTAAGGTACATGTACATAAGGGGGAGTGAACGGCACAGGCTTTGAGAAGTGTTCCTTTTTCTGAGTGTCAGAAATACACAAGGGCCAGGAATTTGCCATCTACTTCCCTAGAACCTGTGATCAAACAGAATATCAGAGAGCCAGACCCTCGCGTGGCTTGTGCCCTGAATGAACTACAGCCCTATGACAACAGAACACGGTGACTTCCAGTTGGGACATTTGGTTATCAGTTGCAATACAATCAGCAAAATCAACTGAGAAACAATGTTCTAGCAGTCATAGGACCAGAGGGCTCTAGTTAAAGGTACTTTGTCCTGTGACTTTATCTCATGTGTTTCCCGAGGCAGTGTCACCTCTGCAGCATGCATCTAACCCAAACCCTTCTTCAGGAATCTTTTACTTCAGGTCACCAAATATTTATGGCCATCCTTTATCTAAATGCTGATACAATACATGCTATGGGATATTTAAAATAATGGTACTGATAATATAAACCTGAATGTATAAATATATCCAGTCATTGATTTTACTCTTACATGGAATTAGTGAGAATTATGAGACGTGTGTCTCACATTTATTTGAGAAACCTACGGATGAGGTACTCGGCAGCCCTTTCACTAATGTGCATCTAAAAACCATTTTCTGGAGATACTTTATTTAGAGATTGAACATAATTAAAAGACTAAACACACTGAACATTCCAGAATGTTCAAAGTTGTGGAACTCCTACTTTCATTGTTCTTTCTTCCCTACATATTTCTGCTTCACTTTCTCATGTATTTCCCTGGCTCATAACCACTCTGTCATTAGGCATGTGTTCTGAACTAAGTTTATGGATTTGTAGGGAATGTATAAGAAATTATATATATATATATATATACACACACACATATATGAGTGTGTGTGTGTGTGTGTGTGTGTGTGTGTGTGTGTTCAGTCTTTCTGACTTACATGGAATAAGGAAAAATGGAAAAGTTTGTAAGTGAGTGAGAAACACAGTCATTTATCATTAGTGAATAAAAGAGGGCTAATCTGTCAATTGTACATGAAAAGCAAAACCCACTTTTATAATCATCAATACTAAAAATCTATCTTAGCTTGACACACAGTTTATTCAAATTAACTCCATGAACCGATTTGTGCTATCACTCAAAACAGATGTTACTACAAATTCTCAGAGATACACTGGCCTTGACTGTAATAAGCAGTGCTAGGTAATACATATGGAGTGACCCTTAGAGATCTACATGTCTAAGCCTTCATTACCACAACAGCACTAATGTGAGGTTCTTTAGGGTATTGGAGTCCTGACTTTCAAAGGGACTGTAGGAAGAACCCCTGTCTCTCTCTGCTTACTGGCTAGGGATAGGAGCTGTCTCTTCTGCCATGTGCTTGTATTAAGATATGCCACAGTCATCAATAGCCACAACTTGAATTGCAGCCTAAAAAAAATGTGAGCCTAAGTCATTTATCTTTAGAAGTTAGCACTCTCAGGCATTCCCTTATAGCAACCTAAAACTGACAAACACATAAGAAGAAATATTTTTACAGGAAACACTTAGGAGTGTTGGAGTGAGGGGCACGAGACTATTTAAAATTCTTTAGATAAAAATGCTTATCTGTCTGTTGTGAAGGAGAGAAGGAGGAACTTCACATGCAAGAAGGTGGTTTTAAAGAATTGGCAAAGTGAAAAGCAAAAGGAAAGGGTTTGTCTATCAGAGGAAGTTCCCACCTTGCAGGAATGACCTAGTTTTCCCAAGAAAATACATCAGAAATGGCAATCTTAGCATAACTTTGGAGATACACATCTACGCTCACAATAAATCATTGCTCACTTGGTTGGATACTCCTTGCCCATTAACTGTAACTATTATCTGAACAATTTGATGGCTATCACAGGTCTACTGTTCACTTCTCATACATCTTCTCACCAGAGGTACTAGGGTGGATACTATCAAGAGCCTCTATTTCTGACTGGTAAGTTAGAAGAAATAGTTTTAGTGTAATTGATCTCAGGACCACACTGACATATTAACTTTTCCCTCCAATGTGATTTGGAAATTCTCTTCTCATTCAGTAATCACCTGAGCAGGGTTTTGGTCTGGTGTGGGAGGTCCTTTTGCCTGCATGTTGATTTTATTGGTTAATGAATAAAGGATTGCTTTGAACCTATGGCAGGGAAGAACAGAACTAGGCAGAGAAATCTAGGCTGTATGTTGGGAGAAAGAAGGACGGAGTCAGAGAGAAGCGATGAAGCTACCGGAGACAGTCACTGGGAACTTTAGTAGGTAAGCCACTGTCACATGGCGATACACAGGTTAATAGAAATTGGTTAAATTACTATAAAACTAGGCCAATAAGAAGCTAGAGCTTATGGGCCAAGCAGTGATTTAATTAATACAGTTTCTGTGTAATTATTTCAGGTCTAAGCTAACCAGGAGGTCGGGAACCAACAAGAGGCCTCCTCCAACATTGGTACACATTTTACAGTGATTAAAAACTTTCATTCTTGGTATGCTGTAATTTTGGTTATCATACCATCTTCAGGCAGGGTTACCACACATGTTTCACAGTTACAAGGGAGCATGTGAAAGATAGGAGATGCTCATACAAATCACCTGAATTCCATAGATATCCTTCTCTGTTCCTACTACATGTGGTTAGCATGTTGGCTTCCCACTCATTAGTCAAGAACCTTTGCAATTGTGATAAAATATCTTCTACCCTGATGATGTCTGGGCACAAGCAATCTAGAATTACTGGACAATAATGGTAACACGTATTTTGATGAAACACCTTTGTCCCTCCTAGCTTCCAGGAAATCCAACTCTATAAAAACATGGGGGGGGGAGTTGTTTTTATTTTTAAATGAAGGCAAATAACTATTCTGTGGTTTTCATTGAGTATTTTATTCCCACTAGGGACCCACCATTATGATGTTCATTGAGATCATGAAGGAAAGATATTCAAGTATATGATAGGACGAGTATCTGACCTTGAAAACAAACTACTATTGTCCCTTCCATCATGTAAAGAACTCAATGCAGTCAGTTTAGCTGGAAGTGGCTCATCCATCTCTCCGTGGAATAAGGCCCATACTAGAATTTAAGTTTGGTGTTTCTAGCTTGAAGGTTAGGAATTTGTAGATAATAGTAGCTTAACTGACCTTAGTAAATGATGATTCTTAGCATACTGTTGATCCCTGGACTGTCTCCACCAGTACAGCAACTGCCAAATCTTAGGCAGTTGATAATGAAGGCAGGTTGGCATCAAGTGGCTGAATTATTTTTGTCTACTTGCTTGTTTTGTGACCCGTCAATGCTAAATATGTTTGATATTTTGCATTATGTGTAAAGCAAAAACCTTGAAAATGTGTGTCCAATCCCATCCCATATGTTCAACCATAAGTCTCTAAATATCCTAGTTTCTCTTTTTTCTTTAAAAAAAAAGATTATTTTAAATTTGTGTTTATGTGTGTGCATGTGTGTTTGTGTGCACGCACACACTTTTCTGTGGGTGCTTGTGAAAGTTAGAAGACTTTGATTCTGCTGCAGCTTTGGTTGCAGGCAGTTGTGAGTCACCCAGAGTGTTTTCTGGAAACTAAACTCTGTCCTCCTCAGGAGCAGCAAGCACTCTTAACCACTGAGCCATCTCTCTAGCCCCTCTAGATTCCAGTAAAACTTTCAGATCACTAGTTACTGCTCATGAAAAAGTTTTGTCTATAGCATATAATGTATATGTGTAGTTGTAGAGGTAGATATACCAATTAAGTTAACAAGGAGGTATGCCACTCACAGTTTCCCAAATTGGGAAGGTGTTTTTTGTCCACAATTTTTTCAGTGTCTGGAATGTATTCACAACCCACTTTCAGCTTGCATCTATAAAGTGTGAAGGTAGAACTATCAATCTGATCATTTCCCCTATTTCAACTGCCAGCACAGACCAACATTATAACACTGAGACTGCGACCAAGAAGAGGTACTAACATGGCCCTAGTGAGCAAGGTGAAGACTAGACCTACCTTGTTCGTGGTTTACTGATCCATTCTGCTCCCATCACAACTGATCACAAGAATGCGGTTTTTATTCTAATACAGTTGTTTCCACACTAAGGGCACATACAGCTTTATAATATGATAATCCCACAAAGAACGTTGTCTATGATGCTCAACCATAGAACACCATAATTTACACTTCTGTGATCCAGTGCTGCATCTTTACTGCTGTCCCATAACACAAAAGATGCTTTCAGGAAACCAACTGCTCCAATGTCATAATCATGTCCCTGAAAATGAGATTCCTGTGGACGGTATCCTATCCATATCCACCACAAGCCCTATAGTCTGCGTTTTTCTTCTTTAACATACCTATGAACCATGCAGATGCTGAAGTTCAAATCTTTGAGTCTTCAAACCAACATATTCTATCTTTGGAGTTTTTATAGGCTTCCAAACTCCCAACATATCTATGGGAATAGAGCTTCATTGCTAGAATGCTTTCCTGGCATACAGGAAGCTCAGCATATTATCCTCAGTTCCTCATACACCTTTATTTCCAGCACTTGAAAGATTGAGGCAGAAGGATCAGAAGTTCAGTGTTATACTTGGCTACACAGTTGGCTCCATGAAACTCTTCTCAAAAAAAAAAAAAAGTTTCCAGAGTAGCTGTCATGTTTAGCTTTCTTTTCAAATACATAACATCCATGGAATGGATCAGGGTGTTTCTGGAGAATGCACACAACAGGTATGAGATTCAACATAGACCTTAAGCAAAACTTTAAAAAAAAAAAAGAAGAGAGTACCAGAGTTCATTCCATTGTAATATTTAAATCTGCTCCATCATGACATGGGTTTCACAATGTGAGTATTTGTCTGAACTGAATAAAGATAAGTGTGTTGGAGTTTGGCGTGTGACATTGAAAAATGGTTCATCTCTGTCCCAAAATGACCACAATATTTTCGTAGGTCCACATGTATTTAATTAATTGAAAGCTACTGGCTTCATTGTTACAGTATCTTCCCTACCAGTGAGTATTTTCATGAAAATTAGCCTGTAAGGTATTTTAGCTATGTCTGGGGTTACTTTTCCTAGAAACAAAGACAAAACATAAAGTCCTGGGCAAAGTTTTCAGGATTATCTACTCTAATATTAGCCTTCCCCAGTAAATCTCTTTTGCTCTAATCTAAAACAAAAAGTTAATTATTTAATGTTAAAAATTCTAGATTTTTTATTAACATGCTAGGGCATAGGTTTTCCTTTACTCTCTATACTCTTAAAATTATAATTTATTAATTTACCTAGGATGTTATTGTGAATTTGATTCTTAAATGCCCCTAAAGTCAGTGTGCTTAAAGCCTAATTGTGAGGTTATGGGTTATGTGCTTGTGTAGTTTGTGCAGTCCTTCTTTCCTTCCTTCCTTCCTTCCTTCCTTCCTTCCTTCCTTCCTTCCTTCCTTCCTTCCTTCCTTCCTTCCTTCCTTTCTTGGTTGTGTAGGTTATTTAACCTTTAGATGTTGGGACTTCAAGGAAGGAAGTTAGATCACTGAGGAAGTGACATTGAAGCAAATAGTATCTCTCTCTCTCTCTCTCTCTCTCTCTCTCTCTCTCTCTCTCTCACACACACACACACACACACACACACACACACTCCTCCATTCCTGGCAACAGTGAACTGCTTCCCCTGCCACTCATTCTTACAGGAATGCTATCACAGCCCAGCAGCAACAGAGCCCAGCAACTATGACTGAAGTTAGAAGCCAAAAACTTCTTCCCTGCTTATGAGTTAAGCATACGTTAAGGAGGTAGAACTCTGACACAGAATCTCAGGTTACTCACTCATGAGCTGCTCCGGGGTGGGATACCATTCTAACATAAAACCATCTACTTGTAAGTATGGTTTGCCATAGACCTCTGCTGTAACATGGGGGCAGAAAGGGAACTTTATAAGTATCATTGTTAACTCACAGTTAATATGAAGTAGAGTTAGTTTTTCAGGCCTTTTTCCTTCACATGCAATGACCCAAATAAGTGGTGATGAAGTCCTATAGGGACGTATGAGAATAAGCATTCATCCCTGATATACCTGCCATTATTAGGGTAGAACACTTATTCAGAAAAATGAATTCAACATTCACAGTGTTGCTTAAATGAAGAAATCAAATCAATAGCTGTTAAATATAAAATATATTTAGCATTGGTGGGGCACTAAATGATGAAGTAGACATGTATAACTCAGCCAGTCTGACAGCCTTCTCTTTTTGGCTCTTCTTTTTCTTCATTACCCCCTTCCTTTCTGTCTGTGTCCCTCAGAATTCCTTACATTTTTAGATGCATTGACAACTCTCCCTGGGCTAAGCTTCCTTAGCTCTTGGTTTCACATTAGTATTCTTTTTTTTTTTTTTTTTATAGTATCAGTAGATGTGTTAAATTTTTATTTTTTTTTCCTCATGGTTTATTTTTTTTTTATATTTAAAAATTTCCATCTCCTTCCCTCCTCCTCCCCCCTCCCTCCCCTCCTTCTCCCCTTTCTCTCCCCTCCTTCTCCCCCTTCCCTCCCCTCCCCTCCACCCATACCTCCCCTCCCTCCCTCTCAAGGCCAAGGAGCCATCAGGGTTCCCCACTCTATGCTAAGACCAAGGTCCTCCCAACTCCCCCCAGGTCCAGGAAGGTGATCGACCAAGCTGAGAAGGCTCCCACAGAGCCCGTCCATGAAGAACAATCAGAGCCCAGAGCCATTGTCCTTTGCTTCTCAGTCAGCCCCCGCTGTTGGCCACACTCAGAGAGACGGGTTTGGTCGCATGATCCATCAGTCCCATTCCAACTGGAGTTGGTGATCTCCCATTAGTTCTGTCCCACCGTCTCCATGAGTGAACGCACCCCTCTCGTTCCTGACTTTCTCCCTCATGTTCTCGCTCCTTCTGCTCCTCATCAGGACCTTGGGAGCTCAGTCCAGTGCTCCAATGTGGGGCTCAGTCACCTTCCCCATCTGTCGCCAAATACCTCTGACTTGCTATCCCATAGTCCAATTCAGGTTTCTGTCAACCGAACACTCATCAGCCTCTGTCTCTGTCTCTGTCTCTGTCTCTGTCTCTCTCTCTCTCTCTCTCTCTCTGTGTGTGTGTGTGTGTGTGTGTGTGTGTGTGTGTGTCTGTCTTTCTCTTAGACTGGCATAAAAATTGTGAAGACCAACTAAATTCCTTAATGATTTTAGAAGTCCTGGTTAAGTCCCTTAACCAGAACAATGATGATGACCATGGGGAATGACAAATTCTCATCTTATGTTTACTCCAGTGTGATTGATTTGCCCAGCCTCATTATTCCTGCCTCCAACATTTAACTGGGCAGCTCAGATATTTCTTATTCACTTTGTGCTGGTATTTCTTTTGGCCATCAAAAATCCAACTTGGAAGTTGGTATGACCTATCCTTTAGGATCTTTGCTAGGATGTGTCTTGTCCCAAGAGAGTTAATTAGCTACCTCCAAGAATATTTGCTTATACAGTTATACAGTATTTGACCACCAAATTTCCATGACATGGATAAATTTCTCCGGCTCAAGCTCGTAAAGCCAGCTAATTATTTCATTCCACATAATACAGTTCCCTCTCTTCTTCACTCATCCAGTATGATTATTCTAGAACTTAGCACTAATCACCAGACTTCAGGCAACACAGAAAAGTGAGCAGTTTCTGAAAGGATAAATCGCCAGTTTTTTTGTGTAGGTGAAGCTTCTGAAAGGTCTTCCATTATAGAGGACGTGACATCTCTTTCTAATGAAGGGTACTATAGGTTACCTTATATAAGTAACAAGAAAACAAATGTCATTGTTGCAATAGGCATCGTTAAACCAACTGTTCTAAATTCCCAACTCTTTGTACTTGAACCAAACATTCATCTGACCGGATCCTTTCCTGCTCACCAAAGAAACCTTTAACAATAATTTTCCCTGTGTGTCAGAGTGCAACCTCATCATGCACAGTCTATGCATAAGCTCGTTAAAATTCCCCCATCTTCATATTCAAATTCTGATAAATCTTGGTGTCATTTCCATTACTTGGTCACTCAATGGTAATGGTAATACAATTGAATAGATGTGCAAAATTTCATTTGGGAAAAATCACAAAAAGAAACTGGATAAAGAGCTGAAGAATGCTAGAAATGCTAACAGATCTTAATGCAAGTCTGACTCTTATGAAGGAGAAGAGAAGAAAGAACAGCTTAGTGTGAGTGTTAGCAAAGGCCTGTCAGTTTCCAGAGGAGATGGGAGATAGTGATCGTCAGAAAAACAGTCCTTCAAAGTGCCCCTCCTCCCAGTTCTGGGCTTCACACCTTGGTATCCTTGAGCCTCCATAGTAAAGTCTAGTAAAATTTGCACTTATATTTGAAAATAGGAAGTATCCCTTCTGTGACTACTAATTAAATTGCTGGGTTAAAGTGTTTAGCTTCATAAACCAAAGAAAAGAAAATAGCAACCTATGTGGTCTGAATCTTCTAAATTTAATAGTTCTTTATATTGTTTCTGCTTTGACAAAAATCCCTATATTCTCCTTTTCTACAACTGCATTTTTGCTAATTCTTTGAAATCTTATTTTTCTCAAAAATATTTCATAACCATTTTATGTTTCATTATTATCTCTGAACTGAATTGTTTCACTGATGATGTTGCATGAATTAGGTAGGGTGGAGAGTACAGGTTAGGGGGCTACAGTTGGGGGTGTAGGGAGTACAGTTTAGGGGGCTGAAGTTGGGGTGTGGAGAGTACAGGTTAGGGGGCTGCAGTTGGGGTTGGGGAGTACTGGTTAGGGGGCTGCAGTTGGGGTATACAGGTTAGGAGGGCTACCTTTCTTAATTCAATAGCAGATACTTTGGTTTTAAATTACTCATAATTAAAATACTAAATTATTTTTTATTAAACTAATTGCTCTCCATATGGCATTGTATTATTTTCAATATCTTCTCCACAGATACCTGATAAGTATCAGTCAGTTTTTCTTTTAATTTTCAATATTACCTATTTTTATTTTCTAAAATTCATCTGTACAGAAAATCTAGCCATTAATGGACATACCTGCACCCACATATTCAACCAAATATTATCAGACACTTTAATTTCCCTTAAGTGTAATCTCTCAGTTGTCAATATTAAGTGCCTAGACATAATAAAACCCTAAACATTAAACATCAATAAAGTATATGAGATCATTTCGTATGTTTAAAGTATTTTTGTCTCAAGTTCTTTTTATTTTTACCTGTTACTCTATTACATGTAATAACATCTTCGCATTACTCGAAAATTACGCCCTGAAAAATGATATTTGTAGGGCAGAAGGGCTTTTCTAAACACAGTAAGTTCTCTCCTGAGTGTGATTAATATTTGTCTGTTCAAATGATTGCAAAGAAGACAGCATACCTTGTCAATACACTGCAATCGATTCCATTTGCCTCTTACTATTTTATAATAATGGCATATCTCCAAATAAGTGATCTAATTGACCATAAAGAAAGCCATGCTGGCCTTAATATTAGCATTAGTACAGCCCCTAATAATGGAGTCTGCTCTTTTCCAGTTGGATAGGCACAGCCTGACAAAAGAGATGAAGAGCTTTAGTTAATAGTGTGATGAGTTAATTTCCTCTGAATCCTTTATGAAAAGAATAGATTTATCAGGAATAAAACTTGCCTCTTCTCAATATAATCTTTTCTAGAATTAAAGTGAATATTGTGTGAAGTACAAATTTCCCTTTCAGTTGCTTCATGCCTGCTGGGGCTCTTATCATAGGATCCTTGTTTGGGATCATGCATAAAACTTAACAAACACTTTTTGACTTCACCATAAGTTTCCTCAATTAAAATACAACAAGAGAACTATTTCATGTTTAATTTTTGTAGAGCCGTACCCAATATTCTGCTTGTACTGAGTAACAATCTCCACTGTAAACTTGATAAAACCTAGAATAACATGGGATATAGAACTCCAGGCATTCCTGTGACCTATGACAGATTATCTTGATTCCATTAACTGAAGCACAAAAGTCAACCCACTATGGGAGTCACCATTCCCTGGGTTGGGATCCTGGATTCTAGACAAAAGAGGATCTAAGCATAGCACAAGCACTCATCACTTTCTGCTTCTTGGCTGCAGATATAATGGGACCAACTGCCTCGAGCTCTTGCCACTCTGACTTCTCAGCCATAAAAATTTCAATAAAAATTAAAAAAAAACCCAGAATCTCAAACTGTAAGCCAGAATAAATATTTCCTTCCTTAAGCTGCTTCTGTTGGAGCATTTTAGCCTAGCCATAGGAAAGGTAGCTGAGACACTGTAAAGATGAAAGCAATTACAAAGGAACAACATGCCCATTAGAAATGCAGACAGGAGGGAAAGTAGTAGAGACCTGCTGTGTACCAATCAGGAAAAGAAAACCAGTGTGATATGTATGTATGGACACTACATACAAGTGTATAAGCATGCACCCATGTATCTTGCTGGTGACTCCTTCCCCATCTTAGTTATTGCAAGGAATGGATTCAAGTAACCGTAGAGGCTAAGAAGTCCTACACTTTCCAGCAGCTTTCATGCTAGATATCGAGGAAACCTAGAGAGGGAGTTCTGAGCATGCGTTATGGAAATACTAGCTGTGTAAGTTCCAGTGAAGGAAAGGGGATTAATAGCCCCACTCAGTCTATCAGACACAGTGAATTCCTTCTCACTTTTCTTTATTTTTCAATTCAGTACCTCAAAGGATTAGATGAAGTCCACAGCCATAGAAAAGATCATCTACTATACTCAGTCGACTGATTCAAATGATAATCTCTCCTGGAAACAACATCACACATATATTTAGAAATAATGTTATATCTGGACACCTCCTGTCTCAATCAAGTTAAGGCATAAAAGTAACCATCACATATACAAGGGCATATTAAGAAATAGAAGACCACAGATCAGTAAATAGATAAAGTGAACTCGGCTCAATACTGTCCATTTATATACCTTTTCCTTAATCTTTGAAATACAGGTGTTACAACAGTGATGTTATTTCTGGAGGTTCCATTTATTTTATTTGTTCCCATTTAGACAGTTCCTGTACACAGAGAACAAATTTAAACAGGAAAGTCTTACATATCCCCTGCGGAGTTCTTCAACTTTTTGAGATTGTTATACAATGTCATCATTTACAAACTCCAAACTCCTGTCCAGATGGTGGTAGTGCATGCTTCCAATCCCAGTACCTGGGAGGCAGAACTTTGAGGATCTCTGAGTTCAAGGCCACCCTGCAGCCTAATCTATAGAGTGAATTCTAGGACAGCCAGGGTTACAGAAAAAAAATAAATATCTCAAGGGAAAAAATAAAAACACAACTTCAGGGAAAAGACGTTCACCTGAAGCAGATATAATCCAGAAGTTTAACCACCAGCAACCTATATATGCTAACTAGACCAGTCCCAAACCTTCCAACACCTTCCAGAACAGCAACACCAAAGGGAAACTACATGCTCAAACACATGAATTGATTCTAACACAACTTTAACAGAGAGATAATTTGCTGAAATTGATTACAAAATTGTTTGTGCATGAATTGACCTGAGAAGGGGATCGTAATCTTTCTGGCCAGCTCTTAAATAATGACATGAAGACTTCTTATTAATTATGGCTTGACCTATAGCTTAGGTTTGTTCCTAAGAGCGCTTGTAACTTAAATTAACCAATTTCTATTAATCTACATTTTGCTATGTGGCTTTTCACCTTTATTTCAATCTGTATGTCTAACTCTCCACATGCCTCCTTGGCATCCCCTCTGAGGCTTGATTATCTCCTCCTTCTTCCTCTCTTTGCCTCTAAGTCCTATTTATACTTCCTGCCTAGCTGTTGGCCATTAGGCTCTTTATTAAACCAAGCACAGTAATATATCCTCACACACTGTACAAATATCCACAAACGGGGATCCATGTTTTCTACCTAGACCTCACCAACTCTCTAAAGAAAGCTGTGGCATTAGGGAAGCTTTACAATTACCATTGTGCTGATTTTTTCCTTCTGGATTGTTCAGTCTTACAGAGTTCCTTTCACAGTGGGAAAGTACTTGCCTAAGAATTGCTTAACCTCCTGCCTATCCCCTACTTCAGTCTTCTTCTCTGTTCTAAAACTTCATTTTCAGAGCTTATTTTTGCTTTCTACTTTAAAGAAAGCAAATAACTTGATGTTATTACTATAATTTTAAAAACACTTTTTCTCAATAAATTAATTTTTATTTCTCCTAAGATAGCAGGTCCCCTGTATTTAGCCAACCATTACATGTCTCATTTTTTTTCCAGTTCCCAACAATCCAACCTACAATCCTTACTCTCTTCCCTCAAGCTTAACCAGTTTTCGCCAAGCCTTCTTATAAACTATTACTTTCTCATGAAATTCTTTCTCCTTTCCATTTCATCAATGTTTATTTCCAAATTTATGTTATAAAAAACCCAAGTAAAACAGTACAACTATGATATCTAAAAAAATGTGTGACTAGTTATTATAGTAGTAATAGAAAGATATCTTTAAATATTAAGCAAAGACTAAAAACACAAGTTGTAGTTTAGGTAGAGACTGCTCATTTGTTTTCTGGCCACTCAGACCCGAATAATCACACAGAAAGTATATTAATTACAACACTGTTTGGCCTATTAGCTCATACTTTTTATTAACTAACTCTTATATCAACAGATTTCTATTTATCTATGTATCACCATAAGGTTGTGGCCTACTGGTAAATGTTCCAGAGCATCTGTCTCCTTTGGCAGCTACATGGAATCTCCCTGACTCTGCCTACTCTCTCCCTATATCTCTGTTCAGATTTTCCACCTGGCTTTATTCTATTCTGCCATAGGCCAATGAAGCTTAATTCATTAACCAGTAAAGCAACACATATACAGAAGGATATCCCACATCATTTCCATTTTTTGGTCTAATTAAAAAGGAAAGTTTTTACTTTAACATAGTAAAATTACATATACAAAACAGTTATTAAGCAACTATTATAGCTACAATATTTAGTCCATTTATATTTGGCAAATTAAGAAAAATACTCTATCATCTATCCTATTTTTGTTAGTCTAAAGCTTTACATATAATTTATCCTTTATCATAACTAAGGAAGCTATAACTATTTGTCTTTAACTTATTAAAGACCACGGAAAGATATAGTATTACCTAAGTAAACAGTAAGTGTATTGCAAGCAATACCATATCAGAAATGAGAGTTTATGGCTAAACTGAAAATATACAAGTACATAAATTGTGCTAATATACTCTTAGCAATTTTTAAAGATAATAGTACCGTAATTGTGCATATTTTAGCAATAACATGATTTCACTCAGTGTAAATCTAAGAATTATAATTGAAGTAACAATATTACTCAATTTTTCAGTTACATCTCACCAAGTCTGAGGATTTAACTCAAGCCCTTCTACTGTAGACAACTACTAGGTAGACCCTCAACTATAGGATATCTGCGTTATCCAAAGAGACTTCTAGTTTGAATAGCATCATTGTTTCACAGCCAATTATTTCATTTTAAAAGGTTTTCATTTATCAGAAATATTGGCATCTTGGGACAAATTCTTCATGTGTTCATGGCACAGGTATGGAGGTCAGACCACTTTGGGGGTTTGTTTTCTCATTCTACCATTTGGATCCTGGGGACAGAACTCAGGTCATTAGGCTTAGAAGCAGGTGACTTTTCCCACTTAGTCTTTCCACTGAGCCTTCCCACAACCCCTGTTTTGCATTCTTGGTATGTAAAAAAAATTAATTATATGGAAATATATATTAGCAGACAAGATTACGTAAGTAAAATAATCATTTATGAATATATACACACATATATGCATGTTCACATTCTCTAACAAAGAGCATAATCTTAAAACTGGCAAATGGATGGAGCTAGAAAATATCATTTTGAGTGAGGTAACACAGACACAGAAAGACAATTATCACATGTAGTCACTCATAAGTGGTTTTTGAACATAAAGCAAAAGAAATCAGCCCACAAATCACAATCCCAGAGAACCTAGACAACAATGAGGACCATAAGAGACACATACATAGATCTAATCTACATGGGAAGTAGAAAAAGACAAGATCTCCTGAGTAAATTGGGAGCATGGGGACCTTGGGAGAGGGTTGAAGGAAAGAAAAATGTAGAGCTCAATAAAAATCAATAATAAAAAAGTCCCTGGAATATAGCATTGAATACAATGAAAATAAAAACATTGTGTTTCCATACACAACTAATGGTTTCAATAATAAAAACAAATGCTGATTAATTAGACTTCTCAAAATTTGATATCAGATTTCTCCTCATCCCAGATTTTTTCTTTAATGTGTCACTTCAGAAACTTTGACAGTCACCAAATTTCCAATGAAGCATATGGTTTTCACAAACCTCATGAGATGCAGTTAGGTACATGAGCAAAATGACTGGAGAAAGTCAATGACATAAGATAAAAATGACCAGTCTGGTGCTCTTGCAAGAACAAAGGGAATATTTGCCACTCCAATGCTTAGAAAGGTAATCCTTAGAAAGTATACTCATCTGAGAGTAAATTCAGCAGCAGCCTAACCTAAGAAATGAAGGAATTTAAAGAAACTGTCCCGTTACCCACAAATACTCATTTAAATCCTATGAAACTCCCAGGAACTTAAGAATGCCTAAATATCTTCCAAAGAGGCACATCATGTTAGTGATAGGAAAATATTTATACTTCATTATCCTTTTAAAGAATCCTGGTAGCACACGGCATCGATGTTTGTTTGGAAATAAGATGAAAGCCATTCTTGGCAGGAATATGGTTGAAACCTTTCCAGAATGTATTTTTGTTATCAATGGAACAACAGAACTTGTTTTTTTCTCAGTTTTACAAAGGAGTGTGTGCATTCACACATTCACACTTCTGTGTCAAATCAAATAAAATGTCTTAACTTTGATTGAAGCCATCTCCTCCTCTTGAACTTTTCCACACACTGCATGAGAGGGAAGAAAGATAAAGCATTATGACAGCCGTGTGCATCCACACTATAAATGTCTCTGTGAAAATACAGCTCTCATAAATATTATTTCTTGTATATTATCTGCAACTTGATTATTTACACTCAGAATCCAGTCATGGGGAACTTGTTATTGTTGGTATATAGAGTCATTCCCGTTACTGTAAGGAAGAACCATCCCATAATAAATGCTTATCTTTGTTAAATGCTTTTTACATGCCTAACACTAGGAGTGTTTTATACACTTGGTTTCTGTGATTCTCACAAGTGAGTAAAATATGAATGATAATAATTATATTTTTCAATAGAGAATAAGACTAACAAAATTTTAGTTAATTCCTCTAGGTTGCACTATGGAAAAGCAGAGCCACATTTGAGTAAAACAGAGTCTTCTCTACAGCATTCATCCCGTCATCCTTCATAAGTGATACCGGAGACTCTCTTATTTATATTCCTTCATTAGGAAGTAATTGGCCTATTAGATGGTTCTTTATTTTGAGTTGCTGGAGATCTAGCCCAGGATTTTTCTGCTTTGTTTGGTTGGGTTTTATTGTTGTTTTTTGTTGTCTTTGTTACCATGGCAAGCAAGAACTTTACCAATGAGCTATAATCAATTCCACCTCTTCTTTCTTTTCTTTTTTTCATTTTGCATTTACTTTTGTGATTATAACATAATTACATCATTTTCCTTTTCATTTTCTTCCCTCCAAACCCTCCCATATACTTTTTCTTGTTCTCATTCCAATTGACAATCTCTTTTTCATTGTTATTATAAGCATTTGTATATGTATAGACATATTCATGTATTTCTAAATATAACCTTGCAGTCTGTATAATATTACTTGTAATCATAACTTTTTAAAAAATAAACATGCAGCAACATCATATCCTCAAATCATTTTGTACAATGTAAGCATACACTACTGCATACATTTAGAAATGCAATTCCTAGTTGAAGATTAAACATAATTCATCTATTTTCAGTACTCTGCTTAATGTAGATCTTAGAGTCTACAAACTATTGGCTGTAGAATCAAATATGTGTTTTAATGAGGGGCATACTCAGATGTACATTGCAACCACTAACAAGACTTCTCTCTACATTTTACTAAAGAATAGGTGAGTTGATTCATTCAGACTAATAGGTTGCCTAGTACATGGTATTTAGAAAGAATCATTCCCATCATTATTAACTTTATAAAAATTCTTCTCCAAATTCCATGTTTAGTTTTCTACAAATATTACCTATCATCTTATCCCACAATGTTTTTACACTTATATATTATTCAGTACCAATATAATGTCAGAAATCACTCTCTCTCTTATTTCTATCTCCCTTACTTGCTCTGTCTTCCTCTCTTTCTTTCTCCCTTATTATCTTCTTCATTATCATTCTCCCCTTCCATCCTCTCTTTCCCCTTGAAATCTATCTGTTTTAAGTAATCTATATTTAATCAAACAATGAATATTGGAAATTAAGGAAATAGACCCTTCCCATAGGCTTTTTCCATCTCCTGTGATATCAGTGTCAGAAATGCTTAATCATATTGATTTCTATGTATTTCTTACATCAAAATAATTTTTTCTTAAATGTTACGGTACATATCTTTAACCCAAGCACTTGGGAGGCAGATGTAGATAGATCTCAGAGAAGTTGAAGCTAGTTGGTCTACACAATGTGTTCCAGTCCATCTAGGTCTACATAGTAAGACCCTGTCTTTAAAAAAAAACTGCCCAATTTCCATGTTGTTTACTACTTATGAAGTAACAATTTTTAAAAATACAAACATAATTGTCTAATTGAGTTGATATAATAAGTTGACATTTACAGAGTAAACTACGGTTTCATTTCTCTCATGTAGCCATACTTACTGTCTTAGTAAGGTTTCAATTGCTCTGATAAAAACACTATGACCAAAAGCAACTTATGGAGGGAGCAAAGGGTTTTTTTTTTCATATTCCAGTAGTCCATCATCTAGAGAAGTCATAACAGCAATTCAGAACAGAAACCTGAAGGCAAGAAGAAATGTAGAGCCAATAAAAGGGCGCTGCTTACTGGCTTCCTCAACACACTTTCTTGTGCCATCTAGTATATTACTTTTGATACTTAAAGATATGTTACATTTTTTCATGTTGTAGGAAATTACTTTAACCATGTAAACGTGTGTTACATTTGCTTTTGCTGCATTTGTTTAAGTATGTAAATATGTTGCTGTTTTACTTTGCCTGCCTAAGGCACCTGATTGATCTAATAAAAAGCTAAATGGCGCATAGCCAGACAGAGGATTGATACGCTTGACTGTCTGGCAGAGAGAATAAGTAAAACAAGAGATCTGGGCTCAAAGGAGGGAGAAAGACAGAGAGATGCCCAGGACCAGACAGACAGCCACAAGCCAGCCAGCCACAGAGTAGGCCAAACATAATGAAAGAAAGATAAAAATCCCTGAGGCAAAACATATACAAAAATAAATGGTTTAATGTAACTTAGAAGAGCTAGTGGGACAAACATAAGCTGAGGTCAAGCACTCATAACTAATATTAACTCTCTGTACCAAGATTTGGGAGCTACTAGGTAGCCCAAAGAAAGCCTGCTACAATCCATGACCACCTGTCCAGGGATAGCACCATGCCCAGTGGCCTGGACCCTTTCACATCAGTTATTAAACAAGAAGATGCCCCCCAGACCTGCCCATAAGCCAATCTAGTGAGGTCATTTCCTCAACGGAGGTTTCCTCTTCTCTTCAGACTCTAACTTGTGTCTAACTGTCAAAAAAAAGAGAGAGATTAAAACAAGTGTATCGAGAGAAATTTCCAGATTGTTCTTTGCTGTATAGACACAGCATGAATTCACTGTAGTTTGTTCTATTCAGTTTGCTTTGAGGAAAAGTAATTTACTTGTACTGATAACACTTTGAGATGCTTTAATGACAGATGGCATTGAGAAAGTCTTAATCACTTCACTGCAATGACAAGAGTGCCATGCACCTGTGCAGGCCTAATAGCAATGAGACAGACTGCCACCTAACTTGTAATTATGACACTAACATTACTTAGCTATCACCTATCATGGGTTTTGGGATTTTGTTTAATTAATTATTTTGATGTTTCAATTCTCTCACCATGGTTGTGTAATTTTTATTCTTCTCCCATTTCATTATATTTTGTGGTTCACAACTGACTCCCAGCCCTATATTTGGAAATTCTGCTTTTATGTGAGTAGGAATTTGAGATTCCTTCTTTCTAAGGTCAAAGGAAAAAATATCTGGAGCTAAGCTTGTGCGCTTGCCAAAGTACAAACGTGAAATGAAAAGCGGGGAAAGCATCCAAAAAAATGAAAATGGAAAAAGTATTCAAATGCAGACAATTGGAAGATGTCTAGTTTCATCTGACTATGATGTGTAATTCCTACCTTTTGCCATGGGTTTCCTCTTCTCTCTCTCTCTCTCTCTCTCTCTCTCTCTCTCTCTCTCTCTCTCTCTCTCTCTCTGTCTGTCTGGTGCTTGCCTGTGTGTTGCATAATTAAAGAATGCAGTAGAGAAGTAGGAGTGAGTGGAATCCTGAAACTCATTTTTCACGAGTGGGCAGGGAAGAATTCAGTGTGCAGAACTGTAAGGATGGCTTCCTGTAAAGCATCATGGCTGAGGGAAGAAAATAAAAATTAAAGAGCACAGGAAGGAGAGGACTCACTACATCCAGATGAGAACTTGAACAGTGTTTGGCAGCTCCAGCAGCTCCTGACAAAAGAGCAGCGCTGTAAGGCACAGGCAGATGCCCAAATGGTCCAAGCAGTCAGTCCCAGACCCCCAGGGCAGACTCACAGCACCCATTAAGGACTGGTCCTCAGCAGTCTCCATCAAGTCAGTGCCTACTGTGATGGATTCCAACTCTGCTTCCAGAGAGCAGTGTGGCTATTTACGACTCTGCTCTTAGCAACCGCTGCACTAATGAGTTGTTTCTTTACCAGTCAAGGGAGATTTGGGGAGGAGGAGAGTGGCTTAGTATAGAAAAATATGTTAAATTTTTTTTCACAAACCTAGCCTTTAAATGGCACTCTGTGTGTCCACTATTGATGTCCCCCCTCCCCCCCCAACTAAAAAGTTGGCATGGTGATGGAATCTGTGTGTTTGAAGTACTTAAATTAATTGTAGAACCTTAGTCCTAAGAAAATGGCAAAGCCCTCCACTTTAAGAAGCCCTTGTCTAGATCCCATTAAGACACTTGTCATGTAAATAGTCCAATTCTTCTGTGCCCACCACATTCTACATGAACAAACTCAACCCATAAAACACTGAGAAAGACCTTATATTTGTGCTGATATATTTTTCATAAAAAAATTAGTATTTCGGGCAACCATTGTGCAACTTTTCAGATCATGTGTAGAATTTGTATTTATTAAACTTCTGCATCCTATAAACAGTCACTCCTAATTTGATACTCTCTAAGCCAGAAGCTCTAGTGGTTCATTAATTTGCAATTGGTGTTGTGCAAATGCTCTTCGTAACTTCTGTTACTTCCACGGGATTGCTTTCTGAGTTGCATTCCAACTAGCAGAAGTAATTAATTATACTTAGTTCTTGGTTAGTCTTTGCAAATAGCTTCCCAAATTAACAGGAAGATAATATGTACACATCTTTGACTCAATGAGGTATGGTTTATAAAAACATTTTCTCACCCATTTAATAATTTAAAAATCACTGATGGGCACACACTTATGAAGAGGTAATGTGAACATCCAATAACTATGAGGACATGGTTTATCCAACATTACAGTCTAGTGGGTAGATATAGCATGAAAACTAGTGTGCATGTACAGATGGTATTGTGTACTACAAAAGAGAACATGTGAGTGGGGGTAGTCATCCCGACTTGAAAGGAAAGGATGGACATTTCTGCCAATCAGCAATTCTTAGAAAGCCATCCAAAAAATATCAAAAGCAACTAACATGTGTCAGCAAATTCTGATCAGGTACATCACAGACAAGCAAGGATCTGCAACGAGCACTTCAGAACCTTAATCTTCTGTATGTTCACAAGCACATAGTGAACTCATAGCTTGAAACATGTTGACCTCAGGGAAAATTAAATGTATCCACTTCCTAGTTTCTCTTCAGCAAATCCTTAGGCTTCTTCTCTTTGAGTTTCTCCTCGACTTTAGAGTCGGGTAGAACCAGCCTGTTTAATGCATAATTGGTGTGCATTTCACTTTAAGAGGAAACCATTCAAGTTGATAGGTTTCATACCTTTTACATGCTAGAATTAGATTCAGGAAATTTATTTTTATATTCCATTCCTCTTAACTGCTATTCTTCCACAAATGCATACTTAATGTCATCAGTATGGAATCTAAATGCATTATGTATTCATGGTGAAATATCATTTTCCTTTCTTCCTTTTTAGTCCTTAGGGAAAAATGGGAAAATGGGAGTCCTATAGAAGAGTCCTATAGAATTTATTGTTAATAAAACCTTTAAAAATGATTTTAATAATTTTCATATTGCAGATTTGAAGACGCTGCTTTGGGTATTGTTTTCTGTTTTTGATGTAATCATAAACTTAATTCAGCTTTTATTAGCTTTATTATCCATGTACAGTGACACATCGCTACAATCTTAACAAACAGAGAGCTGTGGGAGGAGGATTTCTCAAGAGTTTGGGGCCAGCATGTGCTACTTAGTGAATTCCAAGCATCAAGAATACCTGACTAGATCTCATCTCAAAAAAAAAAAAAAGAAAAGAAAAAGATAGGCAAATACTTAAGATAGAAAATGTGTTATCAAATTAATGCATTTTCCCACTTAGATCAATGTGATTATTTATGATATAAAAATTCTAAAAATATAAATTTATCTTCATGAGGCATATGAAAATAGGTATGTGGGAAGAAGATATATTCTGTTTTCTCTTAGAAATGAAACACATTAGTAAATAGTAGAGTTTTCCTTATTTTAGGTTAAATTATAAGATCCAATTATGAGAATACAGATTTTAATCTCTATATGATTACACCAAAACATGGTCATTGCTTTAAAAAGAGAAAGAATATAAAGATTATTTGACCGACATAGTCTAACAAAGCATTTAAAGTAATCTCCTAGCATACCACGAACAAAAGTACTAATTCAGTCTTGTCTCCTCTGTGTAGTTTTGACTGTGCTAGAACTCACCTGTAGCCCAGGCTAGCCTCAAACTCAGAAGTCCACCTGCCTCTGCCTCCCAAGTACAGGAATTAAAGGCAAGCACCACCACCGCCTAGTTTCTATTCTTCTACTCTTGTCTTTCAAAGACAGGAAAAATCCATTAAAATCACTTTGACAAAAATAAAACTATACTATTTCCATCAGGAGATAACAATAAAAGTAATAATCAACAATGAATGGGAATACTCAATTATTTATAAATATTTTCCTAGTAACTAGTATTAATTGGCATTCAATAGCCCTAAAATAACCCTCACGCCACCAAGTAATCCCTGCCAGTATGTGCATGTATGGAAGTTTTGTATATTCCACCAGCTGAAATCATACCTTCGATATGATATTAATATCATGGCTGACACAAATTGGCTTCTAATCAAATAGAAATGATGTTATAAAGGATAAAATTTTTGCAAATCACAAAGACAATGGTAGCAGTAAGAAGGTCTAGAAATAGATGTCCTTCTTAATTTTCTTTTTACTGCCCCCAGAGGAAATATGTTCATTCTTGGTACAATTAACTTCCCCAGGAATTCTGCTCTGAGCATCCATAGCTATAGCCTTACCTTCCAGGAATGATTACAATAATATTTTTTGATTATGGGTCTTTCACCAAGATGCTCAGGGTGTAACATCACCAATTAAAATACCATTATCATAAACAATAATAACTAGAGCCACACAAAGCACTGCATGGGGCTATCACAGCACTGAGCATAAGCACTGGTCAAGGGGAGGGGCCCTGCCACAGTTGTCCATGAAAGGGGAAGTCACATGATCTCATTCTGAACTTCAGAAACACACCCAAAAACACCATTAGTTTTTGAAGCATAATAATGTTCATTGCCCTATGTTCTATGTTCATAGGAACACTGTTCTTATTTGGGGAGGGGGTTACTAGGAATTCATAATTTTTTTTTTTAGTTAAAGCAGTCTTTTTTCTTCTTCTTCTTCTTCTTTTTAAAGATTTCCATCTCCTTCCCTCCTCCTCCCCATTCCCTCCCCTCCCTTCCACCCATACCCCCACTCCACCCCTCTCCAAGACAAAGACCATTTTTTAAGTTAGAGTTTGAAATAAAATTCTCAAGTATCAATTAAAATTGATAATAGACATGCTGACAAGATTTCTGACTGCCTGAGAATGCTATGGATATTTAACAATTGTGTGTTCCTGTTCACATCCTGCTGGCTATAAGGATGAGCAAATTGCCTGCACCATTGATAATTTCGTGGGAGACTCTGAACGAACGAAAACAAAGTTGATTCTGCTACTGGAGAAATTTATAGGCAATGAGTAAATAAAATATTTTAGTCATGTGTCAAATAATTCAGAAAACCCTGCCCACAAATCCAATGTGTTGTCAGAGGCCAAACTTTGCTAGAAAATTGTTTTCTTTGAGGTGGTTAAGGAAATGGCTTTCTTTGTAACCTTGTATTCATTGCTAGAGCGAGTGATTTCTTTATAAAAATGGCAAATATAATTTTCTTCATAATCATTAAAAAACTTTCCCTGAAGTCAGCCCTATATATTATAAGGTAAGTAAGCTCCGAGGGCCTAGTTTGGAGATCATTCACAAACTAGACATCACACATACACACCGCCCAGATAGACGAATTTTCCCTGTATGCTTCAAGTCTAATGGCATTCTCAAGAAAGGTGGCTACTGGGCTTCCGTCTTTGACCCTGTCTGGGCCTTTTTAGTTCAGCCTCTGAAATTCAGCTGACTCCGCAGGACACAGCAGTGCCTTCCCTGGCCTGGCTCTGTGCCGTTAGTGTCACTGTGAGTGAGTGTGTCACTACTTAATTATGTTCAGCTTTATGCATTATTATAATCTTTTGCATGTCGTTTGTTGCCCAGGGGTTTCCATTCCTTTCCTCTTTGAAAGAATGTTTTATTGTATAACTTAAGTCTCGCTGTCTTTATTTCTATTGCCCGCCATGCAGCTATGCCATCTGCCCACGATAGTCGTTAAAACACCTAAGCATGGCTCATGTCCACTTATTCACTTAATTCAGCCAAGTAATTGACCTTTGTGAAACAGCCTCGTACTGACATAACTTCAAAGCTATATTTCTGTTAATTACATATTTTATAATTGACATGTGATCTTTTAAAAGTTAAGAGGCAGAGCCAGGGAGAGAGTTCAGTCAGTAAACAGCTTGCTGGACAAATATGAGAACCTGAGTTTGATCCTCCAAATCCTCATTAAAAAGCTATTATGGTAGTATGGACTTGCAATCCCCACCAAGGAAGCAGAAATAGGGCTCAGTGGCCAGCTAGCCCAGCCTACTTGGCAAAAGTCCGTATCTCAAAAAACAAATCAGCAAACTATCTAAAGGTTCTGTGTACTTTATATCAAAGGAAAACACCATTTTAAAAAAAGCTGGCTAGCACCATAGGAATGGTAGGAATGACATCCAAGACCAACCAACCTCTGGCCCCCGTGAGTGCATTCACATAGCCACACTAGGCAAACAAAATGAAAACACAAATATATGGAAATATACAAAGGACAGTCTATCTCTTTTTTCTGATGCAATATTACTGTAAACCCATGAGACCATCATGCCCATGGAATGGTGGAAAATAAGGTTATCCAATTAGTAGTTCAATAAAAATTCAGAGAGTGGTTATATTGTTATATATTCCGGTTCACAAAATTCAGAGGAGTGTTTTTCCTGAGGTTGACAGGAGGAAGCACATGCAGAAATGGGTGTATTGAATGGAGAGAGTATGAATGACAGCGACCACTCTTCTCCAACTTTCTTCAGGTGTGTCCCTCTGAGTGTGAGCTTGTCTGTATGTGTATTTGCACACATATGTGAAGGTGTTTGTACATGCGTGTGCATTAAGGTCATGTGTGGATACCATAGGTTAACCTTTTAACCTTGTATGTTGTTCCTCGGGAGCCATCTACATTTCTTTTTAAAAGATAGGTCTGACAATCACTAATTAGGCTGCACAGGATGCCCACGGTCACCAGGCCTCCCTCTTTCCGCTACCACACACTGAGAATACGCCGTGACTGGCTTTTCCAGGTGGGCTCTGCACATGAAGCGCTTTAATCACTGCCAGTCTTCCTTACCCTGCTTTCATTTTGTTATTACCTCGTTTTGCTTTAACTTAGCAAACACTCTTATAACTAAACGTGTCGATAAATCTCTCTATGCATTTTGTGCATTTGAGTATCTTACTTTGTGAAGTTCCCGTTCAATGATTTGTCTTCCCCCCATTTTGGAAAGAAAACTGGATGGATTGTATTTGTCCTAATGACTGAAAGGAGTCATTAAGCACCTGAGATTAATTAAATCCCAGTTACAGGTGGTGCTGACCTAATCTCCCACTCCAAGGCTTGTTCTGATTCCTCGTTGGTGACTTTATATGAATAGAAGCAATCCATTTTAAAAGCATCCGCTTTTTGAAGACTTTTCATTTCCTACTAAGTGAGTTGGTGACTATTTGAGAAATATTAATCACCCCTCAAATCATGGAGACAGCATCCTTTGTTATCTTTCAGAAGATATATTGTTTTGCTTTCCACCTAGATTTTCAATCCACCGAGACACGATCTCTTCTTAACCATTTGAGATAGGGCTCAAGTTTAACGTTTTTCCATATGGAGATACGGTGGAGTTGGAAACGGGTATTGGAGAAATATCTTCCCACACTGGCACCAGGGCAGTGCTTTATCATAATCTGGCTGAGCGAGTCTGAACTCCTGTGCTCCAGTCTTTGATCCTCAGGGTCTCCAGTTTCTCAGTCCTGACACCATGTGCAGTTCCTACCTGGCTGCTTTTCAAGATTCACTTTTCCATTTTCCCCTGGTCTTTTCATTTGCAATTAATAACCAGCTTGTCAGTTAATACTATAATTGTAATTTTATTATTGGAGCTCCACTGATTAATTAGGGTATGTTAGACATGATTACAATGCCGGATCATCTAGTTCATACACAAAGCACCGCCCTCTAAGCGTCTATTCTTTTTTAATTTCTCTCTTGCCCAGTTATTTTTTTTTGTGAAAACAATTGTGTTTATTTCATTCAGTTTATTCCAAAGCCAAGATATATTTTTAGAGCAATTCTATGAAAAATTGTCATTGTAAAGTATTATTTTTCAAATTTTGTATATATTTCTAAAGCAATCTGCTGTTTTCATTGCAGACAATATTTTTATTCTCCTTGCATACTTATCTGTTTATTTATTTGGTCCTGTTGAACTGGCCAAGCTCTTGAGGATTAGCTTAATAGGAGAGGGATAATATCATTTTATCTCAATTCTTTCAAAGGGAAACTTCCAATATTTAAACACTAAATTAGGCGCTTGCTATGGGTTTCTGTTGAGACCTTTTGAAAAATAAAAGAGTTTTCATTTATTACTGAGGTGCTAAGAATTTCTATCATGAAAAGACGATGAATTTTAGTAAATGCATTTTCTGTACATTTACCGGGGTGATGTTACACTCTGCTTTTTCTGTGCATTTACCGGGGTGATGTTACACTCTGCTTTGCTCAACAAACATGACAAATTATCTACCAGCATTTGGACTGTTAATCTATCATTCTTAGAATTCGTAGAATAAATATACCACATGTTTTTCTTATGTTTACACAGGATGTTCAAATATGAACAAAAATTTCATTACAGAAATAGTAAAACTACACAAAAATTATCTTATTTTCAGGCACATCTGACTCTTTGGTACAGCTTGCTATGTTCCCTGCCAGAGGGCCATTTCAATGATTTTCATTTCCTGCTAGGTATTCCATCATAGTGACCTGGATATTTCACGCCTTTCTTTGTCTCTTATTTAATCAAGAAACTTGCTCTGAATGTCTTTATAGGGGTAGAATTATTTTATAAATATTTATCTGTTTATTTAAGGGTATTTGTGTAAAATAACATTTGTCGTAAGAAAATATCTGAATTTTGAACTGATTATTTGTGTATTAACCAAATTAATTCAAATTTGGTTTTGAATTGCAGACATGATTTTATGGTGATAGATTCTGTTTGTCTACTTTGAAACATTATTGAAGGGTTTGGTGTCATAAAGAAACAGTTACCCAGGTTCCTCGGCTCTGATGATTCATTAACTTTTCAGCAGTTTCTTCCAAATGATCTACTTTCAACTTTGTTGAGGGCCGAGTAGAGAATGACAGTAAATGCCGTGACTCATGGAAGTTCAACATACTGAAAACAAGTGAGGGCTGAGTGCTCAGCCCTAAGCAAGGCATTTGTGTCATTCCCTATATGACTCGGGGAATGTCTTGGAAGAGGGACCAGAAAAAGAAAATGTAAGAGCTGGAAGACAAAGAGAAGGGTTTAAAGTTGCCACCACCTTCTGGCCCCAGCAGGCATTGGAATCATGAATTCATTGCAGCTGTGGTTACCGTCAATATGTCAGAAAACAAAAAGACATGCTTGTGGGAAAGGAAATTGTAAAAAGGAAGGGGACAAGAGGTGAGAGGAATAAGAATTCCTTTTATATTATGTGTGAAAATATCACCGAACAAATTTAATTAATTTTTTTCTAAGTATCTAGAATTTACAATAGGATTTGGAATTGGTAAAGCTATATGCAAAAGCTATCTTGCAAACATACTTAGCTAGCAACAGGTTTGCCTTTCTAAGTTTTAGGGAATGGGTCGTCTGGGTTAAATAAAAAAAATAGTAATAATAAGTAGCCAAATGAATTTACACACAAGCATTGAAATTTTTAAAGTCACCACATATTTTGATGAGGTACTAATAGATACATTTGGGAGTCCATTCTTGCTTTATGTTCAAGTAGATAAAAATGTAGAAGCCAAGCCAAGCTGTCAGTTTGGGAGACAGTAACATGGATGGTTACTGTCATGAACAGCCACTCCTTTTACCAATGTTGTTAAAATTCAAATTAAACATAAAGCATTGCTCTCTCCATTTTTTAAAAATTCTGATAAAATAATAATCTATTTTGGTGTGGGAAGTCCTTCTGTTGCTTGTATTGGTTAAAAAAGAAGCTGCTTTCACGCAATGGCTTAACAGAACATAGCCAGGCTGGAAGATATACACACACACACACACACAGAAAGAGAGAGAGAGAGAGAGAGAGAGAGAGAGAGAGAGAGAGAGAGAGAGAGAGAGAGAGAGAGAGAGAGAATAGGAGATAGGAGTAGGCAGAGTTAGTGATAAGCCATGTAGCCCCACTAGAGACAGACTCTGGACAGAACCTTGCCAATAAGCCACAGCCACAAGATGATACACAGATTGACAGATATGGGTTAATTTAAGATATAAGAGTTAGCCAGAAATATGCTTAACCTATTGACCAAACAGTACTGCAAATAATATAGTTTCTGTGTGATTATTCACATCTGGGCAGCCGGGAACAAACAGCCTCCCCCAACAATATTTTAATCATATCATTAAAATATTTGACTTGTGGCTAGGGTGATGGCTCTGGGATTAAGAGTACATGCTGTTCTTGAAAAGGACTTGAATTTGGGTCCTTGAATCCAATTTGGTGGCTCAACCAATTGTAAATCCCACATGCCCGCACACAGATACACATATACACATAATCAAAAGTAATAATAAACCTAAAATCAGAGTTCATTTGAGTAGGATTTGTAAATTTGAATTGTATCATCTTCCAAGCATTGTCTATTAGTTTTTGTCTAATTTTGTTTCTTTTTCTTACTCTTTAATAATTTTGCATATGTATGCATAGATCATAGTCATATCTGCCCCATTCACTTTCTTCAAATATTTCCCATCTCTCCCAACACACAAATTTGCTGCCTTCATGTCCTCTTTATTTATTTTTTGTACAACCTACTGCATCCAAGTAGCGATGCTCATATACACACATTATAAAATCATTCACTTTGACATTCTTTCTGACCCTTCTTCATTGTTATTCCTAATCTTAAAGGAGGGTGTTGATGCAGATGGCCCATCTTCTGCTGAAGATGGTCCCTTATTCTCAGTAATTTAAAGAGTGTTAACCAATACCTGATACAATTAGAAGCTTCTCTTATCAAGAGTGAGAGTAGCACAAACTTAGAGCTATAAGCATAAATACTTAGAAAGGGGTTTGACAACATGACTATTTGTCAAACAAAAACTGGTGCTCCATTTGGGCCTATGTCTTCCCTGTCCATGGAGTTTGACAACGTTCATAGTACATGTATAAATTTCCTTCTATAGTGCGGATCTCAAATTCAAGCCAAAGAGTGATTACTTACCACTCACAAACAGCCTTTTCATTATTGAACCGGTAGTATATCTTACCTGGCAAGTTGGTATTTACTGCATTCAGGGTCCTGAACTGAGTTTTTTCTCTACTCCCCAGCATACTGCATAGCAAGCACCTTCTGGCACTGTGAAAACTAGCTATCAGGAAGAGGGTATTCAAGACTGATTTCTCCATGACTATGAATAAATTGTGTGAGGGCATCAGGCCTTATCAAGATATGGTGGGAAATGATGGGCACTATCAATAGCCTGTATTGTTTTGAGTTCCTCTGGGCCTCTGTGACCAATAATTCTCAAAGAAGTAACTTATGCCTGGTACTGATATTTTCCTTTAATTAGCTCTGTCTTCTGGGGACTCTAGTGTGTTCACTAATGTGGGTACTTTTGCTCAAATTTCTTTTTAAAGCTATATTTTTAATTAGTTTATACACTAGTGGGATTTTATAAGGTTTCTTCATACATTCTTAGTTTTAGTTAATATTCCCCTTATATCTCTTTTGCTTTCCTCCCTGTTCCCATCCCAACTTAAACCCAAAGATCTCAATACTTATGCAATTCTTTTTATTATGAACTCTGCTATCTCCTAGTATAATTTTTATTGGGTGATTGAATCAAATCTTCGTATTTAGTTTTTTATGCACTTTTCGTTTTGTTTAACCCTTCCTATGCTCCATCATTTCACCATCTCCACTGCTATCCACCTGCTCACATATTTCCACCTGTAGCAATAACTTTCATCTCACTTTCTGGATTTACCATAGTGACACTGTGCTTACTACTGAAGTGGTCAATATACAGTTGAATATTGGATATTGAACTACTGGTCAATATACAGTTGACTAAGTCGACGTCTTTATCATCAAAAATCAGAACTGCAATTTAGGAAGAAGGCAAACCCTTTATCAGTCTTTTATATTTCAGTGTTTTGATGGTGAAATTGCCCATGGACCAAATCCGTTAGCTTCTATGAACAAACATGAAGGACTTCACTCTTAACCATAATTTGTTAAAAGTATCCTTCATCCCATTTTAGACTTAGAATCCACACTTGAAATTACATTTATTATTTCAATAACAGAAGTAAAATTTCCATTACCTATATCAGATAAAACAGCATTAATATCAAAATCAAAAGTACTTCAAAAGAAAAAATCTTATCTTTAAAGGAATTAATTCTGTTTTACTTGGTTTTACTGATTTTTCACTCTAAACTTTTGTGTATGTTACCTCTTACCTATTTATGCAACCACTAATAGCATACTTAAGAAAACCTTTGGTTAAAGATTTGACTAAGTTATATAGGGAAAAATTAATGCCCATTACTTTAAGCTCAAACATCATAGACCAAACTGGATTGTTCTATACGCAGGTCCTATTGTTTTGGTGAGTACCCCTTGATTATGGAGTTAGAATGAGGAGCCTTACTGGGAATTTCATTTTCTCAACAGCAATTTGAAAAGTGTATCATTAAAATTATTTATTAACTAACCAGTATTACTCAAAGCTACATGTCTCCTTCATCACTCAGTACAGAAAATTCTAACAAAACTTGGGAAATCATGTTTACACAAGATCCTGTGCTAGACATCAGTTCTGATGCAAGAACAAGAACAGAGCAAATGGGATGGCTGTGGGTCTAGGACCAATTCTTCCTCAGAAAGGGCAGGAGCACACAATCAAATACAGAAACTGTCAATAGAAACTATCAATAACCCACCTTCATTTATTTTAACTCTAGTGCAGTGATTTTTTTATATAGAGAGGTTGTACATGTTCTAGAGAATGAGCCACCTAAGAGCAAACACAACACATGAAGATCGGAATTGATTAAGGTATTCAGGTAAGTTTCCTATAACTACTTCATTAAACTTCTACAGAATAAAATCTTAAACTGAATTAAATCCCAAAATTCACATAGTTTCTCTTCCAGTGAAATTTCCTCTCTATACATAAAGAAAAGAACTCAATATATTACTTTTTTAATATAAATGTTTTTATAAGGTTCATACATATTTCTTTGTGCACGGACAGCATTTATAAAAAATACTCATTCTAAATGTCAAATTTTATTCCCACAGAATTTTAAAATGTACTAACTTTAACAATCAAATATTTTAAAAGTTGTTTTCTAGAGTTAGGCAAAAATTTATATAAGCATATGTATACAAATGTGTGTGTGTGTGTGTGTGTGTGTGTGTGTGTAATCATTGCTAGAATTTGTTACAAAGATCAAGAGAAACCAAACACAGCATAACAAATTACAATAATATTCCTGGAAGGACTGTTCTTTTTTAAAGAAATGAACGCAGAATGGATCTGCAATAAAGAGAGGTGGGGGAGGAGGGCAGGGAGGAGTAGAGGGAGAAGAAATTGCAGTTTGGATTTAACGTATGAGAAAAGAATAAATTTTATAAAAACAAAGATTAAGAGAAACAATTATTCTTCTCAATGGATTTGGTTGTGGCATGTAAAAATAATTGCACATATATTCTAAATATATGAAAGATTATATTGCAATATTTTCATCTTATTGGTATTATTCCTACCAGTGACAAACTGCTCTCTAAAAAGCAGTTATTTCCTGATATGCAATAAGAGAACGTTGGCTCAATTTAGTATTCAAGTTGAAGTCAATTAAATCTAGCTGAACCTCATGACCTACCTATTTCTCAGAGTGAATCACTCCCTCTCTTACACACTTGCACCTAATTTGTTCTGTATTCCTGCCTGTGAATCCCAGCTTGTGGGCAGTAGTGGCAAAGACCTTTAGTTTCAGCACTGGGGAGACAGAGGTAAATAGATCTCTGTGAGTTTGAGGTTGAGGCCAGCATGGTCTACAAAAGCAAGTTCCAGGACAGGCTTCAAATCTACAGAGAAACCCTGTCTCAAAAACCAAAAAAAAAAACAAACAAACAAACAAACAAACAAACAAAAAAAAAGCAAACAAAATCACATTATTTGAGTCAAAGGTTTGGCTTCTAAAGTTCCACTTTCATTTTTCTCCATATGGATATCTGTTTTCTCAATACTACTTATAGAAATGACTATGTTTCCTATGAATGTATTCTTTGCATTTTTATTGGAAGACAGTTAACTGTCCATGGGTTAACTTTCTGGATCTCTTTTGTTGTCCATAGGTATCTTTGTTTATATTAATGTTATGTCTTTGTCATTGCTATGATGACACTTTTGTGGTGTAATTTGAAATGAGACTGTGGAATGTCTTCTGCGTTATTTCTTTTATTTAACATCACATTGTTTATTCAAAATAATTTTTGTGGTTTCTTCTACAGTTTGAAGATGTCTTGGTCATTTTGACTGAAATTTCAACCTTGGTCCTACTAAAAATTAAAAAACAAAACTCAACCAACAGATAGAAAAGACAACATACAGAAAAAGAGTGTTTACAAACTACATCTCTAACAAGGAGATCATATAAAAATATGTAAGGACCTCCAAATCCTTGACAGGAAAAACAGAAATAATAATAATACAATTTAAATTGATAATGGATATTAATATAATGGAATATAGAAAAAGGTGCTCATCATCACTAATTACCAGAGAAATGCAAGACAAAATCAAAGTGACACCATCTCAGCCAATAAGGAGGGCAAAAGTTAAAAGAATTAGCGTGTGATCTCTAGCTATGCTTCTCCTAGGTATACAAATAAAGGAAGGGAAATAAACACGTTGAAGAGGCATTTGCTCTCCCACATATATTGCAGCACTTCTAATAACAGCCAAAAACTGAAAAACAAGCTTAAGTTTCTAGTATCTTGATAAATGGATTAAGAATTTCTGCATAGTTGATGAAATACTATTCAACCATAAAATGGAAATCTGCCATTTATGATAACAGGAATAGACCTGGAAATCATTTTGTAATGTAAAATGAATCAAGTACAAATGTTAAGCATAGTGTAATCTCACTCATATGGAAAGTCTATTATGAAATTTGATCTCAGAACTTGATGGTAGAACAGTGGTTACCAGAGAATAAGAAGAGAGGAGGCGAGAGAAGATAAAATGGTGGATCAATAGGTATGAAGATACAATTAGTCAAGTAAAACAAATTCTGGAATCAGATTACACAGTAGGGTGATTGATTACAATGTACTCCACAGTTTTCAATACTAGAAGAAAGCATTTTTCCATAAAGAAATAAGTTATTTCAGAAAATAGACACCTTTAACCTGACTTGAACATCAGACGGCATATAAACAGGACAAAACACCATCTTTCTACATTATATAATTTACATTATATATCTTTCTACAGGTTTAGGGATTTTTGTATCAGATAAAATAATTTTATCCCTAAGTGAGTAGTTCTTTTAGTTTAAACTTTGAAGTTCCTGAGCTTAAAAACTTTGTCTTTATTGAATAATTTCATCAAATTGCTCATTGCAGAGACAAACAGTCATTGTACAGTTTTCTTTACCAAAAATCATCAACATGGCCTGTTGCCTACACTATGAATTGATTAACTAAATAAGATATATTCATTTGGTGTTTCTGTGTCCCAAGATCTTGTGTAAACCTCATAGACTAGGATTAAAGGCTCTTGAATTTGGCAATTCAACTTTTCAGCAAATTCTCCTAAATGCCATCTTCTTCATCACACTGTAGCTAATTATTTTTCTCCTCCTACATATTTTGTGATGTCTCACTTTCCAAAATTTTTCACATTAAAACTTCGCTTTCCTTTTTCAATTAATTTAATTTTAGGACATTATCAAATTGTTCATCCATGAAAATTTCACAAATCGGTCCAGATATGACTAATTCACTGTCTATTGTATTCAATTGTTTTTTAATTGCAGGCTTCTTTCCAATACATTTAATTTTACAACATTGATTTTTATTATGGAAGTCAGAATTACATAATTTAGAGAATGCAATCTTTAGACTTTGATCATCTTTTAGTTCAAATACTCGCAAAATATATATTAGCAATATGATCTTAGTCAAACTTCTCTCTAAATGTGTTCTCTACTTGTAAAGTAAAAATTGGTCATCACAACTTTTTCAGTGATTAGACCTCAGTGTGAAAGAACTGTGGTACATGGGCTGATATTTCCCTGTAGTCACATATGTTTTGCATTTATGTTTATCAATTAGTGCATGAGCCCTTAAGAGCAAAAGAATTTTTATAAATGCTTTTATACACAGAGGATCACAGAAAGTTTCCACAATCATAGAGATTTATTACTTTCATATGAAAAAAAATAAATCACAGACACAAAAATATAAGGCACTCTGCCATCAAACAACATTCAGGGTTTTATGTGTACTTGTGCATATGTGCTGTACATATGTTAATTGTTTATGTAAATTTACATGTATTTCTATATAAAGGAATGTCTATCTACTCATATAAGCTCTCACACCTATGTATGTGTACATTATCATATGTTTACAGTCAAGCAATTAAGTCACGTAATAACCTGCTTATTACAGCTTACCATGTTTTTGGTTAGCATAGTTCTATGATTAATTATTTCCAAGGTAACGTACTTTCTCAGAGAGAAAATTATCAAAATTACAAGACAGATTTCAAGACTCTAACTTGAAGAGAGTTAAAAATATGTACTTTAGACTGATCATTTTAACACATCCTGCAGAAAGATCAATACTTCAGTAAAATATCCCCAAATCTTTCTAAGATTACACTAATTGAAAATATTTTTCTCCAAAGACGTGATTTAGAGAACATTTAGGGAGAATTATTGATCAATTTAATGCGATGAACAGAGTCCCATTTTCCACATTTTGTTTCTCACATTAAAACCCAAGCACACAGCTCCGTGGCCATGCCCTTCATTAGTTCTTCCCAGTTGGAATGCCTGGCTCATTTCTCGAGGGAATGTTCTTGCTATTTATTATTGATTTTATAGCTCAAAAAATGGAAGTGGGCAGTAAATGGCTGGGTTTCAGATTAGGAAATAACCACTTAGAAGAAGAAGCCAGCTGGACACTTGTGATAAATTGCTGTTTTCGGTTTGAATTTTATACCTAGTTATAGGTAGTATAGAAAATTAAGCTCCATATGGGCAAAATGCTATGGAGGGAACAACAGTGTAACCTGTGTGTGGTTACAGATGCTTCTCACACTCTTTTGGGACACATTGTAGAGGAAACATGTTATAATCACGGATTTAGGAATAATGAAAGATTTGGCATTCATCTGTTTTTCGTGGATTTTCCAGAGCTGAGATAAAGAAAGCAAACACACACAAATGCTAGCTGTGATAGCATTGAAAGAGATGAAGCTAATGCTTCCTGAATGAGATTATATGGGTGCAGACACAGCCTTACCACCACCTGCCTGCCACACACACACAAACACACTTTGTGCCACCCAAAGCAGCCCCTGAGTTCTGTTTTAAAACAATTGCAATAAATTTAAGTAATGGGGAAATATGTTATACATTGTAAAAAAAAAAACTTAAATTACTGAATTTACCATATTGTATTGGCTCTCTGAGGCCACTGTAACCTGACATCATCTGCTGGCCAGGATCAACAGTAAAGGGTTATTTTTCATAGTTGTAGACGATAGGAAATCCAAGATCAAGGACAGATCTGTTGTGACATAAAAGTCTACTTCAAGGTTAGAAAATGCTATTCTCTTAGAATCCTCCCACAGAAGTAGAGAAAGGGAGTAGAGTAGGAGAGGAAGCAACAGACTGGGTCGGGGGAGTGGGAATACAGAGATTCACATGTAAGAATGGCACTAATAGGAGATTCTTGATGTTTTCCACTTGTCGAACTTTAATTTCTTTAAATGGTATAGATTGCCATGCTACTCAACACTCAAATAGAGCTTTATTTTCTAACTACAGAAATAAGAAGAAACACACACATATAAATACACATATACATACACACCTGAAATTTAAGGAAAAATGTTTGCATTACTCAGTATTTTCAGTAATCCTCATACTGGTATTAGCAAAACTATCCTATCATTTTTATATTTATCATGCAAAATTAACTCCTGAATTGTTTGCATATATTTTACAGTTACATGCTTTCCTTATCTTTCTTAACAGTTCTTAGTACTTTGGACATTATCTTTTACTAAGACCAACATCATTAACAATAGAAAACTAGTAACAGATTTTAAGATTTGTAAGTGCAGCTGATGTGTTCATTTCCCTGGCGGCCCGGACCCCAATAATCACACAGAAACTATATTAATTGTAACACTGTTCGGCCAATGTTCAGGCATATTCCCAGGTAGCTCTTACATCTTAAATTAACCCATTTCTCTTAATCTGTATATCACCATGAGGATGTGGCTTACCAGTAAGGTTCAGGCAACTTTCTCTTGTGGTAGCTACAATGGTGGCTGCCTGACTCTACTTTCTTTCCTCCTCAAGCTCTGTTCGGATTTCCTGCCTTGCTATATTCTGCTTTGCCATAAGCCAAAGCAGCTTCTTTTTTTCTTTTTATTGTTTTTATTGTACTATACATTTTTCTCTGTTCACCTCTCTTCCTCCCCTCTACAGCTTCTTTATAAACCAATGGCAATAAAACATATTCACAGCATACAGGGAGGAATCCCACATCAAAGGGTGATGTATACAATTTAATATTTTGTGAACTAAATGTTAATATACTTTGAAAATAACTTTTGTCTTTGAGTGGCTTTAGTAGTAATGACTTATTGGGGGTTTTCGATGTGCCATGCACTCAGGAGCTCCACATACTTTATCTCACTAAATTTTGATAACAATCTAATAAGGTAGGTACTAGCATCATCTCCGTTTTTAAGTAATACTTCCATTTATTCACTAAATGGTTCATTCATACATAGAATACATCTTGATCATATTTACCTACCAGAACCCCTCCAACTTTCTAGGACTCTCCCATCTTAACTCCCTCCAATCTCATGAGCTTTTTAATTTTTTTTTTTTTTTTTGGTTTTTCGAGACAAGGTTTCTCTGTGGCTTTGGAGCCTGTCCTAGCTCTTGTAGACCAGGCTGGTCTCGAACTCACAGAGATCCGCGCTGGGCGGTGGTGGCGCACGCTTTTTAATTTTTTTATAACTGATGGAGGCCAAGTGGTTTTATATATAGATGTGCTTGGGTATGGAGTCATTCTCTGTGACATTGGGATATCCCTCTAAGAAAAGTGACTCCCTCTCTCTTCACTACCATCATAATCTGCCAATAGCTATTCAGCTCCAATTAAGGCCTATGGAAGTCCCTCTTCACCCAGGCTTGGGATTTTTATCTGACTTGATCTTAATATGCAGGTAGCCACAGCTCCTGTGAGTTTATATGTGCAAGAGCCAGATAAGGTCCAAAGGACAGCAATTTGCAACATTTCACCCAAATCTCAAGCTCTTGCATTTTTTCTGCCACCTCTTCAGTGGTGCTCTCTAAACTTGGGTGGAGGCAGCTGAAAGAGATATTCCATCTACAGCTGAACATTTATAATCCCTTATTCTTAGTGCTCTGAACAACCAATTTTTCAATATATTAACCACTACCCATTGCAGATCAAGTTAAAGTGCAGAAAAAATTGATGGATATAAATATAAATTTTCAGTAGGCAATTTGACAATATCCCCATTCATTAAAATGACATAAATAGGTTCTTCCTTTGGACCTATGAATATTAAATATATTAGCCATGGGTTTTGACCATGTTTTGAGTACCAGGCATGAATCCCCTACTATGAAACAGGCCTCAAATCCAATCAAGAGAGCAGTGGTTAACTTCACAAATAGTGTTGCTGTTATTACACCAATAGACACATCTTACCTAGCAAGACAGTGTTCCAGCATGTATATTCCTTTCCTGGGTATGACAACCGGTGAATTTTCTGTCCTGGCAACCTATATAGAACTGTCTATCATTATGAAACTATGCAGCTGGAAGTGAGATTTTTTTTTTTTTGGTCTATTCAAGATTGAGTCTTAGTCCTTTAGTCAGAGAAAGGTGTCCTCAGCAGTATGCTATTACCATATAATTACAATGGGTAGCAAAGAGCAATGGCAACAGCCCTCATTGCGTTGGGTGCCTCTAGAGCCTCTCTAACTCATAGGAAGAAAACCTGTGCCTTGCCCTAAGATTTTTAAGGCCCATGCTGAGTATGTCTTTGTTCAACAATTGTGGAATACCGTTGTTCAAGTTCCTTTCCTGTAAGCTATATTTTCCAGAGGGTAACTGACACATCCTATAAAGGAGAAATCACAGATTTAACTGTTCTAAACTCTCGGTCATATATGCTGCCTATTTCTAAGTTGAAAGTTTGAAATAGAAGCAAAACTTTCAGAAAAGAAGACAGAAAATCGTATTTTCAGTGATACACTCTAATTACGAATCACATTGAAGCCATAAGAACATATTATCAATGAAAGTAAGCTTGTGGCATTTTTCCTCAATTCCCTAATCTTTCACAACAGGACCATTTCTTTTGGAAACTATTTATTTCATAATAGTATTATAAATTTCAATAATATCTAATAGAAATCAAAATTTTACATATTCCTGAGGTACTATCTCCACTGGAAAGTAAACTTTGCTTTTATTGTATTAGAGTATATCAAATTATAAGCAGTAGCAGATTGTAAGACCACCAATACGATGTCAATTTAGCATTTAAATCAGTCCTACTGCCTTTGTTCTCTTAAAACTTTTATTTTATTTTTGAGATTAAAATTATAATATAGTATAATATAGTATTTCTCCATTCCTTTTTCTCCCTCTAAACTCTCCCATGCCCTTCCTTACTCTGACTCTAATAAATATGGCAAAGAGGACAAAAAAAATCCCACAAGGCTTCAAACACACACAAAGAACTATAGGAAACTGAGAAAAGCTGAAAGAAGATTTCCCCAGGGAAGAACACACCAATTGGTTGTCTAATACCAAATTGTTAGTTGTGTAATCATACAAACAAGTAACAATATTCAGATTGATCATGTTATATATGTATATAAACATATACATACATTCATGCAATAACCATTACTCATACTGATTTTAATACAGAACCTGTCCTTCATTCATCTGTCAGATCAACCTTGAAGTCACTGAATACTTAGTTTATTTGAGAAACATCTTAAAGATAGCAAAATCATGGTAGATAGCTATGGTAAAATGGATAAAACTAAGGAGCACAAACTTCCCTGAAAGTGATAAATAAGATAAAATAACAGAGAACTACGTTAGACAGTGTCACTAAAGCAAGACTCAGAGCCAGATAAATATATGAGCAGAAGTTCAATCAAATTCAAGGGGTTACTGAGCATTTATAACAGGATGCATGTGAATTTTCAACAATACTTATATTTTTAATATTGAATTTACATGTTTGATGGGGAATTGTTGGGTCTGGCAATGTACAAAAACAAAGAAACAAAAAAACAGCATACTGTTGGTGGACTTGAGTACCTAAAACAGAGAAACTTCTGATCTTGTCTTGATACTTCTAAGAATGTTAGCAACTTGACCATTGGTCTTAACTCATAATCCTTTAAAATTCTGAAAACTCTTTTTAATCAATATAAGAGTCAAAGACATGGTTCAAGTTGAAACTATCCGGCATCCAGCTTTAAAGACTCAAAAGCAGGATCTTGTTCTGAATGACTCCAATACTCATAGGAGACATCCTCCAGAATACACTGAGGTCTGAGGAGAAATAAGCAAGCATCCATCATTATTTCTGGAACAAGAAATGGGGGCATTCTACTAACAAGTCTCGGGGTACTTTACATGATCATTCCAGTCTTCACATAGCAAAACAAGCCGCAACAACTGAAACTCTAACTTCACGGAATGCAGACACAGGATTTTCTCCTCATCACAATATAGGTTCTAAAAGTCCTCTTGGAAAAGAGAAACTCTAAGTAAATCTTGATGCTTGATACATCTTCAAAATACCACTAAATATTAGGAAAATACATTCATCCTAATTCATAATGTTATAGTTATCATTATTTAGAAATGTCTTAGATTTCTATTTTTAAAGGAAAACAACAGATTTTGGCTAAACTGCTATCACTTCATTAATTATAGTTGATGAAAAACAAATAGATATAAGAAACTAAAATGCCATCTAATAATCAACAAACTAAGTATTCAGTTTTAAAAAACATCTGTAATATTGAAAGATTAATCAAAATAGCATTACTCTAAGTGATTACAGTGTTTGGATGTGATTAAAAATTAACAAGACACAGACACTTTATAATAAGAGGTTACTAAATACTTTCCTCTCTTAAAAAGGATAAATTTTTCGAAAGATTTTTCCCATGAGATCTACATTTAGGCCAATAATCCAGAGCAAATGTGACTATGCAAATAAGAGTAAAACCAAACAAACGAAGAAAACATAGCTTGATTTTTCTTCCTATTTATTCATTTCAGTCAAACTACAGTTTAGCAACGGATTAATTTTTAACGTAGCAAAAATAAGACATGAACAAAATGCAGATAATAATACTTTATTCATAGTGGGAAATATATAAATCAGTCACAGCACCTTCAGTTTGTGATGATGATGTATAGGGACAGAGTTATCATGTAGTCTTAATTATATCTGTCTGTATACACGATACTGATTTTAAAGTATACCTTCCCAGGTGTAGTTCAGATATGTGTCTATCCTATACCAAGAGACATGAAGGCATGTCAATGTGTGAGACTCCAGGTTGACCATGAACACACTATTACACGATTATATCTTCCTTGGTATATTTTCTTTTGTCTTCTATTTGAGAAGAACCAAATGGATGCATCCACACAAGTGCATGTGTGTGAACTGTTCCTACTCACACACTTTCACATAAGTGATTTCACGAAATCAAAGAGATGCCTTGGTTATATATAATTGCATGAATTAGTAGTTGTAAGAAAGAACAATTTGTGCAGCAGATATATTAGAGTATCGCATAAGCCAAATAAAGCTAAATATTCCCAAGTTAAATACAAGCAGCCAAGCATCACCTTGCACCCCTCTTAAATCATACTATCAACAAACTTAGACATCAAATCCTAATATCTAAGTGTGATGGTTAGCTTTGTCACCTTGAAACAGACTGGAATCACCTGGAAAAAGAGTCTTGATGTCCACATTAGGTTGGCCTGAGGGTACACCTGTAGGTTGATTGTCTTGAATGCCTTTACTGGTTTGGAAAAACTCACCCTAAATGTGGGGGCACCTTCTGGATGCCAAGATAAGGGGGAGGGGAGAAGGAAAGGTGTTGACACTTTGTTCACTGGCTTTCATTTTCAATGAAAAGTTTTACCTGTTGCCAATGATGATTGCTCACATTTTATGGAAATATAAGCATCTTCTTTAGGCTTCCACTGTAGACTAAAGGCCCATAACTATCTAAAAATCCACCAGGACTCCATCACCATAGTGTGACTACACAGCCATTTAGACTCCTGGAGTATACAACTACTCGTTTCTCGGCCTCTCTGGTGTAAGATAGTCATTGTAGACTATTCCAACCTTATATAAGCCAACTGGATAAGTCCTGATTGCCTATGGCCATATCACTATGAACATGCCTAATCCCATCTAATAAATCTTCTATTAGAATGTGTTCATTATATAACTTCTGTTCCTCTAAAGAACCCTGATTCACAATGGATGACACTAGCAATTTTCAGATATGTAGCATTAAGTAGCCCAGCTACAGTGGGAGACCAAGAAATTCTTTACATAGTTATTCAAAAGCAGCTGGTCGTCTCTTACATTCAGTAAGATTTGGGAGTGGGCTTTCAAAAAAGCCCAAAAGATAGCTTGTACCATGTGAGTGAGAGTCAGGCTTCTAATTCTTATGCACCGCATCGTGGATAACAATTTTACCTAAGCCTTGACTGAAAGGATATGCTCATAGGCAACAAGGCATAAGAAGATAATTTATTGTTTTTAAGGCAGCTTTAGATAAAAGAAATTCAGAGAAAAATGTTATGATAAATGTAGGATACGGTTCCAAAGTCTCAAAAATGCTGTCTGGGTAGAATGTACTATATGTCCTCCATGTGCAACAAACTTGAGAAAACCTATGAAAGTGGATCAACCTAGGCTATATAAACTTGGCACATGTTAAGAGGACATGGTTGAGAGGACAGAGAAAGGAATGAACTAGGACTGTCACAGCTTCTCTAGCCCGAGATGATAATGCCCTACTGTAGTGGTATTCAACCTGTGGATTGCAATTCCAAAAGACCATGGGTCAACACACATATTTACGTTGTGATTCATAACAGTAGGAAAATTACATTCATGAAGTAGCAACTGAATTAATTTCATGTTTGGGGAGTCATCACAACATGAGGAACTGTGTTAAATTAGAAAGGTTGAGACTTACTGCCCATTGAAGCAGGCCCTGGTTGTTTTAGGCAACTTGTAACTGTCACTGAACACAAAATTCTTAACATTCTATAGTTATTCTGAAAACTACATGCAGAAAGATGGGTTGTTGGGAAACCTGGTTAGTACAAGGGCATTGGAATTACTAAGAATTGGTTAGACGTATTAAAAATCAGTGAAGCAGAAAGATTGCAGCCATAAAGGTGGCTGCTATAGTTTGATTTTGCATGTCTCCCAAATCCTATATGTTGAAGACTGTTCTGTAGAGTGGTGTTATTTAATAGTGGTAAAAACATAAAGAGGCAAGGCTTAGTGAGGAGTCTTAGGTCTTTGGGACATGTTCACAAAGGGGACTTGTATGGGCTAGTTTTATATTAACTGGATGCAAGCTAGAGTCATTTGGAAAGAGAGAACCTCAATTGAGAAAATGCTTCTATAAGATTGGTTTGTCATTAAGCTTATAGTGCATGTTTCTAACTATTGACTGATATGGGAAGGCCCAACTCATTATCAATGTTATTACTCTTGGGCAGGTGGTTCTGGGATATATAAGAAAGCAGGTTGAACAAGTCTCAAAGACAAGCCAGTAAGCAACATTTCTCCACAACCTCTGCATCAGCTCTTGCTTTCAGGCCCCTGCCTTGTACTCCTGTCTTGAGTTCCTGGATAGTGAATTAGTTAGAAGATAAAATAAACCCATGAGTGTCCAGGGTGAAGTCTTGAGGAACCGAATGTGAGAATATGCTAATCTGGGAGCAAACACGTGCAACTCTGCATGGCAATCAAGTGTCTGCTGCATTGATAAGATAAGCAGAAGTTGATAACTGCCAAAGGATTGTCATTGCATGCTGCTCTGTGATTACTTAACTGAACAAAGATTTAAAATAATTGAGGAGATGAGTGAGTTTGCTTTCAAACTACCCTAAGTAAACATACTACTGCTAGGTATTTGAAAATATTTTTGATTTGACTGTCACTTGCTGTTGGTAAGTGCTTACATGTTCAATAAGTTCATTCCATCGTCCTGAATCATTTGATACTGGTAAGAAATTCTTAAAATGAGAGTTTGTTTCCTTCTGTATAATCACGCTGTGAAATTAGAAGCAATGAGCATCTTGGGCTACATTCTTCCAGGACATAAAATTAATTTACTTACAAAATACAATTCTGAAAAGGGGACATAAAATATTATCTTTAACACTGCTAAAGATAATCCCCTTCTGTGGTCGTATTGATATTTTGGTATTTTCAAGTCTAGAAAACCTTGAATTTGTGGAGGTAATTGCTTAATCACCCTTCCCATCAAAGAACACATTCTGTCAGAGTTAGAGTTCCAACTAGTGACAAAAGAAAATCTACTAACATTTGAACTCTTTTCATAAACGACTTTATTCCTGAAAGGGCACGCTGTGCAGCTTTTTATATTATTTTTCTCTCCATAATAGAGGGATCTTACTATAATTAACAGGCTATCATGGCAGCTTTTCTAAGGAGAATTGTACCGACTACTAATTAATAGAAATGGCAAGTAGTCTTGAAAGTTCTCTGTACCTCCCCTTGGCCCAAGAGCGTTACATTAGCAGAATTGGAAACCACACAATTAGACTTTTCCAATTAAACAAATCTAAAGCACTATGCACTATGCATAATGAAGTAACATGTTAAGGTCACTGTCAGGTCACACAAAAGTCACACAGTGACTCCTCTTCTAAACAATGATGACAATCTGAAAGATAATGATCATGAGAGTGTGGAGTTTAAAAAGTGAGGGAGGTATGACATAGAATAAAAAAAAATAGAGACTTCAAATTACCAATCTAGAAAGCTTATAAAAGTGATACAAGAAGTGACAGCACTTTTTGTCCCCTAAAGGCATGGTTTCTCTCGGAACATGTTGCCAAGTGGAAAAAAGAAAACAAGAAAAAAATACTATGCAGAAACTAACTATTATGAATGAAATCATTTTGTTTCTTAGCATCCCATGCTCATGGGCGGGTGGGAGAAATTAATTGTCCAGTGTCACCCAGTTCCCAATAAGATGAATGGCACATCCATAAGTCCTCTGTTGTTGGTGGGAGGAAGAGCTAGGACAAAGTGACTTGGCCCTGGGGTTTCATCCCAGCTCCGTAGTGCTGTGTGAAGCTAAGTACTCAGGAGCCTGCTGTCTTCCTTTGAGAACACCTGTGTCAGTTTTCTGCCCAATACGGCCTGGCCTATTTGTGAAGTTTAGATCGGAAAAAGGGTTCATTGGGTTTTATTTCTTTTTGTTTTGCTATTAAGTTGCATTCCTTGTATGTTTTGGCATTAACTCTTTAGCAGATGTATGGTTGGCAGACTGTCTCTTACACTGTTTGTGGTCCCCCTATGCCACTGATACTGACATGCCTCTTGACAGAACAGAAATATTTTAACTGGGTGGAAACATATTTGTTTATTTTGTTTACCGTGTTGACTGTACTTGTTAGTTGAAATTCAAATCACTTCCCAGCTCAATGCTGTGGCTATTTCCTCCTAGTTTAGTTTACAAGTTCTATGCTTCCTTGTGGTCACATATGGATTTTAATCTACTTTGAGTGGTTTATGCATCTGGGAAGTTATGTGAATGAAATTTCATTCTCCCAAATGTGCACACCTAGCTTGCTAGTGACACTTACAAATACATTGCCCTTCCCATTATATGTGTCTGTCTTAACATGACCCAAAGCAACTTGGGAAGGAAACAGTTTGTTTGGCTTACACTTCCATATCACTCACTGTTCATAACTGAAGGAAGTAGGGGCAGGAACTCAAATGGGATAGGAATCTGGAGCCAAGAGCTGAAGCAGAGGCCATGGAGGACTGCAACTTACTGACTTTTCTTCCTGTGCCTTGCTCACTCTGCTGTATCTTAGAAGGCAGGACTACCATCCTGAGGGCGGCATTACTCACAGTGGACTGGGCCCTCCTCAATCAATGACTAATTAAGAAAATGCTTCACAGACTTGTCTAAAGTCAGATCTTATGGAGGCGTTTTCTCAGTCAATGATTCCTCCTCTCAGATGACTTTAGCTTGTGTCAAGTTGACATAAAGCTAGCCAACATGATGTCCTTGGTACTCTTGTCAGAATTCAACTGAGTAGGTAATAAATATATGAATTTATTCCAAATTTTCTATCATATTTTGGCCAGGTTGTCTATCTGTTTGGCAGTATTATTTTATCTTGATTTAGAAAAGATAACTTTATAATATATTTTGAAGTCATGGATTTCTGTTATAGCAAACTTTGGTTTTTGTTTATTTTCTTTTCTGTTTCATTGCTCACACTCTTTTGGTTTTCTGGGTTCTTTTATGAAGATTCGTCAACATGACTTAAGACTGATTAGAACAGCTGTTGTTAAAAGAGAAGTATAATAATAGTGTTGATGAAGATGTAGGAAAGGACCACTTATACGTTGTAAAGTTGGCACAACTATTATTGACAACACTATACTTTTCTTAAAAAAGAAAAAAGGAAGAAAGGAAAGAAGGAAAGAGAGAAAAAAAACAGAAATGTGACACAACCCATTTATCCAAGAAATTGAAATTCACATGTCAAAGAAATGTCTACTACAAATGTGACAATGTAAAAAATGAGATTTTTTTTTCTCATTTAATAAAAAAAGTTGTGGAATTTTTTTCCAAAGAAGTATCTCTGCTCCTATGTTAATTGCATAATTATTTACGATAGCACAAGAAGGAGAGCAGCATCTAAATATGTATCAGGAAACAAATAAATACAGAACAAATCAGAAACAAAAAAATCCTGTAACTAGCAATAATATAGATATTCTTGAGGACAAGATGCCAAAAGAAGTAAAAGACGTGCAAAAAGAAAAATGTAACAAACAATCTATGCCAATCAAACATCAAACTAAATAGAAGGAAAGCTACAAGATGCTGAGGATACATGGAAATGTTACAATGGGATTCACCAGTCAGAAGACACCAGGTTTCTACTAGACCATTAGAATAGTTTAGAGATGCAGCATCCTTGCTGCAATTCATTGTCAAATGGCATCATTGAGACAGCAACCTTCAAATGTCTGCCCACAAAAATTATCAACAGAGGGGCTGGAGAGATGGCTCAGAGGTTAAGAGCACTGACTGTTCTTCCAGAGGTCCTGAGCTCAATTCCCAGCAACCACATGGTGGCTCACAGCCATCTTTAATGAGATCTGGTGCCCTCTTCTGGCATGCAAGCATACATGGAAGGAATGTTGTATTCATAATAAATAAATAAAATATTAAAAAAATTATCAACAGAGATTGGGTTCACGGATATGTTTACTTTATTTGATGTTGTTACACAATGTGTGTATCAACATATCACTCCCTACTTTCTCTTCCACACCATAAATGAATACAAGTGTAATGTATGTATTAAAATAATATTAAATAATATTCTTAATTGAGACAGGGATGGAGGATAAGCTTCAAAGACGTTTTGAAGTTGAACTTGGAGCAGAGTTAGCCTACAGTAGAAACAAAAAGTGTACAGGAGCAATGGGGTGAGGGAAAGGGCTTTTCAGGCTAAGGAGCCAGTATAGCAAAAGGTCAGGAGATCAGGAAGACCAGGAAATAAGACTTGTTTGAAGACATAAAAGAAATTCACAACTTTTCCCAAGAAGCTTCAACTTTTCCCAAGAGGCACTTGGGAGGTTTTAATGCAGAAAACTAATAGGATATGATTCCCAAAGTAATACTTGAAAAGACTCTGTAGACAAGGGCATGGAGAATTGAGCAGACGTTTTTGGGAGGTTTTCCAGGAAGGTAGATGAGAATACATGAAAGGGCGATGGTGCAGTAGTAACGGATGATAAGAAGAGTTTAATAAAAGGGACGTTGAATAATTTTGAGGTTTATTTGACATGGCAAGTTAATGGAGGGGAAGATGGAAAAAGATATGTTTCATGTATATAAGCAAACAATTTTTGGTGAGTTTTAATAGCAGATGAGTGTTGGGAAAGGAAGAGCTGTGTATTATCATATTCCAAAATATATCCTAAAATATGAAAAAGAATGCAGGCTAATGTATTGCAATTTTAAGTTATATTTTAAGAGAACAAGATAATTTTTAAAAAGATACATTTTCACATTTAGCACAAACACTAAGTCAAAGATGATGCTGTTGGAGATGCTATTGCACAACTCAAAAATAAATGATGAAAAATGGAAATACTTGCACAAAAGATTGGGAAACTGGGAGGAAACCAGGCCTGACATTACCTGGAAAACCAGAGAGTGGATAGCCCAGAGGCCCAGTATAGAACCAAACACAAGTGGCAAAAAAAAGTCAAAAGTCAATGAAATGATTACTAATGATATTCTGCTGTGCTCACACATTGGTGCCCACCCCATTTGTCATCAGAGAGGAATCATCCAGCAACTAGTAGGATCAGAGGCACAGACGCACAGGTAAACATTAGGTGGAGCCAGATGTGTCATGCAGTAGATGGAGAACAATGACTGTAGGAGCTAGAAGAGTCAAGGACAAGAGAACACAACCCCCAGAACCAACAAAGCAGGGTTCATAGGGGCTCACGGAGACTGAATCATTAACAAACATGAACCCTGTATGGATCTGAGCTAAGTCCTCTATATATACCTTATGGTCATGTAGCTCAAGTGTTTCTGTGAGACTCTTAATTGTGAGAGTGGGAGGAGATGTCTCTTACTCCTTTGATTGCTTTTGAGAACCCTTTCTTCCTATTGAGCTGTCTTTGTCTGGCCTTGATATGAGGGTTTGTAACTCGTACCTGCAGTTGATATCTTTGAGAAGCCTGTTCTATTTTTTTTAAAGGGAAACAGAGGAGGAGTGGATCTGAGGGAAAGAAGAGATGAGGGCTGTCTGTGAGGATTAGAGAAAGGGGATGTAATATATGAGAGAAGAATAAATTTTATGAAAGAAAGAAAAAGATAGACAAATTAGATCATTTTATAGAGTGAGTAAAGGAAAAATGAAGTTGAGAGTAAAGTTTGACTTTTAGCTAACGTGATGCAAATATTATAACCCCCAAAAACTTTCCAGAAGAAATTTAAAATTAAGATTAAACAAAGCTGAAGTGTGTTAAATATTTTTATACCATCTGTATTATATACTGTGAAATATACTGAGTATATTTTTTTCAAGATATTAGGTGACCAAAACGACAAAACAAAATTGGGAAAAGAAATGTTGTATAGGCAGTGAGACACTATTCTTCCCTCAGGAACCTAATGAAAAATGTTTTCACATATTAAAGTAGGCTGCACATATATGTCAACAATAAATCATGTCAAGCCCTGTGTTTTTCTTTTACCTTTATGTAGGCAAATGCAATGTACACTATGTGGAAATTAGTCTGACTTTGAACATTCATAGATGCAAAAAAAGATTGCAAAGAAGAAGATGGTAGCCCTCCAACATATCAAGAATGTCAAAGAAGAATTTACAAAATTATATGGGTCTGTACTGAATATAAAAACTGAAAACATGGGAGGAAAGAATTGCTTTCTATCATAACTAACACAAATGAATTCAATGATGGAGATGTCTTTCATTCAACTGATTTCCAAATTTATTTTTGTTAAAGCTCTTGCAATAATTATCAGTTGCTAATTAAATAGACTGTCCCTTTACTCAGCAAGTTTTAAGGACTCATAATGCATCAGGCAAGAATCTCCGGATAAAAAGATGAAAGCTATCTCTGTCCCTGAGGTACAGGGAGTTTAGAAAGGAGCTGACAAGCAAATGAGAAACTGCAATTTATGATTGATGAAAGACAAGGCCCTGTGGAAGTACATTAGAAAGAACTGAACCTATAAACAAGCATGATCTTCCCAGAGGGAAACAGTTCAACTGAGATCTGCAAAATGGATGGAAGATCATCAGTGAAGACAGGATAATGTTTCCAGCAGAAGAAAGAGCCTATGCAAGCGCCTAATAAAAAGGTGTATATGCTCCAAACTGAGCATAGACATGGGATATAATGCTGAAGATGGGGCTGCCTGAGATGAATACATTATCTCTCTCTGCTTCAGAATTTATGCTGATGTTATATTGATGCTACTCAGTGACAGCAACAGCCCAATCTGTCTAAGATATAATAGTGGATCAGTAGTTCTCTATTACATCTTCAGGAACACTTCCAAATATCCTTCTAAATTTATGGTAATGTGACCAGTTTTCAATTACAAATGAGGCATGTGTCAGGTATTCAAATTGAGCTAATAAATTTAAAATACAAACAGTAAAAAATATTTCGATAACTTTTTAATCTTTTAGGGCAATCCTAAGTTCATTGCTTTACCAAACTCATTGTTCTAGTTTTATATTTTCAGACAATCAGATTCACCACTAAGATATCGTATTTTTTATCAAACTCCTCCACAGTAGAATATTTCTCTTTCAACATCACTTTTGCTTTCCGTTACTATTCATGAATTGGAAGAAAAGAAAGACTGGTAGAAAGAAAAAAAGAAAGAGAGAGAAGGAAAGAAGAAAGGAGAAAGATGTTTTGGCTAAAATTAGTAAATTTTAATAATAAAAATCAACCAATACCAAATTAAATCAAAGATGATAATCTTGTTTAACTGATGTGGATTCTTGGACTAGTGGGTGGTAATTGTAAACTTGAAAGAACCTGGAGTCAACTGGGAAATGGGCCTCTGAACATCAATGTGGGGGAGATCTTGATTGCCCTAACCAATGTGGGAAGATCCATCTCTATTTAGGGTGAGTCCATTCTATGGGTGAGGGAATCTTGGAATGAATAAAATAATAAAGAATGGGATCTGAGCATTTATGTTCTGATTTCTGCTTGTGGATGCTAATTGGTCAGTTGCTTCAAGTTCCTGCTACCATGACTTTCTTGCTATGATGAACTAAAGCCTTAAACCATGAGCAAAAATAAACCCTTTCTCCATTAGATTGCTTAATTGTGTCAGAGTATTTTAACACACCAATAGAAAAAGAAATTACCTTGGTTATTTGTTCAGAAAAAAATCTTTGAGAAAATTATTTCCATTATTGAATTAGTAGCTCAAGAATACAGCAAGCCATATCATGATGGTTTTGTGTGTTTACCGTTGAAGAAAAAAAAAACCTAGATAGATAATGGCTGTACTTTGGGATATTTTGACATCAAACAGAGTGGAAAGACAATTATCACTTTTACCATTCCATTATCAACAAAGACAAGGTATCATTCAATGACCTATGGAAGACTAACTATCCTTTATAGCTCATTGTCCAGAAATTTATTATACAGCAATGCTCAGCTCCAAGGACTTTGGGAATAAAATTATGGCTTTCCAGATGCTCTTAGTCAAATGAACTAAGTTGATAGATACTGAAATGAATGTTGACCTACTAAGAAAGTGATGAAATAATTTTAAATTTTAAAAATAAATGAGCAATTTCAAACATGTAAGAAAAGAACATTTATGACTCAAATTTTAAATCCCTTATAGGAAATTATTCTCCCTTCAATACTTTCATTTGAAAAAATAACACCTGAGAGGGCACTCACCCTTAACATTGCCTGAAGGAACAGCCATTGGCAGGATAGCATGGGAACCTAGGCTAGAACCAAACACGACTGGTTAAAAAAAATACTCAATGATATGATTCGTATTGGTATTCTGATATACTTATAGAGTAGTGCCTAGCCTGATGTTCATCAGAAAGGCTTCTCCCAACAGCTGATGGAAACAGATGCAGAGATCCACACCCAAATATTAAGTGGCGCTCAGGAAATCCTATAGAAGAGGGAGAGGAAAGACTGTAGGAGTCAGAGGTGTCAAGAACACAAGAAAACCCACAGAATCTACTAACCTGTGTTCACGGGGTCTCACAGAGACTGAACTGACAACCAGGGAGCCTGCATGGGACCGATCTAGATCCACTGCATATATGCGACAGCTGTGTAGCTTGGCTTTCATATGGAACTTCTAACATGGGAGCAGGCGCTGTCTCTGACTCTGTTGCCTACTTTTAGAACCCTTTCCTCCTACCAGGTGGCCTTATCCAGCTGTAGTAAGAGAGGAGGTGCTTAGTCTTAACTTGATATACTATGCTTGGTTGATATCTGTGGGAGGCCTGCCCTTTGGGAGGAGGAGAGGGAAAACTGTAGTCAGGATGTAAAAACAAACAGCTAAATAGGAAAATATACACACTAGATGGCATAGCTTACTATGGGAACTATAGAAGTATACAAAGTATTATTGGCTATTACTTCTGGTACTATGACAAAAATTCAAATATGAGTACTCAAATAATGCATACTATCACTATTTGAACTGCAAATTTCTGTTTTGGGGGATGACTTAAGATAAAAGAATGTACTGAATGGTGTTTACTATTTAACCTGGTCTCACTGAAGCAATGGTAACTGGTATACTTGCTGTATTGCCTTTAACTGTCATGTTGACTAATTCTGTTCCTCTATCAAGTTATTAAAACAAAAATTAAAACCACAGGATCTTTTCAATGAGTGTATGTACAGGTAACGGAAGTATCTCTGGATATTTACATAGGAAAATATGCACTAGAACTACATCAGCCATCTTCACACATTTTGTAAGGGGAAAACATCCGGTTTCAAGCTTTTCTCAATGCCCCTAAGTATTGCATGAAATGAAAAATGCAGTTTCATTTCAAATGTATAAGGGAATTATAATAATCAGGATGGCAACTGAAGTTTTCCAAAGGTAGCAAACAATTCAGCTGATATTAAATCTTACAGATTTCAAGTAGGCCTCTACTCTCCAGTGATGCTCATTCCTGAGATAACATTTCCCAATACCGGCCTCATTTGGGAAGAAACTCAGGTCAATCAAAAGTTGTGCAATATTTTCATGCTGAGCAAATCATAGTATGTATTGGGAAGACAATTTTTTGGCAAATTACAAATGGCAAAAATATTTAGTGTGAGACTAAAGAGGAGGAAGAAAAGAAGGGAGAGGAAGGGGAGGAGCAAGAGAAGGAGGGAGAGTGTCAAATCTAACAAGGAAAGGTTAAACGCACAGGCCCCACATAAAGGTGATAGCTGAGCTCTAGGCCAACAACCAGTTAACATAAGCACCTGTGGGAGAGTATGAACTTGAATAAACATCCAAGCCAGGCAATGTTCTGGTGCCCCAGGTTCCTTGCTGGCTGACATCAAAGATGTGTGCAAGACTCAAGAGAGAACCATGCAGACCGCAGCCTAAAGGGCACAGAAAAATAAGTAATTGTAGTAGAGTTGTTATGTACCAAGATGGAAATAAACACATCAAAATGGACCTAGGAGGATGTCCTTTTCGTAAGGTATGGCTTTTTAAAAACATAGGTTTTTTTATATAAATGTCTGTTTTGTTGCATGTATGTCTATGTATCACAAGAATTCCCAGTGCTTGTGCAGGTCAGAAGAGACAGAGGTCAGACCCCCTGGAACTGGAGTTACAGTTGATTGTGAGCCACACTTTGGATACAGCGCATCAAACTTGGATCTTCTGAAGCTTTTAACCATGGAGACATCTGTCCAGCCCCAGTATCAAACTTGTAATATGAATTTTTCCATGTTAGATGCAGGTCCAGTGTTCTTTATGGATGTTCTGGAATTGAATCTTTACAGTCATGCTGGATAGATTATTCATTGATCTTATTTTAAAGATGACATTCTGTAAAATGGCCACATGGCTAAGGAACACGTAACCTATTCCATCAGGACTCTTTGAACAGGTGAATTGCAAAAACAAATGAATTTTCCTTCAGGGTACAAAGAGCTAAGGCTTCACTTCCTATTCTAGTGTGACTCTTTCTCTGCCTACCACTGAATTAATAAGAGAAGAAGGAGAAAAGAACGGGAAGGAAGAGGACAGTGGAAAGAAGACGGATGGCATTGTTGTGCTAAAAATAACAAGCAATTACATGTGCTACGTCAGAATCGTCAATAACTGAAGAAACTTTGAGAGAGGTTTTCCTGTGTACCAGGCACAGCTTAGGCACAGGAGATAACAGCAGTAGGGAAAGGGGAAAAACATCAGGCCTGTCTTCCAAGGTGTAATCCCCTACATTCTTGTAAGGAAATGTTCCTTTAAAAGGCTTGAAAGGCATGCTACTGAAGGCAAAGCCAAGAATTGGAAGAGCTGGCCTCTAAAGCTGTTGGATTTCAGTGCAGCCTTAAGGCCTTATGATTTTACTTCGCAAAGGACTCAGATCCACTTTTCATGGTCTGATAATCTAGGTCAGAGAGTGGGTGGTGGGCAGGAGTGGTGGCGATGGCTTTTATTCTGGGGCATTTTCTGCGCGTTGAATCGGAGATGCTATTTTGTAGGGTGTTTCACCACCAGATTGTTCTTTCCTCTCTAGACTCAGCTGACCTCAGAGGCGAATGACATATTTCTTCTCTATATCTGCAGTGCCGTGTAAGTCCCTAATGACACCACAGCTATAGAACAAGGAGACTCAAATAATGTCTATTTTTGGAGGAAACTCAGGCTTTATCGCTTTTTTTTTTTTTTTTTTTTTGAAGGTGACATAGGAAAGTAGGGCAAGACTAATCACAGGTAAGATTAGATTTTTTAAAACGAAAAAAAAAAAAACCTTTTCATAAAACAGAGAATGTTGTAACAGAAATGAATCATAGAACTTGTAGGTAAAGGTGGGAAATCATTACTAACAGAGCCAAACCTTCAATAAGAACATGAGAGATCTTTATACAATGAAATAAGGTTTTAAAAATAGCCTCAAACTATCTTAGTTCATCCTAAAGTAATTCCTAAAGTCTTCCACCCACTCAGTGAATAAAATATTATATTTGAGCTCATCTGAAATGTGTGATTTGTGTTTCATAGGCAAAATATTGTTGCTCATGATCTAAAGTTAATTTCACTTGAAGGGACTTCCCCAATAACTTAAAAAGATCTTCTTTAATGCCATTTTTGGTTTTCACAACGCACTCTGATTTAAGTTATGGCTGCATTAGAAAAGCTACATTACAAAAAGGAAATATTACCACAAAGACTGAGTTTCCCAGAGCCCAGACAACCCTTGTCAGGGCTCTGAGGTAAATGTATTTTATTTAATCTGTGTGGTTTATATCAGTTTCAGAGAACCTGCTACTGTTCCGTTCCACATCCTATGAAGTGTTTTTATGTTGAGAGCTCACACTGACTCATTACAAAGAACAGTGAAGTGCAGCTCTTCTTGGCCCAGAAGGCTTCCATTGCCCTTAGAAGCATAGGAGCATGCTGCAGGCAAACACTGAGCATCCAAATGCACACTGCCTCAACAGGGAAACATTGCTTCATCTCCCTTGGACTTTACTCTTAACTTCATCTGATGAGTTTCTTCCATTCACACACACACACACACACACACACACACACACACACACACACACACACACAAACCTGTTTGCTGCATTTTTTTAACTTTTCCACATATAGGCCATATTTCTATGCCATATCTATGAGATAATTTGTTTCTTTTTTTTGACAAGGAATTATTCAGCTGGTGTTTTGTGTACAAGATAAACAGAGGGATGTTATCTACATTTGAAACTTGGTCTTTGTTCCCCAATAATAATGGTATATTCTAAAACAATTTGTAATCCCCATCACAATGTTAGCCCTCAACTGATTGGATAGAAGACTATTTCTATCTGGAAACTGTTTGATTTCCCGCTAGGACCCCTTTCTCTAGATAATTCCAAATTCCAACACTGTTTCCAGTATCCACAGACCACAGAAAGAAAATTTTAATATGATTCAGTATAGCCAGATGCTCTCACGTCAGGCCACTGTGAATGAGAAATTAGTTCAGTTGATTCAAGTCAGATTTCCCTAGGCCCATTATATACAGCTCATCCTTGGGCCTATCTTGGGATGTTATGATTTCTAGAAATATTTTAGAAGTAAAGCACCTCAAAAGTGATTTGAAGTTGTGCTTTTGCCTGTCTGTAACTAATACCCAAAATGTTCATTTATATCCACATATGGCAGTAATTTAGCTGTTCTGATGAAAATGTCATGTGGCTAGAACAAGGACTTCCTAAGCATTTGTCTGTGCAAGCATCATAACAATTATCAGACTGCTAATTCTTGCAATGTCACAGCACACACTGCATTAAGAATTCATCCTTACACCAAATTTGTGATTCAGGCATTCTCAGCTCCATGGTTCCCAAATAGGTGTGCACACACAAAGGAAAAACTCAGAGGGAGCAAAACCTTAGTATTAAGCACATTAAATGTAGAGGAACCACTACGGTTGTCAAGGAAGGACGCTTCTTAATATACGCAAGTCTCTGATTACCAACACTTGGGGTGGAGGTGAGCCTTAATATTTGAGTTTATCATTTCTCCTGGGATTATGTCTCATGTTTTTACCACTTACTAAATGTTATATTTTTCTAAAGATATGTTAATATACCTTGTTTACTCAATCATAAATATGACAAAGCAAAATACTTCCATTTTTGGTACTTTGTGAATACAATGGCGTATGTATTAGTAGGTTCTAATCAGCTCGATGCAGTCTTTAACAAATACAGAACCATTTTTCTTTCCCTGCTTTTCCCGAATGGCTGCAGCACTTCCCATCTCTTTTTCCTTGAAGGTTCTCCCAATTATTTTAAAGTGCCTCAGACCTGGTGACTCTTGGAAAATGCCTGTGTAAGCCAGGAGACGTGAATTTGCAGGTTCATATTTTCAAAGTTTCAGAGATTCATCATTTTCATTCATTCAGTTTCTGTTTAGTTACACATGCGCATATGGGCTATATTCTCTCTTTTCGGCCCTTCAGGTGGCTCTGGAGGGGGAGAAATAAGAATGCAGGCTTTGCCCAAAGATGCTGCCCCTTAGTCTTTGAAACAGAAACACTCAATGCATTGACACAAACAGTGTAAAAGAAGAGAAACTCCCGAGGAGCCTTCATTATAAAAACAGTTTATGGGACAGTTTGAGGGAAGATGCCGGAGTGAGATGCCAGGCAACACAGGAGGAAATGTATTGGCAGCCACAGTGCAAGCAAGACATGATAAGATCCAGAAGTTAACTTGACTTTTTATAGAGACAGACTGACCTCTGAAGGGATGGATATTTTGTTTTTAAGTTCAGCATTTAGAAGCTCAAGTCTTCTCGCTGATTTGCTTTGACATGTTCATCTCACTGTATACGGCAAGAATTCACTGTATGAAATGCCTCAAGTTGCATAAACAGTGGTGGTGTGTGGTAATAAGCCTACTGAGAGGAATTCAGTCCCTAATATTACCAGAGAACTTAGACTTTTTAACACTAGGAAGACATTCCAGTTTACAGTTTGTCTGGCAAGAAGAGGTGAAAGACAAAGGAGTCAAAGGGCTAAACTAGTTAGAACAAATTATTTTTTCCAATGACTAGAGATTACCAGTGGTAGGGTGCTAACGTGATAGTTAGTACTTGAGTTGATCCCCAGTACTAGATAGATAGATAGATAGATAGATAGATAGATAGATAGATAGATAGATGGTAGATAGATAGATAGATGATAGAGAGAGAGAGAGAGAGATGTAGTAAGGAGAGGGCTGCTTTCCGCCGCCCAGCTAGCTTACACCTGAAATAATCACATGGAAATTGTATTAATTAAATTACTGCCTGGCCCATTATATCTAGCCTCTTCTTGGCCAACTCTTACATGTTGATCTAACCCATTTCTATTAATCTGTGTTTACCACTAGGTCATGACTTACCGGGAATGATTCAGCATGTCTGACTTGGGAGCTTCATGGGGGCTCTCTCTCTGCTGCATTCAGTTCTCTTTTCCACGCCTACCTAAGCTCTTCCCTCTCAAAAGGCCAAGGCAGTTTCTTTATTCAACCAATGAAAGCAACACAAATACAGAAAGACCTCCTACATATATATATATATATATATAGAGAGAGAGAGAGAGAGAGAAAGAGAGAGAGAGAGAATAGGTAGATAGATAGATAGATGATAGATAGATCGATAGATAGATAGATAGATGATAGATAGAGAGAGATAGAGAGATAGATAGATGATAGATGATAGATAGATAGATAGATAGATGATAGATAGATAGATAGATAGATAGATAGATAGATAGATAGATAGATAGATAGATAAAACTCACTCTGAAAAATAAGATCATAAGTTCGTAAGACCATGCCAGAACCTACCCAGCATCCACGCATGGTAGACTCCCTGCCTCGGAACAGATGTCAGATTCCTTACTACCAACAAACCTCCATGAGTCCTGTTGTCTGTCTATGTGAAAAGGAATTCTTGACTTCAAATTCAGTTTGGGTCTCAAGTCTCAATCTGACCACTTTCTGTGCAACCCTTTAGCAAAATGCTACTGTCTTCTTCCAACTGCAGATCATCATCTGAGGGATAAGTTTGTACCACAGGAATGTCAAAAGTAACAAATAGAAATGGAAGAGAATTCAACTATGAATTAATAATGGAAAACACATTTACACCTAAGCATGCTTGACACATTGACATACAAACATTGTAGTTTGCATTGCACTGAAAAACAAAACCAAGGTATCTATCAAGTTCTTAGTGTAAAATTTTGAAACAAACAACAAAAATAAAACCTCCTTCTGATTCTGTCTTAGCTGCTTTTCTATTACCATGAGAAAAAAAAAGATCAAGGAAACCTATAAAATAGCTTTTCAAAGCTCACAGCTTCAGAGGGCTAGAGTTCATGACAGTCATGGAGGGGAGTATGACAGCAGGCAGGGAGGCACAGTGCTGAAGAAATAGTCAAGAGTTTGCATGCTGATCCACAGGCATGAGGCAGAGAAAGCTAGCATGGAATGACACGGAATTTGATTTTCAAACCTGAAAGCCCTCCTTCAACCTCCTAATTTGACATACCTTCTTCAACAAGTACACACCTCCTAATTCTTCCCAAAAGGTTTCACCAGCTGGGGACCAAGTATTCAAATATGGGAACCATTCTTACTCAAACCACCATAGACACATGCCTGCTTAAACAGCATTTATGTCTTACTGGATTTCTGAAGAAAGACTTCCAATGTAAGAAGCAGAACTGTTTTAGTTGCTATTGTCCTACTTCATGGTAAAACTAACTTTTCTCTTTTGTAACATTCTCATTTGAACTGGTTCTGCTTTCAAAAACTTTTACTTGTGAAAGTTTGTTTTTTTTTTTAATATAAGAGGAATACTTAAAATGAAATCAATATAATCATAACAACATCTCCATTTTTTAATATCATAAATGACAAAATAAATCAACAGTTGTAAAATTAAATTGATTATTTAGAGTTAGCTCAGACTTTATTAGCTTGATGCTCTTGGATGGGAAAATAGCAATGAGGTTTGGAACTCATTCAAACTGTACCTTTGATTTCTCGAACTTCAATATTTCTAGCAAATCTGACATCCCAACACCAGCCTCCAGTGGCTCCTCATTGCCTCTCTGTTCAAATCCCAGCTCCTTAACTTGGCATGGTCTACATCTCATCAGCCTTTAAAGTCATGCCAACCACTAGTCAGCCAACATCCTGAACCAAAAGCCATTCCAAACTCTTTGAAGTCCTAGTCACAACAAGGGTCCACATGTCTTACCAAATTTGTTTTGACTTCCGTTCTATTTGTTAAATCATCCTCCTGCCATCCAGTTCATTTTATCTGTAAAGTATTTCCTTATATACATCTCTACAATACAGTTTATGAAAGAAGCTTTTCTTGTATCTTTTCGTGCTTTTCTCCATTCTTAACTGCCTATATTTAGCTGTTTTCTCAAACTCTATTCTACATCAATAGCACAGCCACTAGCAATCTTCATTTTCCCTAATTTATGGCTATATCTTTCCTAAAATTAAAAAAAAAATCATTAGAAAAAACTTTCTGATTGATCGATCTCAGATTATGAAGTATACTACCATGAAAACATATAATATGGTAATAATACATAATCATTTATTTGACAAGTTTGTCCCTTTCCTAACCTGAGAAGTGATGTGATCTTATTGACTGTCGCTAACATTGCTCAAGTTCTAGCTGTTTCTAATTCTTTCCACTGCATCTGCTCACTGTCCTAATACTGTTTAATACATGTAATCAATACAAGTGCAATTAGCATGGAAATACTCAGTTAAATGTACGGAAGACATTTATAAAATATGTGTTTCGTCAGTCATGATCACACTATGAAACTGAGAGGATCTAACATCAAAGCTAAGTCAGGAAGCATCAGTTATAAATGGTTCTAATGGGGAGTTATAGCGGAGTAGGACAAAATAGAGTGAAGAGGATGTGGAAAAGGAGAGGATAAAGGAAGCAAACATAAAATAAGAAAGGGGAAGTAAAAGTAGGGTGATACCAATGAAGGAAAAGGCTCTTCGGGAAGACTGCTTAGTTTTCTTATTTATAAGGCCACACACAAAACTCAAGATACCATCATGCGATACTCATACATGCATTAAACATCCAATATGCTAAGGTTGTCTAAATCAGCTTCCTGAAGACTGAAAACGGGCAAGAAAAGCAAACCTGTACTATGTACAAAGATTAATTACATAGCATAGAATCGTTTTACCAAGGCAGCAAATTTTCATTGACATGCAAATCAAATCTTTCTTTTGTATAAATCACCCTGAAAGTACTAATTAGAACTTAAAATTCTTGTTTGCAAATCATGAATCTAATGAAATATGCTTCTGCCTCAGAGAACTATTTCCTCGGGGCCACCATATGACCAGAGAAGGGAGCAGATGTTCCTTAGCAGATGAAGACAGCCTTTGATAGCGCAGAGAAGCCAGGAAAAGCTGGGGTAGAGAGGCCCTATTGGATTTCTGTAAGTAAGCATGAGGAATAGGAAAGGCTTCCAATAAGTGGTCCTCCAGGCTTTTAGGTAGTTGAGCATCTGCACTATAGGTCATGGTGTCTGAAAGCAAATAACTTAAAACCCCTGATCTGGTTACACAGACGCCAAAGTGATCCACTTGTACTTTAGACAGAGCAATTAGAAGCTCAGACTGCGATTTGATTTAACTCAGTCTCTCTTGATTTGTATGTAAACTGCATGTTGGACACTGTTGGCCTGTGTGTGCAAACTCGTGTTTAACGCTGGACAGCCACAGGGCAAGCTGGCAGCAGTGCAGTCACGTCACAAGGGGTTTGAGCTGCTGAAAATGTTTTAAAAAGTCTCCGAAGCTACAGAGAAACCCTGTCTCGAAAAAAAAAAAGTTTTCATGAAAACAAGGTTTTCCTAACACAGGTCTCTTTAGTCTCTGCTGCTGTTCAATGTCCTGAAGCAGTGGTACCCACTCCCCCCCCCCCCTTGTGATTTCTAATGTGTAACTACAAACCCTGAGCATCCAGATCTCAATGGTGATAAATCAACATTTTTTTTTTTAGATTTCAGAAGATTCACCTCCTTTGTTCTTGCAGCAAAATATTCATTCTGAAATCACGTTTTCAATAAGAATTAAAGAATAAATGCCAGGGATATAATTCTCCAAATTCCACTTAGTTTTCCTTTAATCCGAAGGAGCCCTTGACATTTCCTGGCATCTCCCTTCTCTTTTGTTTAGTTTTTATTAATAACACTGAAAGAGTTCTGCTCATGACCTCTGACCCAGCTTGTCTTCTGTTACACTAAAATCTGTGTCCTCAACTTTGCCATCAACCCTGAAGCTTCTCAATTGGATGCATACACTGAATAGCAAAGACAGGAGAGAGAAGTGTGAGGTCATCTCTACTAGTTAGACCTTGCCTTTCCCTCTACAACTGTTATAGCTCCAATCACACACCAAGAACAGAGCTTCCCCATAGATGACTGATGTCCTTTCTGCCCTCCTTGGTTTCCTCACGTATTTGGGTGTTTAATGACTTTTTCTTGTTTTCTACTTTAGTTTAGCATAATTTGTTCATGAAAGAATATGGCTTAGTTAAAAGAAATTTTAAAAGCAGACTTGAGAAGAAAGTAAGAAATTAGCATAATGCTTTTCAACTACTTTTTAAAACTATATCCTCAGCTGGGCATAGTGAGGCACGCCTTTAATCCCAGCACTTGGGAGGCAGAGGCAGGCGGATCTCTTAGTGCAAGGCCAACATCGTGGTCAACAGAGTGAGTTCCAGAACAGCCAGGGCTACACAGAGAAACCATGTCTTGAAAAACAAAAACAAAAACCTACATCATCCTCCACGTTGCTTGAGAACCCAAAGTTTAGGAACAAAATAAAAGTGGAAAAAAAATCTAAGGAAGACAATGGAAACCTAGAATATTATCCATTCCCCTAATTTTTCTTGTATTTCTCTGAAACTGCCCTTACCTGAAAAGTGGTACACCTGCTTAGGGTTTGAGAGGCTCTGGTCATCTCAGTACACAGCAATGCACCTGTGTTAAGGCAACATAGCTGCCTAAGTTGTAATCACCTTATCATGTCATTTGAACTTTTGTCCCCTGTCTCTCAAGTTTACAAAACAACAACAACCACAAAAGCTATACTAGATTATCTTATTCAGAAGCAAATTCCTCGTGACTGAAAGGTGAAAATGTTAATCTAATCAAAATGTATTTGCCCTTTTGAGTGAGGATCTGTCTTTGGGGAAAAACACACCATCCCAAGGGGATGGTATCAGTGGCAGAAATTAAAAAATGATAAAAGCGTTTGAATCTATACGAGTAGACATGGAGGTCACTAGAAATTTCCTGGAAGTCTGGTGACATTTTAATGTCCAACGTTTCAACATGCCGTTTCCACCACAAATGTCTTGATATCACCGCTATCCTGTCTTTCCAGCAGATGCTCTATAGAAAGGTATGTATTTCAGATAGTTGCTCAGGAGTTGAGATCACTGCCATCAAAGTGACTACACGCAGGACTAAAAGGAATCCAAAGGGAAAGGTACCGGAAACATGGGGCCAGAGTCTCGTCAACTCACAGAAGCCTTGAGGATTATTTGGTTCCCTTCAGCGATGAACAGATGCCCACGCAAGTCTCAAGGGTCAGGGAATCCCTGTTGACATCTAGGTTACACTTAATTATCTTATTTTCTAGCTACGAATAGTCATCCATCTGTCAGAGTCTCAGATATACAAAACATTAAGGAGTCTTATGAGAGACTCTTTTCCCAGTCTGGCTGAGAAAGACACGCTCTATAACCTCTCTCTTCCACTGCCAGCCTTAATGACAAATTTAAAAGAGACAGATACACATTAGCTTGAAAGAAGCTCACTATGGCTTTATGAACCTGGAAAAATCAATCCCAATAGATACTATATGTGCATAAGCAGCCAGATTTTCTCTCTCTCTCTCTCTCTCTCTCTCTCTCTCTCTCTCTCTCTCTCTCTCTCTCTCTCTCTCTCTCAAAAGACAGTTGAACGTGAAATAAGAAAACAATTATTAAGTGGGGCATTTTTGTCACCACGCTCTGAGTCACACTCAGTTGAGATTGGTGTCATAAAACAGTTTATTATGACTCCAATTGCATGCCAAAGGGGGTGAGGGGGTACGAAAGTGCTGCTCATCAATAATTCAAGGAGTTTGTTTAATATCCTCTGAATTGACTTAAAAGTTACTCACCGGAAGAATTATAAAGTTAGCATCCCTGGCACAGGGCAAGCAGGGAGAAGTTTTCTCCCTTCGCCATGTGAAATAGGAAAGCATTTGTTTGCCCTAGAGACTGAGCTGCAAAGAAAGCACTGAATCACTGCACAAGTATCCAAGGTACCGAAGAGAGAGAAAGAATGCTCACCCCACTGACACACTTTTCCATTCTTCCTAGGGCAGAGGAGTTATAAGGCTGCTTAGACAAGGCCAATAAAACACTGAGAGCTCCCCAGAGGAGGGAGTTGCCCAGGAACAAGGTTTATTAATTGCAGGGTTTATTAGGCATGAATCAGTTCCCTGCTCGTCCTCATATAGCTTAGGTTCTCCTTTCATTTATGGGAATTTTTTGGTCCAGACTATTTTTATAAGCCTTTATCTTTTGGACCAGATGGAGGCTGGAATGGGGAATCATTCTTGCTATACTTTTTATGAATGAATATTTTATGTTTCATAAACGCCATATTCTCCATAGTGAATTTTCTACCTGTTTTTGCTCTCCCTAATTCCTTCTGAAATCGCCAAATCTCAAAATAAAAGAAATAAATTTAGGTAATTTCTATACTTCTGAGAATTAAATTCATTTATCTTTGTATCCTCACCTCTTGGTAGAGTACATAGTTTAGAAAAGATGTTCAGTAAATGTTTGCCAAGTGCATAACTAAGTTATCGAACCTATACCGGACCTCTGTTCGATTTTGCTCCCAGGTTTCATTTTGACCCTCCCCTGTTAAACTCTCTGATTGGGGATTAAGACTAGACAGACACCATGATATCATCAACAGGCTCTCTTAACCTCTTACTCTTGACTTTGGCTAATCGGAAGCACCTCAAGGGCACCCAAAATAGGGAAAAGTGAAGTGTGAATATTGATTTTCCGCATCCATCTTTAACCAGCTCCTGGCAAGAAGAATAGTTCAGTTAGCAAATCTTCTGCATGTGTCGCCTTCTCTGTGTTCTGGGAAGCACACCTCCTGCAAATCCTGCCAAGCCCCAGGGGTGGTGTGCCCCCAGAGGACTCAGCATCCCTTCCTGATATGCCTAAGCCATGCCATGACTTTGAAAACAGTCCTTTTATTAAACTCTCCTCAATTATCCAATTCGTTGTCATCTCCTCCCTGCTGGGACCCTGACTAATACAGCCCCACAATTTAAAAAATTATGACCACAGTTCAAATGGTAATTGAATGAAAATTCCAACCTGTGAACACTAAGAAAAAAAACCAACAGCTCAGTCAGTTGATCTTCTACATTCCTTGGGCTTTTTTAAAATTGAAATCAGAATCAATTTCCATTTTTTCCTAAATAAATGTTTAACCAGTTTTATTGAGTTAGTAATAATATGGGAGCATTGCGGGTCTGGAGAAGCTTACAGGCATTTTATAGCTCGTAGCTGCAACAGCCATGAAAATATCTTTCTGCTTAAAATGTGTATTAAAATTTTACTCCTGTTAAATTTAAGGTAAAAAGAAATAGAAAAAAGGAATATATATGGATATATTGTCAAGCAAGTTATTTATATCATTTTAGATTATAGTAGACTATTATCAAATATCCATTTCTATAATAAGTAAGGAAATTAAAACCCAGACCTATGACCATCTTTGATCACTATGATTTATATTTTATCATACATAACAGAATTTAAAGTATAGTATTTATATATTAGACATCTATAAGATGGCAAAATAAAAAAATTAAGAAGAAAATTATTTCGTACATATCTAATGCCCTAAATTTACTCTAAATCAAATTAGTTTTGAGTGTAATATTTTAGTCTTTGCTCTATGATAATAATTTAAATACAAAATCTGTATTGATTTGGTAACTTGAGAAAAATAGAAAATGGAGAGTGTTCATTGATTAAGAGCATTCCTTCCAGAGGACCAATGCTAATTTCAAGAAGCTCAGAAACACTTGTAGCTACTTTCAGGGGATCTGATACCCTCTTCTGATGTCCTCCATATGTACCTCTACAGCACAACACACATACACACATACACACACATACATACACACATGAAAAATAAAATCAAATAATCTAAATAATCTATGTGCTTGGAGACATGCTTAGTGGTTAAATGCAATTGATGCCCTTGCAGCGGTCTCAGGTTTGATTCCCAGAAACTACATGGTAGTTCACTCACAATCTCTGACAACCCCAATTCCAGAGGATCCAACCACACTCTGGCCTCTGTAGTCACCACACAAGCATATGGTGGGTGAGTGTGTGCAAATGTGTATATGTATGTGTGTGTGTGAGAGAGAGAGACAGAGACAGAGAGACAAAGACAGAAAGAGACAGAGAGAGACAGAGAGACACAGAGAGACAGAGAGACACAGAGAGACAGAGAGACAGAGAGAGAAGCAAACACTCATAAACATAAAACAAAAATAAATAAAGAACAAATGTGAGTCACTTTAATATTTTTATGATCTGTAAGATTTTAGAAGTAGACACTAAAAATAATCAGTAATTTTCTGTTGGTCATCATACTAGTTTTATCATCATAAAGCAGCTGTGGAAAGAGTGGTAAGAAAGAAAAACTGACAGACGCTTGAAAATATTAATTTCCGTATATCTTCATTGGATTTGGATATCCATGTTCACAATGCCAATGGAAAGCTTAAATCACAGAGATGTAGCTGCATTGCACTAAATTCCAAATGCAGTCTCTCTCTCTGTGTTTTCCCCATGTGGAGGATGGAAGAGAATTGTTTTCTTACATTCTCTTTCTTTCTCACTTGTCAATGTATGTTGAGAGTGGGAAGTAGAGGAAAGAGTTCTTGGTAGAACTCTGACTTTAATTTCAAATGTCTCTGCTAATTTTCCTGAATGGTTTGCTTTCTTGGTCTTGCTTTGCATACTGAGCTGGTAACCTTGTGTTCCCATAGAATCACTTAGCATGGATCTAAATGTCTAATGGGAAGGAACAGAGAACACAGCCCTGTGAGCTTTGACCAGACAGAGCTCAGGACCTCTGGCTGGAGTGTGTGGTCACTAAGTTGTACCTACTTGACCCAGTTTTGATGCCACATGTTTACCACCTTTCTAAGGTTTTTTTAAAATCAGTTTGGTCTCTTCTTAAAGGATCTTATACATAGCCAGAAAATTTGGTTTCTTAAGGATGCAATTTATAATAGCAAAAATACAGCATAGATTTTTAGTCATTGTTTTGAGTTCTCTTAAGATCACATACTGGAAGAGTCTCATAGGATGTAAAATATATAGAAAAGACAACTTGTACCTAATCATTAGATCCTCTGACTTTTGACATTGTAGCAGAGAGAACCAAAACAACGTGAAGATTTGGAAAGCCATACTTTGATTTTTGAGAGCTACAAAGTCTCCAGGTTTATAACTTACACTTAATTTTCTCTTTGATAGAGTCTTACTATACAGTCCTAGTTGGCCTCGTCCTCATGATGTAGCATAGGCTTGACTGTCCCACAAGGACATCCTTCTGTTTCAATCTTTAAGCGGTGAGATTATGAACATCACAGAAAATCAGCAAGTTGTTCACATGCACAAATCATTCAGTAACATTTAAAACTATCTTTGAAAGACAGAGTGAGTTCGAATTCTGTGAATGTTCCACATATATCTAAAAACCATGGGTTTTCTTTGTGAGGTGAAGCAACACACAAAAATTCATTTATGTGTGAGCACACAAGCATATGTACATAAATACAATGAAGGGAGTTATTTATGTTGTTTGTACCCTTCATGTATTCATAATCTATTCTTGGTCTATAAGTCTATCTTTATTTGTTAAACTTTTCAACAATTGGGAATTTATTAAAATTTTTAACAAGCAGAGTTTTCCGTTTATTCTTTTATAACTACCAGCTTTTTATATATTCTGAGGATTCATTTAAATTAAGCAATTATCCAAGTTTATAATTATTTTTCTTTCTGAATCCATCTTGCCAAATATGAAAGTTGGCTTAGCATTATGTCAGTACTGTGCCATAAGCCCCAAAATATGTGGGCTTAAAAACAGATTTGAGGACTGTGGCTAGGTTAGCACTGGAGATGTGTTTGTGTTGTTTGGTGGCAGCAGTGATATCTGACTCACCTCTGTGGCTGTGTTTTTCAGTGTACCCTCTGAGACAGAGTTGTCAATAAATGATTGCTGGGGGCAGCAGAGATCTGTCTGAGTTTGGTGACAATAAAATTTCCGTAAATCTTCCCAAGCCATCATCAAATTCCAATTAGCAGCCAAACTTATAAAATAATGCCTCTTTTATTGTGTTTTATTTTTCAAATAGCACTGTCCCTTTGAGAGAGCATCTTACAATATAGCCCTAATTAGTATGTATGTTCCTCATTATGTCGCACAGGATTGACTTGAGCACATGGACATCCCTCTGCTTTGTCCTTTAAGTGTTGGGATTACAGGCATGAGCTATTACAGAAAATCAGCCAATAAAGGAAAGATAAAGCAAATAATCTATGATAGCATAGTCAAAATTCAACACTTAACAGAGAAAACCAAAGACCCAAGACCTAAAAATTTTGTTCAGTTTCAAAGAACTAGTAAGAAAACTGAAGTAAAACCAAAGTGCCACCATGGCCACACCAGTACTTAATGATTTGTTTGCTGCACTGTCCTTGGTGGAGTGACTTGGAGAAGGCTAAGTGAGGAGACGTTCACTCAGTGGTACCCCATCAAAAGGCAGAGAACAGCCATGACTGGTGTCTCAATAAACTTTATGGATCAGAAAGGGAAAATAGAGCAAAGAAAAAGTCAGTGAAAAAAATAGCAGTTATGTGTTTTGGATAAATAAGAGCCCATGATATTTTGAGGGTAGCATAGAAAATGAATTCTCTGTGTTTCCAGACAGAACTAGGAAGCAGCCCTGTTGGTTCTCCCTTCATTGATCTTGGAGTAGACTTGTCTGAAACAATTTCTGCGAAATTGTTTGGCCAGAGAATAACAAGACCACACTCTGGGAGCCAAGCAGCGTCTGAACACTAAGGACCACTGCTTTTATCTTTTCCACCAGAACTCAAACCTATTTCTTCTAATTACGACCTTTAACAAAAATGGAAGGAAATCTAAAAAATGCCATTTTCACCCCGCCATCTCAGCAACTAGTAATGACACATTAGTCATATCAAATAAGAAAATATTTCACTTGCATTTCTGACAAGGGAACTTAAGAACTTGACTAGAATCATAGAATTCTTAATAGAAAAGCGATGGAACTCTAGGGTTTTTTTTTTTCATAGAAAGATGTAGTTGTTTTTAACCACAGAACAAACGCAACCTTGTAAAACAATGTATATATATAGCATTTGAAGAAAACTGTCTATTTAGAGGCTGAACTTCTCTGCTTTCTATGCTTTTAATATTCTGGAACACCTGCTAAAAAGAATAAAGGTTGACTCTTGTGGCTGTAAAATTAAATAGTTCAAAGGAGAAGGTTGAAAAGCAGTGATCTATTCCCCCTTAGGACAGAAAACTGTCTCTGTGCTTCATTAATGCACAGACAGCTGCCACTTATCCCTGATAGAAGCCAGAGGACATAATGTTTAAAATAATACAGAGGGTTACTTCAAGATGAACTCTAAGAGGACAGTTTAGTGAGGAACAATTTACTACCCAAGGTATTTCATGAATTGTCTATGAGTTATTTGGTAAAACTTGAAAATATTTTAAGGACTTTTTTTTTCTTTTATGTGTGAGTGTTTGCCTGCATGTATGTATTTACCCGACTTGTATGTGGTGCCTGCAGACATCAGATGAGGATGTCAGATCCACTGGGGCTGGAGTCATGGAGGTTGTGAGTTACCATGTGAGTGTGGGGACTTGAATCTAGATCCTTTGCAAGAACAAGTGGAGTTTACTGCTGAGATGCTCTCCAGTCCTCTGAAGAAATTTTAATGAACTCGTTCCTCAATCTATAATGACTGTATTTATAGACAAGGCTACTACCTGTTTGGGAAAATAAAGGCAATGTCAGTTAAACGAGAGATTCTGTTCTAGCAAATCCTAGTTCTGCCATCTACTAACTACATAAGGGAGATCAAAACTTTGAGTCTCAGTTCCGTTTTAGATAATAAAAACACTGGCTGAGCTAGTCCTACAGAGCTGTCTAGGATCAAATAAGAAAATTTAGATGAAAATGCTTTACAAAGTACAAAATCACATGTATAAATTATCCTGGCCTAAAAATATGCCCACAATTTTTGAAAATATTCACAAAAAAATGTGATCTCCACTAATTCATTCATAAATGAGAGCTGTTTTATAATTGACCTCATTTCTTTCAGCAAGACCTCATACGTTAAACTCAGTATTTCCAATAGCGGAGGGTCCTTTACTGGCCACGGTTGTGTGATGAGCATATAAAAAGTTTATGTTCCTGTGAAATTTTAAGCACTACCTTCTTCACTATCTGCTGAAAATGGACACTATAAAGACAGACTTCTTAAATTAGGAGAGTCAGAAATTAGTGTTTTGTCTCTTATGGCATTTGTTCACTTTAGAAACTGAATTAGGTTTCCCACAGTCCCATTGATTCTTCAAAACCAGATTAAATGATAAAATAATTACAGCTAACTGAATAGGTGACTGTTACTACACAAAACGTTCCTTGGATCTCGAGGATCCGCAGCAAGGCAATTTCCCTGTACTTAAATGCTAGGAAAGAAATACAATAACATAATACAATGTGACTTTTCATACACGATTATTTCTTGTTTAATTATAAGATTGTAACATTTATATTAATCATTGGAAATTCTGAAGATGAAAGAGAATAATGAGACCCAGAGAAGAACAGTGATAAAAGCTCGTAACCTTGGAAATCATAAGACACTCCTCGCCTGCTGTACCTGCTCTTTCAGAGCACGCTCACTGCACACACCATAACACAGTGATGTTCTCTGTTATGGCAGAAGTTTGAATAATAATATGTTAGGAGCAGTTTGGCCTGCAGTATCATCAATTCTTTTTGGCTAGACATTACATTCCCAGCCATGTTTATATTAGAACTGGAGGTTAGCTATTTCTCACAGAGGCATGTCTACAGACATGTTTGTGACATGCTCTCTGTATCTACTTAATAAACTTGATATCAGATCTCTAGCTTTAAGTTTATAACACCTGGTCCTACTTGATAGCTTCTCTTGCCAGTAAACTTTTGCATCTTTTAGTAATAGATTTCCCATGAGTTATTTCCTGATAGAGACCTTGAAGACAGCATCTCCATTTCTAAAATTAACACTTTAATTGTAGATAATAACCCCCTACTCTCTAGAGTTATCTAAATAATTGCAGTCAAGATTTCTTAATTAATCTGAGTATTGTATTAGCTATCATTATAGTACGCTGCTATCTGAGCTGGGAAAATATAGCTGTCTGGCCAACCTACAGGTGTAACCTTGCTCTTTCTCTCTGATTTATATAACAGCTGTGCCCTTTAGTTCAACTCCACGAGTTCAAAGGCGAGTCTTCTATAGAGTCTGCTCTTGCTGGAGGCCATTACCTAATTGGCTACCCTCTTGTCTAGATCCATCAATTCCCAGGCAGGTTCTTCACAGGTGAAGTGAAGTGGAGACATGTCACTATTAACAGAGAGACTCGGGCAAATATCACTGAGCTTACGATCAAAAGACAAAGAAATATGCACACTACTTTCTCTGAAGTTATTCTCCAGCAGGCAAGAGAGGAGATGAGCAGTCCGTTTGATTTAAATGATCTCTAATGCTGGGTTTTTGCTGCTGCTGCTGCTGCTGCTGCTGCTGCTGCTGCTGCTGCTGCTGCTGCTGCTGCTGCTGCTGCTGCTGCTGCCAAAGCTGATGGTACTGATGCTGCTGACAAAGCTGATGGTACTGATGCTGCTGTAGCAGCATTGGTTGTAGCTACTTCTGCTGTTCTTGATGCACCTGCTATTTCTACCAAGGATAGTAGCAATGACTGAGTGATGTGACAAGCATCTTAGTTAAAATTACATGATAGATATGGAAGATCCTGAAGTTTATCTATTCAATAAGGGTTGATTAAATACCACCTACTGGCCAGATCTATTCCAAAGTCACTACCTCCTACAAAACACAGGAACTGCCTTTGTACATCTAAACATAACCATGTCTAATCACATTGACTAACTTATAGACACTAATGGTGGATGAATTAATTTCACTTCTGGAGCCCAGATGTAAATAAATAAGTCACTAATGAGGTAAAGTAGTACCTAGAGGCTGAAAAGAATATTACTCCATGCTATTCTTACTGTGAGTGATGTCCTCATTTTGTTTCTGTGAATTTATATAGAAGTGACATTATTTGTCCCTGACATAACTTGGTCATAGTGATACTACTTCTACACATGATAAATAAACTGATGGATGATACAATTTTCTAAACATTAGACAGCAAGTAATTATAGGTTGTCAGAGTAATTGTGGAATTTGACAGGATGTGTGGTCTGCTTCTGGAATCAATGTGCTATCCAACAATAATTAAGAGCAGGACATATAAGCCCTGGATAGTATTAGAGGAAATAAAAGAGATGAGTGTAGATAAGTTTTCAAAGGAAGAAAGGATACACAGTTAGGTTGATTATTTTATTACATGAGGATTCTATATATGCATACAATTAAGTATTTTCATATTTACCTAACTTCCTCCCACCTAGTCCTCTGTATCTCAACCTAATATGCATCCTTTCTAACTTCATGGCTTCTCTTTAGATAACCCAATAAGTTAAGTTAGTGCTGCCCATGAATACGTGGAAGTGTACCACCCACTGAACATGGGAGATATACCAGTAGTCAAACTCAAAGAGGAATATTTCTCCCTCCCAGAAGCTATTAACTGCTAATAGTTCCTCAGTAAAAGGTAAATGAAGAAAAACTCAAAACATTCCCAATAAGATCATGAAAAAGACAAGGGTGTACACTCTGTCCATTAACAGTCAATACATCACTTGAAATATTAGCTAGAACAATGTAATAAGAGAAGGAAATAAGAAGTATACAAATAGAAAAGTAATAAAAAAATTCCTTTTTGAAGATCATGTATATATGCACAAGAAGACCTAAAGACTTCATTAAATAATCTCTTAGCCATATAACAGGTTACAAAATTAATATCAAAAATTCGGTAGCATTCTTATATTCCAATGAAAGACAAACTGAAAAAGAAATCATGGAATCAATATCCCTTATAGTGACCATAAAAAAAACCTGAGAATAAGTCTAACATGATGCCAAATGAAGAAACTGAGGTAGATTCTCGATGATGTAAAACCACTCATGCTCATGGGTTAGAAAAATGAATCTTGTGAACATAACCATTACAATGAAAACAATATACAGGTTCAGTGAAATCCCAAGAAAAATTCCAGAAACATATATCATAGAACTAGAAACAATAAAATCTAAAAGTTTATATGAAAGCACCAAAGGCAAGTGATGGCCAAGACAATTTTAAACAAAAAGAATATTGTGTGAGGTACCTGGGTTCAAATCATACTCCAGAGCTGAAGTAATAAGTACAACATAGCAGTGCCATAAAAATAGATAATAGATCAGTGGAAAGGAACTGATGACCCAGTTATAAGTCCACTGAGCTAGTTACCTGATTTTTTTTATAAAGATGTGAAAAATACATACTGGAGGAAAGACGACCTATTTGATTTTTAAAAGGCAGATTTAAGATAAATTTGCGGTGTATGATTGCAGTTTTCATTTCTTTCATTTATATGCCCTATCCCAATACTAGAAGTATGTATGTATATCAGACAGGATATGTGAAACTGATAATAAATTATGTAAGTAAAATGAAGTTCTCCATCCTAAACACTTGAAACTAAGGAATAGGCAGTTGAATGTAACCAACTATTATACAATTGACTTTTTCTGTGAAAACGTGTATACTTATTGAATGATTTAAAACATTTATAAATAACAAAATCAATTGTATATACTATCTTTTTAATAAAACCTGTCTACTGTGATAGATAAAACACATGAGTCCTACCTTTGTGTCTATATTTATGCAATTAGAAAACCACACAATGTAGCAACAAAGGTAATAATGTTGTTATTTCAAACTTGTATAGGTTGTTATATATAAATGTTCAGTTTTCTGTGAAAAAAAGAGAACAGATTGGAATGAGAGCAACACTTAACTCGATAAGGTAGAAAGATTTGTCTTAGGAAGAGACACTTGCCCACCCCCTGAGAGATGAGAAGGAGATCACTTTGAAAAGGGAATATTCATGCACACGTGGATAAGTGAGGGTTAAGCAAAGGACACACAAGAGTAATTTGTTTTGCACAGACCTCCAAGCCATGAGGACTTTAGCTATGAGCAGTAGAACAGAGGTAAAGAAATGGCCATAGATGAGGGTTAAGACAGATGTCATTAGATACACTATATTATGGAAAGATGATTTGAAAACACAAAAGAAGCATTATCTATGTACACTTTAAAAGATCATTTTGGAAGGAGGTGTCATAACCTGCAAAGCTATGGAACTGACCTAATAGGAGTGACAGAGAATAAAGACATGAGAGACACACATGGTAAAAGCTGGGATCAGAAGTGCAAGGAAATCTGATGAAGAATCACCCTCAACCAGCCTGACAATTCAGTGCATTTATTATATACAGCATTATGTATTATATTGAATATTATTATATTCAGTACAGGCAGGAAAAGGCAGGTTAGCTAATCTCAGTAGGTGGTCTCTGTAGTGGAGCCGTCTCAGGATGCCATCATCCCGGAGGAGGAAGCTATGGTTGAAAGTTTCTTTATACAGGCAAAATTCTGAACCAGAGAGTTGTAATTGATACTTTCTGCACACACTGGTTTTGAGTGAAGGTCAAATGTTCCTTAACATTCAAACGTGGACTAGAGGAAGGCTTTGCCGTTCCTCTGAGCCTGACTCAGGCAGGGCTTTGCCATTCCCATGGGTCTGAGACATTGTGGTCTGAGACATTGGCAGGGCTGTGCTCATGTCAATACACACATTAATTCACAACTTGCTCACACCCTATAAGGAGGAGAGTAAAAGACAAAGTGCAGGTCAGCGGCTGCTTCTCCTACTTAAGTAAAAGAAGAAAACGGTCGGGACTGGCGTGGTTGTCTAGAAATGAGCTGTAGAAATTAAGTCAAGATGACGGTAAGGTATGTTGCACATGAGAAATGAGAGAGAAGAACCTAACTGTTTTATATATGAGACAACGGCAGTGCCTTTTGCTCTAACGAGAACTGTTTAAGAAAGATTTCATTTAGAGAAGTCTGGAGGCAGCTTAGCGCCATTGTCATGGTCTGAATGTTTCTGTGCCCATGAAATTTATATTAGAAACCTAACCCTTTCCCAATGTGTTGGTATTGATTAGCTAGGACTTGGGAAGGTAATTTAGTTATGAAGGATTGTTTTAGAGGATAGGACCTATATCTTTACAGGAAGAGGTCTAAAGAAGCTTTAAAGAACTGCTTTGTCCTGTCATTTGAGAATATATAAGATACCATCTACGTAAAATGGGGTCTCAGCAGATGTCAGATTGGGGCCCTGACCTTAGGTTTATCAGTCTCCAAAATTCTGTGCAATAGACTTTTGTAGTTCCTAAATTATCCAATATATTAGTTTTAGTGCATGTGCATGCACATGTGCATATGTGTTTATGTGTGTGTGAGACATTTTAAGAACTAGAGTGCTACATCTAGGTATCCAGTTTATATAGAAATAAACAATTATAGTAACCTACTAAAATGTTAACTAAAAATATATTATAGGAAATCAAGTAGCCAACAATCAGGACTAATGTGAATGTCCAGACAAATAAGAGGGAAACTAAAGTACGGTGTTGGAAGGTGAGGAATATGTAACTAAGTCACACAGTACTAAAGTATCAAATATAAGAAGAACAAAGATCCTGATCACAAGGTTTAGCAACATGAAATTTTATAATTATTCTGGCATTAACAATTTCACTGAAACTGGGGAGGTGAAGCCAAATTGAAGTATGTTGAAGAAAGAAAGAAGAAAAAGATGTAATATATGAAACTAACTTGGAATGTTGAGAAATTTATTTCCATTAAGGAGCAGAGAACAAGAGAAGCAGCCTTGGAAGTATAAAATTTATTTAACTTTCTTAAGGATGAGGGATTCAAGAGACATTTTTGTGTAAAAATTATCTGGCAAAGATGATGGAGCTAATAGAAAAAGAACCAAGTGGATAGTCAGAGTCCTCAAGTGCTCTAGAATGGTATGAAAATGTATAAGACATTGACCTTGATTAGGGGAGGGCAAAGCCTGCTTCAGACTGGGAAAGGGGAGATGCCACTGCATAGAATTAGGTCAGCAGATTTGCAGCAAATGAGGAAACCCACCGACAGCTGCTCGTTTTTTTCCCCCAGCAAATGATTAGTTTGAAGACTAGGGAGGGTTAATGAGGTAAGAAATTTGAAGAACAGAAATGCATCAGTTGGAAATTATACTTATGAGGTCTCTAGATTAAATGGTGGCTTCAACAAATTTCAGAGCTCAGAAGTTGCTAGGAACTATTCAACTGCTTAAAAATAAAGAATGCTAAAGTAAAATCCCACGATCTTGTAAGGTGGCTGCTGCATTCCCCGTCATCATATTTTTTTTTTTTTTGCTTGTTTGTTTCAAGATTAGGAAAGAGGATACTACAACAAGGAGTTTCTATTTTAGAAACATCAGACTTGCTTAGAAATGCTAAGGTTTCTACTTGCATGATGTTAGTTCAAATACTCGTGGGATCATCAATAGCTGCAAAGGAGAAGGGAAATACGGGAGCTTACCCAGACGTGTGACAGCCTAAAAGTCCGTTGTTAGGCTTATTGGTGTCGAGGAAGGGGTGAAAGGAAGCTGAAAATGTGATGAGAAGCTGCTGAGTGCAATGAAATAGTCATCTGGAAAGGCAAGACAATTTATTCGTTAACCTATGGAGGATTCCCAGAGACCATGGTAGTTTGAGATGTGCCTGATATAGTTGTGTCCCCAAGTTTCATTTGTTTGCTAGAGTACGGGTGCAATGATGAAGGCGAACAGTCACCCCCTATTGCTACCTTGTATGTGAGTTGAAAAAGAGGTTATATTGCATTTAAGAGAATGATAGAATGGGCTTTGGACTTGAAATTGAAGTTTTATAAAAGGAGAGAATTGTTCAATATAGAGGTGCAGTTCAGACATAGGCTGTGTTCCCAGAAAGAGACAGGATACCACTACAAAGTGATAAGAATTTTGTGAGATGACTGCGTTATGTTTAGGTTGTTATGGGGGGAGCAATATGGTCATAGAGAGTGATGCTTGCACTTGAGATTTTCATTGTCAGGATTGAGAATATGAAAATGGAAGCTAAAATTAATTTTCTAAATAGCCATAACAAAGGAAGAAGCCATTGTCACGAATGTGGTTGTTTAGATTTGAGTACGTGAACTATAAGGATGCCTAGCCCCTAATCCCCAAATAAAAACAATATGAGAGTTAAATTGGAATAAAACAGTAGAAGCAGAAGGTTGAAGGCTTATGGTCTTCAAGAAATAATAAGGAATCTCTAGAAAGTTTGACAGTGACTATGGACAGAAGACAGAAGCCTCTGAAGTGCAGGAGAAAAGTTGTGGCCATGAGTTATGAAGACACATCTTCCATCCCTTAGCTCTTACTTGAAATACACTAGAAAATGAATCCCCGACTTGTCACACGATTAATTAGTGCAGACGTTGCTATAGTGTTAGTGGTGGTAAATATGCTATCAGACCTTCTCCTTCAAAGTTACTTGCTGATAACAGTGCAATAATGGCCACAGACAATACAGAAACAGATGAATGTGACCGTGTTCCACTAAGGTTTTATTTTGAAAGCAAGCAGCAGTTCAGTTCTGAACTCCACACTATCACACGTTCTGTAGTAACTTCATGGAAACGTGAGGTGAAAAAAAGTTTGACTCTGGAGCAAGATTATACAATCTCGGTTTCCCAAAACTGTACATAATACTCTTCTACTCACAATTTAGTTATTTTAAATGGAAGGTAGGTTCACTAAATAATCTGCAACGACAACCAATCTTTATTTCATGTATTATTTATTTGTAATTTTCCATAAACTCATTGCTCTATTTTGAAGAGGCTGACTTGTTGGAAATAGAATTCTACCAACATTTTGATGCTTGTTAGCTTCCCTTTAAGGCATATATTTTTTAAAAAGAAAAGGTTTTGGTCTTAGAGATTTCTTCAAGCAAGAAGTATATCCAAAACCTTGCAACATTTTTAATTTTCTAAAACATAAGAAACAAGCTTCCATTTCAGTATAAATATTGCTAGAACCAAAAGTGAAATGAGAGATTCACTTTCTATAGATTTAAAGTTATGAGTGCTTTCCTTTCTCTTGAAAAGGGAAACTATAAGAGGTTCAAGTGCCGTCAGTCTCCAAAGGCTGGCCAGGTACGAATTGATGGAATGTAACTCTTCACGTGAGAGCTGGGTGATTGGTGGGTTAGCTGATTGGCCTTCCCTTTGTCCCCACAGGCAGAAAATGACAGAACTAAAATGAGAACCCTTGAATTTCACCCAAATGTTTTATTCACATTCCCAAAATGGCCTGGTTTCCTCATGCTGGAACAGAGTTTAACAATTATTAATTAGACACTTGCCTAGAAAAGCCACAATGTTAACCTCAAACTGCCATTTCCTTATTAGGTCACAAACAGGGGAGATGTAAGAAAAAATGATGCTTTCTTTTACTCTCAAATACATAGTTAATCCAGGGGTGGACATGCAATAATGAAAATGAGAATGAAGTTTTTAGGTCTCTCATTTTCAAGACTTTAGCAATGCAATACATTTATATTTCATGTTTGCAAAATTTTTATAGTATTTATGAAAATAAAATAATTGGGTTTGGAGCAGGAAGGATTGCCCAGCATTTAGTAACATTTGCTGCTATTGCAGAAGGCCTGAGTTCAGTTCCCAGTACACACATGTGTGCTGTGAAATAATTCTTTTGTAGAGTGTGAAAATTTTTCACTCGGATTTTATTTTTACTAAAATGCTGACTAGCTGGTAACTTGACCAGAAGTATAGGTGGGACAGTCAGACATGGAGAAAGCTGGGAAGGGGCAGAGTCTGAGAAGTTGCCAACAGACACAGAGAGGAAAATAGGAAATGCGCGATGAAAGAGAGGTAATACCACATGTCAGAATGTAGATTAATATAAACAGGTGAATTGAAGTTGTGGGACTTGGCTAGTAACAAGCCTGAGCTATTTGCTGAGGATTTATAATTACTATTAAGCCTCTGTATGGTACTTGAAAGTGGCGTGCAGGACAGAAACTTCTGCCTACAATGGTGAGTGACAACCATCTGTAAATCCAGTTGAAGGGATCCAACAACCTTTCTGGCCTCTGTATCCTCCAGACATGTGTGTGGTACACATGAATACACTCAAACCAAACACTCATATATGCAAAATGAAAATACTTGAACTTGTATTTTCTTCCACAAGGTCCCTTAAACTGTGTAAGCTTTGGACTTCACAGTCAATACTCTCATATTTGAGTTCAATCTTATGGAAACATATTAATGTAACCTTTTATTCATTGCTCATTCTTTTCCTTATTGTTTTGGGGATTTAAAAAAAAAAGGTTCAGACATCTCGTAGTTGTCGTTAGGAACAGGCAATTCATCTTGGCTCAACCATTGCTACCTTTGATAGGGAAATTCTTTTCCTAGATATCCTGGAAACTGTCTCCCATATCATTTGTCTTTCTGCCATTCTCCTTTCAAGTGTTTCTCCATAAGACACCCTCTCTAAGTATTTTATCTAAAGAGACCTTCCTCCTTCCCTCCCTCACAAAGTGCTGTTTGTGGTGCTACATCTATAACCACTCACATATTACCATGTCCTTCCCACATACTTCCCATCGATACTCTCGTATGCTAATGTAAACTCTGTAGAAGAGCAGTCCTTACTGCAGTTTACTGCTGAATGTGAAAGTCTAGAGTAGCATATTTTATGTTGTAACTATAAATAGAAGATTGTGCTGAAGATTGATATTTGCAGAGCACCTATTATATGCAAAGACTGTGTTCTAAGCACCCAGGATTCAGCACTGACAACCTTGTTAGGATATTCATAACAAATTACTGGCACAGTGAGTGTCTCTGAGCGACATATGCTAATAGAGTGTTCAGCAAGAACACTGCATTGGTTTACTGAGCTAAGGAAGATCTCAGGGAGACAGTGCTGCACATTTTATGATTCTAGAGACCTAGATGGACACATGATCATTAGATGCAGGAAAAAGAGACAATGGCAATTAACTTTTCTTCCAACTCATTATAAGCAGAAACTTTCCTAGTATCAGAAGAACGCCACTACACCAGTCAAATGGGGAGCCTTAACTCAGTAGGCTGAATTTTCCACGTGACAGGAAAGATTCAGAAAAGCTGTCAGATCAGTTAACACAATATGTAGGGCATTAGAGGAGTTGGCTTTAAATTTATCTCCTGATCCAAGAAACTCATATTTAATTAGTTTACTCTTTCATTACATAAATATTTATTAAACATCTATTAAATGTCAGTCACTGAAGAGCTAAAACGCAGTGTCGTCTCTGTGAGTAAAAGGTACCCTAATTGCTTCTTCTCTTGCTGTATTTCAGCCCAGAGATGACTGCCAGCTAGCTAATCTTCACACACATTGATGCCCAAAAGATTTCAGTCATTCCCCTGCCCAAAAACCAATTCAAATCTCTTTCCTGGCATTACAGGCCTGCTTTTCCTGGCCCTAACCTTACCTCCCAATGCTATCCTCCTCTTCCCTATGTAACAAATTTGTTCATTTCTAAGAAGTGCATGGGAGAGAATATACTACCATGGATTCTTTATACACCTTCCTTGGCCTTTTCTCCCCCCGGGTCCTTCCAATTGTAGACACCTGCCCCAATCTGGGAGCAACAGTCCTTCCTCATGTCAGAGCCAGATAGAACCAGTCTCTCACATGATGTGAACACTGGAAGTAGGCTGGAATATAACTCCTACGCACGTTAAACAAGTACCTATTTCAGACCCCTATTTTGCATCCCTCCCGACTTCTTTGCTGTGATAAACAAAGAACAGTGTTTCTTTCTCAAATGTTTTCTGAATCCCTTCCCTGTTAATAGAGCTTTGCAGTGAGCTCGGCATTTCTTGACTGGTGCTGTTACCCTCAGCGTACCGTTTGCTAGCTTCTGTCCAAGTGTACTGAGCTCCTGGGTCACATTATACTTGCCCTAAGGCTTGAACTCCTTCTAAGGAGGCTGAGTCAAATCTATCTGGTGGAAACATACATGAAAGAACATGGAGTGTGCCAAAGAGACCACTGAGAGGTAAAAGCAAAAAGAAAGCATTTGGGGGCACCAAACTTCAAACAAAATGGAGGAATCTGGGTGCTAATTAAAATGTCCTGAAATGAGGCTGGAGGTAGGATCACGGGGACAACAGTAAAAGAGAGCAAAAGCGCAGCCACAGTGGGAACTAGGGTGCCCTGGTGTTAGTTTGGTGGATGCCAGCTTCATGGCTCATTGGTAACAGGAGGGGCATGAAACAGAGAGCAATCTTCTTCTACAGTAAATTCATCACCTTGAATAAAAATGTCACCACCTGCCATCAGGGAGCATCACAACTTCCCACAGAAACAGCTACTCCTGCCAGAGATTCCACAACTCAGCTTGGAGTGTGGACAGGTGTGCCAAGCACCGGATTTTAACCCTTTCAGTTTGGTCATGCTTAGTCTAAGCAGCCTCAGTCCTCACAAGCTTTCCTTCTTCCCTTGGTTGCTACTGAAAGCTCGCTCTCCCCAGGGTCAGGCCTGCATGAGTAGGGCACCACTCCTGTAGAAGGAGCTGAGGGCAGGCCTGGTTTTCATCCCGCTGGGCTTCCGCATGGCTAGCTCTACACCCAAAATAACAACACACAAATTGTATTCTTTTAAACACTGCTTGGCCCATTAGTTCCAGCCTCTTACTGGCTAACTCTCACATCTTGATTAACCCATTTCTAATAATCTGTGTAGCACAACAAAGTGGTGGCTTACCGAGAAAGAATCTAGCCTATATCCGTCTCAGGTCAAAGAATCATGGCTACTGCCTCACTCTCTTCTACCCAGCATCCTGTTCAGTCTACTCAGCCTACCTAATTTTCTGTCCTATCAAAGGGCCAAGGCAGTTTCTTTATTAACCAATGAAGTAACACATAGACAGATGACCCTCCTCCATCACACTCCCACTCTTCCACCTGAGAGTTTTCTTTCAAACTTCTCCCCTGTCTTCAAGATGTAACTCAAAGGTCATCTTCTTTATGTATCAGATATCATATATTAGAGTTTCCCTCTCTGTACTAAATCTACTATTTAAGAAACCATTTTGCTTTATTTTCTTATTATCATTCACCTAACATTTACTGAGTTCATAATGCTCAAATTATCTCCTCATTTCATCTTTCTACGAGCAAATGCAGTAAGCAAAATCACACTTCCCATACAGGAAGTAAAGAAACTGAGTCTCAGGCACCTTCAGGAAATTACTCAAAGATGCCATGGCAACCAACGAGAAAAGGTATATGTAAAATAACATGACATTGAAAGATAAATCTGTCCCAGCAAAGTATGAAAACTAGATTGGGAGCTCCCCTTCCTGAAAACTGTGAGATGAAATTATAAGCAAAAGCAATTTTCAAGTTGTCAAGTACCCATAACCACTGTGATTTCTAAACTCAATACAATGCAGCCATGATTGTCGTCACCCTTCTGCGTGCAAACACTGTAGACTTTTGCTTAAGCATACACTTTACATTTATAAAAACCCACTAAAAATGAGGCAGTGAAATTGCAAAACTAGGTTTTTTAACTTATAATATGTAGTTTCATTCCCTTTCAGAAAGGTTATTATAAAGTCATTATAGGGATTTTTTTTCCTATTACCAATGCTAAAATATTTAAACATCTGAAATAAATACACAAATGTTTGTATGTAGGAAAAAACAGATTTTTTAAAAAAAACATGAATTATATAAAGTATAATTAGAGCTTTAAAATTGAAAGTGTTTAAATTAAGATTACAAATCCCCAATGTTAAAAAGATTCTGAGGCATTCAAGGGGTAGGGAATTAAAAGTCAACTACCTAAATTAAGTCTCCTACACCCTAAAATGTTCTTTCTCCCTCATGCATTTTGCACACCATTCCTAATGATCACACAGACACTACAGTGATTTAATACAGTTTGTGTAATTATTTCTGGTCTGGGTGGCTAGGAACAAACAAGCAGCCTCTGCCTACAAATAGTCGCCAATGTGAGTGATTATATTCAGGTAAAAACATGGGAGAGCTGTGGTTCTTTTGGGGGGCTGATGCCCACCACCCACTTGGATCCAGATGCTTATGTTCCCACTTGAGGAGGAAAGTAGCTGAGACCATGCTTGTGGCTCAGCATTCCCTGCCTGGGCAGGTGGCAGGATCAGGTCTACTAGGCATGCACAGGCAGGAGAGCATGGCAGATTCCCAACGCCATACACAGAAATATTTCCAGGCTGTACACTACTGAGCTACATGGCAAATTTAGCTTTTACTCAGATCAAAAGAGTTTATATGCTGCATGCTTTTTCTCAGAGTTAAAGTGGTGATCACTGCTCTCACTTGGTCAACACCAGAACTGGCAGTAATGGTACATCCATCCTATTAAAAGGCAGAAAGTGGCAGTGCCAGCATTCAGGGATACTGCAAGCACACTACTTACCATTTTAAAGTGCTCCTGGTCAAAAAATAATAACAGATATGCAATTAAGACATATTCAGATGAAAAAGACCTCTAAATGAGTCACAGTGTTGGATAAATGTACATAGACTTAAGAGAGAGAGAAATAGTTATAAAAAGAAGCAAATGGTTTAATTAAAAAAAGAATTTTTAAAGAGACAGAGTATAGACAGTCATAGATTAAAGGAGCAAAGAAAAATAAGCCACATAAAGATGGAAAATACAGAGAGTCTGGACTATGTATATTATTTTGTTTTCTTTAAATATTTTGACTGTGAATTAGCTAAGTACAGAGAGATTTTATTGTACAGACTGCTAATCTAAACCAACATATATAGTTTAAAGGTATCTTAATTTTAAAAGTTGGGGCTAAGGATATGTTGCTTTGGAAAAGAGGTTATGTTTTTTTTGTTTCTACAGAAGATGAGAACCTGTGGATTCTTTCCAGACTAATGTGGTTTAATGGAGCAAGACCACTCAAAAGGTCTCCATAAAACCCTGAAATTACTTTACCCAAAAAAGTAGAAAACAGTTTGGAAAGAACTATGTGTTCTTGGATTCTGTTTGCCAGAATTTTATTGAGAATTTATTTATTTATTTATTTATTTATTTATTTATTTATTTATCGTTTTTTATTGAGCTATATATTTTTCTTCACTCCCCTCTCTTCCTCTCCCCACCCCTTCTACCCTCTCCCATAGTCCCCACGTTCCAAATTTACTCAGGAGATCTTGTCTTCTTCTACTTCCCATGTAGATTAGATCTATATATGTCTCTCCTAGGGTCCTCTTTGTTGTCTAGGTTCTCTGGGATTATGATTTGTAAGATGGTTTTTCTTTGCCTTATGTCTAAAAGCCACTTATGGGTGAGTGCATATGATATTTGTCTTTCTGGGTCTGGGTTACCTCATTCAATATGATGTTTTCTAGATGCATCCATTTGCCTGCAAATTTCAAGATATCATTAATTTTTCTGCTGTGTAGTACTCCATTGTAAATGTACCACATTTTCCTTATCCATTCTTCAATCGAGGAACATTTAGGTTGTTTCCAGGTTCTGGCATCGATGTTCATCACTGAGATTAATCTGTAATTCTCTTTCTTGGTTGGGCTAAATGGCTTTGGGAACTGGTGGGAGGACAGAAATCAGGCAGGACAGAAACCTCAGTCAATAATTTCCTGCTTCATTGAAAAGTCTGCCAGTTTTTATGGGTCTGTAGGCTGATGATAGGAACCCCAAAGTTACAGAAGAACTTTGGGTGACTTTCCAGGAAGCAAGATGTCTCTATCCATTCTAGAATTTAGGAAGTTGCTTACAATGCAGTTCCTGTTAACTTTGGTAATATTATATTTTTCTGTGGTCTTTGATGGGTCAAAGAAAGATAGTAATAATTATAAAAGATAGATTAGATATAAATCTTTAGACTCACAAAGATAAGATAAATGATGGAGTAGTTTCCTTAATTTGGCAAATGTAAATGGACTAAATATTATAACTATAATTCTTGCTTGATAACTGTTTTATTGTATGTAAACTTTCTATGTTAAAGTTAAAACCTTCCTTTTTATTTAGACAAAAAGGGGAGGTAATGTGGGTTTACCTTCTGTTTGCTGTGAATATGTTTTATTGCTATTGGTTAATAAAAAAAAACTGTTTTGTCCATGGACTTAGCAGAATAAAGCAAGGCAGAAATTCCAAGCAGATAGAGGAGGAGAAAGAAGGTAGAGTCAGAGAGAAGCCATGCAGCCACTGAAGTAGGCAGACTCTGGGCAGAACTTTACCCAGTAAGCTACACTTTTGTGACAACACACAGAATAATAGAAATGGGTTAATAAGAAGCCTAAGCTAATAGGTTAAGCAGTGATTTAACTACTACAGTTTTTATGATTATTTCACATCTGGGCATTCTAGAATGAACAAGCAGCCTCCGCCCACAATGTTCAAATATGCATAACCCACTAGTAAAGGTAAACTGGTAGATCTAAAAATACAAATTCTTTTTTTAAGCTAAATTTAAAATGATACTTTCTCAAGTTCTTTTTTTATTGAAATAATGTTTTTAAGAACAAAGTAAGTTTTGTGGATTTTCATTAACACACAATACAAATCCAGAACTTAATCATATTTTATTTGTTTAGATCCACACTACTACTGATGTGTACCTGTGAACATAGTGAGGGGGAGCAGATGGATGGGCTTGAACTTATAGCAAGCCTCTCCCTCTGAATCAGGACACTGTCCACTTATTCCAGATTATCACTTAGCTATCAGTGTTTTTAACATAACAATGTTTTCAATGGTGTATTTCAGAGTAAACCTTCAAATGATTGCTTACAACTCCAAAAAATGATAGAAAAAGTTTTTACGGAATTTGGCCATATGACTATATATTTAAATATGTTGATTTAAGACTGTGGAATTGTGACATTTACATTGATATATTAAAAAATCCATTATTCATTATGGTTGAGAGAACCCAGATGTTTAATTCTGTTATTTAATCCTGTTATTCTGCCAAAATACATGTTAAAGGGAAAAACTTCAACTACATTGTAGATAGAAAGTTTAATAACCAGTTTTCTCCAAATTAGGATTAATATACCCTATCTTCCTGAAATCAGGTGCCACTAAAAACTATTTTGAATGTTTTTTAAATATTATCCCAATGTTGTATCTTATATGACTTTGGACATGGATTAATCATCCACACCATTTTTTAAAAATATAATAGTTTGAAGTCAACTTTGTTAGAAATTAGTATGGCCACACCCGCTTGTTTCTTAGGACCATTTGCTTGATAAACCTTTTCCCAACCCTTTACTCTGAGTAGGTGTCTGTCTTTGTGGTTGAGGTGTGTTTCTTGTAAACAGCAGAATGTTGGACCCTGTTTTCGTATCCAATCTCTTAGCCTGTACATTTTTATAGGTGAATTGAGTCCATTGATATTCAGTGATATTAATGACCAGTGGTTGTTAATTCCGGTTATTTTTTTTCTGGTAGTAGAGTTTGTGTGTTACCCTTCTTTGAGTTGTGCTGGTGAAAGGTCACTAGATGTCTGAGTTATTGTGGGCATTGTTGGACTCCTTGGTTAGTGATTTTCCTTCTATTACTTTTTGCAAGGCTGGATTTGTGGCTACGTATTGTTTAAATCTGTTTTTGTCCTGGAATATCTTGTTTTCTCCATCAATGGTGAATGTAAGCTTTGCTGGGTATAGTAGTCTAGGCTTGCATTCATGTTCCCTTAGTGTCTGTAGCACATCTATCCAAGCTCTTCTGGCTTTCATGGTTTCCGTGGAGAAATCAGGTGTAATTCTGATAGGTTTCCCTTTATATGTTACTTGACCTTTTTCCTTTGCAGCTTTTAATATCTATTCTTTATTCTGTATGTTTTGTGTTTTGATTATTATATGGCGTGGGGATGCTTTCTTTTGATCCAGTCTATTCGGTGTTCTGTAGGCTTCTTGTACTTTCATAGGAACATCCTTCTTTAGGTTGGGGAAGTTTTCTTCTATAATTTTGTTGAATAGGTTTTCTGGGCCTTTGAGTTGTAATTTTTCTCCTTCTTCTACCCCAATTATTCTTAGGTTTGGTCTTTTCATGGTGTCCCAGATTTCCTGGATGTTTTGTGTTAAGAATTTGTTAGATTTGTTTTGTTCTTTAATCTGTGAATTTATTTCCTCTATAGTATCTTCAGAATCCGAGATTCTTTCTTCTATCTCTTGTATTCGGTTAGAAATACTTGTCTCTGAAGTTTCTGTTCGTTTACTCAGAATTTCCATTTCCAGTCTTCCCTAGGATTGTGTTTTCTTCATTACCTCCATTTCATTTTTCAGGTCTTGTACTGTTTCCCTTACCTGTTTGATTGCTTTTTCTTATTTTTCTTGTTTTTCTTGGGTATCTTTGAGAGATTTATTTATTTCATCTACCTTTTTGTTTGTCATCTCCATTTCTTTATGGCAGTTTTTTACCTCCTGTTTAAGGTCCTCTATTATTTTCATAAAGTACTGTTTAAGGTCGGTTTCTTCTATATCTTCTGGAGTAGGGTGTTCAATTCTTGTTGTTTCCCGATGTCTGGATTCTGGTGATGTCATGTTGCCTTTCATGTTGTTGGAGGAGTTCTTGCATTGGCGCATGCCCATCTTTTCCTTCAAATGGAGCCAGGAGGTGGTTGATGTCTTAGACCAATCTTTGCTGTGACTGAATCTGGTTGGATCTCCTCAGTGCCAGAGCAGGAGCTATTCCTTGCGACACAATCTGAAGAAGCGTGCACTCGCTTGCAGGAATCCTCAGACCTGCCTGGAAGCCAGAGTCTGACCCCTTTGGATGGATGGCTCAGTGTCTGTGTATTCATCCGAAGAGCAGTCTTCTCATCCCTAGACATACGATCATAACAGTGGTTAACTGAGCTAACGCATCTGACTTTGGGCTCATGGGAGATGAAAGAGTGAGGGGTTAGTGAATTATTCCTCCATGGTTTTAGGCAACTACAGGGGCCTGGAAATGTGTGTCATCACTGGTAGTAGCTGCCAAGTTTGAATGCCAGCTTGGGATAGAATCTTCTCGTCTTTGACCCCATTACCAAATTTTGTATGTTGAAGCAATTAGTAGAAAAAACCCTTAAGTGTTCTACTTTCATGAGCTGGAAGCTTATCTGGGTGGCAGACATAGACAAAGTGAACCCTGGGGATTGCTGGCCTCCCAGTTCATTGGGTGGCAGCGTCTGGTTCAATGAGAGAGCCTGTTTTAAGACAGTAAGTCAGAGACCAGTACAGCAGGACATCCTCATGTCAAGCTTTTTCCTCCATATGTGGATGTTGGAACAGCTAGCAAACCATAAGGAATACAAAGATGTGGAAAGTGGAGGTAGATGAGCCCATGCAGAGAGAGAACAAACAAATTAATAAGATTAGAAATGAAAAGGGGGACATAACCACAGACACAGAGGAAATTCAGAGAATCATTAGATCTTACTACAAAAGCCTGTATGCCACAAAATTGGAAAATGTAAAAGAAATGGACACTTTTTTAGATAAGTACTATATACCAAAGTTAAACCAGGACCAGGTGAACATTCTAAATAGTCGTATTAGTCGTGAAGAATTAAAAACTGTTATCAGAAACCTCCCTATCAAAAAAAAAAAAAAAAAAGCCCAGGACGAGATGGTTTCAATGCAGATTTCTACCAGAACTTCCAAGAGGCATAATACCTATACTCCTTAAGGTATTTCATAATATAGAAACAGAACAGTCATTGCCAAATTCCTTTTATGAAGCTACAGTTACCCTGATACCTAAACCACACAAAGACTCAACCAAGAAAGCTAATTACAGGCCAATCTCACTCATGAACATTGATGCAAAAATTCTCAATAACATACTGGCAAACTGAATCCAAGAACACATTAGAAAAATTATCCACTACGATCAAGTAGGCTTCATCCCAGAGATGCAGGGCTGGTTCAATATATGAAAATCTATCAATGTAATCCATCATATAAATAAGCTGAAGGATAAAAACCATATGATCATCTAATTAGATGCTGAAAAAGCATTTGACAAAATTCAACACCCCTTTATGATAAAGGTTTTGGAGAGATTAGGGATACAATGGTCATTCCTAAATATAATAAAGGCTATTTACAGCAAGCCAACAGCTAACATCAAATTAAATGGAGAGAAACTCAAGGCCATCCCAATAAATTCAGGAACACGACAAGGCTGTCCACTATCTCCTGATCTCTTCAATATGGTGCCTGAGGTTCTAGCAATAGCAATAAGACACATAAGGGGATCAAGGGGATTCGATTTGGAAAGGAAGAAGTTAAACTTTCGTTATTTGCAGATGATATGATAGTGTACATAAGCAACCCCAAAACTCCACCAAAGAACTCCTACAGCTGGTAAACTCCTTCAGTAATGTGGCAGGATATAAGATCAACTCCAAAAAATCAGTTGCCCTCCTATACACAAAGGATAAGGAAGCAGAGAGGGAAATCAGAGAAGTATCACTTTTTCATAGCAAAAAATATCTTGGGATAACTCTAACCAAGGAAGTGAAGGATCTATTTGACAAGAACTTTAATTCTCTGAAGAAAGAAATTGTAGAGGATACCCGAAATTGGAAGCATCTCCCTTGCTCATGGATTGGGTGGATTAACATAGTAAAAATGGCAATTCTACCAAAGACAATCTATAGATTCAATGCACTCCCCATCAAGGTCCCAACAAAATTCTTCACAGATATTGAGAGGACAATAATCAACTTTATATGGAAAAACAAGAAAGCCAGGATAGCCAAAACAATCTTATACAATAAAGGAACTTCTGGAGGCATTACCATCCCTGACTTCAAACTCTATTACAGAGCTACAGTACTGAAAACAGCTTGGTATTGGCATAAAAACAGAGAAGTCGACCAATGGAATAGAATAGAAGACCCGGATCTTAACCCACAAACCTATGAACACCTGACTTTTGATAAAGGAGCCAAAAGTACACAATGGAAGAAAGAGGGCATCTTCAACAAATGGTGCTGGCATAACTGGATGTCAACCTGTAGAAGAATGAAAGAAGATCCATATCTATCACCATGCACAAAACTCAAGTCCAAATGGATTAAAGACCTCAATATTAATCGGAACACACTGAGCGTGATAGAGGAGAAAGTGGGAAGTACTCTACAACATATGGGCACAGGAAACAGTTTCCTACATATAACCCCAGCAGCACAGACATTAACGGCAACATTGAATAAATGGGACCTCCTGAAGCTGAGCAGCTTCTGTAAAGAAAAGGACACTGTCACTAAGACACAAAGGCAGCCCACTGACTGGGAAAAGATCTTCACCAACCCTGCAACTGACAAAGGTCTGATCTCTAAAATATATAAGGAACTCAAGAGACTAGACTTCAAATTGCTAATTAACCCATTTAAAAAATGGGGCTCTGAACTGAACAGAGAATTCTCAACAGAAGAAATCCAAATGGCCAAAAGACACTTAAGGTCATGCTCAACCTCCTTAGCTATCAGGGAAATGCAAATCAAAACAACTTTGAGATACCATCTTACACCTGTCAGATTGGCTAAAATCAAAAACACCAATGATAGCCTATGCTAGAGAGGTTGTGGGGTAAGGGGTACTCTCATCCATTGCTGGTGGGAATGCACACTTGTGCAACCACTTTGGAAAGCAGTGTGGCGGTTTCTCAGGAAATTTGGTGATCAACCTACCCCAGGACCCAGCAATTCCACTCTTGGGAATATACCCAAGAGATGCCCAATCATACTACAAAAACATTTGTTCAACTATGTTCATAGCAGCATTATTTGTAATAGCCAGATCCTGGAAACAACCTAGATGCCCTTCAGTGGAAGAATGGATGAAGAAACTGTGGAATATATACATGCTAGAATACTACTCAGCGGTAAAAAACAATGACATCTTGAATTTTGCATGCAAATGGATGGAAATAGAAAACACTATTCTGAGTGAGGTAACCCAGACCCAAAAAGATGAACATGGGATGTACTCACTCATAATTGGTTTCTAGGCATAAATAAAGGACATCAGGCCTATAATTTGTGATCCTTGAGAAGACAATAAGAAGGTGAAATCAAGCCGGGCGGTGGTGGCGCACGCCTTTAATCCCAGCACTCGGGAGGCAGAGGCAGGTGGATCTCTGAGTTCAAGGCCAGCCTGGTCTACAAGAGCTAGTTCCAGGACAGGCTCCAGAAACTACAGGGAAACCCTGTCTCGAAAAACAAACAAACAAACAAACAAACAAACAAACAAAAAAAAAAAAAAAAGGTGAAACCAAAGAAACACATATAGTTATCCTCCTTCTGGATATTGGAAGCAGACACGTTTGCCATGCAAAAATTGGGATCTTGGGGGTGGGGTGGGTTAGGGGCAAGGGGAGATGGGGAGAGCAAAGCGTGAAGGGGAGGATAGGGAGAGCTTGGGGGAATGGGATGCTTGGAATATAGGAAGGGTGGATATGGGAGCAGGGAAGCATATATCCTAATTAAGGGAGCCATCTTAGGATTATTAAGAGACTTGACTCTAGAGGGGTTCCCAGGTATTCAGGGAGATGCCCCCAGCTAGTTCCGTGGACAGCTGAGGAGAGGGAGTCGGAAAAGGCCAGATCCTATAGCCATACTGATGATTATCTTGTATATCACCATAGAATCTTCATCTGCCGATGGATGGAGCTAGAGACAGAGCCCCACATTGGAGCACCGGACTGAGTTCCCAAGGTCCTGACAAGGAGCAGAAGGAGGGAGAACATGAGAAAGTCAGGACCGTGAGGGAACCTTCATCTGGCGGTGGATGGAGATAAAGACAGAGCCACACATTGGTGCACCGAACTGAGCACCCAAGGTCCAAATGAGGAGCAGAAGGAAGGAAAACATGAGCAAGGAAGTCTTGACTGTGAGGAGTGCTCCCACCCACTGAGATGGTGGGACTGATCCATTCGGAGCTTACTAAGCCCAGCAGGACTGGGACTGAAAAAGCATGAGATAAAACCGGTCTCCCTGAACATGGCAGACAATGAGGGCTGCTGAGAAGCCAAGGACAATGACACTGGATTTGGATCCTACTACTCATACTGGCTTTGGGGGTCCTGGCCTCTTTGGATGCTCACCTTCCTAGACCTGGATCGAGGAGGGAGGAACTTCGACTTCCCACAGGACAGGGAACCCTTACTGCTCTCTGGACAGGAGAGGAAGTTGGAGTGGAGGAGGGAGGGGGGTAATTGGGAGGCGGGGAGGAGGCGGAAATTTTTAATAAAAAAAAAACCAAAATAAATAAAAAAATTAAAAATATAATAGATATTTTTGATTTATAAGAGCAATGGGGCCTGAATATGAGAATCCCGTTAAATAAATGGAATGTACCCTTTAAGGCTGAATAAATATGAATAATGGAAGAGACAGAGCAAGAAACTGAAGAAAATATAAATGGGAAAAAAATGATTAAAACAACTATACTCAAATAATATTCATGAATATTCCTAAATAGTTTCAAAAGTTTGGTCTGTGTTTTTAAGTGAGAAAGCTAAGCATCTGTGGGTGTCTGGATGCTAAGTTACTGAATGAAATTGACTAATATGTTATGGAAATGGATTTGTGCTGTCTACATGATATTGAGTTTCTTCTGTCACAACATATTGAAACAATACAGAGGAAAAAAGAGAGAGAGGGAAGGAAGGAAGGAAGGAAGGAAGGAAGGAAGGAAGGAAGGAAGGAAGGAAGGAAGGAAAATGAAGCCATTAGACAAGAACTAATGAGCACTGTAATGAATAAGAATTTAGAAGCACTCCAAACCCTTACTCTCTTTCAAATTTATAGCTTATTTTTCATTGTTATTGCATGCATATATGTGTATACATACATATTTTTAACTGTAACCCTCTCATTGTATATAATGCTATGTTTATGTGTATTTTCAGGTCTGACCATTTGGTATTGTGAAATCAGTGAGCTCTTACTGAACAAGATTATTTCTCCTGCTCCCATCATTTCTTAGTTTTTTTGTAGTTTTTTGGGTAGTTCATTGAGGCCTCATGGGTGTTCGCCATCCAGTTTGACATGTCTGTTACTGTGGTCTATACCCATATCACGTTTAGGCAATCATGTTGATGTGATTGTATTGTTATAGCTTCTGATACAGCTAAAAGACATAAAGACATAATCCCACACCCAATCTCTCTATCCTCTGACTCTTAAACTCTTTCTGACTCTTTAGCAATGTTCAACAATTATTAGGCACAGGAGTGTTTTGTAGATGTATCCCTGAGGACTGGTCTCCCCACCTCTGTATTTTGATTGTTTGTGGTTTTCTGTAATCATCTCCAATTGTTGTAGAGAGACATTTTCTGGACTAGGGGTGTGGTGGTATCTGTGGATATGAGGACAATGTTCAGATTTTCATTAGGAGAAATGTTATGATAGTATAGAAGCTCAAAAATAAAATGAAAAATATAGAAGCACCAAAAGTAAAAGCAACTGTTTCTGTATCAGTAATAAAATGTTCATGAAATTTAAAGAGATAGAACACACAGTTTGAAAAGTTTTAAACCATTATTATTCTTTAATCTTGGGTAGCTCTTTATGTTTTGTCATTCTAAATTTAAGAAGTAAAGAATCCCTGTTCTTCATTGCTTCTTCTCCCCACTTTCCATAACAGGTTCTGCTGTAAAGGCCTCCAACTCAAAATCATCACTGCTACTTATTTTTCAAAGAGAAATTATGGCATTCTTTGTATTCTCAGTTTCTTTCCCCTGTTTCCTCTTGCTATAATACCATAATGCTGGAAGGTGTTGTACAATACAAGAAAGACATTTACAAAGGACTACAAATTAACAAAATCTAAACTACAGCTTAAGAAATGAAATAATAAAATACCATGGAACCAAAAGGTTCTTCGAAGGATTACCTTTGTTAAACTTAAACCCCCCTCATCTGCCCTGTTGCTTTAGAACGCTCACATTGTTTACAAAGTCATCTTCTCCCGGCACTGCCGCACAATTTTACAAGATTTTCCTGTGAAGTATTGCTGTCTCAAACCAATCAAAACTAAGTAGCACCCATCAAGAATCAATTTTCCTGGTTTAACAAATGCCAAAAATGTTTACTGTCACTGTGAATTTATATTCACTGTCTGGAGGTGTTTGCGAGGAATCTAGCACATTGCGCCCTGCAGAAAATAGAACAGAGGTGTGGGATGGCAATTTTATGGGAATCCAGGTATTAAATCAGATTTATTAAAAGGACACATTCAGAAAAAAGGTTATAACGATCATGGTCAAATACTAACATATTTCTGCTAGTAATTTGATTGAGGAGCATTTCATCTGTCCATTGAGGTTCGTTGTCTTAACAACAAAATTCATTTTTGAAAATGACATTTATAATTTCAGAGCCTTAAACAGGTTATAATTAATGGAGATTGTTTTTGTGTAAAATAATATTTTGTGTCAGGACAGATTGGATAATGTTCCTGAGAAGACCAGTCTTCTTTCATAACCTCATCACTCCGCCCATGGCATTCTCTTTCTTGCTTAAGTCTCTATCGACGAAAGGACACTCTGCTTTTCCCACCACTTCCCTTTCCATAGAAGGTGTTCAGAAACGTGGAGACTCGATCGTACTTTACTGGATTTACTTTCTCCCTACAGCTAAACAGTCATTAGGCCTATTTTTGTGAACAGGTAGAGAATCACTACTAGCCACTGTCAGAATTGGGTTAGCTGACTCATACAGCAACCTCCATAACCTACTGAACTCACTTTTAAGTCCCAGTCCTTTTTCTGTCTTTCTAATATATATGCTTTGAGGCAATGGCTTTCTAAGTTTATTTCTGAAGCTTTCTCCCAAGTCTTAATCTTATCAAATCACAGAAAAGGAATGAGACTGTCTTCCTCACTGGCAGCTTTCCCAGTAGATACCTGGAAATTTATGATCCCATGATCAGCCAGTCAAGCTTAACTGCATAGTGCCAAAGCCTAACAAAGTAATGGCACCTTAACTGGTACAGTGTTAAATAGCTTAGCGAGCATCTTCACATATGTTATTTTATGTGATCACCACAGAAAGCTTGGAGGTGGGCAGGGATGAGCAAAGTAAAATCACCACTGCTGCAGGAGCAGATGGGAAAGTAGGAAGCAGTTCTGAAATCCCAGTCTCCTGTGTTCTTTCCCATAACACAATACTTCTGATAGCATATGGGAACTGCTAAGTGTATCTCTTGAGCATCCCTTTTATGTTTATACATTCTAGTACTGAGATAGAAGGATTGTCAGTTTTAAGCACATGAGTTGGAAACCAAAGATTTTATGCCATCTAAAGTTGGTGATATATAAGGAATGAAAGCTAATTTATCTTTCCTTGAATAATTAATGTTCCAAACTGCAAAACTAATGAGAATATTTATTTTCTAACTATCAATATTTAGGGTAAGGTCTTAGTCTCTTCATTTCAGTTTCTCATTTATTTCAATACAATAAATCAATGTTTCAAAAGCTTCATGTTACTACGAAATCAGACCCACTGAGTTGTTCAGTGGAGGATGGTCGTATAGCTTTTCCATTTCATACTTTAAATATAAATATGATGCACACATGCTACTCACCTCTGATATCACATCATGAATGCTGTGAGTTAGTAGTGAAAGAAAATAATGCCATGGTTTGTAGAAACTGTGAGAAAGGTGCAGGACTAATCGGAACTCTAATGTGGCATTGGATAGCTTCTTTATACAAAAAGCAGTCAGGAATCCCCCACAACACATGGGGGCTTTGGCCAACACCAGATGCAGAAAGATCACCTCAGAGATGAAAAATATGGCCAACCCCCAAGCCCACTGGCAGACAAAATCCATTCCTGTCCTCTCATGAATTCAGTTTGGCCCTGGGTAAAACCAAGTTTTCACATTTAAGTCTCAGACCCAGTCCCAGGAACAAACAGCTACACACACGTTCAAAGTTCTGTTTGGCTCCACGTACCCTAACCAATGAGAATTCATCATACCAAATTGATAGAGAAGCATACAATTACTCAGTAAATTGGTTTTGACCAAGAGAGCCAATCTGAGTAATGGAGGCCTTGCGATCTGTTTCCCCTTGAGTTTTCCTGAACACATTAAACATAATATGGATTATGCAACTTCCTGCTTCAATGTTTGGAAGTGGATGCACTGCTAAGTGTGTGTTAGAGTTGTGAGATTGCTCTAATAGAAAAATCATTACACAGATACTTAAAGTTAACTTCTTTTGTACACTTCTGTTTTTTTCTAACCGAATGGTCTCATAGTGTGTCTTGTCTATCACTATATTGAGAAAAATATCTCAAATATTAATCAAAGGCTTAAAATTGAATTCAAACAGTCCTCTCTTTATGAAATATATCCAGATTGATTTTATATTGCTTTGATGCATCTAATTAGTAACATTTCAGTCGTAGGCAGAAAAGATATTTTAGTTCAAGAGATGTCAGAGACTCCTCAAATATTATGTTTAAAAATAATTTATTGACTTTGGATATATCTGGGTTTTATCACATTTACTTAACATGTTCTTACATGTTTTCTCCCTAAAACAGTACTGCATTCTTTTCTCAGGGAAAAAAGAAACATATCAAAGGAGGAATAAAAGTCTTGTCTTTTCATATTAGATGAGTCAGAGGTCCACAGTCCACAATAAAGATGATTTTATATTGTTTTCTAATAGAAATAAGCATTTAGAAAATATTCCTGTGGCAATCTGTCTCTGTAAGTTTCATGGAAATGCTGAAAACATTATTTCTTTAGGCTTTACCATGCATAAGAATTAAATACTTCAAAAATTAGACTTCAATTATTTAACTATGAAGGTCAGAAAATATTAGTTTTTATTATTACTAGTATGAAATTATATTCTCTGAGGCACTGTTGTTTAAAAATTGTGAAAGTTTTAATTAACTTCAAGAAAACAATTATATGTTTATAAATTATTTTTTTCTTAGATCTTTACACAAGCATTAACTACGTGGCTCTGTAGTGTAGGTGTAAGCTGTCAAGTTGACTAGTCTGTAACTTCAAGGAACCAAAATATGCTAAAATCTCACATGTGTACACAATACAACCATGTATTTTACAAAATGGCATAAAAATCATGAAGAGTTACAAACCCATGTGGAGGGTAGTGGGCAGAAAGATCTCAGGGTTCAGGACACTTAGAACTGAAAAAGTCTTAGACTTGTTTTGGATACCAAGTTAAAATTCTTCAACACATGTAAAAGCAAGATTGATACTTGCTAGAAAATGGGAGGCCCTCCCCAGACTCCTACATTTCCCTACCTACCCACCATCACTCATAAAGAAGACACTCATCATTTCTATCTTGAATTATTGGCATACACTTGATTCCATAGGAGTATTATTCTAACTCCTAAATTATTTGAATTGATTTGTGAATGATGTTGCGATATTACTCACTGGGGGGAAGGGGATGGAAAGCTGTCTTTCAGTTTTGTTCATTTGCGGTCTTGAGTTAGTACATATGCCAGGGGTCATCTTTCCAGTCAGGTGTACATGGAATCAGTCATCACCAGATTCTTAGACAAAGGGGAGTGGGGCATAACCTAAAATATTCATGTACTAGAAAATGTTCACTATTCTCACAAGTGGGATTTCTAAAGTCTCAAATTTCCCTATTCTCCCAAAGATGATGCAATTTGCTATCTAAGAAAATTCCCTTTGAAGAATATAGAGAAGCACAACTTACTATTTGGGGCAACAATAAACCTAAACCAGGGACCACTTTTCAGGCAAATCAGGGTCCTTGGCTATCCTAATTATCTCTGTTATTCCCATTAGTGAGAGAACTATAAGAAACTCAGAAGCTGCTTTTTAAACCCACGGAGCTGCCTCTCAAAATCATCACACCGGGGCACTTAGCACCAAGCAGGGATTTTCTTTGGCCTTGGCCTCAAACAGCCTGAATTCACTGTAGTGTCTGTCTATGTTCCCAGACAAGGAGTCATGACATAAACTTGGCTGTGTTTTGATTGTCCCTCTGCAACCACTCATGCGAATCAACAAAGGGTAGGCTGGGGGAATCAACCTCACAAAAACTGACATGTCTGAGTAGGTCAAAAAGGACCATGCTGTGGAGGGCAGCTTCTACCCGGCAGCTCTCTAGTGTTGGAAAATTGGCTCTGAGCTACTCCTCACTCCCTTTACTAGAAGTTTTCTTTTCATGTCTCATTCTGTCCTCTTCTTGGATGAATCTTTCTTCTTTTAAGATGCTCAATTTAAAATGAAACTCTATTGTTTGTATAAGGAAGAAAAAGAAATAGAAAATAAAAAGAAAAATAAATTCTAAACTACACATGAATAAAGTATCATTCTTATGAGATATGTGCACAAAACAATAAGTTTAAAGAGGAGGACAAAGTAGGAAAGCAACTAGACTCAACTTGTGTCATATTTTTACTGATCTTCTCTTTCACATTTGCTCATTGAGATCTCTTTGAACCAGTTCACTCTTCTGGCATTCATTTATACTTGACCTTGTTCTTGTGTAGACCTCCAGCTCTTACAGACAACAGGTAAACACTATGAGACATTTCTCCTTTTTTAACTTGAGTAGAATATAGAAGTAATGGATCTAAAGGTCAAGACCCTAGGAAATCTCTCTACCACCTCTCCCAAAACCCACTGTGTTCACTGTATTCTGGTTGAATTAATGTCTGCAGGTACCACATGTCACTTTAATTATTTGTCAAGAGTTTCAAACCGCAGAAATAGGTACATTTTATGGCATCAAAGAAGTTGGATATGAATTTTTAAGATCAGAGTTCCCTATTTTCTGGATTTCCACAGCCACACAGAAGGAGATGGGATCTCACAACATATCAGTTGATGAGAAAATGGGAGTCTCAATAAGGAAACGCTCCTACTAGGAATGTCCATCAAGCCCAGACTATGCAATGATAGATAGCCTCTATTGTGCCAGATACCACAATATCATTCCTTAAAGGGGTTTTTTTTTCTTTGAGTTCTTATGAATACCAGCTCACAGAGACAATATCTATAGCACTTATAACATTAGTGTATCATTAACCAATTATGTAAAGAACCTAATAAAAATCCTGTCCTCTTCTTCAAATTATGCTACAGAAAGGAAGCCTGAGCTTTACAGATCCTGTTTCATATAAATAATTTTAAAATCATTTTCTTTTTTTATGTTTTAATGATCCTAACTTTTTGAATAAACTACATATTTACATGACTCAGAATAAAAATAATGTAAAACTGTGTACAGCAAAATAAATCCCATTTTGTCCTTATTAAACTTTCACTCCTTAACATGATAAAAATTTGTATTAATTCCTTCTGTCCTTCCAATATTTCATCCTCATATGAGCTAAGGAGGCAATATTCTTAAATATACACACTTTAAGAATAATATTTTTATTATTGTTTGGGAATTTTATTCAATAATTTAATCATATTTCTCCTCCCTCACTCTTCCTAGCTCTATCCCCTATCTCCTTACCCATTAAATTTCATGCTTATTTTTCCTACTTTGCCCCCCTCTTGATTTTTTCCACAGGATGGGTAGCAGAATATAATCCTCCCTTCTTATAGAAAATTCTTACTCAGTTCTAAGGGTTTGATTTTTCAAATTCATTATTTTCTGATTTTTATCTTTCTCTACTCCCTCTTGTTAATTTTTCTCAAATCACTTTGCTATGCTCTTACATCGTTTGGGGATTGAAGACCTATTCTGCATTCGAAGCTGACTCAGCTCTGTCCTTCTCTGCCTCCACTACAGGAAACATTCCCGTGAGCGTAGCAAAGACAACAGAGGGTGAGAGAGCATTATTGAGCTTTACTTGGAACAGGTTCCTTTGTGCTCCTTCTATGCTTTTCTGACTTCTGGAAGGAGGTATTGAAGCTGTGTAATGCATGATGGACCACAGGGCCAGGGGATCCTGGATATGTGAAATACTGCATTTAGTAGTGTCCTTACTGATGACAATTTTCACTTTGATCTGTTCCACAAGAAATAAACTTCTTTGCTCTTTGAGTCACTTTATATATCCTATAATGTTACTAAAGGCAAAATGTTTTCTTTTGCAATAAAGTATAGTTGGATTAGTTATCATTGCAATTAATTTATACATTCCAAGTGCTATAAGTGGTATTTATTTGCTCCCTGTTTTGAGCAATAACAAAATTAAGTTTTTGTTATCCCTCCTTTTCTATTTCTTCTTTTAACACATGGTATTTTCCAGCAAATTATTATCCTCTTATCTGTTTTTAGATGCCATGTATTTACTTTTCTATAATCAAGTCACCAAATGGAGGATAGTTGTTTATTCTGCATATTATAATCATTAAAATCAAAAATGCCTTACAATCAATGATATATGATTGTGATAAAGCTTAAAATAAAGCATTATACAACTGAGAGTACCTTAGGATTGATGGAGGACTTTTTATATGTCTGGGATTTCTGATCAACTATTGGAAGCAGCTTATAAAATTCTCTATAGTTTGATGTTATGTATTCTCCAACTCTAAATAGAAATTTCACTCTTGGCTAAACCAAGCCATTATCAATCACAATTTACCTTGCTTTATCTCATCTTCTTTCATCCTCCCTATCCTAATTCTCTTTGGTTGGGCCTTCGCTCTTCTGTCATAGCAATAAATATTTACACCTTGAACTGTGACTCTAATCTCCATGTTCTCTTGAATCTTTTCTCTAGAATCAACCATATTCAGGTCTTCTGCTGAAATTCCCCTAGTCAACTACGATGACCTTTCAGACAGCTGCTCTGCAGCTGTCCCTCCCTCACTGTACAGAGAATGATAAACCACTTCACACCGACCTTACATCTTCCTCTACAAGTCGCTTGCTTTACTTCTCAGAAGAGGGTGGAAAGGCTCCTAACTCAGGCCCTGCTCTCTCTCTCATTTTATCTGCAAAGTTAAAATAGAGGATAATGTTTCATCTATTTTGGAAAGTGTGTATACTTTTCTGTTTTCGAAAGCATGTTTTACCTAGAGTTTCTCACCCTCTCTGTCCTTTCACCTCTAATTTATTTTTGGAATCTTCCACCAGATCTCAAAAGGTCCTGGTTTTTGAAATCATGTTTCACATAAGACTCCTGGTTCAACTGAAAGAAATCTTGTAAGTTGTCTGTTTCTTTGTTTTCTCCTTCTTGTTCTTTTTACAAACAGGAGTAGACGAGTGGAAATGCTGATCTCAGCAGCTGTAATCACACTCACTATCAAAGGCACCATGATTGATTACGTAGCAGGTAATATCTAAATGTACCATGTTGTGTTTAGAAGTAAATGAGATTTCCTTGAACATAATGATAAAATTGGGGACATCAATTCACATTTAATCAGTCCCAGATAGCCACTTGCTAAAAGACAATCGTGTGAAAAATGGGTATGCTCAAATGTGGCAAAATTTAGAAAGTATAGTTTATATTTTCATTGAAATTATTTAATGTGCGGATAAACAAATCCAATACTGTTACATTTTAAAAGAAATTATCAAAGAAGAAACATATAAGCTCTTAGTGATCATGTGTTCATGTGTGTGTATGCAAAAAGGAGAGAGAATGGTGGAAAACATGTCTGTGTGTATGTACATTCATGTGTGTTTATGCAGATGTGCGTGACAATATGCACATGTGAAGGTCGAAGGTTAGCATTGGATTTTGGTCCTCACCTTCTGCCTTGTATGACTCAGCGACTCTTTGTCGTCTTTCTGCTGTATGTATCAGGTAAGCTGATGTGTGAACTTCTAGGTGTTCTCCTGCCTCTACCTCCCATCTCCCCATTGGAGCTCTGAGATTACAAATGTTCTTTCTTTTAAATCCTGATTCTGCATTGGTTGTGAGTTTTCAAACACCGCACCTCATTTTTGCACCTCAAGTACTTTTACCCAATGAACTAACTTCCCTACCCTCAAAGACTGAGATTCTAAATTGACAGGCTCCGATAACTCTAGAAGAGGCACCATACTTTTTACTGAGTATTTTCTTTAACCCACCAATTTAGATATTATACACACACACATATATATACATATGTATATGTATATATATATATGTATGTATGTATTTCTTGCAACTGATTTTGAAATTAACCATCATCCATAAATTTGCCTTTTTAATATTGCTGACACTCAACTTGGGTTATTCTGAGTCACTATCCACATTTTTTATCAAATATGAATCAATATCACTCAAGGTTAAGTGCACACCAGGCAACACCAAAATAAAATCCTTAAAAACACTTGGCCAAATTAATTCTTCTATCATTTAAATTTTCTCTTGGAAATAATTAATAAACAGTAAAATTAATATAAAATACACAAATTCGAGAAAACCTAGTTGCAAAACCTAATTTTATACAATTACACAGCTTAATAGAATATAGGAATATTAGCTCATTCTTCAAATCCACAAGGCAAGCTATGAAAATGTTCCTCTTTGTTATGCTTTTGTGATTTACTGCCACTACTTAAATCTGTGAGATTTGTATTAGTATTATACAATAGGTTTTATGAAAAATTCCCAATACTCTCAAAAAACATTAAAATAAATATAAAGGTGTGTGGGTGTTCCTTCTCAGAATCTAGATTTTTATTGCTTTGGGCAGAATAATGCAGCTATTTGACCAAATAATAGTTCTTGTTTCAAGAGAACACACATCTTTAGGAAAAATACGTTTTTTAAAAAAAGGAGTAAAGAAACCCCACCCCCAAGCAGCCAGGCAGGCTTTTGAAATTAATTCGTAGATGATAAATGTCACATTCAAAGTGACTGAAAATTGTGTTAGTGCTTTTGGTTCACGATGACAAATAAATGGCTTGAATCATGCCGGTCCTCCTTTCCATGGTCATACCAGCCATCACTACCTGATGACAGCAATTCCTCTGTGTTTAAACACGGCCTCAGAACGTTTTTCAATATAGCATGGTGTATTGGTCATGTTCTTCAGAAAGACAGAAGCAGCAGGATATATGAGAATATATGAGAGGGCATTTATGAAAGGAACTGGATAATGTGATTATGAACATCACTCCTTCTCAAGACAGGGCTTCTGCAAACTAGAGACACTGGGATGCTTTAAAAGCTCGGCATAGTCCAAATCTGAAAGCTTCAGGGACAGGAAATCTATGGTTAGAGTCTTCAGAAAACAATAGGTGTAACTCTCCAAACACAAAGACCTGGAGCCTGCATTTCCAAGGATCAAAAATGGAAGATTTCGTCTCAACTTCAGTGTAGATGGAACAGCGGGGCTGCGTCCTGCCACCCAGCTAGCTTTACACCAGAAATAATTACACGGAAACTGTATTTTTTTAAACACTGCTTGGCCCATTAGTCACTGCACACAGCTAATAGTCCCTTGCAAATGGTCAGAGTGGAGTTCACTTAGAATTCATTACCAAATCCTACCTTGGGTAGCACACTTGCATTTTTTTTTCAAACCACCCAACTCTCTTACACTCTATCGTTTGCAAGTCATTCTCATAAGACTTCTTGAGATCTAAGAACTTTATACTAGATAAGATTTGAAAGCATCGTTCCCTTAGCTATAAAGTCTGTCTCGACTTCCGTTTGTCAAAGCACTTGTATGCCCTAGGTAGCGCTGTCTCAGCCTTCTACTGCAATCCCAGGTATGAGGGGAAGATGCTGCTGTGCCAACATCTCCGTGGGGACCTCCAATTGCCCCCTTTATTGTGTTCAGGGGCAGATTATATAGAGATAGCCACGCCCCAGCCAAACCCACCAGAAACCACTCTCCTGCCCTCAGGAACTCCTGAAGGCCTCGTGCTCAGAGCAGCTGTTGGCACTCAGATCAGGGGATTACAAGAAATTCAGGATCTGGGGTCTCATTGCTCCCAACACTGCTGGGAGGTGAGAAGGAAGGAAAGAGACTTTCCAGACCTAAGTTAAACATCTGAGGTATGGTGGATTATAACAATCGGGGGCTGTCCCTGCTGGAGCTGCTCTGTAGCTAGAAGAGTGCTTCTAAGGAGACCTGTCACCCTGAAGCACAGGAACATTGTAGGCCCCTGAGGGTGAATCTGCAGTCATACAGCAAAGAGAAAATTTGCTCACTGTTTTTAAATTCAAACTCTCTGCACTTATGTCTATTTTAATTGGTTAACTCATCTTACTTCGACTTTTCTCATTCACCCAAGGTAAATCTTCCTAAGTGACTTTATATACACACACACACACACACACACACATACACACACACACAAATATTTATATTGATCATAGAAAGATAGATATAGATATATAATAAATATAAATATTTGTCAAATAAAAGTTCAACACACCTTAGTTTTCTAATATATTTTCAATATAAAATATTATTTCAAAATTGAAGAAGAATTATAAAATTTCTACTATGTGTTTATCTGAACTCCCAATATGACTTCCGTCCAAAAACTCTGAAAATGGTCTAATTACATAAGTTAAAATAATAGCAAATAATATCCTCACAGGAACCATAAAAGTTGAGTTAACTTTAGTTTACCCACACAAAAACAAAAAAAAAAAAAAAAAATCAAAAACAAAAAAATAGAACTGCATTCCCCATGATGTGAGAACTTTTACTAACAAAGTCAAGTTCAAAACCAGAACTCTTCAACCTTAATTACTATATTATTAACCATACATTGTCAGTCTTTCTCCTTGCCTCCAAAACTAGTATTTCAAGCGATTATTTCTATAATTGTACCAAGATTCATTGAATAAATAATTAATGAGGTTTGTCTTCTCCATGAAATAAAGTATCCCCCTACAGTCTATGACTATGAGTCTTCTAACTGAGATTGCTATTGGTCACATATTGGAATGTGACCAAGGCTTATTAAAAAAATAATGGACTAGAATATATATATCATAAGATCACAGTGTCATTTTGTACTAGAAGCAAGGTAAGTGCTGAACAGGTCAAGTTATTTGAGACCACTGATCATAAGCATTTGGAAATAGAAAAAGAAGAAAATAATTGATTGTAAAACTCCTCTTTTTGTACTTGAATCATAATGGAAAGGTCTGACACTTCCAGATAAACTCTCATAGTTTAGTGGTTTGTCATAGTCTATGCTGTTTATGTCTGTTTTCTCTCCACTGAAGCTTGTGAAATTCAGAGGCACCTACTTTCCTTGTCTCAGAATCATTGATAATTAATCACCATAAAAACCCACCTTTCTTTGCACACTTGAGAACTAGTAAGAGAGTATTTCCCACGATACCTAAAGAACTTAGTATCCTTAGTGAAAATAAGAAAAAAAGTAATGAGTAAAAGCCACGTAAATGTATTAAGCCTTTTTTCATGCATCTGGAAATGGACTTTCGTGGATTTCTGTTGTACCTTTCGCAAGTGTCAAAGCTGCAAATTGTGATAGTGCTCTCTTATAAATCTGTGATTTTTTTTTATTTCCTGAAAAAAAATGAGTATAGCATTTGTTTACAATAGATTTTTTTAAAGCTGGAGCTGTGTCTTGCCCATGGACTAGCACTAACAAAATATGGAAGAATGCTTCTCGGTTAAAATACATCTAACATAGCACAGCTGAACTAACCGAGAGCAGGCTGCATTTCACATTCTTAATGTGAATATGAACTTTGCAATAGCTACATGTTGTCATTCTGATTTCTTGCAGTATTTGTACTCTGCCAACCCATCTAGCATGAAAGATAACACGTCTACTGTACACAAACCTCCTGCTCACTTGTTGTGTTTCTTTTCCCAAAGATGAAAAAAAAATATTGAGCGTCACAATGCATTCAGATGCTGAGACACCTGTTACATTCTGATGTTTTGACATGAACAATCTGTGGACATTTTCTCAGTGCATGGAGAATAAATCAGCCTTGTCAGAAAATTATTGTTCTGGGCCCATCACATCAGACATCTATCCAGTTTCAGCAGTATTTAGTTCTTCCTAACAATTGTGCTCAGAATTCCACTACTATGTTGCCATCACAACTGTGAATACTCTAGAAACATAAGTATAATAAATAGTTGGATGAGCCAAAAATTATGTTTCTGGTTGAATTCATTTTAGGTCGCTGGACGTCTACTCCTGCTGGCAGCCAGCATGACTTCATATCCCTGTATTGTCATAATAATGCATGTCTCCACGTGGGGGCTTTTCTACAGCATATCAGATCAGGTGTAATTTAGTTGTGGTTTCTGGGGTTGTAGGAAACTTAGGAGAAGATGTAGTCAAAGGCACCTGGAGATATTCCAGGGGAGAGCATATGAACTTTAACTCACAAGAATATACATTATTGCAACATAAGCCTTGCAGTGTAAACCTAGGAACAAATAAGAAGTGTTTGGAAACATACAGCCTCATCTGCGTATTGTATGATATCCAATGCTACACCAGAGAATTCTGCAGATAAATTCAGTTTACAGGGCTTGACAGAGTAAAACGCATTATATAGCATTATTAGTCTCCTACAGAGGCAAATGCAAAAGTAAGGTTCATAGCTGCATATTTGATCATTAAATTTTACATTTGCTAAGGAAATATCATGCTCATGAAATGACAAAATCACTCCCACATTCTTCAGTGTTCTTTGTAAGTAATTTGACCCAAAGAGAAAGGAGTCAATTAAATGGCGGCTTTTAACCTCTGGAGTTCATCTCTAACTTATCTGCTAAGATATCTCACAAGGGCTCCACTGTCATCTTCTGAAAACCTTCTTTCATAAAGACATGAGATAGGCATGCTTGTGTGCCCCAGATGAACCCTGCCTGGCTAATGGGCAACACAGAGCCTCAATTCCAGTCTTATTGCTCATTACTAAGTGTGCCCGCCGGCACCTGACTTGGCCTGTGACCTCAGCCTCAGACCACAGGATGACCAAGTGCTCCATTGCATACTGTTTTAGAAATTTAAGACTCTTCAGACATTCGAGTTCTAGCTGAGAACAAGGACTCAGAGAAGCTGACAGCTGTCAAATAAGGAAATATTTGTTCCTTCATTATATTTGTGATTTCCATCCTTACGACTTTATTACATTGATTTATTTTGTATGAGTGTGTGTGTGTGTGTGTGTGTGTGTGTGTGTGTGTGTGTGTGTGTAGAGGCACATGCAAACCACAGCACACACATGTGAAGGTCAGAGGACAATTTGTAGCAGTCAACTCTGTCTCCATCATGTGATTCCCAGATACCAAGCATCTTTTTCACGGAGCCCTCCCACCTGCCTTTAGTGGTTTTGAGTTAGTGACACTTCCTTACTTCTCAGCTTCCCTAATGGCAGGAGATATTTTGTTGCCATAACTGGGTAGAAATACCTTTCACCAGCAATACTACTGAGCACACTGTGATGTAGAAGAAGGTGTATAGCAAATAAAATAAAATAAAATAAAATAAAAGGCATCCAGACCAAACTGTCCACAATGCCAAGACTGGGATTCTCCAGCAATGCTAACATGATACATGATGGTGCATGAACTAATTTGTCGATTACTGTTAAGTGCAGGGGTTACCTCACAGCCTCATAGGAAAAAGTGAGATAAACAGCCTCATGTGTAGATTTTAAGAAAGGATTCATTATCACCACCACTCTTATTTAATCCCTTCTTCCACAATAACCCAATCAGCAGTGGAGCTTACAGGTGCTTGCTTCTTCATAAAAACATCAAAGTATATTTATAGGCCTAAAATTTGTTCCAACTGAACACCAGTCCAATTCATTCTTTCTTCTCCCTCTCTCTGTCTCTCTTGCTCTCTTTCTGTCTGTCTATCTATCTATCTATCTATCTATCTATCTATCTATCTATCTATCTATCTATCTATCTATCTATCTATCTATCATCTATCTATCATCTATCTATCTATCTATCTATCTATCATCTATCTATCCTCTATCTATCTATCTACCTGTCTATCTATCTATCATCTATCTATCTATCATCTATCTATCCTCTATCTATCTATCTACCTGTCTATCTATCTATCATCTATCTATCTATCATCTATCTATCTATCTATCTATTATCTATCTATCATCTATCTATCTACCTATCATCTATCTATCTATCTATCATCTATCTATCTATATATCTATCTACCTATCTATCTATCTATCTATCATCTATCTATCTACCTACCTACCTATCTATCTATCTATCTATCTGTCTGTCTGTCTGTTTGTCTATCATCTATCATCTGTCTGTCTGTCTGTCTGTCTGTCTGTCTGTCTATCATCTATCTATCTATCTATCTATCTATCATTTTTCTCAATCTATCTCTGTATCCTCATATTTCTGCAAAAATAATCTGTCTATCTATCTATCATTTTTCTCAATCTATCTCTGTATCTTCATATTTCTGCAAAAATAATCAATAGATTCAAACATCAAACACTTGTTTTATTTTAGGAAAGAAAGGAGATATTTATGTTTAATAATGTTTCTGCTAAAGTATCTCAAAGCCATCATTTCTCAAGTTGGCTTTAAGCTTCTTATCCTTCTAAATATTCTTGACAAAATATCAATGATAAAGAGGGTCATTGCATATTTGCTCTTAAGGAAAACACATTTAATCAGCTGATCTCAAACAGACTTGACTAGGACTGGGAAAGATAAAGATCAGTCTGCTAATGCATGTCCAGCAGGACCTCCCTAGAAATCTCTCCCAAACTTAGCTCAAATAGCATCTAAATTCCACGAACATCCCAATGTGCAGCTTCCTGCCACCGGAATCCCCAAATCTCCAAAACAACCCACACACTGTCAACTCAACCCTGCCATATAGATACTAAAATCAACCCAGACTCAAATATCCAAATAAATCCATTGTCTCTGCCTACACTCTACCTCTGTCCTTCTCAAGGATGGGAAACAATCCAATCCAGTTGTAATAAAATCAGGTCATAAATTTTTCTGCTTGGTAAATTTTATTTATTTACTCAGTTGTATAAACCAGGAACCTAGAAATGGTTCTTGGACGCTCCCTCCTACTCTTACTATAACAGTCCATTACCTACCTAATCCTGAATATTCTTATGAATATTGTTAACATTACATCACTTCTCATTGTTTTTCCCAGAACTGTCTAAAGCCACAGACCGTAATCTCCTAAGTGCTGTTTTCCCCATCAGTTTTCCAGTGATGCCTGACAGTATATTTCTTCTCAAACTTATTTTATTTAAGCCAAACTTGTGATATTACTCGATGCTGTCTCTGGTTGACATGCTCTCAATCTATTCATTTATAATTAGAAATTCATATTTTTGATTCAGTTGCCAGCTAACACGCCCTTTGCTTGAACAAATTTTCCCGGAATATCACCTATCAACTCTCAAAAAATCCAAAAATTAGTCTGTACTACACACATTTGATCTTCAAACAACTTTCACTTTGCTCATATGATTTTAATACAAAAAAAACAAGAAGTTATAGCATGATTAACATGTTTTTTTCTCAATGTCAATGAACTCAATATTCTTTTCTTTGTTCCAATTACATGGAACATAGCCAATATTTTTTTATAAAATGAATGCATACGATTTGAAAATAACACACTTAAACTACAAAGCTGGGTATTTCGGTACCAAATAGAAATGTAACCAATAAAAAATACTTCTGCCCATTCATTCTTTTCCTTTTGAGGTTTTCTTATAATTTTAATATTATGTACACTAATGATAGCACTTACTCATAGATAGAGTATCATGGGATTCATAAATCAGAATGCATATGCCCTGAGATGTCTCCAAATAGCTTTAAAATTGTATCTAAAAATCTTTATGCAAAACATATTTCCCTGTAAACGGGGTTCACAGCTTTCATAAGATTGTAACTTACATACAAGACTATAAAACCCTTGTTATTAGTGCTTAACACTTCAATATTTGCCATTAAAATATAACTGTAAATGCAGCAAGTAGATGTTGCTGCAGACGTTACTTGGGATGTTATCTCCTTAAAGTATATTCTTGACATTGCATGAACTCTGTAAATGAAAGACAGAATGAAATACCAGATAAATAAGGATGATAATTCCCATAACTGACGTCAAAGTAAACTGGTATGTATAACAAAGAAAAAGAGCGATTTATTAATTACATAGAGAAATATCTATATCTATAGCTATTAGAATATATAGTGGATCATAAAAAGTGAGCCTATCTTATCCAAAATTAAATTCTAGATAGATTACAAATCTAATCTAAAAGATAACAAAATTCTAAATGATAACATGAAAGAAAAATCTCCATGACTTTTGAAGAAGTCAAAAACCTTTAAATAGGACATCAAAAGTATTAATCAAAAATGGAAAGATTAATAAATAAATTAGAGTGCCTTAAAAGTAAGATCTTCTTTTCATGAAGAACTCATTAGAAGACTGAAAAATCCACAAAAGATGCATAAGAAATAAATTTATAAGACACTGCACTCCCAAGAGATTTGTGTAGAAAAGATATAAAGAACATCTAAGTTTCTATGAGAAAAAAAAAAGCAGTGGTACACTGTTCATCATTGAGTGAAAACTTAAAGAAGTCCTTCTTTAAAAGCACATCCAGGCTCTCAGGAACTGTGTGAAGAGGACCAGCCTCAACCTCATTCATCAGAAAGAAACACTCTTTAAAGGCACAATGAGATTTCTCTGTGCACTAAGTGAGGACACTGAAAATACTGGCAATGCTGAGTAGATGATGGGGGTGAAGAAGTCTTAATTCCATAATTTATATTCCAATATTGCATATAAATAGAGAAATTGGAATCGTGTCTCTGAAAATCTTTTTGGCAGTGTCTTCTAAAACTGTGTACACAAATATTCCGTGAGTTAACATTTCTACTCTTGGCATATATTCAGAAATGAATGCCTATGTTCCTTAAAAAAACACAGTTTGTAAGAGTACGTAGAAGGCCTGTTCATAGTAATTAAAAACTAAGAAAAAATTTCAACAATGAAAATGATACACTTTGGTATCAGTTTAATATCGCTGAAATAATCATTAACTCATAAATATCTATACAATGGAAACAAATACATTGATTCCAAAGCAATAACTACTACTACTTGACAGCATGGATTAATTTCATAAAGCAAATATTGGACAAAGAAGCCATAAGTCAAAAAAGAACACATTGCATGAGTCTACTTTAGCAAAATGTAAAAAAGAGCAAAACTTCCCTGCAATATCAGGGTTCAGAAGAATGCTTATTTCTAGGGAAAATGGGGTGACATTTCTGGGATTGAGAGGGAAGAAGATTAGTGTGTCCATGTCAGATAAGTTTCACTGGTACATTTGCTTTGAATGTTTGCTAAGATGTGAATTTAATGTTTCAAAACTCTATGGATGTCATGTTTTTAAAATATTTAATTTTTAGTAAGAGAAAAATCTGAGATGAAGATGAAGCTCAATGGTACAGCACTTAATATCTTCTGTTCCCAACACTTCAAGAAGGAAGAAAGGGAAGGAAGGAAGGAAGGAAAGGAAAGGAAAGGAAAGGAAGGAAGGAAGGAAGGAAGGAAGGAAGGAAGGAAGGAAGGAAATCAGGAGGGGAAAGAGAAGGAGGAAGAAGTGAGGGAGGGGAAGGTAAGGGAACGAAAAGGAAGGGAAGGAAAGGGGAGAAAAAGGACACAATAAAATGAATATATATATTAAAATAATATGTGCAATTATATAGAATTAGATACTTTTACATTGAATTATAAGACTTGAAACTATATAACACTCCTGAAAGTGAGTGACTTCCAAAAGTCTTTCTAGGCTCTTAGATCTTAAACCAAGGAAAATAAAACAGGGAAAAATTCCCATCAATACCTTAAGTAAATAGACTGTCATCACAGGAGCACTTGGCTTATTGCAGTTGTTCCATATATATCCTGCCTCCATGAGTAATAAAATAATTATAAAATTTATCATATAATTTAAGAGGGAAAAGAATTCAAGAAAAATGTCTAATAAAAATGTACTGTGGGGGACTAGAGAGATGCCTCAGGGGTTAGGAGCACTGACTTCTCTTCCAGAGGTCCTGAGTTAAATTCCTAGCAACCTCATGGTGCCTCCCAACCATCTATAATGAGCTCTGGTGCCCCCTTCTGACTTACAAGCATACATGAAGACAGAACACTGTATACCTCATTAATAAACCTTAAAAAATGTGCAGTGAAGTGCCAGCCCAGTCTTCTGAGCCTGCCTGACCCTAGCCTCCTGTACACGCCCAACTTCCAGCCTTAACTCAGATAACACATCTTAAACTCCAGTCCAGCCCTGGAAATGGATCCAGCAAGAACATATTAGACAGAATGAGGTAACCCAGACACATAAAGATGAAACTGTTTACTCTCTTATTAATGTATCCTGGATTCTGATCTTAATCTTTGTATGTGAGCATGCAATCTGAAGTAGCCAAAAGAGCAAAGAGCAAAGCATCCTAAGGAATAGATCCTTGCAAGAGGGGTTATGGTTCATGCAGATTCTAAACCTGACACAACACCTCATGATAGGAGAGCACCAGCTACAGAAAGTCCTTTGACTACTACACATGCTTCATGACAAGCAGAGGTCCACATATATGTGTGCACATAAACACAATAAATAATAATAAAGGGGAGAGAGAGAGAGAGAGAGAGAGAGAGAGAGAGATTGAGAGAGAGAGAATGTCTCTATCTGTGCAGAAAATAAAAATGAAGAGTTTCTAAATAGAGATAAAATTCTTCTATGGCTGTACCACCAGTTGAGGGATACAAGAATATGTTTTGTCAAATGTAAGAATCTGCATAGCCATAACAGCTATGATGACAGAGAACCTATTACCTTAGGTGAAGTACACTCTTTCTATGGTATTTCTTCTTAATAAATAAATTCATTTCTTGCCAATTTCAAAAATAAATATGTATACTCATATTCAGAGAAACTAAATAAAAATAATGTAAGACTATATAGAAGGATATAGGTACATGCCATTATTCTATTTATATTGTCCATGAGAGAACCACATGCATTGTAATTAGTCAGAGATCAGGAGGGCACTAGATCTAGGTCCTCTCAATTTGAAATCCACAAAAGTTCCTCTCCGTCTCTTCTATATCCAAGTACTGCATCTGTTGCCAAAAGAAGGAGACAAATACCTATGACTGTCAATCATTCTCAGCTACTAGAATTTCATTCACTGATTCACACAAAAATTTCTCATTAAGGTACTACACTAACCACTGTATTGGTAAGGGCTTTCTGTGCAAGTGAGAGGACCTAAATTGGGATCGGAAACAGCAACATAAAAGATGGGCACAGCAGTATACATCTGCAAGCCCCTTGCTGGGGTCAATTGAAGGGTGAGCAGAGTGAAGAAGATCCTTAGAGTTCATTGGCTACCCAACCTAGACAACTGGTCAGGTCCAATGAGACTCTGTTTTAAAATAAAAGGTGAATAGCCATCAAGGTAGATCCTATTACCAACTTCTGGCCTGGTCTGCACACACACATACACACACACACACACACACACACAAGCATATATGCAAATAACATCTGCACTTGCACACCTACAAAGTAATGTCTGTTATGTATAGGGTACTAAATCAGGTCATTGTCTTCAATGATTTTATATTCTAGAAATTTCAAGGAGGAGAGAGGACAGAGACACAGGTAGGCAGAAACTGCTCATTCATTTCCCAGCCACCCAGATCCAAATAATAACACAAAAACTATATTAATTACAACACTATATGTCCAATAGTTTAGGTATATTTCTAGCTAACTCTTACATCATAAATTAACTCATTTCTATTCATCTGTTTATTGCCAAGAGGCTGTAGCCTACCAATATTATTCTGACTGGTAACTGGCATCTTTCTCCATCAGCAGCTATATGGTGTCTTGTTAACTCTGCCTATGCTTTTTCTATCTCTGTTCTGATTTCCTGCCTGGATTTACTCTGCTAAGCCATTGGCCCAAACAAGTTTATTCATCAACCAATAAAAGCAACACATATACAGAAGGACATTCCAACTAATCTCCTCTTTTCTGTCTAATTAAAAATGAGGGTTTTAACTTTAACATAGTAAAATTACATATAACAAAACAGGTACCAAGCAAGAATTACAGTTACAATATTTATATATACTTCATCCTTTATTATAACTAAGGAAAACTATAATTTAACTATTTATTCTTCAACTCCATAAAAGACCCCAGAAGGATATAATATTACCTAACTTATGAAGAAGTCCATTGTAAGCAATTTCTAAAACTCTAGAATTGACAGAGACATCTTGCTTCCTGGATAGTCTCCCAAAGTTCTTCTATAACTTTGGGGCATCCATCTTCAGCCTACAGGCCCATAGTATCCAGCATACTTTTCCATGAAGCAGGAAATTTGAAAGATTGTTTTGCCTCTATTGGCAGTTTGTCAGTCACTTTCTTCTGTGTCCTGTAGAATATCTGTCAGACTCTTTCATGAAGGATTGTCTCACCTTTAGGCAAGTTCAGCAGCCATTTTTCTGTGGTTTCTACCTGTCCAGTTCATACAGCATCCTATCAAGCCATCCAGGCAAGAGCACTTTCTTGTAAAAATAACTAACAAATTTCATAAGGATACTCTTCAGTATCCATCATCCTCTTGAAGTAATTGGTGCTGCCAGAAGCAGACATGTCTCACTGTCAAGAAAAGTCTAAGTTCTTTTAAATGCCATATTTTGAAGGTCTTTGAAAGATCTTAAGAACACCTATCCATCTAAAATATATCTCTATACATATAGAAAACCTAACTAACATGACTACTGTTTGACTATTATAGATGATTATCTGTTAATCTGTATTTCTTAAATAGACATTCCATTTTAAATGAGATGTCTAATCACAATGCCTTAAACAAGAACAGAAATACATATAAAAAATTGACCTAAAATTTGTGTCAATAGACCAAGATCCATACCAATGCAAAGTATTCATCTCTATAGCACATCCCATTTAAATGTAAACAAACATTTCTAAATAATAATTTAGGGATGTTAGGTGTTGTTCTCTGGACTAATTCCTGATGACTGGGGACTCTGTTAATCAGGTCTTTCATGGGGTATCCTGTGTGGTAGGTCCATCTTAATCAGCAGTCCTGAAGCTGTCATGGATGTTAGATCATCTGGGCCATTGCTTCAGGGGCTCTTGTTTGAATAAGCCATATTAGCCTAGAAGGAATCCACAGGTTCTCATCTTCTGTGGAAGCAAAAGCAGAACCTCTTTTCGAAAGCAACATATTGTTAGCCTCAATTTTTGAAGTCAAGATACCTTTAATGTATATGTTGTTTTAGCTCAGCAGCCACTGCAATCAAACATCTCTCTGTAATCAAAAAATTAAGGAAAACACAATAGTATATATAATCTGATATGGGATTTCCCTCTGTATGCTGTGATTACCATTGGTTAATAAAGGAACTACTTTGGGAACAGAGCAAGGTGGGGAAAACTAAATGGAATACTGGGAGAAAGAAGGCGGTGTAAGAGAGAAACCATGTAGCCCTGAAAGAGACAGATGCCAGAACTTTAGCAGATAAGCCACAGCCACATGGTGATACACAGATTAATAGAAATGGATTAAATTAATATGTAAGAGTTAGCCAATAAGAAGCTAGAGCTAATGGGCCAAGCAGCAATTTTATTAATATAGTTTCTGTGTGATTATCTTGGTTCTAAGTGGCCAGGACAAACAAGTAGCTTCCCCATGCAACAATAACCCAGACTCTCTGTGTATTTTCCATCTTTACATGGATTTATTATTATTACTTTTATTCCTTTGATCTATGTCTGTCTATACTCTTTTATATTATACTGTCTCTTTAAAGACTTTGATTTTTTAACTGTCTATATTCTTTTTCCTTTCTCTCTGAAGACTATGTACATATTTTGAACACACTATATCTTGTTTAGAGGTCTTTTATGTCTGAATCTGTCCTATTGCATATCTGGGGATGCCACGCAGGAGCCACACGCATCACCTCAATCCTGGGAAGAAGTGTGCAGCACATAAACCCTTTTTATCTGAGAAAAAGCTAAATCTGAAATGCAGCACCACCTCATGGCCTGAAAATGTGTTTATGATAGTGGGAATCTGCCATGCTTTTGAGTCTTTGCAAGCCTATCAGACCCAATCCAGTTGCTTTCCCAGGCAGGGGTGCTGAGTGGTGGGCATGTTCTCAGCTACTTTCCTCCTAACCCTGAGTGGGCATACAAGGACCTGGACCCAAAGACAATAGTAGGTCATACATGTTAGCCCCGGTCATTTGGGTGCCATCATGTTACATTCTGTTTTATTTAGACAAAAAAGGGGGGAGGTGACATGGGATGTCCTTTTGTATATGTGTTACTTTTATTGGTTGAGGAATAAAGTTGTTGAGTGAATGGCTTAGCAGAGTAAAGCCATCTGGGAAATCAGAACAGAGATAGAGAAAGTAGGCAGAGTCAGCGAGACATCATGCCCACTGGACCCTCCTTACCAGTAAGCCACAGCCTTGTGCCACTACACAGATTAATAAAAATTGAGCTAATTTCAGATGTAAGAATTACTTAATAAGAAGCCAGCGCTATTAGGTCAAATAGTGTTGCAATTAATAGAGTTTCTCTGTGTTTATTCGTGTCTGAGCAGTCAGGAACAAAAGTACACTCTCTGCCTACAGACACAGAGAAGAGAAAACAAAATATCCAAGCAAATAAAGAAAATCTACATTACAATGAGTTTTATACTGGGCAGAAATACAAAATAGATACATACAGATACACACATATATTACATATATGCATATACATAATAAAGTTATTTTCAACTAATGTGTTGAAGAACTAAGGAGTTCAAAGAAAGCAACTGTGCACAAAAGGCATGGTCTAATAGGCCTGGTTGGAAATACCACAGTTCCTAATACAACAGCTAATTCTTTTTGAGGGTTTAAATTTACTGAGAACTAATCTAAATACTTTGAGTTTAACTCTCAAAGTAGCTTAGTGCTGATGATGCTTTTATCTCATTCACTTACAATATTATGAGAAAAAAATGGATTTACACATAGAGAACATAAATGATTTACCCAAAGCCACTGGGCTGGTAAGTGCTCAGTAAGAATGCAAAGTCTGTCTACAGAAACCAGGCCTTCTATTGTGCTCTTATGTCCCTCTGTGGCAAGGAGAGCATCACCATATAGAAAAGCAGCAGGTGTGTTTTAGGAAGCTGGAGGTTTATATCGATGCAAGATTGAAAAGAGTCAGGGAGAGGAGATTTTGCACAGTTTTATAGATTTTGTAATAAGTTTGAAGTTGTGTTAAGTCTATTGCAAAATCATCAAGGGACCTTACACGATGTGGGTGCAGTTTTATACTTTGGACTTTAAAACTCTAACCGCTGTTATATAAAGAAAGTATCTAAAGGGAAGGGGAGGAACAGAGGCCAGCATGCAGCAACTGCCATAGTTCAAAATAGAGACAAGAGTAGCCACTGATAAGGGGACACTGGCGAAAAGAAGACGGACGCAGATGACTGCAGGGCATACTTGGAAGAATATAAGCCATGGATCTGGTGGTGAGTTAGAAGAGGGGGATGAAATTAGAGTCTACAGTAATACCTGAGACTCCAGTCTGGACAAGTAGGCAGATGAGGTCCATTCCCTGCAATAAACCTGTAATGCACGCTGAGAGCAAAGACTTCGCTGCAATCCCTATTCAGCTTGAGACGTCTATTTAGTCTACAGGTTGCCTTGCAAAGTAGTCACATACCCAACTGCAGAATTTAAAGAAGAACTTCATGGCCAGAAATGGAAAGATTTCATCAGTACGTGTGAGGAATGTAAAGCCAACCATCCAAGAAGATAGGAAAGGCCCAGGTGGATCAAAGCAAGATTCTGACATACACTGGGAGAGTCCAACTTCAACACAGAGAGTGAAGCATAGGTATCAGGTACCAGAAAGGGGATATTTTTAAGAAGAGTAGATGTGACCAACTGAATCAAAATTAATAGCCTGAGTAAAACAAAGGAGGAATGCCTACTGAATTTGGCAACAGTTTGGGGAATGTTAACAACCTGAAGTAGATTGAAAAATGTTAAAGGATGAATGCTAGCCAAAGAAGTGCAGACACAAGAAACCAGTCCTTCTGTGTGGGAGCCACTATGAGTGTGTTTGGTATAGATGCTTCCATAGGCTTCAGGTTTGGGAAACAACTTTAACCTAGAAACAAAAAGAAACGGTAAAGCACCAGACAAGTAGCAAAGAAGAATAATAATGTGGTTGCCTAGACATCAACAACTAGATAGGGAAGGATATATTATGTCAATTATCAGAAATCAGAAAAATATTTGCTCTTCTTTAATTTTTCTCTAATATAATAGGAGGCAGGCAAATTGATGCTAATTATGACATACACAGGTATAGAGTTATCCTACCAATGTTTATTTCCTCCCATGTTCTGGAATTTGGGCTGAACAGCAGAATTTAAAGGCAGAGAGGCAAAAGCAAATCAAACCCTGTCTGAAAGTAACTTAGCAATTCAGAATGGAAAGCAAAAAAAAAGTTACCTACCACTAGAAATTTAGTTTGATATTAGAATTATAATATAAAGTAAATTCAATGAATGACAAGCTAAAAAATGTTAAGGTATGCATTTACTTTGATACTTGCACCATCCCTAGAGACTTCAAAGTAGTTGTCAATCACCTAATGCAGAGCCATTTCCATGGCTATTTTGAACAATGAGGTAAATTAGGCTAACAGTATGCCCACTATATCCCAAATAATTACAGTGTTTTGGATGAAGCTATTGCTCTATACACAATTAGGGCATTTTAGAGCATGCATTTTCTGGATAGCTAAAAATATATGCACACAAATATGTAACTTTGAATATCCTGATTTCATTTTTTAGAACAAAGGAAAAATACTGATAAATAACACAAAAGAATATTTAAGTACATCAATAGATAGAAAATTTTGAATTCTACATAAAATAGAGATATTTCATTGTAGAAAATAATTATTTCAATTATTATTCAAATGCTAACCAGTTACACAAAGGCAGTTTACACCCTATCAGTATAGTTTATCAAATATGTCTATGTTATGTTCATTAAGAATTCTGATGAACTGTGGGTGGGTTTTGGGGGGTGGGTGGATGTGGAGTTTGTTTTATATAACTGTTATAACTGTTCTGAGGCATCCATGGCCATTGCCAAATTCTACAGTGGCAGATGTGGGTCTTGTTTGGGGTTTGTTTTGTTTTATCATTTCCTTAAAATCACCCAACCTCTTCAGAACAACAGGGAAACAGCTCTGGCTGCCCAGGTGGGAAAACAGCCAAGTAAGCGTCTGTGCATTTCCATGAGGTAAAATTTAATAGGGCAGTTTCTCAAAACGCGAGACAAAAACTGGAAAAAGCCCAAGTGTCCATCAACAGGAAAACAGAGAAACAAACTGTGTTATACACTTACCCTGGAATGCTAATCAGGAGAGGAGGGAAAAAAAAATTTTTTTAAAAAAGATACGGCCCATATTTCTACACACATATGGATAAATCCCTGTAGCACAGTGCTGGGTTCCTCCTGTATGATTCCATTCATATGAAGCTGTTGATCAGCTAGGGTGACAGAATGGTAACAACGCGAAAGTAGATGTTTTACCAGCCACAACAATGTACTAAGGGTCATGAGGAAAGTGTCTAGCATGATAAAGCATCCTTTTCCCATTTTAGCTTTCTATTTAGATTTCTTCCACTTATTTGTTTTGGGAGCATGGGTTGCCACAGCTCTTCCATGGAGATCGGAGGACCACTTGTGAATGTCAATTCTCTCCTTCCTCTGTGTGAGTCTCGGGGCTGGATTCATTACACCAGTCTTAGCAGCATGGCATTTTATTTGCTGAACCATCTCACCTGCTTCAGTTTGTTTATTTTAATTGCTATAGCAAATTACACGTATTCATTTTCTTTGGATTTCAATTGATGTGATGAAACACCGTGATCAAAAACCATGTCAAAGAAGAGAGGATTTAGTTGGCTTATATTTCCATATCACTGGTCATCATCAAAGGAAATCAGGACAGGCATCAAGCAGGGCAGGAAACCAGAGGAAGGAGCGAGTGCAGAAGTCAGAGTCTACATTTAACCACCAGTTATTACATAGAGTTCTCTGGGGATATTTAAGAACTACGATAGTTGTAAGTATAGAGATACAAATGTAGAGTGCAATTTGACAGTGTGTCCATTCAGCCAAATAATAGCAGCAGGTTTACCTCTGAGATCTATGAGCTTTCCACCTATAGGTTCTTGGCCAGATTTACAGTGACAGACGTGAGTTTCATCCTATGGAAAATGCTTGAATCCAATCCAGAAGCTATTGGTCACCCCCATAACACTCATGCCATTATGCATGCATGGGCATATTTTGCGATAGCAGTCATTATTGAAGGTCACATCTGGATAAGACTGTTAATAAACACACACACACACACACACACACACACACACACACACACACACACACCACTCACCAGTAGCCTGCATAGCACTTACAAGTACTATGGAAGTTAGCTAACATGAAGGAAGGGTCTTGGTCTGTGGTGATATATTCTTTGTGCTCTAACAAAGAAAGAAAGCTTGCCTGAAGATCGGATGGATGGATCTAGTCACTAGTTAACCATAGAGGCAGTGGTGGCACAAACCTTTAATTCCAGCACTTGAGAGGTGGAAACAGGAAGAACAGGAGTTCAAGACCACATTGGGTTAGGTTCACACCTTTGATCCTAGCATTTGGGATTTCTTGCCTTTAATTCTGGCTCTAGGGAGGTGGAGACAAGAAGTGACTTGGCTGGGCAGAGAGAAGAATACAAAGCAGGAGTAAACAGGAACTCAGTACCCCTGTCAGGCTGTGGAGATGATGACATAAGAAGTGGCTCTAATTTGCTCCTTTGTCCTCTGATCTTGCAGCATTTACCCCTATATCTGACTCTGGCATTTTTATTATAAAGACCAACTAGAATTCATGCTACATAGGTCAATATCAACTTGATTTCTCCATATCCTGTGTCCAAAGTGTGTGATATCTTCTTCAGCAATGGGATCTTACAATCAAGCTCTATTCCTCTTTAGAATTTATAAGTAGTTTTATCATCTGAAATCCTCTTGTTAAATTTATTATTATCCTTTTTAAAATTAAAAAGAGTAAGAGTTACTGACGATCCTATAAATATCACATCAAGTTTTAGTCTCTCAATTGATGGAGGTATTTAATATTCTTTTTCAGAGAAAGCACTTACTTTAATGTTTTTTTAGAGATGGAAAATTCCCTGCTTGGAGGAAAAAAAATCCTGCATCAACAATTTTAGACATAATGGAGGACTCTGTTGCTCATTTTTACTTTTTTCTTTCTTTTCAAGCAACACTTAATTCAATTAAAGAAGTTGACAGGGCACAGTCCAAGTTTGAATGTCATGATGCAGCAATTGACCTCTTTTGCTCCAGGGAGCTTTTTTGTTAATCGTGTTTACATGGTACATGTTGGCTCCAGAAACAGAATGACAGGGCTCTTGTGACTGACTTGTAATTAATTGATTTTACCAAAAATATCTCCTCAATACAGCAGAACAAAGAAAGCTGGAACAAACACTGGGAGTTAATGTTCTTAAGCTCACATGTGCTGTGGTCATTAAAAATTAAAAAAAACAGTAGGCAACTCTGATTAAATTAGCAACCACTGGATATGGAATTAATAAATGAAAAAGATGACGGTTACTAGCGTCTATGCCTGGCAAGATTCCTGTTGAAATGGAGAGTTTCCGGACTATATTCTCCCCAGAAAACTGCCTCTCAAATTGATCCTTTGGGTCCTGATAAAAGAGACAATAAGGGATGAGACCACAAGAAAGTAGTGTCATAAGAAAAATTCCCAGTTCAATTTCATTTTAAATATCTTCAATGAGTTTGTACATGTACTTTCCTCATTAAGAAAGAAAGAAAGAAAGAAAGAAAGAAAGAAAGAAAGAAAGAAAGAAAGAAAGAAAGAAAGAAAGAAAGAAAGCTATGCATACAGTTGGGTACATCCGGGAAGCGGGTTATAATTTTTTTTCATCTACAAAGACATTAGCACACCATGAATGCAGATTGGCCTTTTGCACCACACCAATTTGCTCATCTTCTCACCGGGACAGCAAGTCAATTCCACAAGTCCCCTGATGGGAAGAGCGGACTTTAGCATGTCCGATATGGGCTGTTTAAGTTATAGGTTGTAGAGCTCTGAGAAAAGAAAAAGCCAGAAAATGGAGTTTGAGCCATCACAGAGATAAAAAAGAAAGATCCCTGTCACAGCTCGATTGACTCTGTAAATAATGCTGGCCTCCCTGGTGGGACACAGTTACCACAGAATTTGCATTTTACAAATTTCTTGGATTTGCTTGCTTGTGTAGCTTTAACCTGAGACATAAATCCTGCCCAATTATAACATTCCAAGAATACTTGAATACTTGAGCTAAACATACTGATATACAGAGCAAAATGTTTTTTCTTTGTACTATTATGATTGTTTTTCCCAACTTTGTCTGACTTAAAAATCGCTTTACTTTCTTTTAAGTAAAGACTTAGTTTTCATGATACAGAAACTCATTATTTTTATGTAACAATGTTGATGTATATGAAAATCATCTAAAATACACCGCAGGCAGACAAATGAAAGAAATTTTTTAAAGAGGTAGTGTGCTTCATTTCCTTAAGCCAACTTGGTTGGAAAAACAAACTCAGTTTCTCCTTAATTTCACAAAAATTTAATGTAAGTTTTGTAGTGTTGATCCACTGTGTTGTGTTGGAGACTATTGTTTGTGAATGAAATAACATTAACATAAACCCACAAATTCTGACAGTAATATTTATTTTAGACTGGTAAGGATCAACTCCACAATGTCAAAAATGCTATTTTTGAATATTTGAAGGACTCCCTAGAATATATTCCAATAGAGGTAAGAGAAGAGGCAATTAGACCAGCTTAAGTGGGAAACCTAGGCTTTGAACTTACTCCTTTTTAAAAATTATTATTGCTTTTTGAACTTGCTCTTGAAGGTTAAGTAAAATTATGATTAGTGGAGAAGGTATGATCAGTCTAGAGGTAGAAGACATTGCTTTATAATCCAGAGAGCACAGAATATTATAATTTATACTAAACTTTCACATCAAAGAATATCAATGCAATTATAAGATCAGGATTGTCAGATCTGGGTTTTAGGAATATCGTCCAGATAAAGGACAGGACAATATTAAGACTGAAAAAGGAAAAGAAAAAAACTAGTAAGAACAATATTAAAGAAATGCTGTTTAAGAAATGATACACTCACGCAGCTGAAATGATGAAGAAACAAGGAAATTTGAGAGACTAAATATTAAAAGAGGATTGTCCTGTAGAAGGGATTGTATAGAGAGAATAAAGCAGAAAGTGTGTGGGATGATTGCTGACTGAAACCCGTAGGTCAGCGATTATCACTTAGGATTTGAGATGTTTAATTCCCAAGGCAGGGAATGACAATGAGCTCTCTTCTGAACATGCTTAATTTGAGGAACCTGCAGAATTCCATGGATAAGCAGAGAAGCCTGCTCAACCCAATCTCCCTCAGAACATTCAAAATAAGTAATATACATTTGGGGATTGACTTAAGTATAAAAATATGAGTGGGAGAATACATCTAAGGAAATTAACGCAGCCCAAGAAACCAATAAGCAGAAAGTAAAATTCAAGCAATGAGAAGAAAAGAAGTTGGTAAAGAAAAGGGGTGGGGGGGAGTAGGCAATTGTAGAAAGGAACTGTAGGACATAATAAAATAGAAGCCCAAGACATGGGTTTTCAGGAGACAAGAAGCCTGTGCCGTGTATAAAAAGCAGGGCAACCAAACTGACAAGGCTCACAGTGAGCCCGTCCATGCTGTAGAGTTCATGCTCATCGCCGTTGTCCTTGGTTTCTTAGGGGGAGCTGGGAGGACCTTGGACTTAACATAGTGAAGGGAACCCTGATGGCTCTTTGTCTTGGAGAGGGGTGGAGTGGGGGTATGGGTGGAAGGGAGGGGAGGGAAGGGAGAGGAGGAGGGAAGGAGATGGAAATTTTTAATAAAAAAATGAGAAAAAAAAAAAAAAGCAGGGCAGTGTCTGACAGGGTTCAGAGGAACCAATGAAGCACTCAGAAGGTTCCGAGTGCAAGCGAACAAAGACGTAGTACTGACATGGACAGAAAGAATGAAACAAAGGAGGCTGAGAAACCTCTGGGCACGAGCTTGTAGCCAGTCCTCACTGGCGGCCTGTCAGTCATGGGGAACTATAAAATACCGCGTAGCTTGTGACTCAATTGCATTACAATTGAACTCCATCCCGGTGTTGAAGCACTATTAGGCTCAATCAAGGAACAGCTGGTGGACTTCACAACTCAGAAGGAACAAGACAATTTCCACAAGGGAACCTTGCTTCAAGTTGTTTTTCCCCTCCTCACTTTATAATGCTGTCGTTACTCAGACTTGCAGACACTACATAAAGGGAAACCATTCGCTAGGGCTGACGTTTATACAGGCTAATCAAATGCCTGTGAGGTGTGCAGCAAATAACTGTAGCACCTGAGAGAAGCTGGTAAGAAAAAGAAAATCATAACGTACATTCGTAGCAGAGCCTCAAACGCCAGCAAGATTTCTCGCAGCAACGAGATAAACTTGGCAAAAGGTAATTACACAGGCCATTCAAAGGCACTGAAGTGTGTGTCCTGTAAATGCTCCCGACCATCTCCCGCCACAGGAAGACATCCTGAAGTCAGTCTCAGTTTCAACACGTGCTCCGGCCACTTAGCCAGGCTTCCTTGACGCTTTGCACAGCTAGGCACTTGGGTATACATAATATATATCAGTTTTAAACAGTTCTACTGAAGGGGAACTGGGGTGGCAGGAGTGTACAACATCATTCAAGAGCATCGGAAGAGCGAGAAACCTCACCTTTCATTTCTATTACAAAGATTCAAGAAAGATCTCCTTGGGAGTGATTCCAATAGGAACCTCTGGGGAAACATTCGTTAGATTTAAGTTAGTCTGAGATAGCTCGGTATTATCGACCTATTTTTGAGCCATATGTAAGGACTAGAGAGTTTTACGGGTCTGGCAGGTTTAGCAGAATGAGGGAGCACTAAAGACAAGAAGAGGAATGTCCTCAAACTCAGGATGAAACTCAGATCGCAGCAGGATGTTTCTAAAACGGGCATTTTTCTTTTTTTCTTTTTCTTTTTTTACCCTTGACTATGTCTTTCATATCCAATTCTCAGGAAAATCAAACACGCGAAGCATTAAGTAAACGACACAAAGCACTTTCGTCTAAAGGGTTCACGGGTGCAAGCTCCTCAGCCTCTTGAAAATAATACAGAGCGCCTCAAGTTCATCTTTAGATCTTCGGTGTGTTTACAAACATGAGTTACCCCTGTGAAAGGGGACTGTGCCCATGGTTTGGAGAAGCAATTTGCAGAGAGACTTAACACTAGCCTGCCCTGCTGTAGGAGTGACTTGCAGAATCAGACACAAATCTCACGACTCTCTGCTGGCTCCCTCTGCCCAGAGTACAAGTCCGTTTCTGTCCTCATTTCAAATCACTCACTCTTCAAATATCGACGAAGATGTAACCTCAAAGACGAGAAGGCTTTGAAAATGACATGTTGCCTAAGAACCAGAATATGTTCCAATTGCAGAGGGTGGCTAACCTCTCACAACTTAAAAATGCTACTACTAGGACTGTATTCTCCATTCTAGTGTGAGCACTGAACAGGAAACCCACTGTGGTGGTTTGAGTAAGAATGAAGCCCATAGATTCATATACTTGAATCCTTGGTCATAAGGGAGTGGCACTACTTGAAAGGTATTAGGAGATGTGGCCTTGCCAGACTAGGTGTAGCTTTATTGGAGGAAGTGTGTCACCAGGGGCAGACTTGGTGGGTTTCAAAAGCTCAAGCCAACCGCAGATTGTTTCCTTCTGCTTGCAGATGCTGATGTAGAACTCTGAACTACTTCCCCAAGATCACATCCATCTCTGTGCCCCCATGTTCCCCAACATGATAACAATGGACTAAGCTTCTGAATGCTTTTAAGAGTTTCTAAAAGAAGGGTACAGGAAAGGGTGGGAGAACTGGAGTTGGTATGTAAAATGAAAAGTAAATAAAAAAAAGTCAATCGAGAATAAAAATAAATAAAAAATGAATTACTGTGATGGGCAGTTGTGACTCACACCTTTAATCCTAACACTCAGGAGGCAGAGGCAGGTGGATCTCTGTGAGCTCAAAGCCAGCATGGTCTCCAAAATCAGTTCTTGGATAGTGGATAGGCTCCAAAGCTACAGAGAAACTCTGTTAAAAAAAAAAAATGTTCTCATCATGGTGTTTCTTCACAGACCATTGGCTAAGACACCAACTTTTTATTTCTGTCTCTTTGTCTCTCAGTCTAACTCTGCTTCTGTCTATACCTGTCACATAGTAAATTTAAAAAAATAAAATGCATAATAACAACCCCATTGGTTCAGTAAGGAAACTTACAGAAAATAAAATGTTTATCAAGGTGACCAAATAAATGTCAAGCAGTTCATGTTCCAAATTCACATGTCCTCTCTCTGCCTGGACTGCCTGGAAAGTTTCTTAGTTCTGACAAATCCAATGGGTAAGAACCCCAGAAGCAGCCTGCCAGGTCTCTTGTAAGGACTGCAACCAAGTCTCAGTGGGAAAGATGCATTTCTACACTCAGCAGTTGTAGCAGCAGGCTGCTTGTTGGTTCCCGGCCACTTAGCCCAGAAATAATCTCATAGAAACTGTATTATTTAAATCACTGCTTGGCCAAATAGTTCTAGCTTCTTATTGGCTAACTCTTACATATTAATTTAACTCATTTCTATTAATCTGTGTGTCGTCACATGGCTGTGGTTTACTGGCAAGTTTCCAACTGACATCTGTCTCCAGTAGGTCAATGGCTTCTCTCTGACTCTGCCTTTCTTTCTCCCAGCATTCAGATTAGTTTTCCCCACCCAGCTCTGGTCCCCTATAGCTCCACTATAGGCCCAAAGCAGTTCCTTTATTAACCAATAATATTCACAGCATACAGAAAGGAATCCCACATCAAGCAGTAACTGGGGACTTCAGTATCTCTGAGTACAAGAGTCTGTTCCACACTTGTTCCTACATAGAGGTTATTCTTAATTCCTCTGTATACTAACCACAGTTCAGGGATGGTCAGAGAAGCAGAACCACAAGGGTACATATGAAGGGGAGAGAGGGAGGAGACGGAAATGGGGAGGAGGGGAAAAGGGGAGAATGAGGGAAGGGTAGAGCAAGAGAGGGGAAAGAGGGAGGATGAGGGGAGGGGAGAGAGGGAGAAGAGGAGAAGGAGGGGAGCGAAAGAGAGCGAAGGGGAGAAGGAGGGGAGGAAGGGGAAAAAGGAAGGGGACCTCTTCAAAGTTTAAGAAGTTGGTCATAGCAACTGAAAACTGGGTTGCCAGCAGACAATGATGCCACGATTCCCACTGAAAGACAGTCCACAGGCAGAATTCTTCATTCCTCAGAGACCTCATATAGTTTTCCTAAGGTGTTCAACCAATTAGATAAGGTTAATTAATTATGGAGTGTAGTATACACCACTTTAGGCCTGTAATTTAAATCTTAATCAGTCTGAAAATGCCATTATCTGGACTCACCTTTGACCAAAACCTTGGAACCATGGTGGCAACAGGGTAAACGCTGAAACTTAGCCCAAAATTTATTTGATGAAATCCTGATACCCAAGAAGAGTGTGATTCAGTTATCCACATGGGCGCCATTCTGTAGTGAGGGGCTGTGGGCTGCTTTCCTGCAGCTCTGCTCCTGATCGCCGCGCTAGCTTGTGCCCCGAAATAATTACACGGAAACTGTATTCTTTTAAACACTGCCTGGCCCATTATTTCCAGCCTCTTACTCACATCTTGATTAACCCATATCTAATAATCTATGTAGCACCACAAAGTGGTGCCTCACCAAGAAGTTTCTAGCGTATGTCCATCTTGGGCTGGAGCTTCATCGCATCTCACATCTCTCTCTCTGAGCAGAGGCATGGCAGTCTGTCTAACTTAGGAGAGGTGTAGCATCTGACTGAGCCATCTACCTCACTTCCTTCTTCCTGTTCTGTCTACTCCGCCCACCTAAGGGCTGGCCAATCAAATGGGCCAGGCAGTTTCTTTATTAGCCAATGGGAGTCCTCCATCAATAAGGGCTGTGGAATGTGATTAGATCATGAAGTCGGAGCTCATAAATGGAGTTAATGTGGTTTTTAAAAGAAACCTCGGAGGCTTGCCTTGGCCTGTCTCTCTGCAGTGTGCGCTCATGGTGAAAACGTGGCTGGCATGAATCCGGAAGTGCACCTTTGCCAGACTCAGAAGCTGAAAGCACCTTGCTCTTGGACTTTCCAGTCTCCAAGCAATTTACAAGAGAAATATGTATTGTTTCTAAGCTACCCAGTCTGTAGCTGTTTGTTGTAGCAGCACAAAGGGACCGAGGCAATGATAGAAGTGGCGTGACACACGAAACCAACAATCAAACTCTTTAACATGACAGCTTGCTTCATCAAAGCCTGGAAGCCAAGAAGTCAAATGAGAATCCATGGGTAAATCAGGAGTGACAGTCTTCATGGAAGACTAATCATGAAAATAGTGCCACGTTCCCCTGGTTAGAAACCCACACACTCCAGGGCATTGTGTTCCACAAAGACAGAAATACCAAAAAGAACAAATGAAAGGCCATCTTTAAAATCCTGCCTATCACTAATCCAACTTAAAAATTCAAGTTTATACAATTCATGGAAACCAATTTACTTCATTCAAAATTAATCTTCATTTATTTTTTAAAAAATGCTGGTGCTACAAAATATCAAGAATTTTAAAAACATTTAATGCTTCCTGATTATTATTTTAAAGTATTTAAAAATTAGATCTTACGATCATTTAGTAATTCTTGATCTTTAAATATAATCTACTATAGTTAGAATGCTTAGGAAGCAGAAGCAGGGTGATAATTATGGATTCAGACATAAAAATGGAAAGGCCATGTGCTCCAGGGGTTCCTCAAATTCTTTTAACTGTGACAAACATGCATAGCATTGCACTTGGCGTTTTAACCATTCATGAGTACACAGCTCAGTGATATTAGATCATAGTATTGCCCACCACTATTATCTTTAGCAATAACTTTTCATCTTCCTTAATTTAAAAAAAACTACTGTACGTGTTAAACTGTAACTTCCCTTGTCCTTCCTCCTAATTCTAGTAGCATCTATTTCACTTTCTATGAACTTGACTATGTAGGTCCTACATATAAATTAGAACATATGATTTCCCTCCCATGTAAGGCTTACTTCATTAGGGTGTTTCAAATCCATTCATACCTAGCACTTATCAAAATATGAATTCTTTTTGTGGGTTGAATAATATTCCATTGTGTCTATACAACATATTTTGCTTACTTATTCATCTGTATTGCTTCCCTCTTTTGATTACTATGACTAATACTGCTTTAAAGTAGGATTATAAACACTTGAGTTCCTACTTAAAATTGATTGGATACACACTCAAGAGTGAAATTCCTGAGTAATATAATAGTTTTGTGTTTAATTTTCTAGCAAACTATTAAAATCATTTCCAAATGTTCTCCAAGCTGGGAATTTCAGGAATTAAACAGAACACATCCAAGACATAAACAAATACAAATTAGAATCAGCATGAGGGTATTCTTCATTTCAAGCAAAGAAGACATAAACTTAAAAATACACCAAAAAACACTTTTATTTTAGAACATATTAAAAATGTTGCCACAAAATTGTGAGCTAAATATAATCTTACAAGAGACTGCTCTGAGTTTTCATTTTATAGCTATCATATATTTTTAATTCTTAAATAAATTTCTTTTTTTTTAGATTTTTTTCTTTGCTTTAGGTCATTTGCAAGAGATAGTTAGGCCATGGGTGACATTTCTAAATTGCTGATGAAACTACATAAAACTCATGTTTTAATTTAGGAAGCAAGGGCAAGATGAGATGAATAGACTTGTCATAGATCGCCAATCTGCTTAGACGTGGAACTTGTTGCAAACTCAGACTTAACTCCATTTTCTCCCCCCACTAAATAGGCAGGGGCATAGATAGAAACTAAGAGGTGAACAGAAATCCTATGAATTGAAAATTAGCATCTAGAAATCTGATTAAAATCTCTAAACTTGGCACTTTCCTTCAAAACTTGGCCAAAATATGAAATTTCTCTCCAGTCTCTCTTGCTGCTCGGCATGCTGATTCAGTTCCACAGCTCCCTGGGGCTCTGATTTCCCTGTGAGCAGGTGTGCAGTGAGGCCTCCTCTTCTCTCACAGTCCCCTGCACTCTTGTGGCTGTGCCTGATCATACCGTGGAGGCATCTCAAAAGACTGTCAGTCCTTTTATACCTCTTTATTTGTTCTAATCTTTCCTGGACTGGGAACTCTTCCTCAGAGAATTAAAAGCGCTCAAAGTGAAAAGTAAGTCTCATAATTCCACCTAAACTGTGTTATTGTCCAAGTTAAAAATGATACGTGGTGAACAGTCTTTCTCAGCTCTTAGATTTTACATGTTTTTTATCTTCATTCATAAAAAAATGTGTTAACAGCTATGAAATGACAGTTAAAATCCACTAGTGCCCAATCCAAGCTGCCTCTGAATTTTCTATAATTTAGATATTTTTAAGTGTTTTGATCTTCAGATCATATTTTCCCCACCCCCTAACTCTTCCTAGATCCTCCTCAACTCCCTATCCAACCAACTTCATGGATTCTCTCATTCTCTCTCTCATTCTCTCTCTCTCTCTCTCTCTCTCTCTCTCTCTCTCTCTCTCTCTCTCTCTCTCTCTCTCTCTCTCTCTCTGTTCCTTCCTCCCTCCCTGCCTCCCTCCCTCCCTTCCTCCTCCCTCTCTCTCTCTCTCATACACACACACACACACACACACACACACACACACAAAACCAAAAAAATAAAGCAAAAAACTGTATAAAAACACAAAGTTTATTTTGTATTATTTATTGGCCAACTACTCCTGAAGTGTGGTTGGTATACATTGTAACAATTCTTTGGAAAAGAAACTGATTTTTCCCTTTGCCATGAGGTATCAGTTGCAAAAGACTTCTTGGTTAGGAGTGGGTCTTTCAAACAATATTTCAAGAAAATGTTCTAAACTTCTTGAATAAAGACCTATGACAGAGCAGTCAGTGGACCTGGAGATGACTGCTTGAAACCAGCCACAAAACTCTGGAGTGCACATCTGTAATTCCAAGATTCAGCTCAGGAGATTGAAGATCTCCGGTCTGAGGTCACCCTTGGCTACACAGAGAGACCCCACACAATCACAGACATTCATCACATACACACATATGTACACACACCATCAGTCAACCAAACTTGTAATGAAAGTGATTCAAAAAGGGTGAATACAAAAATCTGAATTAAATGACCAATGTAATTCATCATTAAATTGCTTCACTTGGCTGGAAATCCAATAAAATGTCCCCTGCAATTCCTAGTGTACACGTAAATGGATTAAATTAGTTAATGAATTTATCTGATTTGCCACCTTTGCAAAGTGCCCCATTGAGTGATTGATAGCTGAGCAGAGCAGAAATCCTGAGGGGAAAATAGTCGCTTTCATAGGCTGAAGGAAGCAAGACCTTTGATTAACTGTTTAAAGTCATTTATACAAAATGGGTATATCATGCAGTGTGCATTACTGGGTTGTAGACATATATCGAAGCAGAGCCAGTGGAGAGAGAGAAGTGCCCCTCTGCAGAAAGACTCTGCTTTTGTTAACTGAAGAGAGTGGAGAGCCAGCTTAGGGAGACAATTCTCTGAATGTCACACATTTCTGCACATTTATGGTCTGTACAGAGACACTGGTCGCTTTTGTTCCAGATTGTTTCTCCCAAGATAACTGTACAGACAGCAGTCTTGGAAGATGGAATCTCTGCATCCAGAACAGAGGGCAAGTTTGTTTCCTGGTCAGGATGATAAAAATAGCATCTTTCCTAGGACAAAAGTTAACCAGCTTTGCTTGTCTCTCTCCACAAGACTGGGGTTTGCAATGCAATCATGGCTCTTCAGCTGTCACACAAACTCACTGTGTTCAGAGACTCTGCTGGGATCCCCATCATCCACTCTGTGGGGTCCCTGGCCATAGAGAGGGATGGAAATGTGAAGCCAGTGCTGTCTTGTGTTGTGAGTACTAGGCAATAAAGCCTTCTGTCTCCAACTTAGCCTGATGTCTTCAACCAGCATCTATAAAACCAAAGTAACCTGGAAAGTAAATAAGACCTCCACCTTGCCACCAGTTTTGAGATTCTTGCATTTCCAAGTTTTTCTCTGTCAATGAGGTCTTATCTGTCAGTTTCTTGTGTCATTTCTGACTCCTTTCCCTGTAGTTCCAATAAAAGTTCTTCTTCTCCCTCCACTGTAACATTAACACATTTCTTTACAATATAAAGGAGAAACTGCAAAGAATTTTTTTCTAGATGAACTGGCTTTTTCCTGAACACAGGCATTTCCTATGGCAGTACATCTGTAACCAGAGGAAAATCCCTAGCATTATTCTTTCCTGCATAAAATGAAATGGCGGTAATTCTGATTCATTGTGTGATGGTATTTATGGTCTTCTGCCATAGAGCTGATGGGACTCCACACCACTTATATAGAAATGCTTTGTCTGTAGACAGTAAGAGTGTTAAATGGAAGAGCCCTGACAAGCTCTTTACATTGGCAGCAGAAGCAGGGTGGCTTTTTACAGTATAAAAGGCATTAGGTAGCTAAGAACTGCAATGGAGCATTTCAGGCCTAAAATAGTTCCATGTGGGAGCTCCAATATCATGGCAGCTTTGACTCACAGAGATCCAATCCTTGAAAAACATTTCACCTTCAATCTCCACACTATCACTGGGAAAAGCAAAAGAACAAATTTTCACTATTTTCAAGCTATAGAAACTGATTGGCAAAACAGGAAAGTAATATACCTGCTGTTATATTAATCACTGGCCAGGCAGAAAGTTCCTTCAATAGCCTTCTCTTTCCAGTAGCTTGAAAGCTACTAATTTTCAAGCTGTAGAAAATAAGGATGATGTGTTCATGAGGATGTGTGTGTATGTATGTGTGCGTGAGTGTATATACGTGTGTATGTATGTGGGGATGCATGTGTAGACAAGTGTACGTGTGTATGATGGAGAGTAATTATATTTAAGTGTGTGTGAGTATGTGTGGGTATGACTGTGTGCATGAATATGTTTGTGTAAGTGTGTGTGTGTGTACATGTGTGTGTACAGCATTTGAAATTCTTTAAACCAAAAAGCAGACTTTAACAATCTGAAAGGTAGGCAGTCATTAGCAAATGAAAACAAACATTTTTTGTTAGTGTTCTATAGGGAAATTTTTTTCAGGAAGTCATAAATCCATAAATTGAGTCAGAAGTTAATTTTTACCTCTCCAGGAATCATTTAATTAACAGCGCAATTCAATAATCAATAGCAAGTATTTGTAAAGTGTCTATAATGAAACCTGTGCTAGCAGATGCTGAAGACTTGCGCTAAATGAGGACTTAGTGGTAACAGTCTGGGGTGACTGACATAGAAAGTGGTGACAATCCCTTCAGAAGTGATCTGGGCATACGATGGACAGGAGACCTCCAGTAGCCGAAAATCAGCCTTCAAAAGTTTAATTCTGGAAATGCAAAAGATGAAAATGGTGGTTCTGACAAATGAAGAGATCTAACTTCTGTATATATTTGTCTTGCTTGTGGAGTTTGTGATGTGCTTAATTCATGTCCCAAAAGTGATTATTTAATATAGTTTCCATGACAGGAATAAGGAGATTCACAATGATGTGGGGTTGTTTTGTAGATTATATTATATAGAAAATTGACAAACATAAAATACAGTATACTTTTGATATATAAATGTGAGGAAAAATGTAATTTTACGGGTACTTAGCATATTTTAACAACATATAATACACATTAACTCTGTCAATCAAAAAAATTCCAAAACATCTAAATTTATTATTAAATATATACACTAGAATTTGAAATACATACAAATCATTTCTACAGGTCAATTATGAATAAAAATATCTCTACAATTACTTTCTTTCATTCTCCATTGCTTAACTATGGAATAAAACCACATGTCTTAGTACACTTGTATGTTTTTTAGCAAAATCCATATGACTGGCTAATTAATAAATAATGAAAAAGTTTTTTGCATACCCCTAGGATCTCTGAAGTCAGAGGTCAAGGCTCTAGCAAGCCAGGGTCTGGCAAAGATACCTTTATAGTCTTCACATGGAAGAAGAGAGAAGGAAATAAAAATAACTGACATATACAGTTCCTTCTGGCTCTTTTATAACAGATCCATCATAAATTACTGATTACCCCTCCCCCCGCAGAATGGCTGCATTTACTGTCTCAGCAATGAGAAGTGAGTTTCAAAACAAAGTTTGGAGGTGGTACATTCAAATGCGGAGGGTCATCAGCCAGTGTTCTGACTGCATGCAACCTTCATCTCAGGAAACTCTTCCCCAAATTCCCCATATGGAACCTGACTTTCACTTCCGTTTTCTAGACCAGTCTCCTTCATGTGCCATTGCAATCCCAGCTCTGACATTCAAAGACATGTTGACCTATCCTATCATGGCACACTACCAGGAACATACCACCGTCAGGGCTCTCGATGTGAAAAATCTCACTATCACACTCATTTCCATAATTCTTTCTGTTTCTATGAAGTGCACATCAGAAGGACTGACTTCACACCCCTTACATTAACAAGAGAGATGCTAGGGGAATATGAAGTCAGTGACTCCCACCAATGTGGTTGACATGACTTAGATTATGTTTTCAAAAAGAAAAATCTTTATTAAAACCATTGCAAACAGTACCAGCCCTCTGACTTGGAGGCTGTAGGTGGTAATTTGTACTAGATGAAGTCATGAGAGTCAAGGTCCCATAGTGGGGTATTGAGCAGAGAGAGCAGCGCTCACTTTGGCACCACCTGCTGCCCTCTAGGACAGGAAGACACAATAAGGAATTTTGGAAGAGAGGACGCCCCCCAACAGGAAGCCAAATATGGTGATGCCTTGACATCTAAAGCTAAAAAGACTAATTTTTAATTGGTGTAGGCACCTGATCTATGTTATTCTGTTATAGCAGACTGAGCTGTCTTGCGCAATGCAATACGATGATCCCAGAAAGGACACTCATCTGAGAACGATTTCAGGGACAGAAGAAAATACACAAACAGTAAATGATATTAGGAAAGAAAGAGGGATCCCAGGGAATCAGGGCAAAGTCCCTGGAAAGTCTTGCTCTAAGAGATAAAGAATAGTAGCAGCAGGAACTAAATAAGGAGCAAATAGCTACGAGTGTTTGCCCTGAAAACAGCATTAACAGTTTGCCCTTCAACACAGCACAAAGGCAGAAAACATGTTGGTTCCATCATTGAAGGCATGACTCAGTCATCTATCTATATAATCTATTTTCTTCTCCAAAGTCAGTTTGTACCTTCCTTTACCCTGTTCTGGTCTTAAAGGCTAATTTATGTGAATTTATCAGCAGGCTTCTCTGCTCCTTCTGAGTTTTTCCATTTGGAAATGGTGGGATGGGCAACACTAGGGCAAGAAACATGTAAGTTGGAGGAGTCACACCTTCATCTTTCTGTCCTGAGAGTCTAAGTTGGGTGTCTGCATCAAAAAGAACATCATTAATTCAAGGTAGCTTTCTCTGTGTAGCTCTCTTCACTCGAGTTTAGGACTGCACTTGGCAAGAGTCTTCTTTCTCTCTTTAGATTCTTTCAACCGCTTGTTAGTTTCTCTCAATTTTGCTAACACCTTTGTAAATCATCTCCCACTATAAAATGTATATGTGTGTCTGATATAGTAAATAAAGATCATCTATGGTTGACCTTATCAACTACCAAATTTGCAACACATCACCACAGACATACAGTATCTTCATAATAATCCCATAATTGCCAAAACAAAAACAAAAAAAAACCTTTTTTAAATTTTCATGAGATAAATATTATGTATGTTAATATGACTAGTAGGTAGATATCTACCTATTCTGAAGTGAATTTCTAATGAAAATATATTTCTGAATCTCTCTTGAAGGTGATGGCTATGATCAAAGCATAATAACCTCTGAATTTCCTGGAATTATTATTTCCATTCACAAAATACACTGTTTCATCTAGGCTGCTAAGTCTCGTGGTAGTTACATACCTTTATCTCCTTGACAGCATTAAAATTCATTGTATGGTAAAGCACTTACTGGATTGAGTCAGAATTCAAGGTCAAAAATATTTTTGAAGCATAGCATTAAGCAAATTTATATATTTTTATTACTTCAAGACTTCCCAGCATCTACAGTGAACTGTACTCTCCAGTGCTGTAAATCTCCAACAGATTCTACTTTGCTATCCAATGCTTTCCAGATACATTTAACAACAGAACTTTGATTGTTTTCATAAAATACCTATTAACATCCCTCTCGCAAGAGTGGGGATTTGGCAGAAGTCTGAGAAATAGCACATGAGTGAGTAATGGCTCTCAGAATACACATCCCAGCCACCCCCTGGGTTCCTAGCAATTTGAGGGCAGAGGCTGTATCTCTGCCATCACTTTACACCCTGCAGTTCCTCCTATCTAAAGCAAGTTCCCTTGTGATTCTCTATCACATCCTTCACTTACTCATTCTTAGCACTCATCACCATCCACAATATTATTTGTGTTTATTTATCCTATTCTATATCCCCTGCTGGGCTTATGTAAGCACCAAGCAGGCGGAGACCTTGTCTATTTTGTACATTGCTGTTTCCCCAGCGCCACAGGAGTGCTTGCATTCAGTAAATATTTGAAAGAAGGTGGACTTGTGGAATAGAGGTGGTCAATATTTCATCAGCTTGATGTACCTCAGCATGTGTGTATATACATGTAGACTGAATCACGCAAGCCACCGACTCTTCGTTAAATTGAAATGTTCTCCCTCATTTGTAGAACTACAAAGAGGGTATTAACATATTGATCAGTCTTTTTCTTCTGGTTTTGAATATATTTGAATGCAAAAGTATTTTAATTATGTATTGCATCTACTATATTACATGTAATGTCTTTAGAGAAAGAAGGTACAAAACATTAGCATACCATGTCCTCTGTAAAGCAGATCATTATATAGGTCATAATACAGTGTTCATGCATGCATCACTCATACTGATAATAAGATCAATGAAAAAATTCTAGATGAATGGAGAGGAAAGCTGGAAGCAGAGGTGAAGCGTTTATTAATATTAGATTTTCTTTTTAACAAATCTCTACCAAGCAGTTTTTGTAAAGATAGTCATAATAGCCATTGATTAGAGGTTATTTTAGAGAGGAAGAATGTTACTATACTTCTATCATGCACACTGGTGTATTTTATAGCAAAGAGTAGTCCTAGCAGTAAGTAGGTACTGATTCAATTGAACAATCCCATAGGTGTCGTATTAGTTGACAGCCTTCTGATAAGTACATACATGTCACAAATTATTGTTTGCAATGCTACTAAGCAAATGATTCTAAAGAAAACTTTGATTCAATATACTCAAAACAGGGGAAAACATTGTCAATGGATTTCTTATTCAAAGAGGATTACCAACTAATGCTATCCTGGGATTTATCCTTAAAAATACTAAGATATGGTATACATAATAACCTCATAAATTACCCTTTGTTCCAAAGGACTTAAATATTTAAAGTTGAAAGAAAGAAGTAACAGTACCAGCACGTGTTTTTTATCTTTCTTCAGTTTTCTATTTGTCAATTCATGGATATATGAATATACAGGATTTTTGCAAGATTTATGTTTACATATTGTTTGTCTGTGTAAAAGGATTCCACTTGTGTGCAGGTACCCATGGATGCCAGAAGAAACAGTTTGATCTCTTGGAGCTGGAGGTTTAAGCAATTGTGATACATATGATGAGAAAGCTAGGGATGAAATCAGGTTATCTGAAAGAGTATAACTTGAAAGGGATTAGGAGGCGAGGCCTTGTAGGAGTAGGTGTGGACTTACTGGAGGAAATGTACCATTGGGGTAGGCTTTGAGTTACGAAAAGCCCTAGGCTTGGTGGTCCACTGTCACTTTCTTCCTGCTGCTTTCAGATCCAGATGTAAAACTCTTAGTTACTTCTTCAATACTCTGTCTGCCAGTATGCTGCCATAGGCTCAGCCATGATGATAATAGACTAATCCTCTGAAACTGTATGCAAGTCCCAATTAATCAATGTTACTACAGAGGAATATGATCAGAAGTGCGTTTCTGGGGAAGGAAGTTCATTGTGTTACTCAAAGAGAAATACAAGGTTATCTTCCTTCAGGCTTCGATTTCCTGGGTTGAGTCACACAAAGACATGTTTAATCTGTCTCCTCCGACCTCCGTGACTGGGATTTAGACTACATGCATGTTTTCCCTCTCTAATTAATGCTGAGCCAATACTCCGAAAGTCATGCCCCTACCACCCAAGTTATACGTTTCTTACAAACAAAAAACAAGATCATCAATAAGCTTGTCTAATTACAAAGAACTGGGTAAAATTTGGGTACCAGGAGGTTTTCAAAAACAATGTCACTAAGGATAAGAGTGTACAATGTAAAATAGGTTAAAGGTCAGTAAATCCTTGGAATAAAATATTTGTGTTGTGAAGAAACTATTTTCATACCTTAATCAATAGCACAGGAGCCCAATTGAATTTAGCCTAAGCTAATGTAGATTTTATGAATTCTGTGAGACATCCTGCTTGGCAGATACTATCACGTAACCTCATTCATTCAAATGCCAATCTAATGAGACTGTGATCCATATGTATAGTTACCTCCTAAATTACCTGAACAGGATTGTATATTCTTAATAAACTTTGACATTTTAAATGGGTTTATTAATGACTTTAAGGCATTTCAGAGCAAATTAAAAGTTTTATATCCTGCTTCCTTTTTATATCACTGAAACAAATGTCAATTGTTTTACAAGGAGAGGTTAAAAAAAAAAAGTAGGACAAGTAGCAGTAGGCATCCTCGTACTTAGATAAGGATTCCAGATGCCCTGGGTTTTAACAGACTGTACTTGTTGTGTAGGATTTGCTTATTCTTGACCTCAGTGTTCTCTATAGACACTCATAGGCAAAGATTGGAAGGTCTCAAGTGGAATTTTTACCCAAAAGCAATGTCAAAAGATCTGTGTGAAGCTTTGTAAATGGTCATGTTAACATTTCAGCTTATAAAGGAATTAGTGATTCACAAACCCCTAACTTCAGTTCACAATTTCTTTAAAATAGTATAATACCAAAAGTCTCCCTGAAGCCAGTAAGGTCTGTTAAGATCTGTATAGGAAAACCAATCATAGACCAGTCTCCTGCAGTAAGAAATTATGGCTAATTTTACTAAGATTTTGTTAGAAAGGCATTTTATCCTTTACTAATATGAACCTAAAAGTAGATATAACATTGACTATCTAGGTCTGTAATATTAAAGTCCCCGCAGCAGGACACAATTCTTTGTCATATGCCAAATGCATGCCTTGAAAACTTGCAGATACCAAGAGCCTATGTAAATACATACAAATCCCTTCATTCCACAGTAACAGCTGGTGCTTATATAGCATTTGGATAAGAAAGAAGTGGATTTCAGTATCTTCCAAAACCTGTTTTGTCAAGTAAAGGAGTACTCCAGCTTTAAGTATGGCTTTGTGGTTTCACTGCAAACATCCAATAAACTATAGGCAAGAAGATCATTAGGAGCACAGGAGAAGCACAGAGAACACAGTGTGTTCATAACCATTGAAACTTGGTTGCTGACTCTACATCGCCATCCATCATTATTATTATTAACACTTATTGTGTAATGATAACAGCCTCATTTTTATAATAATTCACAGAGAGTCTATATAATCCTAAGTGTTTCATATATTAAGAAGCATAAACCAGTACTAATATACTCATTTATTCATTCAAAAGAAGTCCAGTACCCTTAATTACCAATATCATATTACATTCAGAGTATCCTATGATAACCACAGGTTGCATGATCACTGCCTTACACAGCAGTGCTACATGTAAAGCAATCATCCACTAGGACACATGGCTTAAAGCATGCATCCCTCAGGAAGCATGGAGAGCCATTTGCATGACTCTCTAGCTCAATAATTGATGGAGTGTTGAGACCTTGAGCCAATGATCCTCATCCAAAGCCCCCACCCCACCCGCTCTGAGCAGTTATGAATTCTGCTCCTGTTTAACTTTGGGGAAAGCACTTATACTCAGAGAGACCCAATTTCTAAATTCTGCAATAACCTAGTGTGATTAGGTGATCTTTGAGTACCTTGCAGCTGTAGAATTTTAGATTTCTTGATGGAAATGGTTCTACATAACAGATGGACCCAGCAAGATTTTTATCTGAAGCAACTTATGAAATATGGCCTGTCCATTCACAGCTGAGGACAAGAGAAAAGCAGGGTAGTTTACGAGGGTAATGAGGTCAGTGAGAAATGGAACTCATTTTGTGATACAATTTTCTTTTATGGTATAATTCTATCCTTAATACCAAGCACATATTTTGATGTTCATAGTCTGCTTCCAATAAATAGCCAGATCCTATTTTAAAAGTAGGGAAAAGTCCGGTGCTCCAAGGTGGGGCTCTGTCATTTTCTTCATCTATCGTCAGGTGGAGGTTCTATGGTGATATGCAAGAAATTCATCAGTATGGCTATAGGAACTGGCCTTTTCAGGCTCCCTCTCCTCAGCTGCCCAAGGAACTAACTGGGGGCGTCTCCCTGGAAACCTGGGAACCCCTCTAGGGTCAAGTCTCTTGACAACCCTCAGGTAGCTCCTTAAATTCAGATATATGCTTCCCTGCTCTCATATCCACCCTTCCTATATCCCAAGCACCCCATTCCTCCGAGCTCCCCCCGCTCTCCCCTTCACACTTTTCTCTCCCCATCTTCCCTTGGCCCAGTCTTGCCCAACCCTCAAGTTCCCAATTTTGCCTGGCGATCGTGTCTACTTCCAATATCCAGGAGGATTACTATATCTTTTTTGGGAGTTCACCTTCTTATTATCTTCTCAAGGATCCCAAACTTATAGGCTCGATGTCCTATAATCATGGCTAGAAACCGAATATGAGTGAGTACATCCCATGTTCATCTTTATGGGTCTGGGTTACCTCACTCAGAATAGTGTTTTCTATTTCCATCCATTTGCCTGCAAAATTCAAGATGTCATTGTTTTTTACCGCTGAGTAGTATTCTAGCATGTATATATTCCACAGTTTCTTCATCCATTCTTCCACTGAAGGGCATCTAGGCTGTCTCCAGGATCTGGCTATTACAAATAATGCTGCTATGAACATAGATGAGCATATGCTTTTGTTGTATGATTGGGCATCTCTTGGGTAGATTCCCAATAGTGGAATTGCTGGGTCCTGGGGTAGGTTGATCCCGAATTTCCTGAGAAACCGCCACACTGCTTTCCAAAGTGGTTGCACAAGTTTGCATTCCCACCAGCAATGGATGAGTGTGCCCCTTACCCCACAACCTCTCCAGCAAAGGTTATTATTGGTGTTTTGGATTTTAGCCAATCTGACAGGTGTGAGATGATATCTCAAAGTTGTTTTGATTTGCATTTCCCTGATAGCTAGGGAGGTTGAGCATGACCTTAAGTGTCCTTTGGCCATTCGAACTTCTTCTGTTGAGAATTCTCTGTTCAGTTCATCGCCCCATTTTTTAATTGGGTTAATTGGCATTTTACCGTCTAGTCTCTTGAGTTCCTTATATATTTTAGAGATCAGACCTTTGTCAGTTGCAGGGTTGGTGAAGATCTTTTCCCAGTCAGTAGGCTGCCTTTGTGTCTTAGTGACAATGTCCTTTGCTTTACAGAAGCTGCTCAACTTCAGGAGGTCCCATTTATTCAATGTTGCCCTTAAAGTCTGTGCAGCTGGGGTTATGCATAGGAAACGGTTCCCTGTGCCCATTTGTTGTAGAGTACTTCCCACTTTCTCCTCTATCAATCTCAATGTGTTCAAATTAATATTGAGGTCTTTAATCCATTTGGACTTGAGTTTTGTGCATGGTGATAGATATGGATCTACTTTCATTCTTCTACAGGTTGACATCAAGTTATGCCAGCACCATTTGTTGAAGATGCCCTCTTTTTTCCATTGTGTACTTTTGGCTCCTTTATCAAAAATCAGGTGTTCATAGGTTTGTGGTTTAAGATCCGGGTCTTCTATACGATTCCATTGGTCAACTTCTCTGTTCTTATGCCAATACCAAGCCGTTTTCAATACTGTAGCTCTAAAAAAAAAAAAAAAAAAAAAAAATAAAAGTAGGGAAAAGTACAGAGGGATTAGGAGAGAATCATAGAGGATTTATGCAGAAAGCAGAGGTGGGCCAAGGAACATATTTACTGAACTCATAAATATACAGAAATATGTATAAGCACAGAGCAAGAGTAAAGACTCAGGTAAAAAAAAAACTGAAGGAAACATAGCCAGTAGAAAAAGCTACTTATCAACCTTTCATGCTTGAGAATTTCTGAGCTGAATGATGTTTAGATTAATAGATATTATGGGGAAGTGCTTAGAATTTTAATTAAGATGGGCCTAGGACTGAGAGCAAGCCATTTATAAGTTATAATTTAATAGCACCTCTACTTCTTGTCTAGAAATAAGAGTAACAATTCTCATTTGAAATTTAATGCAATATCCGAGAAGATGGTGACACTCAGAGGCATTTGCCAATCAGGATGTCATCTGCTTTTCACGTAGGACACTATAAGTCACAGAAATCAATTCATCTTCCCAGGGTCCCATATCTAATTGTTAAGCCACTAAGTTTCTTTTAAGTTTCTCCTACTTCTCTTTCTCACTTTGTCTTTTATTTCTCCCCTTGATTGAAGATCCCATGTCGCTTACAATAGACCCATAATATCAAGGGTACCAGTTTCAATCCTGCACTGATGCAGATTTTCTATTCAATGATTTATTCAGAAAATCTATTCAGTACTACTCCTGTGTGGTTTAAACCCAATGACAACCCAGTAATGGAAAGAATGAATAAGTTGGAGTTACTTATCCATCCTGGGACAGACAAAGCAGATAGTCTTCCAAAGTAAAATATCAGGAGTTTAGCTTTCCATTACAACGCAGCCATGTTATAAATTGTATCATTTGTGGAAACATCTGTATGAATTACTTTTTGTTAATGGGATTAAAACAATAATTGGCAGAAAGCATTTATTTAACTTGCAGCTCCAGGCAGAGTCCACAATAGTGGGAGAGGCATGGAAGAATGCAGCTAGAGGGAAAGCTGGACAATCACATCTCCATCCATACACAAAAAACAGAGTGTAAACTGGAATTTACAGTCCTATAAGAGACAACGATGTGAGATACCCCTCTGTATGCTGTGAAGATGTTTTATTATCATGGTTTAATAAAGAAGTTGCTTTGGCCTATGGCAGGATAGAATATAGCCAGGCAGGAAATCCAAGCAAAAATAAAGGGATAAGGAGGACAGAGTCTGGGAGATGTCAGCAATTGCTGGAGAAGCAAGATGTGAGGGATGACCCTCATGGTAAAATACAGAATAATGGAAAGGTGTTAGTTTAAGTTGTAAGACCTAGTTTAATAACAAGCCTGAGCTAATAGGCCAAACACTTTGTAATTAATAGAGGTTTCTATGTGGTTATTCAGGACTGGGAGGCCAGGAAATGAAGTTGCAGCCTCTGGATACAGAGCAAGACTATAAACAGCCTGCCTCTGTGATTTATTTCTAGCAAGACTCTACTTCCAAAAAGTCCTACAACCACCAACCAGGGACCAAATATTGAAATACCTGCGCCTATGGGGGACATTTCTCATTCAAACCACCACAAGATTCATGGTATATGTGGTGCATTTTTCCAGAATGAAACTTCCATGATTTAAATTTCTCTGAAAGTTTGAGTTACACTATATCATTATTAAATTTATTCTAAGCTAAATTAGAAGTCTGCTTTATTGTTTAAACCCCATCTGTTGTCCTGCATTTTTAAATGAGTTATAGAAGCTTTATCCCAATTGAGGAGTTGTTACAAAAAATATTAATCAGAATCTGCCAATTACTACTCTTAACTCAGGAAACTTTCTTCTTTTTTTCCCTGTTGCCAGTATTTACATAAAAGACGCATCCATTCCTAGCTATACGTTTGTAATATGCAGATGTTTAAAGTTCTGAGGTTGGATAGTAAATTGATTTAAAAGAAAGTGTGTCAAATGAATTCACCTGTTGACTACATGCAAGATTCGTAGTAGTGAATGGAACGAGTCTGGACGACTAAAGGTGCGTCCAAATCTATCTTGCCGCAAACCCAGCGGCAATCTAATCAATTCCACTCCATTTTCCACTTTCAGCCTCTTCCTTCTCCCAAGAAACATACACTGAAACAACCAAAATTCTCTCTCACAAACCTGTCGACATCTTTCCATGCATAAGGCCCTGACAACTAGTGTTCCCATTTCCTTTTCTTTTTTTCTTTTTTTTTCTTTTTTCATTTTTTTAATTAAAAATTTCCATCTCCTCCCCTCCTCCCACTTTTCTCCCCTCCCCTCCACCCATACGCCCACTCCCTCCCTCTCCAGGCCAAAGAGCCCTCAGGGTTCCCTACACTATGGTAAGTCCAAGGTCCTCCCAACTCCCCCCAGGTCCAGGAAGGTGATCGACCAAACTGACAAGGCTCACACAGAGCCCATCCTTGTCGTAGAGACCAAGCCCATCACCATTGTCCTTGGCTTCTCAGTCAGCCTCCACCGTCAGCCTCATTCAGAGAGTCCGGTTTGATGGCATGTTCCATCAGCCCCATTCCAACTGGTCTTGGTGATCTCCTGTTAGATCTGTCCCACCATCTCAGTGGGTGAACACACCCCTCACGGTCTTGACTTTCTTGCTCATGTTCTTCCAGAAAGCCTACAAACTCATGGAAACTGAACAGTGAACTACTGAACCACCCCTGGGTCAAGGAAGAAATAAAGAAAGAAATTAAAGTTTTCCTTGAATTCAATGAAAACAAAGACACATCATACCCAAAACTATGGGACACTATGAAAGCAGTGCTAAGTTCATAGCACTAAGTGCCAACATAAAGAAAATGGGGAAAGCACACATTAGAGACTTAACAGCACAGCTGAAAGCTCTAGAAAAAAAAAAGAAGATTCACCCAGGAGGAGTAGAAGATTGGAAATAATCAAACTGAGGGCAGAAATCAACAAAATAGAAACACAGAAAACAATCCAAAGAATCAATGAAACAAAAAGCTGATTCCTGGAGAAAATCAATAAGATTGACATACCCCTATCCAAATTAATCAAACGGCAGAGAGAGAACACGCAAATTAACAAGATCAGAAATGAAAAGGGGGACATAACCACAGACACAGAGGAAATTCAGAGAATCATTAGATCTTACTACAAAAGCCTGTATGCCACAAAATTGGAAAATGTGAAAGAAATGGACACTTTTTTAGATAAGTACAATATACCAAAATTAAATCAAGATCAGGTGAACAGTTTAAATAAACCTGTAAGCCATGAGGAATTAAAAGCTGTCATCAGAAACCTCCCTACCAAAAAAAGCTCTGGACCATATGGTTTCAGTGCAGAATTCTACCAGAACTTCCAAGGGGAGCTAATACCATACTCCTTAATGTGTTTCACAAAGTAGAAACCGATGAGTCATTGCCAAACTCCTTTTATGAAGCTACAGTCACCTTGATACCAAAACCACACAAAGACTTAACCAAGAAAGAGAATTACAGACCAATCTCACTCATGAACATCGATGCAAAAATTCTCAATAAAATACTGGCAAACCGAATCCAAGAACATAAATCCAAAAAATCATACATTATGATCAAGTAGGCTTCATTCCAGAGAGGCAGGGCTGGTTCAACATATGAAAATCTATCAATGTAATCCATCATATAAATAAACTGAAGGAAAAAAACCATATGATCATTTCATTAGATGCTGAAAAAGCATTTGAAAGAATTCAACACCCCTTTATGATAAAGGTCTTGGAGAGATTAGAGATACAATGTTCATTCCTAAATATAATAAAAGCAATATACAGCAAGCCGACAGCTAACATTAAATTAAATGGAGAAAAACTCAAAGCCATCCCACTAAAATCAGGAACAAGACAAGGCTGTCCACTCTCTCCATACCTCTTCAATATAGTGCTTGAAGTTCTAGCAATAGCAATAAGACAGCATAAGGAGATCAAGGGGATTCGAATTGGAAAGGAAGAAGTTAAACTTTCGTTATTTGCAGATGACATGATAGTATACATAAGCGACCCCAAAAACTCTACCAAACAACTCCTACAGCTGATAAACACCTTTAGCAATGTGGCAGGATAAAAGATCAACTCCAAAAAATCAGTTGCCCTCCTATACACAAAGGATAAAGAAGCAGAGAGGGAAATCAGAGAAACATCAACTTTCACAATACCCATTTTCTTGCTAAGAGTCCGAAACTAGAAGAACGAAATTGCCTAGAGTCACAGAGATAGTAAGTGACAGAGCTGAGTTTTAACAAAATGGCCCTTGCTTCTTCTCCCCATGTGATGGTCTTGCACTCCAGATGTTTCTCAGCCTCGTTGTGCTGCTTTCGAGACTGACATACATAGCCAAGCCTTTCTTTGCTAACTCAGGCATTAGCCACTCTCTGTAGCCCAGCACAGGATCTTAAACTGAAATGAAGTTTGTTTTATATCAGCAGGCTTTCTCTGTACAATCAATATAGACTTTGCCATCACTTTCTGCTGCCTTATAATGTATATTATTCTGTATTAATCATCTTATATATATTTTCTCCTCTGGGAGAGTCAACTCCTATGATTCAGAGATTATCAATTTGAAGTGTCTCTAATGACTTTGTCCAGTCATCTTCTTGAATATTCCCTCATTCCTGGGGCATGAGGAAGGATATTGATACAATGTTCACATTAATTTTGACCATGAGGGGAATGTGTGTCCTAGATGATTTGAATGACTGAACACCTCCTTCATATTAACTTCTTCAAAGATTTTTACGTGCCCTCAACTTATTGAAGTAAATGTATCCTCAAAGCTCTTTTAAATAACTCCAACATCCTAGTAGCAAATCCTATTTTTAATGGTGATCTCAATGTTGAATGATTTTAGTTTAACCAGAAAGAAATCATATGGTAATCCATTAGGGGAAGGTCACTTATTTCAATTTTAGAATTCTGGGGAGGGGGGTAGTGTTTAGATATTTTGTTTTAGTGTTTTATTGATTGGGAGGCTAGTTTTGTAAAGCAAGTGACAATATCTCAATGTCCTTTCATCATGACCTCTAGGAAACAATGACCTTACACTGAAATTCTTTGACCATTGAACCTACTATTAAGTACAATAAAGGCTAAGAATGAGCTCATTAGAAATACTTGCCTTCTTATCAATCTAAATTACTTGGAGCTGGTCGTCCAACCCCAATAATCAGATATTAAATATCAGAAAATATAAGAAACCGAATGCACAGAGATGCATTGATATATTGCTACATCAAATTTGCTTTTCAGAATTTATAATAAATGGTCCAATTACTATCTTTATTTGCATAGAATTCCATTTGCATAGGATTCACTTCCTGTTCAAAGTACTAATGAACAGTTACCATGTGATATAATTGCATGCTTTATCTTCAGCAATCTGAGCATCTATTGTGTTCCTGATATTAAAATCTGAATTTTAGTTTTACACATGTCATCCAAAACTAAAAACCGTTTTAAACCTCAATAGAAGACTCCTGAAAAAGTGTAACTTGGTTGCACTACGATGCATTTTCCGTTGCGATTGCCTATGACAACACCCATTATAAAGAATCGATAGTATTCATTTTGGTTGTCCTGGTAATTGCACAGTTGTCGCCTAGAAAAGGAGGCTGGGAACCTTCAACACATTTTCTCCTTTATTCTTGTCCAGTTATATATTTGTCCGGTGTTGTTCTATGTCTAATTGACGTGAATACACTGCCTGTGGGAGAATCAAGTCATACACTCCGGAGAGTCTTTGTAAATAACTCTGCCAACAAAAAAATGTGGTAGGATATGACATGACGATGGAAAAGGCGGAATGACTACATTAATTATGCTCCAATTATGGTATTCTATTAGATAGCGCTAGCCTAGAGTATGAGAGGTTCATCTAAAAACATAAATTTAAATAAATGATCCGCAAAATGACTATTTGAGAGCATTTCAATTGCATATGTTCCATTATAGGATTGGATTTACAGAAACTGCTAAGGCTGTCAACATTTGTGTGGAAAACAGGGGTAGATATTTAGGAAACGTCCTCTTGAAGTTTTTATTGGCATAAACGTGGGTCATTTCTTTAACATAGTTATGCAAAACCCAGGCTAGGAGGAGAAAACGCATACAGAACATAGACCTAAAAGTGAAGCAGGCTGCAGAAATCTGCCCTTCCCTTCTTCCAGAATATCCCTAAAGGTGCATGCCTACATGAGATAGTTTCATCTTAGAAAGAGCCCGGACACCATTTCTGTATACAACAAACACCACCCGAGGGTCACGATGTGTCCGTTGCTGTGCTAGGCACTGAGAATTCAGTGCTCTAGGAAGAAACAGGTGACCTGGATCTGATAGCCCTGCCAGAAAATCACCTCAGAAATTACTAGTAAGACGACCTGTGTTTCAAAGAGTACCTAAAGTGCTTTGCAGCATCATAGGCTTATTCCATTTGAGTTTCAGGGATTAAACTCAACTCATCAGGCTCCATGGCAATCCCCTTTGCCCACTAAGCCATCTTAGAATTAATGTTTCTTTGTGTAATGAGTGTTTTACTCACTCTCTCTGGTTAGGATCTGCATGCTTTGGGCTTGAATAGTGTCACCTGTAATCAGGATGAGTTAGCTGGTTTCCACATCTAGGGGTTATCTAACTCTGCTATTGGATTTGTCTGTGTACTATTTTGGTGTTATAAACCAGATTTTTCTGTGTATGTGTGATATATATACCTAATGAAACAAAGATAGAAACCATGCTTCTGAATGCTATTTCAAGTAAGGCACCTTTTTAATGCATAACCCACGAGTTCCTTCATTCACCAATTCAGACTGTCTATGGATGTAATACATCACAGTCTGACCATAAAAATTAAAACTTGTCTGACAACTAACTTATGGTTTGCTACTTCTGTCAGGCATACAACATCACCTCCAAATTACTCACTGGGTTTTTTCCTTCTTACAAACTTTTTTCCTGTAATGTCTAACAGAATCCATGACATAAAATAGATAGTAAAAGATGTATTCTCTTTGAACTTTGCAGATAGTTCAACAACAATGTTAGAATAGCCAAAGTCCTGGGTGTTTTTGTTTCTGTCCTGACAGCCCAAGAGATTTATATGTTAAGTTAATAAAACATCTCAAGAAAATCGGGGCAACTATTTTTATAGGGCCAAGTGTTGAGTTCCACAGTCTTATTGAGGTTGACCATCGTTGAAAAGGTCTTTAAGTTGTCAGCAATTTAAAGTCACACCTAATGCTACTGTGAATGTGTCCTCCTCAAGCACAGGCTGGATTTATAGATTTGTTTTCATCTTTGATCAGGACATTGTTTTATATCATACTGCTGAGATGGCGGGACAGTAATGGTTTTCTCTCTTGTGTGCTTAATAGAAATTGCTTTTTACTGCTTTTAGATTCTTTATATAACTCCATTTTCTTCAGGCTTAAGTCCATGTGACTGTCTCTACTGTGAAAAATGGCCTGTAATCCCTTGCAAATATTTGTGTGGAAGCATTTCCACATGACTGATTCCGGATCTTATCAATAAGACCAATAGCATATTGAGTCAGAGTACCTTGGCCAAGGGTTTGAAGTATCACAGAATAAAAATTGTTCTTTTCATATGTGCAGCATCCTCGTCTCAGCAAAAGTATATGAACTTAATAAATCCAAACTATTGCTCAACTTATTTCACTGGATTTCAGTAAAAGTAGATCAAGTAGCAGGCAGTCAAGTCCTGTCACACATTTAGGAATCACTGCTAGGCATTTTATAACCGTCAGAGTGCTATCACAATGACACTTTCTGTTATACCTCTTTCTAAGTCTCAGCAATACTTCATCAAAACATCAAGAACCATATAGCATGACTCATAGCACTCATAAATAGTGCTAGTTCCCAGGATAATTAAACTCTATTTGTAGACTGATGTCCTTGGTACTTTGCTTCATATTTAATGTCTTAATGAAAACATCTCTGGCAAATATGTGTGTGTATGAATATGTATGTGTATGTGTGTATGTATATGTGTGTGTATATATATATATATATATATATATATATATATACGTGTGTGTGTGCGTGTGTGTGTGCGTGTGTGTGTGTGTGTGTGTGTGTGTGTGTGTGTACAAGAGTCTACAAGTCTACAAGAGTCAAGTGACTTGGGGTTTAGTGTTTTTGTTTGCTTGACTTTTTGCTTAGGATAGGATCCCACTATGAAGAACAGCCTACTTTTGAACTTGCTATGTAGATGAGGCTAGTCTTGAACTCATAGAAACCCATCTACTGTTGCCTCTCAAGTGCTAGGATTAAAAGCATGTATCATGGTACATGGCCACTAAATGAGCTTCATAAAGAGGGATAAGGACAATTTTCACAAGGATCAGATTATGTAACTTTAAAGAAAGTATTTCTGGTGTTTCTGGATCTCAATACCAAAAGTGATCATCTTTACATGGTAAGCTTACCATATACAAATTTAAACATTTTTCTTGTCTTCCAAAATTTTAAGGGAAAAAAAGATGAACTAATTGCTACACCTTTTAGGAGAGAAAAATATGAGTGCTACATCAACAACAGGAGCAATTATTCATTACTTGGTATTTCTGAATCAGTAATAGAAAATTGAATGAAGAAAAATATTCATCCATAATGAACATATAGCATATAAAGAAAATATTTTATATTATAATTCAAGAATACTTGTCATCCTCTGCAAGCACAAAAAATAAGTTATTAAGAAATATTGGGTGGGTTATTTAGTTCATTGATGAAGTAATTTCCTAGCACATTCAGGTCCCTCATCAATATCCAAGTGAAAGGGGGGGAGAAGAAAGGAGGGAGGGAGGGAAGGAGGGAAGGAAAGAAGAGGATGAGGGAGGAAGGAAGGAGAATGAAGTAAGGAGATTGTTCTGCTTTAGTTGTTTGCAAGGAATTATGCTATGATAGTGTCCACATCTCAGGAGGGTAAACTGATCTATCAAAGACTATGTAGGTGAGAACCACAGTACTATAAAATATTTTATCAACTATCGAAGATTCCTTTGCTTAAATGACAGCAGAAAAAAGCATACTATGCAGCATTTTTTATTTCCTCAATTCAGAATGACCATCTTTAAAAGAACGTGTTGTAGCCGGTGGCTTTGCCGAGGAAGTTGTCTGCACGTGTACGCACGTGTCTGTGTTGGCGGAGAGTGTCTGGCGTGCATGGGAGTTTTGGGATGGCTGTCCTTGACACTGTCTCATTAACCTTGCAGAGTGCTGTGCCACACCGTGCTCAGAGGGCCTTTTTGAAAATGACTGCTTGATGATGTTGATGATGATAATGATGATGATGATGACAATGACCACTGATAGGTTAGTTGGGGACCTTCTGTTGTCCCCTAAATATGATTTCCTCCAGTTGGTCAATTATTTCTCTTGCTCTGCTAAATGGTAAAGGGCAATTAATGTATAAACTAACGATTCTCACGCCTCATAAAATATTAGTGAAGCTAGTAAATATAATTTATAACTAAGGGTAGAGAAACTGTACTTACCAAAACAAAATGTGGTTTAGAAAATGTTTGAAGGAGATTTATGATGTAATAAAAATTAAAATGTAAAATATAAATAAAAATTCCATTTCAACATCTCCTGTCTCCCTTATCCTCCATATGGCTTTGCCATAAATAGAATAATTATTAGCATAAGTAGCTATCAAAACATGTTTTATACTTGCATTTGGTGAGTTGCTGTGTGATTTCCAGTTTTGCTGTTTGTGTTTGTGTGTGTGTGTGTGTGTGTGTGTGTGTGTGTGTGTGAACTTGTGTATGAACTCTGTTCTATTTGGAAGAGAATGAGTATGAGTTCCGGGATTTTAATGTTCTGGATCTTAAATACTGTGAGCTATGTCAGCACATGGAAGAGAAAGCTGTAAGCAACCCTTGGCACCTGTCTTGTTGCTTAGAACTTAAATTGAGGAACGAGTCTTCCTGTTACCAAAGATTAAAAAGAAAGAAAAAAAGATCTTCTAGACAGTTTGCAATGTGTTCATCAATAAAAGTCCCATTCCTGAAGCATTGGGTCAAAGCAGTCCAATCTGAGCTTCCACGAGATGGAATGGCAGCCAAGAGAGAGCAATAGGGCCATTCGGAAGATGCCTAGGCTATAGCTGAAGGACTACCTGCTGCCTTGCAGCCTCAGGAAGTGACTATCACTGGTCACTCTGTGGTAATTTAGAGGCCAGATTGAAGATGAGGTACATTAGCACTCAGCTCTTCTGAAAGCGGAAATAATTGAAGTAGCTATTAAAACTCTGAGAGAGGTTATGCTTCTTATTTTCAACTTTGAGATATATTAATGTGGGGTATGTCTGAAGCATTTGTCTGTAAAATTGTCTGGTACTTGTCCCTTTATTAGAGCTCTTTTGTTTTCACAGGGACAATCCTGGAAAGGGAGTTTGTCCCTTGCATCATCTATCTGAAGTCTTGGCCTTCCACAGCCAACTATCAGACAAAATGCAGGCTGCACACAGAGCAGCCAACAATAGAGGTTTACATGTCTAAAATGTTCCCGCTCTCACCACCTGCAAAAACGTTCTGTGTCCTGTAACTCACTAAAAGCTGACCCTGAACCAGGAGGTGGATGGTTTGACATTTGACAATAAGAGGTACTCAGTATCATAATCAAACAGAAGCACATCTTAATGAGCATCATATTACAACATGGTACAGAATTTCTTTTCATTAAATTCAAATTTCAACATTTGATTTCACTTCCAATGCCTTAGAAGTGGAGACCAAAAAACTAAGATTTCTCGAAAGGTCTAAAATTAATGCTCTGCTGAAAAGGGTTGAAATTCGGTGAGGCATTGTTATTATACAAATAGTAACATCAGTTAATGAAACTACTCTGCATGCCCTCAAAAAAGAAACACAAACACCAAGTCAGTCACAAACCACTTATCTGCAGTGGCATACTGGCTACAAGATATGCTAGGGCAACGGTAGCACAAGCTTGTGGGAGCAACCACGCAACAACTGGTTTGACTTAAGGCCCATTCCAGAAGGTGGAACCCATAACCAGCACTGCTTAGGTGACCAAGAACCTGAGACTAGATAGCCCAGGAACCTAAGGTAGCCAAATAATACTGGTCAAAAAAAATGTAGTGATCAAATAACTCCTAACGATATTCTGCTGTACGCATAGATCTGTGTCTTATGCAGTCAACCAAGAAGCTTCTTCCTGCAGCAGACAGGAACAGCTGGAGAGATTCACAGCCAGACATTACATTGAGTGAGAGAACTTGGAACACTCAGACCTAGATGCATGTCTCCATCACATCCCACCCCTCAGAGCTCAGGGAACCCCACAGAAGTGGAGTCAGAAACAGAGGAGATGGAGTACACCAAGAAAACAAGACCCTCTAAATAAACATGAGCAAAGTTCACATGAACCCACAGAGACTGAAGCAGTATGCACCAGCACAGGTCTGCACCGGGGCTTCTGTGGTTATAATATGGCTTCAAGTTTATTGTTTCTAAAGGATTCTTGGGTGTGAGAATGAGGAATTCTCTGATTCTTGTGTCTTCTCTTGGCTCTTTTCCTTTTTCTATTGTTGGTTTGTTTTGCTCAACTTTGATGTGATAGATTTGGTTTTATATTATTGCTATATTTTTAAATGAATGAGTGAACGAAAAAATGAATGAAAACCTAGATGCTAGGGTAGGAGTTAACAGAAGTGCCACTTATATCTTCTTGGAGAGGGAAAAATCAACTTTCTCCAAAGGAATGACACTTGATATATTAACCACTTCAGGACAGGACAGTCATTATGTTTGGGAGTAGTTGACCAACATATTATGCACCCCACAGTGTGTGTGTGTGTGTGTGTGTGTGTGTGTGTGTGTGCGTGCGCGCGCATGCACGTGCTCTTATTTAGCTAAAGTTTGGTGGGTTTTGTTGTGGGAGGATTGGGGAGGTTGTGCAGCTGGGTGGGTAGGGAGGGGAAGACAATCTGGAAGGAATTCTATGAACTGTAGAATATGATCGAAACATTTAAATTTTAAAATTGTACTAAATAATAAAAAATAAAAATAAAAGGCAAACATCTAACACAAAAGTGAGGAGAAATGGAATAAAAAGTTAATAGTAATTCCTTTATTATAAATCTTCACAATTAATATTTCAAGATTAAGACCAGGCTTTAGGACTTCAGGTATGATTCAGTCAAGTTTGAATAAATTAATTTGGGGAAAATGTAAAAAGTCAATTGTTCAAGCATTCTAATGAAAATAAAGTTTCTAAATAAAATTACCTAAGAATTTTTATTCATAGCTATTAACTATGTAAAGGCTATAAAATAGTTTAATACTAGCAAACTTTAGCATATCATGATCAAATTGGAAATCTGAAGACTGTTTTTTTTTTTTTTTTTTTTTGCAGCCTACACCTAAAGCACTTGAAAAAATGGGCTAAACTACAGAAGCAGTAATTTATTTCTGATCTCCATTCATTTCACAGTCACAAACTGAAGCATAGACACATCAATAGGCTAGGGAATAGGGATGCTACAATAGGGATACAATGCTTTTCCATCAAGATTGGTAGTGGTAAAAGAAATGAGTCTACACATAAAAAACTTGTCATAGACATAAATGTTATGTGGGAGAGGTTTGCATAGAATAAAGTCTTTGTCTTTCTAGAAAAATTTAAAGTGGCTGGAAATTCAATATTTCAGCCAAACACTAAAATGAATTGGAATTCGCCTATAGAACAAAAGTAAAAGAAGGCAAAAGTTCTTCTAAAAGTGGATATCCAAGGTGTAGAAATAGGATGCCAAAAGGGAAAAAGAGAAAGAAAAACTCCAGAATCCTGGGGACTGTGCATATGTTTTAAATGCCAACATGCAGCACTCCTGTCTTAGCTGGAAAGAAATGGAGCCTTGATAGAACTCAGTTGTGAAGGTTTTACATATGATCTCAAAAAAATTGAAATTTATGTCACATACAATGCAGCCAAGTAAAGATTGTATTAAGAAAATAGTGGCATTGGATTTGTGTTTTAGAAGTTGACTCATTTCATGGATACAGTTATAAATCTTTTTTTTTTTTTTTTTTTTTTTTTTGGTTTTTCGAGACAGGGTTTCTCTGTAGCTTTGGAGCCTGTCCTGGAACTAGCTCTTGTAGACCAGGCTGGTCTCGAACTCACAGAGATCCGCCTGCCTCTGCCTCCCGAGTGCTGGGATTAAAGGCGTGTGCCACCACCGCCCGGCCAGTTATAAATCTTGAATGGAAATGCAGAACATTTTCTATTCTGTGAAGACTGTCTTTGGGACTTGGATAGAGAGCATGTTGAAACTGAAGATCACACATTTGGTAGACTCCTTCAACTTCTTTTAGTGTCTTAACATTGTAGAGGTATTGCCAATGGGTGTTTTTCCTGATGGTTTTCTTTCTCAGCAAGTTCATGATTTCATTCTTTTAAAGACTAGTTTTGCATGTTGTTGTGTGCCCATCAGCTTTACTGAAAGTGTGCATAAAATGTAATCATTTTCTAGTGGAATCCATTGGGGTCATTTAAGTATAGATTCCTGCCATCTGCAAATATAGTTTGACATCATTTTTCCAATTTTTGTCATTTTTATATATTTGGCTTGTCTTGCTGCTCTGTGTAAATCTTGGAGCATCATACAGAGCAGGATCCTATAAGAGTATGGAGTGGACATATTTATCTCTCAGATTTTCAAGGAAATGCTCTGGTTTTCTCCACTCAGTATAATGTTCTCTATTCATTTGTCATATACAGCTTTTATTATACTAAGTTGTGTTCTCTCTATTCTTAGTTTTTCATGATTTTATCATGGATCATGTTGTGGTTTTTCAAATACCTTTTATGCATCTTTTTATGATGATCATGTGATTTCTGTTCGTTTTTTTTAGCTTTTTCAACTTTTTAATTCTTTTTTTCTTCCAAAATATTCTTTTTGTTTATTACTTAATAAATAATGCCAATCAAAATTTCCACTTCCTTTCCTCCTCCCACTTCCCTCCCACCCCCCACTCACACTTCTCCCCTCCCCCTCCAGTCCTAAGAGAGGACAGGGTACCCTGCCATGTAGGAAGTCCAAGGCCCTCCCCTATCCATCCAGGCTTAAGAAGGTATGCATCCTTATAAAATAGGCTCCCAAAAAACCAGTAGATGCAGTAGAGACAAATAAAAACAATTCTGAGATACCATCTTATACCTGTCAGAATAACTAAATCAAAAACTCCAATGATAGCCTATGTTGGAGAGAATGTGGAGTAAGGGGAACACTCATCCATTGCTGGTGGGAATGCAAACTTGTGCAACCACTTTGGAAATCAGTGTGGTGGTTTCTCAGAAAATTGGGAGTCAACCTTCCTCAGGATTCAGCAATATCACTCTTAGGAATATACCCAAGAGATGTCCAATCATACTACAAAAGCACTTATGATTTCCATTCTTAAATCTATTAAGAGAGTGCATTACATTTTTTATTTACATATGTTTAACCAACTTTGCATCTTGGAATAAAATCAAGTTGGTTGTGATGAATGATCTTCTTAATATGTTATTGAATTCATCGTGCAAATTTTTATTGACAATTTTTGCATTTATGTTCATCGGGGAAATAAGTCTATAGCTAGACTCTTTCTTTGTTACTGCTATGCCTATCTAGTCTAGGTATCAAAATAATACTAGCTTCACAGTATGAGTTTAATAAAGTTCTTATCATAATCAGTTTTAATTGTCAACTTGACACAATCAAGGATCTCCTGGGAAGAGAGTCTCAATGAGGGATCCTTTAGATCAGATTAATCTATGGGAAAGCCTGTGGATATTGTCTTGATTATATAAACTGAAATGAGAAGACTTGTCAACTGTTGGTGGCACTATTCCCCAGAAGAGTATCTTGACCTGTACAAGAGTAGAGAAATCAACCCCTGAGCATTAATTTCCTGCTTTCTGTTCTTAATTATGGATGCGCAGTGACTACACACTCTACAAGTTCCTACTGTTCTAACTTTGTTGCTATGATGCACAGTAGCCTGAAACAGTGAGATCAAAGAAACTCCTTTCCCCCTACCTTTCCACAGGGAATTTAGTCATAGTAACTGGAAAAGAAACTGGAAAAGCTTAGTTCTCTTTTTTGAAATAGCCTAAAAAATACTGTTTTTTCTTAAAACATTAGTAGAATTCAGCCTTGGATCTACCCAACCCTGGGTTTTTCTTCATGAAGAAATTTGATTATTGCTTCAATTTAATTACCAGTTCTGAGCCTGTTTAGTTTGTATATAAATGTATATGTATATATACATATATATATATATGTATATATACATATACATTTAGAAATGTATCTGTTTGTTGCTGTTATTCTTCAATTTATGGAATATGGTTTTTCAAAGTATTCCCTAATAATGTTCTGTATTTCACTGGAGTCCATTGTAATAGCCCCCTTTTCATCAATAATTTTGTTAAAGTTCTCGTTCTCTTTCTTTTGGTCTATTTTTAGAAAATTGTTTGTCAATATTACTAATCTTCCTGAAAAACAATTTTTTATTTTTATATTGTTCTCTTAGGTATCTATTTCATTAATTTCTGTCTTAATTTTTACTATTTCTCACCAGAGATTGCATTCAGATTTAATATGAACACTTATAGTTACAAACTTTTGTAGCACATTTAATAAAAACTCAGAGACAGATATTGGCATTCAACTTGAAGATCAGAAAAGCAAAGCAGCCAAGCCACTACAAAGTTCTTACCTCTATGAAATCATCAGACTCAAAGAGCTAGTTCCTTTCTCATTCCAATTTATATTCCTCTGTAGTGCTGAGATTAAAGGTGTGGGCCATCACTACCTGGATCTGTTTCTGCATTGATCTTGTATAGTTCAGGGTGGCCTTTCACTCACAGAGATGCTTCTGCCTCTGTCTTCTAAATCCTGGGATTAAAGGTGTGTGACACCACTGCCTGGCCTCTAGTGTCTTAGTTTTTTTTAATTGATTTTTATCGAGCTCTACATTTTTTTCTGCTCTCCTCCCTGCCTCTCTCCTCCCCTTCAACCCTTTCCCAAGGTTCCCGTGCTCCCAATTTACTCAGGAGATCTTGTCTTTTTCTACTTCCCATGTAGATTAGATCTATGTGTGTCTCTCTTAGGGTCCTCCTTGTTGTCTAGGTTCTCTGGGATTGTGATTTGTGGGCTAGTTTCCTTTGTTTTATCTTTTAAAATTACTTATGATACATGTGATAATTGTCTTTCTGGGTCTGGGTTACCTCACTCAAAATAATGTTTTCTAGCTCATTTCTAGCAAATTTAGCATTTGCCTGCAAAATTCAAGATGTTGTTTTTTTTTCTGCTGTGTAGTTCTCCATTGTGTAAATGTATCCCATTTTTCTTATCCATTCTTCAGTCGAGAGACATTTAGGTTCTTTCCAGGTACTGGCTATGACAAACAAAGCTGCTATGAAAATAGTTGAGCACATGTTCTTGTGGCATAATTAAGCATCTTTTAGATATATACAAAAAGTGGTATTCCTGGGTCTTGACAAAGGTTGTTTTTTAATTTTCTGAGAAATTGCCACACTGACATCCAAAGGGGCTGTACCAGCTTGCATTCCCACCAACAATGCAGAAGTGTTCCCTTTACCCTACATCCTCTCCAGCATAAGTTGTCATCAATGTTTTTGATCTTAGCCATTCTTACAGGCGTAAGATGGAATCTTAGAGTTGTTTTGATTTGCATTTCTCTGATGACTAAGGATGTTGAACATTTCCTTAAGTGTCTTTCAGCCATTTTATTTTCCTCTGACAGTCTGTACTCTTTTATTTTACTATTACTGTCTCTTTAAAGACTTTGTTTTGTTTTTTAAAGCTATTTATTTGTTTATGTAACTGTCTGTAGTCTTCTTCTCCTCTTTCCCAAGCCTACGTACATTTTTAAAAACACACAGTGTCTCGTTTAGAGATTGTTTTTATTAGAATCTGTCCTTTTATGACAAGGAGCATTTTACAATAGTAAGCAGTGTGGTCAATGCAGCCCTGGATACTGGTTTCACCTCTCTTGATCTTTTAGTTCAGTGCCAGCTCTGGGAACACTGTGCTGTGCTCACCATCTCAACTCTGGGAAGCAGTTGGCCCATGCTACCACCAAGTAACTTGCAGCATGCTGCCCTCAAACCCCATTTAAGTGCAGGATCTCCCAAAAGAGCCAGATTTCATGCTGCCAGCAAGAACCAGGAAGCCGGATTTTAAAGAAGTCATTCAATTTTTGCCACTAAAGCTCAGTCAGAAAACCTCTTAAAGGAGCCATACCTCTGCTTGCCACCAGGAAACGAAGCCTATCTAAAAATATGAAGCTACCGAAAAGCCATGCTTAACTCTGTTCTTTTATGTCTACAATTCCTTCTCAAACTCTCTCAAGTTTTATGGGGATGTAGTTGACCCACGGTGGTGCCCCATTTTGTAGTCGGAGGCTGCAATTTCATTTCCTGGCCACCTCAGACTACACCTTTTACTTCCACATCACAATCTATCACACAGGGAAATCAAGGCAGGAAGTCATGGCTGGAACTGATTCAGAAGCCATGGAGGATACTATTTACCCTCTTGTTCTTCATGAATTGCTTTTCCTGCCTTCTTATACAATCCAGGACCGCCTCAGGGAAGAGGCTTCTCCAGCAAGTTAGAGTCTCACACCAGTCATTAACTCTGGTGATATTAAGTGTATAATCTAACAAATAAAGCTTGTCTGAAGATCAGAGTGGGGACCTAAGCCACTATTTAGCCATAGAGGCCCGGCAGTGGTGGCAGACCCCTTTAATCCCAGCACTCAGGAGGCAGAGGCAGACAGATCTCTGTGAGTTCAAGGCCACCCTGGGCTACATGAAGGAACAGAATAGTTGAGATCACGAAGGACAGAGAAGTAGAGGAAGGAAAGTGATGTCTTGATTGAGGGAGTCATTATGAGGCTAGTGAGAAACCTGGCACTAGTGAAATTCTCAGGAATCCACAAAGAGGACCCCAGATAAGACCCCAAGCAACAGTGGAGAGGATGCATGAACTGGCTTTTCCCTGTAAGCAGATTGATGACTACCTTAATTGTCATCATAGAACTTTCATCCAGCAACTGATGCAAGCAGATGCAGGGATTCGCAGCAAAGCACTGGGCTGAACTCCCAAAGTCCAGTTGAAGAGAGGGAGGAGCAATAATACGAGCAAAGGGGGCAAAACCATGATGAGAACACCCACAGAAACAGCTGACCCAAGCTAGTGGGAGCTTACTGACTCTGGACTGGCAGTGGGGGAACCAGCATAGGACCAAACTAGGCCCTCTGAATGTAGGTGATTATTGTATGACTGGGGAATTCTGTAGGGCTACTGGCAGTGGGACCAGGATTTATCCCTAGTGCTTGAACTGGCCTTTTGGAACCCATTCTCTTTGAATGGATATCTTGCTCAGCCTAGATATAGTAGGGAGGGCCTTGATCCTGTCTCAAAGTGATATGCTAGACTTTGTCGACTCCACATGGGGAAGATTTGCCCTCTCTGAGGAATGGATGGGGGTGGGATATAGGGAAGGTGAGAAGATCATGAGAAAGGGGAGGGAGTGGGAACTGGGATTGGTATGTAAAATGAGAAAAGAATGTTTTAAAAAATTAGCAAATTAAATTTAAGAAGGAGAGAGAAACAGATCCAGGCATAACGACTCTCACCTTTCATCCCAATACTTGGGAGTCACATGCCTTTAATCTCAGCACTCGGAAAGTAGAGACAGGACGGGATATGGCTGGGCAGAGAGAGAATATAGGGCCAGAGGAGATAGGAGCTCCAGGCAGTCAGTCTGAGGACTTGTAGACACAGGTTACTCCATTTGGTCTGAAGAGTTCATAGAGGTAAGAACTCCTGCATAGCTGTTCTGCTTCTCTGATCTTTCAGCTTTCACCTCCTAATAACTGACTCCAGGTTTTTATTAATTAAGACCAATTAGATTCATGCTACACTAATCAAGACCGTTCCTCACAGTCTTGACTAGAGGCCAATCTTATGGAGGCATTTTCTCTATTAAGATATTTTCTTCCCACATATATCTAAGTTTGGGGTCAAGTTGACCAAAAAAAGTCAGCCATGGCTTGCTTTCGTTTTATTATAGAATTTTAAAATTCCCTCCTTATTCTTCAGTAACACATTGTTCATCCAATGTTGTTCCTTCTTGAATTGTTCTGTTTCTGAGGCTTCTCTTGATGTTCTGTCTACCTCTCTTCCACTTTAGACAGATAAGATAAAGGAATTATCTCAATGTTTTATAATTGTTAAGAATGTACTGTGACATGTAATAGTATTAATTTCAAAGGGAAAGTTGCACAGGCTGTTGAAAGGAAAATGTACTCCCCTGTCTCTTATATGGAATATTTTGTAGATAGCTGCCAAATTCACTTGATTTATGCTATTGTTTAGCTATAAATTTTCTTTACTGATTTTCCGTCCAGAAGACCTATCTAAATATGAGAGTAGAGTTTTGAAGCCCCCGACTCTTCAGGACCTATTTGGTCTCTTATGCTTTAAGACAGAGTTCATGAGTATTTATAGCTGTTATATCTCCATGATGAAACATTCCCTTGATGTAGTAGCCTTCTTTATCGTTTTTGACTTGTTTTGATTTGAGGTGAACTTTATGAGAAATGAGAAACACCATGCTCACTTCCATTTATGGAACAAATCTATTTCTAAGCTTTGGCTCCCAATTTGGAGATGCCTTTCTTAGCTAGTGGTTTTCTTAGTGACAAAATAGTTGTATCTGTTTTTTAAAATAGTCAGTTGGTCTGAGTTTGTTCTGTTCATGAAATGTATTCTTATGTTCCCATGGATAAAACTATCTTTATTAGTCATCTAAATATGACTTTAGGAATTCGTTGATACTGGTTATCACAAAACTTGTATGAAAACACAAAATACTACAGATATCCAAGGCAATCTTAATCAAAAAGAAACTGTCAGGAATTTAGCAATAATTGCCATTAAATTATGCTACATGGTACTAGTTCTGACCCAAAAACAGATATGTAAGTCGATGGAACTTGGTAGTGGATCCAGAAATAAACACATCAACGTGGCCATATAATTTTTGACAAAGATGCTAAAAGCATATGGGAAAAAAAAGTTGACTTATTCAACAAATGGTGCTACAACACTAGACATTACCACAAGAAGAGTGAATTTAGATTCAATCAATCACCTTTCACAAAAATCAATTAAAATGCATCAAAAAATCTTATCTGACCAGACACACATCCATGCTTATTGCTGCCCTATCCACTATATCCAGTTATGGAGTGGGCATAGATATCTATCAGCAGGTGCATAGATAACGCAAATGTGGTACATATACATGCTGGAAGGGTATTCAACTCTAAAGAAAAGTAAAATTACAAAATGTGCAGAAAAGGGGATGTATGTGAAAATTATTGTATGAAGTGGGGTAACCTAGGCTCAGAAAGACAAAGACCACATGTCTTGTCTCATATACAAATCTTAGCTTCTCATTTCCGTATGTGTGTATTTATGTGGTAGTGAGTGTAATTATCTTTAAACTAGAAAGAGTGACCATGAAAGGGAGGAAAAGAGGTTGTAAGGAAGTGGAGGGGAGGGTATTAGAACGCATGTGACATGAAAATAAGATGAGACATGCAGAAAGAATACAAGGGAACGCAGAGAGGGGGCAGAGGAAGGTCAACAGAAGCAAAGTGCGGGTGAAATCGCCTTGATGAAATCTATTACTTCCATGCTAAAACCCAAACTTTAAAAAGTGTTTCCGCATTTTCTTCTAATTATGTGTGCATAAACCATGATTTTATTATGAGAAAGTGTCCTTCCAGACCTCCTTCACATGGAAACTAGACAATGTAAATTCCCTTTTCTCATATGGCTTCAGACAGTTAAGATCTTGTAGTTTATTTATCTTACCCTGATCCTTACATCTAATTTATTCATCCATTAGTTTCTCAAATATTTACTGAGCATGCACGATGTACCAGCAATATCCCCATCTGTAATGAAGCATAGTGCCTACCCCAGCCAGACAATAGGAAAAGAACCACAACATTAAACTCCCATGGATACAGTGGTACAACCCTAGTGGTCACACATGACCAGTGACTCTTAATGGTAACACAGAGGTGCCTTACTTAGATGGTGAGATTTAAAAGACCTGTTGGAAAAAGTGAGCATTAATTGAGGCCCAAAGATACACACATACACACACACACACACACACACGCACACACATACATACATACATATGGTATATGTGTATGTGTGTGCGTGTGTGTGTGTATGGTATGGAAGCCAGGCAAACTGGAGGCAGATGAGCAAGGTATATAGAAACTGTAGAGTCAGTGGAGAGTGTGGTTGTCCCAACCAGGTACTGATCAGTCACATGTGTGAAGCCATAGTTATGGAAAATCTGTTCAAGTTCAAAGTCAAGTCCAAGTTTTCAGTCAGTGCTCTTGCCTGTGTATTCTAGAAGCAAAAAGGAGAAGTGAGACATATCTGTACTTGACTATAGTTTGATATTAATGCATATTATCTGCACTGCTCAAAAATTAAAAAAAAGAAATAAAAATCTTGCTTCCAGATCACACATTACAATTTTCATGGTTTATTTCTTTAAAAAGTGCCACTCATGGGAAGCTGTGACAATTCCATCCAGTCCAGGTCGCCATGTCATCTCAGACGTCCCGACTAAGGGTTCAGATAAAGCACAGGAACCTTGATCAGAGGCTCCCCAGGATCATGAACTGGGAAAGGAAGCCAGGAAAAAGCAGGATGTAAGGGGCTAATCACTTATTCATGAATTCAAACTCTCTAGAATAATTAAAATACCTCCTTTCAGCAAATAAGCCATTAACTTCAGTTTTGCTATTTTTTAATGATCTAATTCGCACTGTTTCAGGAAGTTTCCCTTAATCTATGTATATGATTATGTAGATCAATGTTTGCTTTATTCCATACTCATAGACATGCAGTGAAAATAAAGTGCATAAATAAATTGTTCCCTGGTTACCAGAAAATGCTTAATATGTACAAAATGCATATAGATTGAAATAACCCAGATAAGGATTTGGGGGTGGACAAAATCAGTTTCCATTCCCAGTGTTTTCCTCCATTACTTGGGGGTGTGGAAACCGCTGAAATCCCTAATACTCTTTTCTTCATGACGAACTTGCCAAGCGACTTCTCAAATAAATAGATCATTGTAAAAGGTGGTAAGCTTCCATCACATGGGTAGAAATATGTGATTTCTGTTCTAGCAGTTTTTTGTTCAAGTAACTCAGAGAAGGAGTTTGTTTTTCACCACTCAAGCTTGTCATTTATTTAGGCCTCAGTGGGGAATAGTGTCTTTGCTTTGGTGGAACTTAGCAATTTATACAGGAAAGAATAAGGTCCCTGCAGTAAGATCTGAGGCCAACCTTTTATAGATCACTGGCACAGGCAATTATTGATTATCTTCAAAGATAAATGCACTTAGGTTTTAATCCTTATGTCTCAGTGAATTTAATTTTGATATCTGTCTTTGCCATTTTTCTTAAAACATACTGCTAATTCTATTCTCTAAGAATATAAATTCTTATGGCTAGCTAGATAGTCTATACAGTACTAAGACCATCTAAGCATGTCCATGTCCATGAGCCTTAGATTTGGTACACTTTGAAAAACAAGAAAACCTAGAGCCAGTGAATACATGGACATGAACATCACTCATTCAACACACTTAAGAACAAAACTGAATAGAGCCATTCTAATGATGAGCTTCGGTGATACATTATTTCTGCTCAAAAATCATCTGAGGCCCAAGTATTTTTCTAAAACCATCCTCATTCCTCTGAGAGTTAAGAGCAGAGGAAACATTCTGGATTTTTTTAAAACATTATCACAGTATTACAAAAGGCACATAGAGAGTGGATAAACATTTGTATTGTAGATACCAAGAGACTGTATAACAACATTAAAAAGTGTCTTTCTATAGAAGGCAGGCTTCTATATAACTCACAATATAAAAACCACCATTTATTCAATTCGTATTTGTGTAAGACATGTCAGCATCACTGTATTGGTTACTTCTCTGTTGCAGTGACAGAATACCGTGACCAAGGCAACCTGAGGAAGAAAGATTTCATTGTGTTTCTCAGATCCAAAAGCTAAGTGTCCCTGATGGCAGAGCAGACATGGAGGAGGGAATGTCAATGGGATGATGTTAGCTCTCAAAGCCCACCTCTAGAGGCGTACTTCCTCCAGCAAGGTCACACATCCTATACCTACCCAAAACAGAGCCACTAATTGGCAGCCAAGTGTTAAAATGCTGAAGAATATGGAAGACTTCTCATTCAGACCACCGTAATCACTGGATAGATTGACTGTCACTCACATAAATGCTATTGTCCATGTAAGTCCATTCCCTTCACCATCTCCTATCACAAGTCATGAAGAAAGGGAGAATTAACTAACACACAAACACACACACACACACACACACACACACACATGCCTTAGAGAGAATCCGAAATAAGTAAAAGAAATCCAAGGAAAAGACAATGACCGAAAAGGCAGTGTGAAACTGTAGAATAATGCTTGTATGTCAACTATTAAGTAATTAACTATCACAATAATGTATTCAGGAAAGATTTCTCTGAAAAGTGTGCCCTGAAAATGTTCTAACCCAGCCTATTGAGGGAACTTATTATGGGTGTACCCACAATGCGCAAGGATGAGTTATTTCAATCCCAAATCTGTTGGGCACATGGACTCTGCATCAAAGAAACTACTTCTAGTTTCTGGTAACAGAGTATCGGTATATTAACTAACAGTCCGTATTGATGGTGATAACAACTAGACTACTCAAAGCTGTTAGCCATTTTCCTGAGAAATTCAAATGATAGCCGAGACTCAGGGGATGGATTAAACTCAGTGGTGTATGTCTATTTAAGGAGAAAGGAAAACTATTTCTTGGATCTATAAAGCTTGAGACTCTTAAATCGATAACTAACAATCTTCTAAACCCAGCCTGTATGTAAGCAATCAATCCAAAAACTCCTAAAAAGAAAAAAAAAAAGTAAACTGGATGTGGCTTTGTGAAGAAAAATCACTCTAAACAATTCTAATCTCTCGAAATAGGCGCACAAATCCTATTTCTCATGACTGGAAATCAGTCATTCAATTTTTTTTTCCCTGTAAGGGTCAACTTAATGGGCAAAAAGATGATCTTTAGTCTAAATTCAGGGAATAATTAATGTAGAAGCTTGATTTCAATCACAGCACCCCACGGCCAAGATTCAACTGTCCATTTGCCTCAAATCAGTAGTCAGCTAGATAGTAATTAGGCAGGTGCAGCACAGCTTCCAACACCCTTTGCTAGGACCCAAGTTCTCCATCTCTCTTTGCACTCTACATTTTAGAGAACGTTATTTGCAGCGGTTAGCCTTTAAAGTCCTTTATTAATGAGTGAACGAAAGTAAAATAACAGTTGTTATCAACAAACTTGGACTTTAATTTAGAACGGAGTATCCAGTTATAAACTTTCATTCACGTGACCAATAATGTACAAATAGTATGCTATAGAATTGAAATTCAGATGTTCTAGAAAATTTCAAGACATGGAAATCATCTGTATTTTGTTTAATGATAGAACTTATTAAATGTAGTCCATCAAGTCACAGATTTATCTCATTCTAGAAGGAAAATTTTTAATGAAAAGTTTGAAGACTCAAAGAAACAAGTTTCAAAAGCTGACTAACAGATGGTGAGAAAAAATTTGAGGCCTGTAAGTCTATCTGAGATGTCCCTGGATGTCATTGAATGTGTTCTCCTAAGACATTTTCAGAGAATAGCTATCTCCATAGTAAGAGTTCCTAACATAATAGGAAACACTCATCTCCTGTTGGATTGATATATTGATACCTTGGTCAAGTTTAATTATGTAACCTTCCATGCATTTTTATTTGAAGTTATACACTCTATTATTTCTTTAAAAGTAACCTGCTGTATAAGGCTGTAATCTAAAATAAAATTCATCCCCAAATATAAAAACTAAGATCGCCACTAGAAATTTAAACTTCTGTTTGTATAAAGCCATACCAAATTCTAAAAGCTGTCTTTGTCATGAGGAATATTTAAACAATGACAATTGGAAATCAAATCGTTAAGAACCCATACACATACCAGACAACGTGAAGAAAAAACAGATAAAATCACATAGCCCTGAGCAGATGCTTCAGGGCTAAGGATGTGGCTTGCTGCATCCATGTGCCGTGTGTACACTTTCAAAGTGTATGCTCCATGTTAACTCAAGGATGTTAATGCTCCATGTTAAGCTCTCACTACTGTTGGAATCATGCCATCTTTGTTTTCCAATCTCAGTAATTACCAGACATTATTTTGTGATTAAAATGTGTCCTCCTAAAATACAGGTCTCCAAGGAAGAAAGTATTGCCTGTCCAAAGGATGTGAGTTTAGGGTCTTAGTGAGTTTATATCTTACTGTAAATGAAACCATCTACTGAAGCTCATAAATTTAGCTAACATAAGCTCAGAGTGAGTTATTCTTATTATGTACCAAACAGCAGGTTCTAAAATTACAAGGCTGACAGTTAAACTAAGCAATACAGAGCGTTCACATGAAAAACACACTGGGATCTCTCCATAGTCAAATTCTGATCCTCTACACTTTCCTAAGTTTGTGGATAGTCTGAATAAAAGGAGGGGGGCTAGGAGAAAGAGGGAATCCAGGAAACCTGAGCCTAGGCATGACGTCAGTACTGTGGATGGAATAAAGAGAGCAGGAATAATAAATTTCCCAGGCAATGCTTTGCACAGTGGAAAGATAATGGACTTAGTTACTCTGAAATGAACCTTTAGCTACATAATAAGACAAATTCCCATTTCTCTGGATGCTTTTACGAACATGAAACAGTAGCTGTTAGTCATAGTCTAAGAAAGATACCTAGCATTGGGGCTGGAGATATGGCTCAGTGGTTAAGAGCATCACCTGCTCTTCCGAAGGTCCTGAGTTCAATTCCCAGCAACCACATGGTGGCTCACAACCATCTGTAATGGGGTCTGGTGCCCTCTTCTGGCCTGCAGGCCTACACACAGACAGAATATTGTATACATAATAAATAAATAAATATAAAAAAATAGATACCTAGCATATAACTTATGGTACTTTTTTCATTTTATTCAAAGTAGAGAACTCTTCTGCTCTCCTATAGAAAAGATAAAAACAGTCATATCTAACTTATATCATATCTCTACTGCCAGTGTGCCTCATTCCTTATGATACTCTTCTTCTTCCATGAATGAAGAAAGGACATATGTTGCAATTTGCTTTTCTGCTAGTACCCTAGGATTAGCAGTTGAATACTAAACACCTTTGAAATACTGTATCCAACCCATCACCCAACCTGACAATTAGACTTAGTCTACCTATGTTGTCATAAGGTCACTCTTTTGCAAATCATTGTAAAAAGATTCTGCTGCAAAAGAGAGTACTGTTTAACACAAAGGTAAATGGCTTCTTTGGAAAACCAAGTGTTTGGGACAGGGAGTATCAGCATTGAGATCTGACCAACAAAGCAGATTCAGTGGGCAGCCCTTAGCAGCTGCCATGTGTTTCTAGGAGTATAAACATGCCAAGCAACACTGTGATGCCTTTGTCCTTTAGCAAATCTTTAGTTTCAGACTTTTTGCCAGAAAAGGAAGAGAAAAACTATACTTTAATTCCATATTACCTAATTTTAGACATATGCTTTGCAACTTTACCATGTTTATGGTAGATCCTGTGATTAATGTTCTGCCTTGCTCCTATTAAGTTGTATCAGTATCACATGTAAAGGAAGTGGCATAATGGGTCATAATTCATCAAGAGAAAGAGTAGGAGAAAATGTCAAATAGCAGCAGCAAGTACGTGAGGGCCCCACTGCATGGAGCACAAGTAACTTGAGGAAATCCACTTTCAAAGTTATAATTTAATTTGAGTCACAGTCTAGTGACTCTAGCCAGAGGAAATTTATAAAACACGTTGTGGCAATAGTGAATACAAATTCAAAAGAACACTAGCTTCTGAAATTCCTACAAAGAGCTGTGAGTTGAGCCTTCAGGGAATTTCTATATTGAGGTCCCAGTTATGAAATCATGCCGTGTATCCACATAGCAAGGTAGACTCTCTCTCTTGTGGGACTTAGTTCAGGGAATAGATTGGTTTTATTTCCTGATGATGACTAGCACTGCCTACTTTGTGCCTGGAACTTTCTAAGCCCTATCACAACCATGTAACCATGCAGTAGCCCAATGAGACAGGTTTTATTACTATCTTAATTTCCCCACTATGGATGTAAAAGCACAGAACAGAACCCTGTGCAAGCCGCAAAGCTAAAACTTAAGTCCAAGTAGTTCGTTTCTACAGCTAAATCCCAAGCTAACTCTTACTATCTTCTTTTTAAATGTGTGTGTGTGTGTGTGTGTGAGAGAGAGAGAGAGAGAGAGAGAGAGAGAGAGAGAGAGAGAGAGAGAGGAAAGATGTTTATATGGCACAAACTTTTCACAAATTCAATCGATACAAATAATATTAGTTCTGGGAGGAAATACTTTTCAAAAGAAATGCTTCCAAAATTATTGTACCAGGAAGGGACTAAAACCAGCATCAATCTCATCAAAACTCAAATACACTTCACATGTGCTTGGCATTAGCTGCCGAAATCACAGTACATTACAACCTTCCCTGGGGCTTACACATTTTCCTGAGCTCTACCTCCTGCAGTACGCTATAGATATATGTTTATTATAATAAATTATTTTAAAGACAGGCATGGTGTCACATACTTATAATCCTAGTATCAATAGACAAAGGCATGAAGATAGTAAATTTGAGGGCAGCCTAGATTAGACTGTGCATCTAAGGCTACCCTGCACTACATAGTGAGATCAGGTTTCAGAAGACGGCTGAGGATATAGCTCAGTGGTACAGAACTGCCTAGAAAGCACAGAGCCCCCGGTCTGATTCCCAACAGTGCAAGATAAAAAAATACGTCATGAAATCTCATGATTTCATTGTTTTAATAAGGAAATAAATAACAAAATGCCCTCTTTGTTTGTTCTTGAACATTGCTGTAACACCATCTGATAGAGTACCCATGTGACTTGCATGGAGAGAGAAATTCTATTGAGTTTCAGGTCTTTTCATAAAATATTTATGCATCACTAAGGTTTTCTTTAATTGTAGGAAAGGCCAATCACATAAAAAGGTGACACTTTAAGAAATACCAAACTTCTTCTTTTATAATATGTATATATAAATACACACACATATATATATAAATATATATATATACCATTTTTAGCTTTATGTCCATATTAATTCTTTTATAATTCTTCCCCTGATGCTTTAGAAAAATACCCATCTAAGTAATGTATAAAAACAGAAAATTATTTTTCATGGTTTCTGAGACTTAGAAACACAAAATCAAGATACCAGCAGATTTAGTGTCTATTGACCACTACGTTCTGCTTCCAAGACAATGACGTCTTTGTTCATCTTCATGCATTAGAATAGAAAAGGACTGTTGGTGCTTCTATACATGTGAAGGGACCCAAAGTCTTATGGACTTTTAAAATAAGGGCCTTTGCTTTGTTGATAAAGTATCATGATTTTCAGTATTTCCGAAATGACTTGACTGTTAACAACATCACCTGGTGATAAATTTCCATTGTGGGAATTTTAGAGGGACACAAGCATTCAGATCACAACATTTCTTTGTTTATTGATTATGTGAAAATCAACATAAAAGAAACAGACGCTAGAGGCCAAGCACAGTTATAAAATGTTATGACCAATCCTCTCCACACACACACACACACACACACACACACACCAGCAAAAGTATTAAAAAGTGTACTTATATTCACTCAAAATTAAAATTGCCCTGAACATAATTTTCTGGTTTTTTTCAACAAGTATTTATTGAATATCTGGATCTATAACAGGTCACAGACAGACCCAAATATTCTTTGTTTTCTCATCTGAAAAACGTACAAATTCTGTTGTCACTTCAGGCTAGTATAATTTCTTCATTGAAATTTGGATTTTAGGGTTGCTGTAATAACAGAGGAGCTGGCTTTTCTTATTCTGGGGTTTTGCTCCTGTTGACGGCAATCTTCTCACTGTGCATCTACATATGTCTGAAAACACAGAAAACAGATGAACTCAATCCAAATATGCATCCCTTAACTCACTGATTTTCTAAAATATTACTGCGAAATACCTTGCCCATCTGACATAGTGTGCAAACATGGTGTTCTGAGTGATTTAATTGCCCTAGAAACTAAAATACATTCTGATCTTGAAAATCCCATTTTAAACAGAAGGAATCCTCTTTAGGCTCTAATATTCTAAGATTTCTACTCTGATTCTTTAAAAACAATCCAGTGCCCAGACTATAAGCAGTATGAAATCAAATTGAGAAACCTATAGATGCAATTTTTTTTCTTTTTTTTTTATTTAAAAAATTTCCATCTCCTCCCCTCTTCCTCCCACTTCCCTCCTCTCCCCTCCCCCATACCCTCTCTCCCTCCCTTTTCAGGCCAAGGAGCCACACCTCCTCTACTCTCCTACAAACCTAAACAAGATGATTTCTGAGATTGGGAATGTTCATACATTACTGTATGGAACAAGTCTCCTTCAGAATGGTATCATCATCACATTATCCATTTCAGATCCTCTGATAGTTGGGCAGCAAGATGGCATTAAATGCAGAATAGGGGAGTTGGTCACCCCTGAAGACCAGAAGAAGAACAGACAGAAATGGATGGGAAGGGCTTTTGGTTCCTGATATATATCTGATACCTGGGAAACTAGAGACTAAAGAGAGACTTGAACAGCACCAATCTTGTATCACAACTCAGCACAGAAGGTCTCAGCCAGAGCCGGGTGGTGGTGGTGCACGCCTTTAATCCCAGCACTCGGTAGGCAGAGGCAGGCGGATCTCTGTGAGTTCGAGGCCAGCCTGGTCTACAAGAGCTAGTTCCAGGACAGGCTCTAGAAACTACAGGGAAACCCTATCTCGAAAAACCAAAAAAAAAAAAAAAAAAAGAAGGTCTTAGCCAGGCTGAAGCAGCATTGTTTTGTATACAGGTCCTACATCTAAAAGAGATGGCTCAGCTTCATGTCTTCCATGCCCTGTTATTGGCTAACACAGGTCAAGGAAAGTAGAACCAAAGCATGCGACTTTCTGTCAGCTATGCCCTGACCTGCCCTTTAAGCAAGGCAATTCCATGCTCTCTATTCCATCTGAAATATTGGAAGAATTATCTATTTTTTCCTAAGGAATCCTGAATGAACACAGAGTGATAGGGAACAGTTTGCTTGGAAAAACATATCTCTACTCTTTGGGAAGTGATGGTGGCACTTTGTTAAGAGTTCAATGAATCTATAGATACAGGTGCTAGAGCTAGGTACTTGTGATTTAAAGGCAAGGCAAATTACCCTGAAAGGCACACTGGTAATATACTTCTGTTTGATCATATTGGGAAGTGTCATTGTTCCCATAAGCCTCAACCAACACATATACATGCAGCCATGAGTTTTAATAAAGAAATGCATTATTAACAATTAGGTTCATAAAGAAGATAAGAGAAAGCCAGTAATATCAGTCTTTAAAACATAAATATTTAAAAGACAGAAATAGAATGATAACATCAATGATGTGTCACCATGGGAGCTTTTTACCATCCTCTTTCCATAAAAGGACCAGTTATAAGAAACAATGACCCATGGACAAGAGTAGATTCATGAGAGTTGAAAGTCTAGTGAAGAAGTGAGAACACATTTTTGGAATAGATCTTTAATCTGAGAATAGGCACATGGAAGTGGTCGCAACAATATTATGTTCATGTCACTCTTCCTAAAAAGCCACACAGTTCAGTGCCAATGAGGGAAGGTAAGAGTGAGGGGAGGTAGGAATGCAATAATATTACCATGAGAGAAGGTAAGAGTGTGATGAATATACTCTTGTTTTATTCAACCTCTTCATTTTTGAACAGCCCAGAACATTAAGATGCTTGGCATACCTCAGTGATTGGTACAACTAAAAGTATGGGACAGAGGATGTGAACCAAGCTCATTGCCCTATGAACTCCATCTAGAAAGCAACCCAGGAGCTACTTGGGAACCCTCCTTAAAAGGCCCAGGGGCAACACAATTGCTCCTTGTGCCCTTTCCCACCCCTCTCTCAGAATACCCTTCACTACAGGGAAAAACAAATCTAAGACAAAGAATCTGGACACTGGGATCACAAGAAAGGACAGAAACTTGAGTATTTCAGGGCCCCAATTTAGGAAGAGCAAAAGTGAGATCTCCGGCATCTGATGTGGTATGGTGGGTTGAAAGAAGACATGTCAACATAACAATTGCCTCCCAAGAGGGGTGTAGTAGGCACATTCATATCAACTGCCCAAATATCCAGGAGTTGGATGGGACATTAAGAGTGACAATAACTAGTGCTATTAGTGTCTGGATCTTGCAGGCAGTCATATTGTTGCCATATTGTAGGTGTAGGGTTTTTTGTTTGTTTCTAGGAGACATAACACTTCCGGGTCCTCTAGCTCAGTAGAAAGCATCTCCCAAAAGGAATACCAAGAATTAAGTGGTTTCACTGGGACATTGCTAAAAAATAAAGAATTAATGTCAGGTTCTCTCATATTCTTCCCAAGAAGTTGAAGAAAGAAGAATTTTCACACTCACTGTTTGAGGCAGGAACCAATGATGCCAAAGCAAAATGGACATTATAGGAAAAGAAAATAATACACTAATAACTGTAATGAAACAAATACAAAAGCTCTTAACAACTAATCATCAACTAATTAAATGATGCATTGAAAGGATTATAGATCATAGCCAAATAGGATTTATGTCTAGGATACAAGAATGGCTTTACATACCAAAATCAATCAATGTGATAAATCATGCTAACAGAATGGAAATAAATATTGCACAATCATCTCAAAAGACAGAGAAAAATACTTGGCAAAAGTCAGCAAGCATTTAGTGTTTTAAAAATAATACAACAGATGAGTAATGAATGGAAATGCTCTCAACATAGTATGTGTTATCTTCAAAGACACCACATCAACATAATACTTAAATGTGAATAATCAAGAATGAGATAAGGATGCTGAATCCCACTGCTTTTGTTCAATAAAGGACTGAATGTGCTGGTCAGAGTGATTAGTTAGAGCAATGGTATAAATATCATGCAAAAGAAAATGAAGTCCTGCTCTTTATAGTTCCATGTAGTAGGGCTTTCCTTGGACTGCCAGCCCACAAATAATGATGAATAGATTTATTAATTATGAAAGCTTGGCTTTTAGCTTAGGTCTGACCCAACTAACCCTTATAACTTAAATTAACCCACTTTTCTACCACATGGCTCAGTCATCTCTACTCTGTACCGTATGTCCGATCTCTTCAGTGCCTTCTTGGCACACTGCATACATAGATTTTAATCCCAAATTCCTCTCTTTCCCTGGAAATCCTGTCTATCCTCTCTTGCCAAGGTATTGGCCATTCAGCTCTTTATTAAACCAATCAGAAGGTACCTTAGGCAGAGACATATCTTTACAGTTTACAAAAAGATCATCCCACAACACTTCCACTCAAATTGTGGTTTATTTTTCTTTATAATTGGTACATACACTTGTATGCATAAATATGTAAATACAATATGCTGAGTTCATTGGGTTTTGTTTGTGTATGTGTGGTTTCAGGGCTCAAAGAACATTGCAGAAGAGTGGGCTGAAAGATTGTAAGAGCCAAAGAAATAAGAAGTCTGCTGTGAGATTGTATATCCAAGAAATGTCAGGGAAGCTATGCCCAGGCTACCCAACAACATGGTTCTGCAAAAATAATATCAATACTAATAGACATGTGATGTGGGATTCCTCTCTGTATACTGTGATTACCATTAATCAATAAAGAACTGCTTTGAGCCTATGGCAGGGTAGAACATAACTAAGCAGGGAAAATTAAACTGAGTCCCAAGAGAAAGAAGGTGGAGTCATAGAGAAGCCATGTAGCTACCAGAGGGCAAAGACACAAGCTGTCAGGTGAAACCTTCCTGGTAGGCCACAATCCTCATAGTAAAATATAAAATAATGGTAATGGGTTAATTCTAGATGTAAGAAATAGCTAGAAATACACTTAAGTAACTGGCCAAGCAGTATTTAAACAATATAGTTTCTGAGTGAGTATTTCAGGAGTCTGGGCAGCCAGGAAACAAACAAGTAGCCTTCTACTATAAATTTAGTTGGCCAACATGGCCAACTAAAATCCACTTAAAACTTGAGAGAGTTTGGGGAGAAATTCTAGGGAAAAAAAGAGCTAAGCATGGCTTAACATTATGGCCATGGCTCCTTTAGCCACACAGTTTTGAAATGGTAACTTTATGGGCTATGCTGCCAGCATGAAATTGGGCTTTTTCAGGAGGCTAAACATTTAAATGAGTTTTGTGGGCAGCATGCTGGAAGTTACTTGGTGGCATCATGGGCCAATTGGTTACCAGAGTTGAGGTGGTGAGGACAGTTCTCACCTGGCAGTCTTGTAGGCAATGAACAGATTTCCACCATGCTGGACTGGCAAGAGCAAGCAAGCAGGGCTTTATTTGCCCTAGCAATGCTGCGATTTAGGTTCTTAAGAACCACTTGGCATTTTAAGAAGCAATCCTGGTCAGAAAACAATTACAGACATACAATAAAGACAAATTTGGATGGAAAAGACATCTAAATGAGTGACAGTGTTGCATTAATGTATGTGGGCTTGGGAGAAAGAAGAAAAAGAGTATAGAGAGTTATAAAAAGAAGAAAATCTTTTAAAAAATAAATAAAACAACATCTTTAAAGAGACAGATTACAGACAGTCATAGATTAAAAGAAGTAAAGAAAACTAAGCCATGAAAGGATGGAAAATGTACAGAGAGACTGGATTATGTATATTATTGTGTTTTCTTTGAATTTTTTGTAGAGAGACATTTGATTCTGGGGACTGCTAAGCTAAACCAGCATATATGTTTTAAAGGTATCTTGATTTCAAAATCTGGGTCTAAGGATATGTTGCTTTGGAAAAGAGATTATAATATTGTTTCCACAAAAGATGAGAACTTTTGGATTAATTCCAGACTAATGTGGTTTGATGTACCAAGACTACCTGAAAGGTCACTGTGAACACCCCCACACACACACAAAAATTGCTTTGTCTAACAAAAAGCAGAATGTAGTTTGGGGAGAACTACACTTAAATTCTCTAAAGAATTGGTTATAAATGTTTGTTTACATTTAAAGGAGGATATGCTATAGAGATGAATACTTTGTATTGGTATGAATCTTAGTCTATTGATACAAATTTAAGGGCAATTTTGTTATATGTATATTTCTGCTCTTGATTAAGGTATTGTATTTGTGTAGCTCATTTAAAATGTAATGTATGATTAAGAAATATAGGTTAATAGAGAGATATCTGTAATAGTCAAACTTGTAGTCATATTAGTTAGGTTTTCTAGATGTACAGATATGTATTTCAGATGGATAGGCATTCTTCAAACCTTTCAAAGACTACAGAATATGGCATTTAAAGTGTTTAAATTTAGGGCCTTTCATGACAATGAGACGCATCTGCCCTGGCAACACCAATAACTTTAAGAGGAAGAAGGGCATCAAAGAGGATCCTTTTGGAGTTTGTTAGCCATGTGGGCAAAAACCTGCTCTTGCCTGGACTGCTTGATGGAATGCTGTATGAACTTGACATGCAGGACCCACAGAAAAATGGCTGTTGAATTTGCCTAAAGATAAAACGATCCTTCGGGATTCCTGCTTCAAGAAAGAGTCTGCTAGACATTCTGCATGACATAGAAGAAAGCAACTGATGGATTTTGCCATTACAAGGCAAAATAGATCATCAAATTTCCTGCTTCATGGAAAACTCTGTCATACACTATGGGCCAGTAGGCTAAAGATGGATGCTCTAACAATACTGAAGAACTTTGGGTGACTGTCTCTGTCATTTCTAGAGATTTGGAAGTTGCTTACAATGCACTTCCTGTTTACTTAGATAATATTATTTACTTCTGGAGTCGTTGATGGAGTTGAAGAATACATAGCAATAATATAGTTTTCCTTAGTTAGGGTAAAAGATAAAGCAGATATAAATATTATAACTATAATTCTTGCTTGTTACCTATCTTGTTATATGTAATTTTACTATGTTAAAGTTTTTTTTTATTTACACAGAAAAGGGGAGGTGACATGGAATTCCCTCTGTATGCTGTGAATACCATTGGTTAACAAAGAAACTGCTTTGAACCTATAGCAGAGCAGGGCAGAACAGAGCTAGGCAGGAAAACTAAACTAAATGCTGGGAGAAAGAAGGCAGAGTCAAGAGAAGCCAGGTAGCCCCTCCAGATACAGATACCGGACAGAACTTTACCTGGTAAGCCATAGCCATGTGGTGATACACAGATTAATCAATATGGGTTAATTTAAGATATGAGTTAGCCAGAAATAAGCTTATGCTATTGGCCAAAGAGTATTGCAATTAATACAGTTTCTGTGTTGTTATTTTGGGGCTGAGCAGTTGTGAACAAACAAGCAGCCTTCCTAAAACAGACAAGCTAATGTGGAAAGGGGAAATTTCAAGGGGACGCATTCCTAGACAAGAGTTATGGGCAATGAAGGACTGATCAGAGAGGAAAAATTAGTCTTCTCCAGGGATAAGCCCTCGAATCAGTTTTCCAATAACAAGGGTCAACCATGGTAGAATTTTTGCTTGATCTTATCCAGGTCTTGTGTAGATAACCAAGCCTTCTGTGAGTTCATGCATTCAGCCTCCATGTCATTGCAAGGATAGAATTTCACACCACTCTTTGCTGTCTTCCAGCTCTTATATTCTTTCCACTCTTTCATCATGCTTCTTGAATCTTGGGCTAGGTGTGGCTGAACACTCAGTCATTTATTCTCAGTTCTTCAACCAGTTATAGATCTCTGTATTAGTCCCTACTTGCTCTAATAACAAACTTTCCTGACCAAGATTAAAAGCATCATGAACCTATAGAAATAAGCATAAATATTTAGAAGGTATATTGACAATATGACCATTCAGGTAATCAATATCAAAGGTTCTTCTCGAGAGCCTATGACTTTCCTCCTAGCTCTGGGTTTTGAGGGTTTTTATAGCACCAGACATTAGTTGACTCCTGTGGAACAAGCCTTCATTCCAAGTAGACAACACAGTTGGTTACTCACATAAACAGACATGCCACTATTGCACCAATAGGTACACCTTGCCTGAGATGTCAGTATTGTAACATGCAAGTTCCAGCACTGGATAAGACCAGTGATGTCTTTTCTCTCCCAGCATCCTGAGTAGTTCCTTCCAGCACTATGAAAGCTAGCCAGCAAGGAAGAGTCTACTTGTGAATCTAAGATTGAAACCTCTGTGTCCTTATAGTTTTTCAGTAACAGACACATAGAACAACATAATTGGATAGAAGATCCAGAAATTGATTCTTTCTTGAAAAAAATACCAAAAGCAATCCTGTAACATGGGTTTCATTTAACCAGTACTGCAGAGGAAGCTGGATATCCACACACACAAAGAGAACCAAACCAGAGAACTATTTTTTTTCACTGTACTAAAATCAACTTGGACAGGATCAATGACTTTAATGTAAAATCGGAAATTTCCAGACTGCTAGAGGAAAGCACACCAACATCTAGGCACAGAAAAGGACTTTCTGAGAACTCAACACCAGAAAGAATAACAAGAATTGGTAAAAGGAATTGCCTATACTTAAATGTTTTTGCACATAAAGGAAATAGACAACAGAGTGAAGTTATAGCCTGCAGAATGAGGAAAATGTTTGTTAGATATTAATCAGATAAAGAACTGACTTTCAGGATGTACAAGGAACAGAAAGTCAAACACCAAAACTGTTACTAATACAACCAGTGAATGGTGGAAATGAATTGAAAACAAGTAAGGAAATAAAAAGGAGCAAAAATGCAGAAAATTGTTCAAAATCCTTAAGTTTCAGAGAAATGTAACTGATAACTACATTGACCTATATGTGTCATCTGAGTGTTTGTGAGGTTAAGTCAGGGGGGTGACAAATCTGGGCTATTCCACAAAGGACTATTCCACAAATGGTCCTTTACCCATGCATGCAATGACAGCCTCAACTGATCTTAGTGACTTATGAAGAAAAACAAAAGGGAAGACAAGATGCAGTTTGGAAGGGGACAGAGTGATGTCTGCGGGAAATTGGAGGCAGTGTGTGTGTTTGTGTGTGTGTGTGTGTGTGTGTGTGTGTGTGTGTGTGTGTGTGTGTGTGTACTATGTGCACTCGGGTGCCCACAGAAGAGGGTGTCAGATGTCCTGAATCTGGAGTTACAGAGGACAGAAAGCTGCCTAATGTGAATGTTAGGAAAAGAAACCGGGTCCTCTGGCAGAGCAGTAAGAATTTTAACCACTTAACTACCTATCCAGCCTCAAAAGGACATGTTGAAATATGATGGTAATACCAATATCCTTCTTAAACATAATTGAAAATGCATTCTTAATATTATAAACATTAAAAAAGAAACAAACTAATATTTACAACCCGAAAGCAACCATTGTGGGTGAGGGTGCAGGGGGAGATGGGAACCGTTATACAGTGTCAGTAGGAATGTAAATAGGTGCAGTCAGTACAGAAATCAATATGGAAGCTCCTTCCACTTAAAAATAAAACATTGTGTGATCCATTCCATTTTTAAGTATTTGCTCCATAAGAATCCAGCTTATAATAGCTACAGCCATATTTACACATTTCTTGCTGCACTATTCATGTAACCAGGTTATGGAATCTGCCTGAGCATATGTATGTGGATGAATAACTAGAGGAAACATGGCATATATACACAACAAAGATTTATTCAGCCTTAAATAAAACATAAATTATGCCATTTCCTGGAAATGAATGGAGGTAGAGATCACCATGATAAGTGAAATAAACGAGCCCCACACAGACAAGCATCACATGTGCCTCTCATTTGCGGAATCTGTAGGTTAGGGGTTGGAGGGACGTTTAAGTGAAAGGGTACCATTAGAGATATGGAAGAGAAGAGAGGGTATGTAAAGGGGAGGGAAAAATCATAGAGAGCGGAAAATATCAAAGTACAGTGTTCACATGCTTGAAGATATGATAACAAAAGCCTTAACTTTGTACAGTTGCAAAAGTACAAGTCACTCACAAGCTTTGCTCCAGATGCTATTTGCACTAAGTCCATGCTAGAACTTACAGCACCAATGATCATGTTCATTATCAGAGGTTCAGTTCCTTGCGATATATGTGTTCTCTTATTTTTACGTTGGAGGCAATTATATTGCTGATCAGTGAAGGTGAGTTGGGAAAGAAAGCATGTTTTAATGCAAGAATATTAATATGACAGATGATAAATGGATCTCAGTGGTAAAGCTCGTACCTAGCGTACTCAAGGCCCTGGGTTTCATCCCCAGAACTAGACAAAGGAAAAATGATATAAAAAAAGTACTGTCAAGAAAACTAGATATACCTATGTCAGAGGATGATATTTAGCCCCATCTTCCCTTTGTTTTAGTTACTTGCCAACTGTGGCAAACCTGGGGTGTGTCTTAATGAAGAAAGATATAGCTCACTGTTTCATAGGCTACAGCTGATGATCTCTTGACTCCATTGCTTCTGTAGACTATGTAGAGGGAAAAAACCTCATGGTACCAATAAACAATGAAAGACAGAAAATAAGGGTCAGGACAAGATAGACTCTACAAGGAATGTCCCTGGTAAGGGACTGGGAGTTACTTCTGGCACTACCTCGTCTTATGATACCCCATCCAACTATAAATTTACAATAGAGTTATCTATTCTTGTAGTGCTTCTTGGTACAATCTCCTCTCCATGGTGCTGCATATAGGATTCAATATATCCATAGCTGGGCCTTTCTAAAAGATACTGCATATCCAAACCATAGTCTTCCTCTGTGTATCATTTATCCCCAAATCTCTCCAGCTCTTCCGAAATATTTATCAGTGGTGATCATCTAATACTTCCATTATGTGGCTTTAGCAATGGAATACTCTGAGTGTAGTGGGTACTTGTCTGACATCTGGGACCTGAATCAATACAAAATAGCTAAGTGTGTGGGTTCAGACTACCTCAACTTGTAAAAAGTCTATCTCAGCTTTTATTTGTATCTTCAGGAAAATACATCTTCCCGTGGTTATCTCTGATTCCAACAGCCCATTTCTGCTGAATTGTGAAAAGAAGACAGGTCTTTAAAAAACTACAAGATACAAAATGGCCCGGAGGAATAGTGAGGAAAAAAGTAAGTGACTGGAAATGAAGCTGGGGCAATCAGAAGCCAGCAAAGCCACGATCTTTTAACTGTGGCTCCTGAGACGACATACGGTATTGTGCTCAATGGAGAGGCACTGTGGGGATTTTCGTTCCGTCCTCACAATTGCCTTGACACTCTCTCTGGATGATGCATGGGACTATTTGTAAATGGTATGCAAGTAATATGAAAGGTGCATGCGAACCAGTGAGTGATCCACTAAAGTGAACAATAGAGGAGAGGTTAGTTTAATAGATATGAGATATGAAAACTAAATTGGAGAAAGAAACTTTCAAAAATACCAATAGAATCCAACACACTGCTAATTTTTCTAAATAATCCTCAAAGCAGTTGTAATAACATAGAGCATTCTGATTAGTTTATGTGGACAGTGAACTTTTTATTATTTTTTTAAAGTATCACATGCATTTTCCCCAAGGTGTGTATTTCCTTCTATCCTTCTGAAGCCAACTCTTTGCATGGACTTTGGCAAAGGCTATGGTACAGCACTAGCAGATCAAAATTGTGGAGGGGGTGTTCAGTTCTTCCAGGCTTCAAAAGGTCGATTCCTGACTATAAGTGGCACAGCTCATGTAGTAATGTGTCTTGACATTGAGTTTGAGAAGTTCATAAGGGTCAAAGACACTTGCTTTGAATATGGCCCTGACAGCAGCAGCCTCTACAGTGTTCAGAATGACACACTTCTTAATGTCCTTGTCCTTAGGCACACACTGAACACAGTCCTTGAAGAGAATTAGCTGCACATGGCTGTGGCCCTTTTTTACATGTCTATTCTTTCTTCTAGTGTTGCCATCTAGGAGCCAAGACCTGAAAGCAAACTTTTATTATTATTATTTGAAATTTTTAATATATATTAATTTTAATATTAATTAATTATTATTAATTACTAATTATTAATTAATTAAATAATTAGTTATGATATTAATTGAAGTTTTTAATTTTTGAGATGAACACATAATTTCTCCATCTTTTCCTTCCCTCAAAACCTTCTCGTATACCCTCTTGCTCACATTCAAATCCATGTTCTCTTTTTCATTAACTGTTGTTACATACATGTATAAATAATTTCAGGACTGGCCATTTGGTATTAGATGAGAAACTACTTATTTCCCCTGCTCTCAGCATGTCTTAGTTGCCTGTTGTTTTTGTCTAGGGTTGAGGCCTCCTGGGCATTCCCTCATCCATATTAACATGTCTATTCATGTTATCCTTGTCAAGTTATGTGTAGGCAGTCACAATGAATACAAGTAATGTTGGTCATACCCACCTCCCTCCAGTCTCCCACTCTCCTGTCTCCAAATCCTTCCCAACACATATCTCTCTCAACTTCATGGCCTTTGGCTTTGTTGACTGTAACTCACTGAGTCCAGACAGTGCTGTGCATTTATGTGCATGTGTGTTGGTGGGGGGCAACCACTGTGACATGAACAACTCATCTGTGCCTGCATTCTCCCAAAGAAAAGTGACTTCTCACCCCAGCAGCAATCAACTGCTAATGAAGTCTGTCAGGAAAGGGACTCTGATGTCTTTTGTCTATTAATGTTGGAATTTTAGCTCACCTGATTTCTTGCCAGTAACTATGACTGTTGTGAATTCATTAGTGCAACAATTGGACAGAATTTCACAACACTTCCCTCCATCACCCGCACCTTATGTTCTTTCTGCCCCTTCTTCCATGATGCTTCCTGAATTTTGGGGTGATTAGAGTATAGATGTTCTATCTGTGACTTAGCACTCGGTTACATATTCTTATCACCTTGATCAGTTGTGAACCTCTGCATTCACTTACTGCACACAGCAGTAAGAAACTTCTAAGACCAAGATTGAGAGTTTCACAAACTCAAGGTATTAAATATGAATATTTAGGAAATCTGTAATCGATCTCCCCAGGAATGGGGATTTGGTTGAGTTTACAGGGACAGGCATGAATTCTCTCCTGTTAGACCAGCCTCGTATTCAACCATAAAGTGATCCATGGCATGCATACCACTATTGTATCAATGAGTATATCTTGCCGAGAAGATCAATATTGTAGCATACATAATTCAGCACTGAATAAGACCATTGATGTCTTTTCTCCCTCTGCAGACTACAGATACCTTCTGATATAAGTAAGTCATCAGGAAGAGAATTTCGTGTTTAGTTCAAGCCTGATTTCTCTATGTCCTACAACTAAAGTATTTGTTGTCTTCAACGATAATGTCTTACCAACTGGACATGATGAGCAACCAATGGCAACAGCCTGTGTTGTTTGGGTACCTCTCGGGATGCCTCAGTCAATAACCCAATAATGAGGTAGATTGTCCCTGACTCCGGGAATTACATTTATTTACCCATGTCCTCTGGAAGCAGGTATTTCAATGGTTCATCCATGCAGGGTACTTCTTTGCAAATTCCATTTTAAATTATATTTTTAATTAGTTTACAGATTCATGAGTTTTCATAAGGCTTTTTATTCATCCTTGATTTTGGTTAGCCTCTACCCAATCTTTCCACCAGGACACTATTCCTGTCCTCACTTAAACCTCTAATCTCCAGTATTCACCTCCTGCTCTTTCATATCATATGTGTTCCACTATGTCCTCTGATTACATTTTGGACTTGGGTTGCAATATCAGAGGTTTCCATATAGTTTTTTCATATATCCCTTATTTTTATTGACCCTTTTGCAACCCTTTTTCCCATCCCCATCCCACTCCCTTCTTGAACCTTTCTGCTCTTGATCTCCCCCTCTCTGTTTTCATCACCTGTATTCTGCTGGTTTCCCCCCTTTAATATATTCCTCGAATGGTCCATTTCTATTTTCCTGGCTTTGCCAGCTATATTTCAGAGAGACAATTAGCATCTAGAATATACAAAGAACTCAAAAAACTAATTTTTATTGTTTGAAACTTTCATAATTTTATACAATGAATTTCCATAATTTTCACACCACACCCTCCCACTTATCTCCTCCCCCTCGCTCCTTCTCTGCAACTCCTCTTCCCAAGCAGCCTCCCCTTCCTACTTTCATACTTTCTTTTTTATGTGACTTTCTGAGCTTAATTAGACTTTCTTGCTGTCTTTATTGGGGCTCTGTTGCTATGTTGTTTTTTTTTTTTTTTTTTTTTTTTTTTTTTTTGTTTTTGTTTTTTTGAGACAGGGTTTTCTCTGCAGCTTTAGAGCCTGCCCTGGAGCTAGCTCTTGTAGACCAGGCTGGTCTCAAACTCACAGAGATCCGCCTGCCTCTGCCTCCCGAGTGCTGGGATTAAAGGTGTGCACCACCACCGCCCAGCCTTCTGTTGCTATGTTGAAACACATGACCATCACAACATGGGGAGGAGAGTGTTTGTTTCATCTTACAAGTCTCAGATCACACTCTATCACACAGGGAAGTTGAGGAAGAAAACAAAAGTCAGGAACTGGAGCAGAAGCAGTAGAGAAGTGCTGTTTCTTAGCTTGCTAGTCCTGGCTTGCTCATTTTGTATTCTTATAGACTCCTGCCACGACCCATCATGGGCTGGGTTCTCACACATCAGTCATCAATTAGAAAAACCCCCTACAGATTCGTTTGCAGGCCAATCCAATGGAGGCATTTTCTCAATCAAGAGTCCCTCTACTCAGATGACCCAACCTTGTGTCAAGTTGACATAAACAAGCCAGCACACTTTGCTGAGCATAGGTGAGAGGCTATATACCGTGGAAAGAACAACTAATCATTGGCTATAACACTGAAGAAAACAGCATTTCTTGTTCCTTCTACCATTGCTTGTAAATAGTCCCCCAAGGAGGAAAAGGACTCCTTGTGTTTCTCCTTATCCAACTAAAACACTTATGCGCCCCATCATGTGCAGGCTGCGTAGAGAAATTCACAGCTGCACTGAGTTCATGGGGGAGTATGTCAAGGGACATGGAACTCCTTAAATGAAGTAAAGTCTCCATTTGTTCTCTGTGCTGCGGTGCAGTCATTTGGAACCACTTTCATCAATTTCATCAGACACTGAAGTAACACACCGCCACTGTTCTTCAGTCCTATTTTAAATAAGGAGCTGAATTTAAAAAGAAAAGCTTCAATCTTTCACATTATATCTTGTTGTTTCTCCGTGTACACTGAAGCAATACAACCTAATTTGTCAAGAAGAACATCACAAGAAGGGTCAGACACCACAGATGTTCCAGAGAGAGCTCCTACCTGGCCCATCACATAGTTGTTATTTGGCACCGTTTATGTGATAAACATTTGATTAACATCTCTGCTGGTTCCTCAGATATTTGAGGGCAGGTAAGTTTGACACTCTTCAATTATAGAATAAGAGCAGTAAAGAGGTCAAATTAAATGCTTCCAAGCAGAAAGAAGAATTGGCCTTGAATCTAGCGAGGGCCCTCAGAGTGTGTTAGTCTTCATTATATGTTCGTTAATTTGGTAGAAATTGGCTATCGTTAACTGATGCCTGTAAAGTGGTTGGAATTTTGAAACATCAGAATGGAAGGAAGCTATTAGAAGAGACATTATTTTTTGGTAATTCTACACCAGGTTTTGAGATGAGCCACCTGGTTTTATTTTAACTGACAGTGAAATCTTGGAGGTAAAAATTGAATAGAACTCTCCTAGTTTAACAAAACAGAGATACCTTGTTTATTAATCAAGAGGAAAAGAAAAATCATATTACTCACAAAACAAGTACAGCAAGGATTAAATTTACTTACAATAAAAAAATTGAAGGATAATGGGGCATGTTGTTTTGAAATGTATGGGGCATCTGACATCAGGGTTCATTTAGACCAAAATGCACTGGAAAGGCTGCCTTTTTTTCTCTGCAGCCAGAGTGCATTGCTATGCTAATAAGAGTTTGTCAATATCATAGCTAAGGATAATTATTAAATATGCTTAATCCATTCTGTTACATTCATAGATTTTATTCTCATAGATTGGGTCTGGGTTAGAAATAAAGAAGGTCAATTCACTCTTACTATTATTCTAACTGGACCTAGTATTAAAATGCCCCCTAATGACTTACATCTTTATCCATCAATTAATGTATTTGTCAACCATCATCAGAGAATCCTCTTCTTGTAGCAGATTGTGACCAATACAGAGGCTCACAACTACTCAGTGTGTAAACAATAAGAGACTATGTGGAATGCTCAGTACTAATTAGAAGAACAGTATTGCACTCATCCTCCAAGGCTTAGTAATCAATGATGAAGAAGGGCTGAAACGATTGTAAGAACTGAACGTGGTTGGTGACTTTAACATTGTTTACTGCACACAGCAGGAGAGATACACATATGAGCTCACTTTGGTTGCGGCAGCATATGTAATATCTGCACAAGCCCAAACTAGACAAAACCCCAGCATAGAGATGGGTAGGTGGACATGAATTCATAGCCCTAGCAGAGGAGCTGTTGGCATCCAATAGCTGCTGGGAGAGTCACAGTCAGTTTCCTCTTAAGGATGTGACCTCTGGCAGGCCAACTACTCTCCAGGGCACTCAAGAGCATTCGAGCAACACAAAAGAGTTGGGAGCAGAGAGGTGAGGAGAGGGAGCACACAAAGCTGGGGGAATAAGAAGTTGCATAAAAATCTTGGGTGGAGGTAGTATGATCAAATGCATTTTATGAAAATGTCAATTAAAATGATTATTTACAAAAAGAATTTAACTACAATAAAAAAAAACAATTGCAGTGTAGGTGGAAGTGCTGGGTTGATACCCAGCAGAAGGCTGGGCATACAGCCCAAGAACTGCTGCCGACTGCCTATGAGAATGCCCTCCTTCCTTCTGGGAGCCACTTCTTCCTGAGTAAATCCTGGTGCACAGATTATAAGCATGGCGTGTAGTCACTTAAAACAGTCATCCATGTCACCTCCCCTGCGAAACATTTCCTGCGCTCCCCCAAGTTAAATGAGCTCTTTAGTGCTTCCATATCTCTGCTTAATACTTTTATTATAGCATCCATCAAATTGCATTATAATTATCTTCTTATGTGACTCATTCCTCTAGGAAAATAAGAGTGACCTGAATATGGTGGGTTCATTTTTATATCTCTGCCTTCAGGCACCCTTCTTGGCACAAAGCAGGCGCTAAATTAATGTTTTCTTCTCATCCACAAAAAAGAATGATTGTTTAAAAAGGAAAGAATCATGAAGTTTCATGGACTCCTAGAAAATTAGCAGCCGTGCTAATTTTCATAGTCAGGTCGGGAGCAACAATAATATGTACACAGGGTACACTTAAACACTTACACAAAAGCAAAAGGGAAGGCCAAGATCAAGGCATTAGTAAGGTAGATTTAATTCTGAGCTCTTCTCTTTGTTCTGAGTCACTGCCAACTCCCTGTGTACTCATCTCTTTCTTATTTGCTATTGGGGAAGACAGAAAGCACAACAGTGTCTCCTCTTACAAGAATGGTAGTCACTTTATTAGGGTCCCACTCTCAGTATGTCAGCTAAGCCCAACCAGCCCCATTTCCATACAACAACACAGTGGAAATTAGGATGTTAGCTTGTGAATTTCTGAGAGATATGGTCTGTGACAAAAAGAAAAGTAGTAAGTACATTGTCTGAAACTGGCCTTCTGTCCTGAGCTTCTATCACTTAGTATTAAAAGAACAGGATTCCAGACCCTGCATCCAAACAATGACAACTTGCTTTTCCCGTCACACTTACGGGAAAGGTGTTGAACAGGCTCTAGAAACACTCAATGTTTTCTGTACTCAGCGTGGTCAGTAGAAGCCATTCATTAGCTTGGAGTCTGCTGCCGTTTATAAAGAATACTAAATTGCTAGAAGTGCCGCACTGAAACTCAGCAGGACTGACAACTGGTGATGCCTGCACTTCCTCCTCTTGACTGCTTAGAAAATTCCAGCATGGTGTAATTTTTATTAGTTTATTTGAATAATTTGATAAACATAATTTAATCTGTATAATAACTATCATTAGCTTTGTTTGTAGGCAAACGGTTTTAATGAGAAAGCTGATGGAAATGTTGTGCACTGCATTAGCACTCATTCGTTCTCTTTGGCAGTCATAGCACATGGCTGGCTCCTTAGAGAGAGGCTGTCACTGACCTGAAACCCCGTCCATCACCTCAGTGCTATGCCAGGAGCCAACCAAACTGCTCTGTGAAGTTTGTCTGGAAGGAAACTTAAGCCATAGAGTTATTCCCAGGTTTAATTCAGCAGACGTGATAACAGTGAAGCTATATTTCCCTGGCAGGTGGTAAGAAGAAGGGAATGAGACTGGATTAGAAAGACACAAGGGCTTTTCCTCTCTGTGTTACCAACCCAAATTGGCAATTTCCCAATTTTTAGGAAAAAAAAAAAACAGTGGGAAGTGGGAGAGGAGATGCCAAGTCATTAAACTATGATAAAGGGAATTATGACAATGGTCATCTTGGAGTATTTGATGGGATGGAGTGCAAGGAAGGAAACGAGGTGAGCCTGAAGTGCAGACAGCAGGGGGACACTGGAAGGAACCTTTCTTTCTTTCTGTTTCCATGCTGATCGTCTTCTCCTTTGACCGCGCTCTGCTACTGGTGGCTCATAAAGGAAAGTACATGACAGTTGGGGAAAATAACCATCTAAATGCCTCCATGTCTACTGTTTTAGCACCCAGTACCTCCAGTGTCCCCAGCTCTGAGATCATCCCCTGGTGATAAGGCAGAATGTGAGAGAACGGAGAATGAGACAGATGGTGGGAAGTGCATGGCTGAATCCACTGAAGGAATCCACCGAGGAAGGTGCATGACTGTGTCCATGGAGATGACCCCTGGCTCTCAGCCTAGCCTCATGTGGGTTCTCTTCACGCAGATGAACAGAAAAGACGCCCTAAAGTTCTGCCACTGACCACTTAACTATTTGTATTTTCATCAAAAATTATCCCATCTTCTACATTTCTGCTTTATTCCAAACAAATAAAATGTAGCGTCATAAATGAGGGACCACACGGACTAAAGACTTTCAAAACAGAATCACCATTAAATCTTCAAAAGAAAAGTCATAATTATAGTTTCAGGATTTTTACCTTCCTCTATAACTTTCCCGTTTACACGACGTACTGGAAAAGTGAGGCATACTAATTTGGGGAAAGTCTATTCCAAATTTAACACATCCTTTCCTGTTATTCTCCACTGGAGACTTTTTAAAAAGTTAAAAACGAGAAAGAAGCAGAATTACTATCATTATTGCAATTACTGCTTTTTAAAAGTAATTTAATCACCCTGAGATGGTCAAAATCTATCATCTCTTTTTTTCTTTAAATTTAATTTTCATATTTGAATTTTCATTGTGTTTGTTGTCCAGAAACACTTGAAAACCCAGGGAACAACAGGAATACTTTGAAATTCCCCCCAGAGTTATTGCTCAAAGTCCTCATCTTGGTCCTTTTGCTCTTGTCTCTAAAGTATCTGACCCAAAAACCAAATAATCCTCTTTGGGTATTACCTTGTTGAGTGTTTTCATATTTGTAATATTAAAATATAAAAAGCTATCTCACATGAAATTCTGCCATTATAAAAAACACCTGAAATAATCAATTTATAAAGCAAGAAAGCCTATTTTTTATTTCTTCACTGTTTTCGGGGTTCTGTCAAGGCAACACATCATTTAAAAAGCATATGGCAAAGCAAAACCACTCATTCCATGACCAGGAAGTAAAAGGAAAATAAGAAGAGCAATGTGTCTATCTCCTCTTCAGCATCGCTCCCCAAGGCCCCAGTGACCCTCTTCAACAAGGCTCTGCCACTTAACAATTCCACTTCTATACAATAGTGTCATCCTGGAACCAAGGTTTTGACACATGGGTCTTTGGAGAACGTGTAAATCTAAACTAATGCTATGCTCTATACTTGTAGTGTTAGCAATAGAGATGCTGTAACATGTAGACAGAGAGGCAAAGGTGAGCAAAATTTCAATTCTCATGAAAGTATTGGAATATGAAAGGTCACAACAAATGGACTTGTGAAAGTGACTTTGGAAGCATGCTGCAAGCCTTTGTGAGGCTTTTCATCTCAGCTGAAATGTATTGTGTATGTGTATGTGTGTATTGTGGGGAATTATTTAATACACTGCTGGAATAAAATGAAGGTGATAACATGACATTTAGACCAAAACAACATCATAGATAATAATTATACCATATTCTGAGATATCAGTCAGAATATAGAGCACTTGAGGCAGGAAAGAAGAGAAATTGGGTACTCAGTCTTGAACATCCTGGGTTTTCAGATATGATATGCATTATGCACTAGAGCACACAGACCTTAACAGGCCTAGTGGCTCAGGGTTGCACTTACAGCTGCTTTCGAGGCTGAAGCAAGAAGTCTTCAAGTTCAAAACCAGCATGGGCAACTGAGTAACATCCAGTCTCAAAATACATAGTAAGAAAAAGCTAAGTATGTGTTCAATGGTAGAATGCTGGTCTATCTTACACAAAGTCAGAAATTCAATTCCAAATGCAAGAGAGGGGGGAAATGAAAATCTGAACCTGAAGGAAGAAAGGAAGGGAAGATGGAATGAAGGGAGGGAGAGAGGAAGGGAGGAAAAGAGGGAAGGAGGGAGGGAGGGAGGGAGGGAGGGAGGGAGGGAGGGAGGGAGGGAGGGAGGAGTAGAGGGTAGGAAAAAGAAAGGGGCAGGAGAAAGAGGGGAGAAAATAGAAAATATGGCTAGAAATTTCAAAAGAAACTACAACTACAGTTTTAAGGTCGAGAGATTGTAAAGAAAACTCCTCGGATTCTGTTTGACTTTGATGTTGTTGAATTATTTAGAATTGAGTTTTCTAAAATTCTGTAGACAATAATCTATAAATACTAGCCACAGTTTTAGCTGCTGATTCATTCATTATGTGCTAAATACTAGACATGGAATCTTGAACAAGAGAAAATTCTATTTAGTCCATGTGTCACAAATGTACTTCTGTGATGGTATTTTGCCTGTGATTTAACAAATAAAGCTTGCCTAAAGATCAGAGTGTGGAGCTAGCCACACCAGTTAGCCAGAGAGGCCAAGCAGTGGTGCCTCACACACCTTTAATCCCAGCACTCAGGAGACAGAGGTAGACAGATCTTGTGAGTTCAAGGCCACCCTGGGTTACACTAGATTGATCCAAACTCAAAAAGAAGCAGAGCCAGGCAGTGATGGCTCACATCTATAACCCCAGTACTTGGGAGGCATACACCTTTAATCTTAGCACTAAGGAAGTGGAGACAGGAAGGGATATGGCTGGTCAGAGAGAGGAACATAAGATGGAAGGAGACCAGACCTCAAAGATTCAGTCTGAGGTTTCATAGAGATGGCATTCAGTGTGAGGACTGAATGTAAAGACATTGTAAAGACATTTTAAAGACATGTAAAGACAGGATACCCCATTCAGTCTGAGGATTTCATAGAGGTAAGAACTAGTAGCTGGCTGCTTTGCTTCTCTGGTCTTTCAGCTTTCACCTCCCAATATCCAACTCTGGGATTCTATTATTAAGGCTAATTAGAATTCAAGCTACATACTTCTGCATAGGAAACTTTCCTGCAGTCTCATGTGAGATGCATGGTTTGGTATCTGTAGAAACATCCCTTGAATTAAGTTACTGGGTTTTAATTCAGTTTCATCGCTTACTGTTTAAAATTGGACAGTTTGCTAAAATTCCGTGCCACATTTCTTCTCCATTCATCTTAAAAGAATAGCAATAATAGTTACTCTACATCACCCCCCTTACAAAAACTAAAGCAAAGCACCTGGAATATTGTCTTGTGGCAAATGTGATAAAAGCGTCAATCTTCACCAGTGCCACTCAAGTACATTCACATCACATGAGCCAGAGATACCTGGGATGTTTGTATTTTAGGTTAGTTTTCATGAAGTTTAAGATTGTGGCTTCAAGAACAAGAAGTAAAAAGACACAATAAATAAACAAGATAATTGATGTTTCTAACTTCTCGTGTGGTAACACCAGGGCTTTTCAACACAGAAGTGTTAATTCAACACAAGCTGGATGTGGGGAGGGGATGAGAAAGAAAGAAGAGAAAGAAGGAGGAAAAGATTAATGATGATGATGATGATGATGATGATGATGATAGAATATACTCAAAACATCTGCAAGTACATGAAAGAATGAATTCCTGGACTCAGATAAATAAGAGGATTATAATTTCTCCACACTAGGGAAGGAATTCACAGCCCAAAAAACCTGCTGAATCCCAACACCTGCCACAGCTATGACTTAAGAGGTGGGGATGAAGAGTAAAGGTCAAACCCATGGCACTAGAAGAAGGCACATGAAGTGATACTTAGCAATACCCTTCAGAGATGTATAATTTCCTGCCAGCAGGCATCACATTGAGTGTGAATTATAGTAGAAACTGAAAATACCTGCAAAATTTTGAGCCATCTAAAGTTAATTTTCCTACCAGTATACCATGAAATACAAAGCATTATAAAGACTCCTGATGAGAAAGGGAAACAAGAAAGGGTGCTGCCATTCGCTTGCTCACGCTGGAGCCAGGTCACACCTTAAGCATAGAACTTCCCATACTGTCAGATTTCTATCACGGTCAATAAAACTATGAATTTATAGCCAAGATGACCACAACTGAAAACTGTGGGTGTCTGGCCTATATGGAAAGTACTTGAAACCACACTGAACGAAAATAAATGGATATTATCATTTCAAACCACACTAGGCTCCTCAACTTCTCCCAAGACATATTGGAGTCTTCCTTCCTCCATCAGTTTGGACACTTTGGGTCTTTTCTGTTTGTTTATTCTTCTATCTTTTCTGTAAATGCAGATGATAATGAGATTCAGTCTATCCCTAAAGCATTTCTTCAGTCACAGATACCAAATATTAGGAGATCATTGGATCTGGAAAAATCAATTTGCTTTGCTCCACCATGAGCTAATGTAACCTATATTATTTTAAATGACTGGTTCACAGTCATGGATGTGGTGGCTCCAATTAGCCTATTCCATAAATATACTTTAGTAAAGTCAGACCAAAGAGATTAATGTATTTTAATTTGGAAATATTATTTGAAGTTGGCTGGTCCTAAGAAGGATTAGATATATTACCAGTGACCACAAGTACAAAGCCATGCACTAATTATCAGAATGCCACTGTAGTTACTAAGATTCTATTCCTCTGCCAACCACCATGGTTCCACTCTACCATTTACTGAGAGCCACAGGAGAAATTTAATAGGCTGAATGTATATTGAAAACAGGCAGGGGGTAGTGATAATATCTAAGCACATATCTTTTATAAAAGATGTATGAATATTATAGTCCCATTATGATTTTGAGATAGAATTAACTTGGAAATTATGTCTAAATTCTTATTAGTTATGATATTTTCAAAATGCATCAAAAACATGATGCACATTTATTTCATAAAGGACAGTAAATATTAAAGAAATATGCAAACAGAAATTCGGTTTTCTGTTGTTTTGTCCATAAAAACACACAATGGTTAGGCATGATTAAAGAATATATATGACTGTTTCAATAAAGTTTAATAAATTAAGTTAAACAGATATTTAGCAGACCTGACACAGGGTCTAGAAACTGAATAAGATCATACTTCAGAGTCTCCTGTTAACCTAGGGTGGAAACCTCTGTGGTTCTGTGCTTTCACACTAAGAGGACTAGCTCACACCCATCTAAAATGTCCATTCATCGAATCACATTGAACTCCAGCCCTACCTCCTTTTGCCATAAGCTCTCTGTGTGTTGCCCTCAAAGGGAATTTATTCTCTCCATAATACTGACTTGGCAACATCAGTCATCAATAAGAGAACTATTCTTATTTGATTTTATTTGACCTCCAATACTTCCTTTTCTACTCTACACATTTGAAAATGATGGCAATATTGAACTCCATCTGTGGGAAAATTATTGGGACCATTATGGAATGTCTCAGGTACCAGGCAAATCCTATTATTTTCAAATAACTCACTTCAGTGTTTACTAACACTGAACCGAAGTTGTAAAATTTAGACTCATGAACCATAAACTTGGGAATGTATTAAAAGTATTAAGTGCTTTATGACATTCCAAATAGGTTGAACATTTCAAGTCACGAAGGTGAAAGTCCTTAAAATTTGGAAATTTCCAAAAGACTTAAACAAATATGCAGAGTGCACATTATAGCTTACATTATACATTTTCTAAGTACGAAGTGACTCTGAATAAAAGAAACTGAAAATAGTTGATAAAATTAAATCACTATGACAGTATAAAGCAATGGAAAAAAATAACAGAAAGTCAAAGAATAAAAACCCTAGTACCTGCCACAATGAACTGTCACATTCTTTTTACACCTCTGATCACGTCTAGACTTCAAGTTTGTCTAAAGCTGCCATCCTTAATGTACGTTTTCTTTTTGATATCTTTGTTAGATTCACATTATGAAATACTTTATGTAAAATCATTTTGTATCTACGGTACTATCTGTTATCTTGTCGCAAAGCCATTATCAAAAAAAATTCCTATGTCTGAATTGAAAAACCTGTTAAAATATTTCACATGACAAATAAATGTTAAATGCTGCTATAGTGAGCCCAGCTTCATCCAGGCATGGTGGAGAGGAAAAATGGATCGAGCACGGGTGGAGCACAACAGGGGAAAGAGACCCTTGGGAGGCTATGTCAGTGGACAGCTCATTTATTCGAAGGGGGCAATTACTCCAGGAGAAGTGTACACTTGCGTCCATATGGTGGTATGTCTTTGGCTGCGGCAAGAACATTGGGAGGCACTTTATTTGCATACTCATGGGTAAAATGAGACAGGGGAAGGAACTTTATAAGGTAATAGGAGGTCCAGCCTTGGATAATTCAGTGGTCAAATAAACAACAACCAGTCTCTGTAGCTTTGAAGACACATGAGCTTATTATCAGTTGGTATATGGTGGGTCCATTGGCACCTGGACAAAGAGGTGTGGGGCAGGAGGGGGCACACTCTAGCCAAATGCCTGCTCTCTCAGGTTGAGAAAAACCTGGGTTTAAGGCATGCTTTGACCCCTCCTTAGCTTCCAGCCAGCCCCTACACCTCCCCCTACAGTTCCCACTCTTGCCCTCTGTATATGTATATATATATGGGGGAGGTATCATCAGAATCATCCAGCTCCATTTGCAGGAGGGTCTGGTACTGGATTAGGATTTGATTAGTGACTGTCTTGGTGACCTGGTGATGTTGCTTATCTGTCACTGTAAGAATTGAATAAGGCAGAGGGCTAGGACAAGGAGGATCCCAGTAGCTAGGATAGGGCCAAGGAGGGGAAGGAGCCAAAGCATTTGAATACCAAAGTGTGGGTGTATGGGGAGTGTGAGGGGTCACTGTAGCAGGCAGGCAGGTCCTGACAAAGGTATTTGAATATTTGTATGTTTTGTTCCACCAGCCCAGACTCATTAACATAAAAGCAACATTCTTCCCCCAGTATAAGACAAGTTCCCTCTTGTTCAGTAGTTATTAAATCTAGGGCCCTGCTAGAGAGGTAATCTGTTGTTGAAGAGAGAACAAAGGATTTCCTGAGTTTCAGAGGCAATCAAGCCTTGATGAAGTCTTGATTTTTTTTCTTGCTCTGAGCTACCTGGTTTGTGCCGCTTTCTTACAACATCTCTGGAAAATTCAAATTTACTTTACTTTAAAATTAATAGTAAAATTCAGAGCTAAATCCTTGTATTGATAGCCATTTAGTTATTGACAAAAATTCTAAGAACACATTATGAGGAAAGAACAATATCTTCAACAAACAGTGCCTATAAAATTGATGTTCCCATACAAAGGATTAAGCCTTTTTGTTTTTACCATATTACATCGAAAACTTGATTCCAAATGCAAGAACAACTTAAAAGTAGAAATGAAATTGTAATATTACTAGAAGAAAACCTCATGCATTAATCTGAAGAATGGGTTTTTACATATGAAACAAAAAGTAAAGGCAATGAAAGAAAAAAATAAACGGAATTACATCACATGAAAAGATTTTACACAGCAAAGTCAACCTCAGAGGAGAAAGGCGACCACCGGAATGGAAATATTTGTGAACCATATGTCTGAGGAGAGATTTGAGTTGGATGTTGTCATCTTGATTAAATTTAGAATCACCAAGGAGAGGTGTGTGGATGAGAACATTCATGAGAGATTAAGCAAGGAAAGAAATCCACACTCACAGTGGGTGGCCCCTTCCGATAGTACAAAAAAGGTTCCAGGAAAATCCAAGTGCACCTCCAAGCCTTTGTTTCTTTCTGAACAAGTTGAATCTACGGTTGCTGCTTTCCTCCCACCTGACAGCAGACCACAACGTCTTCAACCTTCTACTATGGCTCAACAGCAGTGACTTTGCAGGAAGTTCTAAGCCATCAGGACTGTGTTATTTGAATAGAAATGACCCCCATAGGCTCATAGATTTGAATGCCTAATCCTCAGAGAGTGGTACTACTTGAGAGGTATTGGGATATGGCTCCTTGCTGGAGGAAGTGTGTTTCTAGGGGTGGGCTTTTGAGTTTCAGAAGCCCAAGTCAAACCCAGTAGCTCTCTGTTTTTCCAGCTGCCTATGTCTACCTGCATACCACCATGCTCCCTACCATGATGAAAATGAGTAAATCTCTGAAACTGTAAGCAATCCCCAATCAACTGCTCTTCCTTGTATAAGAGGTGCTGTAGTCATGGTGTCTCTTCACAGCAATAGAGCAATGACTAAAATAAACATCGTGAGAACTACTGAGGCATATGACTGTGTGGACTGAGCAGCCACCCAGTTTCCTGCTTCTTCTATTTGCAGATAGTCAGTGATCTATCCAGCCCCTATTTTGCAAGCCAACTTAACAAATCCTCATTTGTAATATGTATACATTCCATCAGTTCAGTCCTTCTGGACAAGCCTATCAACCTGAGGCTAACATTCAAAATATGTAAGAAACTTAAATTACTAAATATAAAGGAAACAAATATCCTAGTTAAAAGTGTACAAAGCACTTGAAGAGATATTTCTCAAAATATAACATTCAAATGGTCACAAGGCAATAGTAAGAACATTTAACAGTGCAAATTATTAGGTAAATGCAAATAAATCCTAAGAGCACGAAAGTGATACACATATATTGGCAGCCACCAACAATTCTCTAATTGGACTTAAGAATCACCAAACAAGAAGACTCTGCTTGGTATTAGAAACCTGGTCAACTCTTCAGAGCTAGGGAAGTCAGATCTTGGAGGAGAGCCCTACAACTGCCTTTTACTAAACCAGTACAATATCTAATTCCATTATAAGCATATGTTTTTATACCACAGATAGATATAGTCTTCACCCTTTATCAAGGAAACTTCTCTTTGCAACAGATGGAGATCATTATAGAAAACCATGACCAAACAAACTGCAGAGTTGAAGAGCCCTGTCCTAATGAATGCATCTGCAAAACACAGCCACATTAAAGGCTCTAAGTACATTATGGAAGAGGGGACAGAAAGACTGTAAGAGATAAAAGGTCAGAGAGTTTGCTATGAGACTGTGTCTCCTAATAATCTCAGAAGCTATGCCCATAAAGTCTCAACAACTTGACTCCCCAGGCATGAACTGAACAAAGACAGCACCAAAAATTCTCCAAAGTAGATGAGGTCTCAGCCCTACACAAGGAATTACAGGCAGCTAAGGAACACCAAATTGTCAGTCCTGAAAACATAAATACAAAGCAACAGTATATGGACTCAGCAAGTTATATTTAGAAATATATATGTATACAAATATAGGCATATCCATGAACAATAATTCATGACTATAAAGACAAAAGAATTTGATTAAAGTCTGCAGAGTTATATGGGAGTTTTTGGAGTGAGGAAAGAAAAGAGAAAATTACACAATTATATTATAGTATCAAAAATAAGAAGAAATGGGAAAAATTACAGGAAGATTCCAAATATAATCAGACAAAAGGAAATAAATATTAGGAAAAATGTGGATAAAAGTAAAGCCTTCCATAATGAAAGTCAGACTGTAAGTGTAGCTACAAGAGACTGAATTTTAACATAATACTACCATATGATCCAGTAACCCCACTATAAGCCTGTATCTGAAAGAAATGAAAATGGGGTATCAAAGGGACATTTTCATTCCATGTCACTTGCAGCATTAGTCACAATAGCCAAGATAGTGAATTCACTTAAATGTTCGTCAACTGATGATTGGGTGTAGAAAATGTGTGTGTGTGTGTGTTTGTGTGTGTGTACACAATGAAATATGATTCAGTTTTTAAGTGAAAAAAATGTGAGTGGATCCTTAGAACATTAAGGGAGATGAGTCAGGTACAGAAAGATGAAAACCAAGTGATCCCACTTACAAAAATATATGCTGACCAAATAATACAACATTTCAATTAAGTGGGAGGGATTAATTTAAGAAAACAAACAACCTAGTACCACAGCTGGTGAAAGGGCTCTTATGTCAAAATGCTTGCCACATAAAGATGACTGGCAAGATATGTGTTTAAATATCCAACACCCACACTTTTTTTTATTTTTTTCCAGTTTATTTATTTTTTATTAAAAATTTCCATCTCCTCCCCTCCTCCTCCCCATTCCCTCCCCTCCCCTCCACCCACACCCCCACTCCCTCCCTCTTGAGGCCAAACAGCCATCAGGGTTCTCTACACTATGTTGAGTACACCCACACTTTTTAAAAAGGGGCACTGAGAAGGCAAAGACAAGGTCCCTTGGCCTTGTTGGTCAGCTAGTCTAGGCAAATGAAATACCCTATCCTAAAAAAATTATTATAAGCTATGATGTAATAACACATCTAAGTTACTCTCCTATGGTGTTTCCAGATGGGAATGGACATGCCACAGTCACATATTCTCTGTCTTTTTGACCAATTGGGAATCTCTGAAGTAGACCCTTTCTACTTCAAAATGGACCCTCTATTATGACCGTTTGTGGTTGGATTTTCTTTTACTCTAGCCCCACGTTACAATGCCAAAATGTTGTTCTTTTTTGCTCTTTTGTTCTTTTTACTCTTTAGGCTTTTTACTCTTTTGGGGGGACATCACCTAGCTCCCAAATAAATATACAGATAGGCTTATACTTTCTTATGAATGCCTGGCCTTAGCTTGGCTTATTTCTTGTCAGCTTTTCTTAGCTTAAATTATCCCATCTACCTTTTGCTTCTGGGCTTTTATTTTTCCTTGTTTCTCTATGCCTTACTTCCACTCTTACTCCATGGCTGGCTATGTGACTGTGTGGCTGGTCCATAGTGTTCTCTCCTTTTTCTTGTTCCTCCTTTTCTTCTTCCAGTTCTCCTTCCATTTATTCTCTGTCTGCCAGTCCCACCTATCTTGTCTTCTGCCTCACTACTGACCATTTAGCTCTTTATTAGACCATCAGATGTTTTCAACAGGCAAAGTATCACAGCTTCACAGAGTTAAACAAATTTAATGTAAAAAATGCAACACATCTTTGCACCATTAAACAAATGTTCCTCCACATAAACAAATATCACACATCTTAAAATAGTTTCCTACAACAAGGGTTGGAAGTTAGACTTATCTGTGGGTTATAAGTATTTATAATACAGTTATACAATTTAGAAAACAGCAGTGGTATGTTCTCTTCTAGGGCCCATAACCTCCCCAGCTGTGAACAGTTGGTTAGGTTTATTGTACCAAGAATGAATTTCCTCCTACAGAGCGGGAGTCCAGTTAGACTACTTTTGGTTACCCCCATGATATAAGTGCCACAGTTGCACCACTGGGAATATTTTGGGTTTTTTTTTTTTCGAGACAGGGTTTCTCTGTGGCTTTGGAGCCTGTCCTGGAACTAGCTCTTGTAGACCAGGCTGGTCTCGAACTCACAGAGATCCGCCTGCCTCTGCCTCCCGAGTGCTGGGATTAAAGGCGTGCGCCACCACCGCCCGGCCACTGGGAATATTTTGATCAAGCAGTCATGGTTGTAGCTCATATGCTGTATAGATAGCTAAGATAAGACTATTGATTCATTTTTCTCCCAGTAGATTACATAGCACCTCCCCAGACATTCGGAGCTAGTCCTCAGAGAGACTTCCAGGTCAGTTCCAAGTCAATTCCTCCAAGTTTGTGTCCAAAGTGTGTGGTGTCCTCCATAACAGGGTCTTAACTTCAAGTTCTTAGAGATCACTAAAGATTCTCTAATACTAAATAGCCTGTATTGTTTTGTGAATTTCTTGGACCTAATCAACAACTCAAAGGGAGGTGTCCCTTGAGTGGTACTAGGTTTTTTGTTGTTGTTGATGTTGTTTGTTTGTTTGTTTGTTACATAGCTTGTAGAGCTTTGGGAAAGAGAAATTATTACCCACGTGGCATAACTACATATACACATATGCACATATGTGTGTATATATGTATATATGTGTAAATGTTTAAAGTAAGCTCATAAAATGTTTTCTTATAGCTTTTTCAAATGCCCTTAGTGGTATTTATCTTTCTTTCTTCCCTCTTTCTTTGCAGCATCCTCTGTACTCCCTCCCAAGGATAACAGCTGCACCAATGAAATCTAAGCAAGATGGCTCCCTAAACAAGACCAGTCAAGTTGCCGATGGAGTTTTACAAGGAAAGTTTCACACGGCCATATGTCCAGTGAAGAGCTACAGGCAATCAATGGCTGCCGACAGAGGAAGAATCTGTTTTCTTCAGGAACAAGCCCCTTGATAGATTATATACAACCCTAAGTGGTCAGCCCTATACACATGTACATATGAACAACACTAAATAGGCTCAGCAAGTTATGTGTGTGTGTGTCCATGCACGCACACATGTGCACTGATGCACTTGCTTGCACAGGGGACTGGAAATGGTGCAAGCACATTGCTTATACACAAAATTCTTAGAAGTTTTATAAAAGAAGGTAGGGAAGGACCGAGAAAGATACTTAATGTTGACCTCTGACCCATAATCACACCAGCATAAATCTGCATGTGTGCCTGCATAAATGTGCCCATTTGCAAACATATAAAAACACACACACACAAAAGCTAGTGTCCCTGATGTCACTAGCTTTTTGAAATAGTACTTTTTAATGCCATTTACCTATACCGATATGGTGAGGCGAGGGTAGGAAAAGTGGCAGCAATGTCACAATACCTATCTTACAATTCTGCTTTAGACAAATAAAATCAGTTTTATTCGTTTAAGTATAAAAATGGCTAAGATACCCATATCTCAAAACACTATTTTATAAAAGTTTAGATGTTCCCAACTATAGAATATTATTACAGAGAAAACAGACCATTCCAAGTTCAAGTTTCCAACAGCAGTTAAAACCTAGATCACATACAGGTAGAGAAACTACTTTTGTTTTCCTCGAATCACATCACAGTTGTATTTAAAAATAAAAATAGGCAAATCTAATGAACAGGCATGTACTCCAGATGCACTCCAGAGGCTGACAAACCTGCCTACGTGAACTTCATCACAATAACAAACTGTCACCAGCAGTTCCATAAGGGAAGGGAATTATGTCCTTCTCCTTCCAAGCAAATAACATTTGTTAGTAGAAACCCTCTTCCCCTCCTTCATTGGCTTTGTGTTTGTGGTGATTATAAGGACATAGGAGGGGTCTGCTTGCAAGCAGAATGTGAAAAACAACATGGCATGGGAACTATTACAGGCAGATTTAATATGTGCTATCACAAGTCAAGGTCACGCTTGATCTCAGCTCCCAGAGGTGCTAACAGGCAACTTTCAATGGATTCAAATTATGGGCCAGATCATTAAACGGGCTGGCGGACTCACTCATTCTCGCTATTAATAAAGAACTCATCTTGGAGATTTTCCGCACGGCTGTATGGATAACCTGAATTTATGTGGACCTCAGCAGTTCAAAGCCTGAATTCATTTTCTTGAAACAAGCAGAATCCGAAGTTTATTAGCATGGAAAAGAGCTCTCCTTTCATTAGATTATTCTGAAGTGCTGTCCATTACATAATATGCCACGCATGTGGAATCTTTAGAATAAAAATTGTGATTGCCACTCCATGGAGGAGTATTTCTAAGATGTGACAGATTTTATAACTACGAAGAAGGAACTACCTGCCAGTCTGGGTCTCTTAGCCTTTCAAACATGCTCTTTAAATTAAAATTACAGCACACAGAAAACTTCATTACCTGTTTCAGTTGTAGATAATTGTTTCCCCTCTTTGAATATGTGCTCTTTTCAGAGAAAGGAGTCTGGAGTACAGAGCTGCCCATGTCTTCCTGTTGGATGTCCTGGGGCAATCGCCTACATGCTGTAATAAATTAGACTCAAGATACACTGACCTACATTTTAATTATGTTTTAAGTAAAATTTTACTTACATTTTTAATAAATACAAAAGAGGTTAAGTAATTGAAAATTTTTTCCTGCCAAATTTCACTTTAAAGATATTAAATTAATCAGTGGCAGTGAAATAGAATCAATGTCATTCAAATTAAATTGCTAAGTTTAAGATAAATGATAAGAGGTAGGCTTCTAGTCCTTAAAATTGTTTAAAAATTGAAAAAATATCTCAAGGATTCATGGACACTTTTTCAGACTCTTATTCAATTTTAATCCATTTATTAAGCAGCTATTCTTCTGAGCATTGACAGGTGTCACTCAGTAGGGAACAGTCGCTCTCCATCCTCAAGTGAGTAACTATCCAATCTTAACAAGTACGGAGAAATACTGAAAAAGATACAGTCTGGTGGTATCAGCACTTCAGTTAAAAAGACAAGAAAAGCTTAGATACAAAGGGATGGGGTTGTGCAGCATCTTGAATGATGAATAAACTTTAACAAGTAGGCAAAATAGGGAGAGACACTTCATTAAAAACATGATGGCATTTAAAACAGAATATCAAATCGATTGATGTGCTTGGAATATAAAGGAAATGATCACAACACAGGTGAAGTCTTGGAAGACTGAAAGCACACGGGAGCTCGTGTCCTTTCTTGCTCAATATGATACCATTAAGGGATTGCATGAGAGTTTCTCTAACATGAATTTTATCTTCAAAAGGTAACTCCAGAAGTTTACATAAAGCTAACAAGATAAGCATTTGTGCCTATTTGTTCTTTGCCAGAAATAACCATAAGCAAAATACATTTTGTTAACAAAATAAATTCGTAACCAAATTAGAAGAACAAAATAAATGGTAATAGTTGACCAGAAATACACAGAGACAGACACATACTAAATCTATTGCTTGTCCATCTTAAAATTAATAAGATCAGAAATGAAAAAGGGGACATAACCACAGACACAGAGGAAATTCAGAGAATCATTAGATCTTACTACAAAAGCCTGTATGCCACAAAATTGGAAAATGTAAAAGAAATGGACACTTTTTTAGATAAGTACCATATACCAAAGTTAAACCAGGACCAGGTAAATGCTCTAAATAATCCTTTTAGTCGCGAAGAATTAGAAACTGTTATCAGAAACCTCCCTACCAAAATGAGCCCAGGACCTGATGGGTTCAATGCAGAATTCTACCAGAACTTCCAAGAAGACCTAATACCTATACTCCTTAAGGTGTTTCATAATATAGAAACAGAACAGTCATTGCCAAATTCCTTTTATGAAGCTACAATTACCCTGATACCTAAACCACACAAAGACTCAACCAAGAAAGAGAATTACAGGCCAATCTCACTCATGAACATCGATGCAAAAATTCTCAATAAAATACTGGCAAACAGAATCCAAGAACACATTAGAAAAATTATCCACTATGATCAAGTAGGCTTCATCCCAGAGATGCAGGGCTGGTTCAACATACGAAAATCTATCAATGTAATCCATCATATAAACAAACTGAAGGATAAAAAACATATGATCATCTTATTAGATGCAGAAAAAGCATTTGACAAAATTCAGCACCCCTTTATGATAAAGGTCTTGGAGAGACTAGAGATACGGGGGTCATTCCTAAATATAATAAAGGCTATTTACAGCAAGCCGACAGCTAACATCAAATTAAATGGAGAGAAACTCAAGGCCATACCACTAAATTCAGGAACACGACAAGGCTGTCCACTCTCTCCTTATCTCTTCAATATAGTACTTGAAGTTCTAGCAATAGCAATAAGACAAAACAAGGGGATCAAGGGGATTCGAATTGGAAAGGAAGAAGTTAAACTTTCATTATTTGCTGATGATATGATAGTGTACATAAGCGACCCGAAAAACTCCACCAAAGAACTCCTACAGCTGATAAACACCTTTAGTAGTGTGGCAGGATACAAGATCAACTCCAAAAAATCAATCGCACCCCTATATACAAAGGATAAGGAAGCAGAGAAAGAAATCAGAGAAGCGTCACCATTCACAATAGCCACAAATAGCATAAAATATCTTGGGGTAACTCTAACCAAGGAAGTGAAAGACCTATTTGACAAGAACTTTAAGTCTTTGAAGAAAGAAATTGAAGAGGACACCAGAAAATGGAAGGATCTCCCTTGCTCTTGGATTGGGAGGATCAACATAGTAAAAATGGCAATACTACCAAAGGCAATCTATAGATTTAATGCAATCCCCTTAAAGATCCCATCAAAATTCTTCACAGATCTTGAGAGGACAATAATCAACTTTATATGGAAGAACAAGAAACCCAGGATAGCCAAAACAATCTTATACAATAAAGGAACTTCTGGAGGCATTACCATCCCTGACTTCAAACTCTATTACAGAGCTACAGTATTGAAAACAGCTTGGTATTGGCATAAAAATAGAGAATTCGACCAATGGAATCGAATAGAAGACCCAGATCTTAACCCACAAATCTATGAACACCTGATTTTTGATAAAGGAGCTAAAAGCACACAATGGAAGAAAGAAAGCATCTTCAACAAATGGTGCTGGCATAACTGGATGTCAACCTGTAGAACAATGAAAGTAGATCCGTGTCTATCACCATGCACAAAACTCAAGTCCAAATGGATTAAAGACCTCAATATCAATCTGAACACACTGAACCTGTTAGAGGAGAAAGTGGGAAGTACTCTACAACATCTGGGCACAGGAGACCGCTTCCTATGTATAGCCCCAGCAGCACAGACATTAAGGGCAACATTGAATAAATGGAACCTCCTGAAGCTGAGCAGCTTCTGTAAAGCAAAGGACACTGTCACTAAGACAAAAAGGCAGCCTACTGACTGGGAAAAGATCTTCACCAACCCCGCAACAGACAAAGGCCTGATCTCCAAAATATATAAGGAACTCAAGAGACTAGACTTTAAAATGTTAATTAACCCAATTAAAAAATGGGGCACTGAACTGAAAAGAGAATTCTCAACAGAAGAAGTTCGAATGGCCAAAAGACACTTAAGGGCATGCTCAACCTCCTTAGCAATCAGGGAAATGCAAATCAAAACAACGCTGAGATACCATCTTACACCTGTCAGATTGGCTAAAATCAAAAACACCAAAGATAGCCTTTGCTGGAGAGGATGTGGAGTAAGGGGTACACTCATCCATTGCTGGTGGGAATGCAAACTTGTGCAACCGCTTTGGAAAGCAGTGTGGAGGTTTCTCAGGAAATTTGGGATCAACCTACCCCAGGACCCAGCAATCCCACTATTGGGAATTTACCCAAGAGATGCCCAATCATATTACAAAAGCATTTGTTCAACTATGTTTATAGCAGCATTATTTGTAATAGCCAGAACCTGGAAACAACCTAGATGCCCTTCAGTGGAAGAATGGATGAAGAAAGTGTGGAATATATACATATTAGAGTACTACTCGGCGGTAAAAAACAATGACATCTTGAATTTTGCATGCAAATGGAGGGAAATAGAAAACACCATCCTGAGCGAGGTAACCCAGACCCAAAAAGAGGAACATGGGATGTACTCACTCATAATTGGTTTCTAGCCATAAATAAAAGACATCGAGCCTATAATTCATAAAAAATCCTAGAGAAGCTATAGAAGAAGGTGAACCCAAAGAAAAACATATAGTTATCCTCCTGGTTATTGGAAGTAGACAAGATTGCCGGACAAAAAATGGGAACATGGGGGTGGGGTGGGATGGGGGGATGGGGGATTGGGGGATGGGGAGAGAAAAGAGTGAAGTGGAGGATGGGAAGAGCTTGGGGGAATAGGATGGTTGGGGTATAGGAAGGGTGGATATGGGAATAAGGAACTATATATCTTAGTTAAGGGAGCCATTCTAGGGTTGGCAGAGACTTGACTCTAGAGGGGTTCCCAGGTGTCCAGGAAGACGACCCCAGCTAGTTCCTAGGGCAGCTGAGGAGAGGGTGCCAGAAATGTCCAGATCCTATTGTCATACTCATGAATATCTTGCATATCACCATAGAACCTTCACCTGGCATTGGATGGAGAAAATGACAGAGCCCCACATAGGAGCACAAGACTGAGCTCTCAAGGTCCTGGTGAGGAGCAAAAAGAGGGAGATCATGAGCAAGGAAGCCAGGACCGCGAGGAGTGCTTTTACCCATTGAGACGGTGGAACAGATCTAACGGGAGACCGCCAAGTCCAGTCGGAATGGGACTGATGGAACAGGGGACCAAACCGGACTCTCTGAATGTGGCTGACGGTGGAGGAGGACTGAGAAACCAAGGACAATGGCAATGAACATGAACTCTACAGCATGGACGGGCTCACTGTGAGCCTTGTCAGTTTGGTTGCTCACCTTCCTGGACTTAGGGGGAGCTGGGAGGACCTTGGACTTAACATAGTGAAGGGAACCCTGATGGCTCTTTGTCTTTGGAGAGGGGTGGAGTGGGGGTACGGGTGGAAGGGAGGGGAGGGAAGGGGGAGGAGATGGAAATCTTGAATAAAAAAATGAGAAAAAAGAATAAAAAAAATAAAAAATAAATAAAATATACTTTCTCACGGTTCTGGAGTCTGGAAGTCAACAGAGGAAGTGTCAGTAAGTCTGGTGTGGTGAGGCTTCTCTCTTGCTAATAAGTGTCTGCTTTCTTACTGCGTCCTAGTCAGTGCCAGGCTTTATGACAAAGTACCATATACCAGGTAACTTATAAACAATAAACACTCATTTCCCAAAGTACCAGAATTGAGTAGTAGTTAAGTGCAGGCACCAGCCATGCTGAGTTCTAATGAGGACCTCCTTCCAGAGAGTGAGCATACACATCATGTCCTCATACGGCATGGCTCACAGTGGAAATCACAGTCTTAGGACTCTTGTATGGGCCATAATCCCATTCAGAAGAGCTCTACACTTATGATTTTATCTACTCCTAATTGCTTACAACGTCCTCACCTATACTATAATGGTCTATAACCATGTTGGGTAGAGAGTTTCATTATGAATAATTGGAGCTTGGGAGGTGCGTCACATCGGTCTATAACACAGTGTGCACATCCTTAGTGTATCTCGTTATTATTATAGGAATATAGGAAAGCTCATCATATTGAACAGGGTCTCAAATTCATCACCTCCTTAATCTTAACTACCTTACCTACTACTTTAAGGATCTTGTCTCCAAAACACTGACATTTTGGGCCTGTGAGATGACTCAGTAGGCTAGGGACTTCAATCTGAATGTGTGAATTTGATTTTGATTCCTAGGACTTATATAGTAGGAGAGAACTGACTTCTACAAGCTGTCCTCTGGCTTCCACAGGCACACCATGACACATGCTAGGCAAGTGAAGGCAGGAACACACACATACACACACACACACACACACGGACACACAATAAATAAATATAAATAAATAGGTAAATAAATAAATAAATGTAAAAGATTTTTGAATAGTCACATTTAGAAATACTGTGAGTTCTGACTTAAAGATAAGAACCTGAGGAGACAGAAACCATAGGACAACACGGGCTGCCAAGGCCAGAGGTGATATAAATGATAATGAAACTACAGTATGTGTAGAGACATATCCTTTGCCCCATTGCAATTAGTTGATACATCAATCTGTTAAGATGCTATAAACAGGATAATGAAGGAGTTTGGATCAAAGAAGCCATGGTCTTTCAGAGCGGTAAGGGAAACAGAGAAGCCCCGTTCCCAGAAAACAAGCTGATGATAAGGTAAAAGGCAGAATGTGCGGAACTAAATGCTGAGGCAAGGCATGAAAGTATTAAGTCAGTCTTTATGAAACCTTCTCAAATACACAGAAGGAATTAGGAAAGAACAGGTCGTAGAAGCTACATTCAGACAGTTCAGCATCCAAGAGGAGTTCTAGAAGAAACGGAGAATGGGGATGATGGGAGGAAATTTCTAGAGAAAGGATAAATTTTAATCTAAGGAATGAAAACAAACAAAATTATTACATTTCGAGAACATACTAATTTAATAACGAGGGCATAAATAAACATATTCAGAACCAAGCAAGTGTGGCAACATTTTCAAATCCCAAGAATAAGTATATATTCTTATCATCTTCAGGCACATGTATCTTAAAGACATCAAGAGGAACATAAGAATAATAATCATCAGGTTACATTAGATTTAAGCATGTCACATAAAGTACAAGATGCCCGGTTAATACCTAAATAGCAGATAAACAATGGATAAAGCTTTAATATAAGCATTCCCAAATTACATGGTATATGATGTACCTAAGTCTTAAAAAACATTCTTTGTTTCTCTGAAATTTAAATCTAACTGCCTAGCCTATGTAATTATTTCTAAATCTGGCAACTTTAATTAGATTTCTCATCTGCAAGATAACACTGAATTTATATTGTCAATCTTCTGAATACGTTATTTTTTATATCTGGTTAAATCATCATTCAAAAAAAAAGTTAATCCTACAATAAAATCCAACAAAAACTGCTAGAAGACATGTATAGCAAAACAGTAAAGTCCAAACATTTCTAAGCTAAAAATATTAATGTGTAATCAAAATCCCAAAGCTATTAACACAGGAGGTCGGGGGAAAACTTGAGGAAGAAAGAACAAAAATGATCCTTTGTTATTTAGGGAGGATGTAAGTGATGCCAAACATGACGATAAAATATGCAAATACATACATAAGATGATATTTACTCCCATAAAACTATTAATTAAGTTACAAATTTTATTCTCTCCCACATAAATGCTGTTGGCCTCATTACTCACTGAATTTAACCCTGGATTTTCTGTCTTGCTGGAATGGTGTGCATTCTCCATGTCTGTCAGTGGACCTACATGTACAGACATGTTTGCTAATGGATAGAGAGATTTAGGGGAGGTTATGGTTGATGGTCTTTGGGCGTTTTTGAATGTTTCGTTTTGTTTTGTTTTCTGTGAAACAGGAGCCAAGAGATAAAAGGGCTTTCTCCAAGAAAGAGCAGGATGAAGGGACAAACAGAAGATAATATTCTCAAACTTAACCACTACTGGTGCCTTAGGTCACGTGATTCTTTGTTCTGCAACGCTGTCCTAAACCGCATCAGAATACCTATCAGCATGCCATGGCCTCTATACACATGAGACTCCCCAGTTTTAGCAGCTGAAAATGTCTTAGGACAAGACTAAATGGTGTCTCGTGAGAAAGTCGATGCCAGCTGGGAACCACTGGTTTATGAAAAGGAGATGGTGAAAATGACAGGGGACACAATTAGCTCCCAAATGATCCATCTTAAATAGGTTGAGAATGCGTTCATCAACATGTTTCAGACCTGTACCTGTCTTCTCTTGCTTTTTCCGTGGTCCATGAAGACACTGTTTCTAAATTTTCGCCTCCGTACTCAAGAGAATAAGTCATGGATTTCTAAGACAGAACCCTATAGCAAATGTTTGAGATAAAATTAAGTGTTCTCAAAAAATTACAAAATAAACAAACAAAAAACAAATGTAGAGACCTACACTTATAATCCCAGCACTCACAAGGGATGTCTATCATGGGATTGAGGCCAATCCCTATCTCAAAAAATAGTGCCAGAGTAAAAATGAAAAATAGTGGTGTTATGGCAGAAAAGATGGTGACGTTTCTGGAGAGAAAGGTAATCATAGTCAGATGCTGCCTCAAAATCAAGGGATTTGAACAGAGACTTTGAAGTTATACTATATTTGTCATTAATGGTTTTAAAGTGATTGCAAATCCTTGTGGAAATGACCCAGATACTCAGCATTTACCTTGTACCCATCAATGTGGGGTGTCTCTTTCCTCTTCTCTTGAATTGGATGACCAGGTCACTGGATCCAGATGCAGCTGAGCACTAGCTCCAACCCAAGGCTTCGTTTCTATTCATTCTTAGCGCACCCAGAATCATCTTTGTAGGAGTGGTACCACCCATGGTGAACTCCACCCTCCCATATCAGTCATCAGTCATGAAAATGCACCACAGGCTTGCCCATAGGCCAATCTCAAAGAGACATTTCCTCAACCGGGGTTCTTCCTTCCAAAATGACCCGAGTTTGTGTCATGTTTACATAAAACCAACCAGGACAGAAGTCAGAAGGCTTCCTTCTTTTTCAACTAGATGAAGACAGGACCTATGAGTGGACCTACAATTTTCATTATTTAACCCTCTCCCTCCATTTTGACTGTCAGTTCCCTAATTCTTTGATCTTGGTGTGTGATGAGGAAGCAGGCTTTTGTGTCCCAGGCTTCTGATTAAGACTCTTTTTGTTCAATCTCAAAAAAATTCCCTCTAAAAGCAGTCCAGGCTATTGTGATTTGTAAGTAGTCTCACCAACTTAGGGAGCCTCTTCCAACAGCGCGCACACAAGATGACTGCTCTGAATATTAAACAAGAGAGAGGAAAGTGATATCAACACACATATCACTGCAAGTGGCTCATTCATTCATAAAACCATTTTCCTTACTGTGATTACTCTCCCACCCATTCATGTAAGTGAGGCATCAGGAAACAACGTGACTGGTGAATAACTGCAAATTAAGCAACAGGGCAGAGTGAGGCATATGAACCTGAGAGGAGGTATTCAGTATGCAAATTCCCTAGTCTGTATACACATACCATTTACATCCCCTGTCTTGGAATACATTGTAGAACAGGGAAAGCAACTGATTTTCTCCTCTGTTTTGATTGTGAAAGCCTGGTTGACGGAAGGAAGGCAGTGGGTTCCCGGCAGAATCACAGCGCTCAATAGTATAACTGTCAAAATCTCTTTTAAAGGAAGCCGAACTATCTGCATTATCTGTGTTGGGCAAAGTCTTTTCTTTGTTGATGGTGTCTATTCTTAGAATCGGCATTTAACAAATATGTTAATAAAGCATTAGACTACATACTATAATGTTTGGCCTGCATTCTGTGACAAGTCCTATTGTGCATTTATGTCAATATTATTCTTTAGCAGATAACATTGTTCCTCATTCAGGCAAATCAAATGTTGAATCTGGGTAAGATGTCTATGAAGAAGAACAAAACTGCTTGCTTTACTAAAAGAGTGGGCCTTATTTTTTTTAAATCAAGTGTGACCTCTCCTTGAGTACCATTTACTGAAAGAAAGAAGAAAAATGGGGAGGAAGAAGGAAATTTAAAAGAAGAATAGGAGAGGGAAAGGGTCTATACTTGGCTCATTACCCAGGGAGAAGGGGTGGGAATCTAACTGCGTTCACAGCTCATAATAACAGGTCTTCTTGTCAAGGGGCAATTTCCACTTGTTATGTGTATTTATGCATTTTCAGCTAACACACCACAAGCTACTGCAACCGGAGATTAAGCTAAATGAAGGCCTTTCTCTTTCCTTCTTAATTTGCTTCCTTCTTCCACGTTCAAAGAACCTGCTTGAATCGAGAGATCTGACCTAGATTCCATTTTATCAAGAAGGTTGCCTGCCGTTTGCAATGTGAAAATCAAGGGGATGGGGGAGGGACCACGGTTTCCCAAAGTTCAAGTTTAGGAAGCATTAGCATAAGCACTTTGATGATCGTGACAGGAAATCTAGAGAATTAATCTCTAAAGCAATCAGAGTTCAGTTCCTCCTCGTCTTTATAGATCAGAATGACCTATTTGAATTAATTATTCCAGATACAAAGAGACAGCTGCTTTGCATAGAAAGTTAGCACTGTTACCTGCTTTCATGGCTGTTACCTTGAGTAAACTGCTTTCAAACCCAAATTCCTACATTATTCTGTTATTCTTTTTCTTTTGTTTAAGCATCCTTGAGTGGAAAGGAAAGGTATGTGGTACATGGGCAAACATGACTGCAACTTGAATAGCTTCACATAGAGTTTGAATTCAATGCCATTGCTTATGAGCCATTCGCTATTGGACAACTGACTTAACCTCCTACGGCTTGCTTCTGTCACCTATAAAATATAAACAACATTATATTCATAAATAATCTATACATACTACAAATTATACACCTAATATTGCTATTATACATCTATGGTTATTTAGAGTAAAGCTCAAGAACCTCCTTATATTTCCTGAATTTATACACAAAGATATTGTATTACAGAAAAGCAGCATAGTTTCTATAAAGTAACTTGTTTCGTATTGCTCCTCTGCTTCATTACGCTGTTGTTCTGTCCATGTAAATGGATTAAATGAAATAATTAAAACAAGGAGTAATAATTAGTAAACTTATACTTCACTCAGTTGAGACTCTTCGATACATTCAGATCTCTTATGTAAAAGTCCCAAGACATTTACAACAAGGGATTATTATATTTCACACTTAGAGAGGGATAAGAAAGTTGAAGGACAGGATCTGGAGAGCTGCTTCAGAGATTCAAACTTCTTATTGTTCTTCCAGAGCTTGGCTCCCAGAATCCACATGGAACAGCTCACAACTGCCAGTAACTCCAGCTTCAGGGGAGCTGGGACCCTATTCGGCCTCGAAAGGCAACTACATCCATGTGCGCAAACACACACATGCACACAGAAACCTATGCCTAAACATAATTAAAGATTATAATGAGTCTTAAGAAAAAAATGCCTTTGGGGCACAGGACCTTGAGGATCCAGGTTGGATCTTTATCCTGATACCCACAGAGACATGCAGCTCTCATCCCTCAACAAAGAAACTTCTCTTTGCAACAGAAAATAATAGTTATTTTGGGAAAAAAAATATCTGATCAAAATACAGAGGTCAAGGAGTCATGTGGTGCCCAGCCCAGCTGATCTCGCTGTGATGCAACTCCTGCTCCTAAGGCCAGAAAGATTGGAAAAGCCAGAGAAACAGAAACTCTGCTGCAAGATGCTGTCTTCTAGAAATGTCAGGGGAGTTATAGTCATCAAATATCAAAAAAATGAGCTAAACAGGCCATGAACAAGGACAGCACCAATACATATATTAATATGGAAGAAGGAAATCTCACAGGACCTCAACTTTAGACAAAGAACTAAAGCTAAAACAGACAACTAAAAACTGCTCTTCCCCTGGAAAGAAGCCCATTAACTACTAATTGGTTGTCTAATATCAAGTAGTCAGCTCTGAAATTATAAACATACAAGTAACATTATAAATAACATTATACAGACTTAACAGGCCGCTAACTATGAATTTACGTATATATGTATACACACATATACTCACATGCACATACACATAGACGATTAAAGAAAAAGAAGCCAGATGCCCCAAATCTGAAAGAGTGTAAGGTAAGTACATGGGAGGGACTGGGGGAGGAAAGAGAAATGGAGAAATAAGGTAATTGCATTTTATTTTCAAAACTATTCTTTAAAAGTTTTTTTTTCGTAAGAAAATTGAGATACAAATGAACACAAGCTTCTCAGCTGAAGGTCACTCCTCATTGGTGATGGTGTGACTTTTGTTCATATTTTTCAGTCCACTGGTTTGCATGCAGCAGAGATGTAAATATCTGTTGACCATTGGATGAACCAACAAAAGAATAATAAGACAGAAATTGAGACAAATGATAAAGTATCATTAACTTCTTTAAATCTAGGGGAAACTAAAGAATCACTTTCCCAGATCTTCTGACCATTGATTTCCTTGCACATTTAAAACCAAATCTTGACTTCAGTTAATGATGGTGTTTTCTTCTTTTATGATGTCTCCATTTCACATATTAATTCACTTTGATGGCTGCAGAATAAGACCCACCAATCAGAAAAGATTTTCTCCAAGCACCCAAGACTAGGAAAAATTAAAACTACATTACCAAGCCAATAGACTTCAACATCTACATAAAGATTGTCATTAGAAACTTCTCTGAGTCTTTTCTTAAAAAATATGTTAGAAACTAAAATCGCTATCACGTCACAGAACACGGTAAAAAGAATCTATGGATGCCTAAGAGTACGGCTTTTCCAGCAGTTTCAGCCATCATTAGCCAAACTGTTTTCATACTTTCAAAAGCTAAACCATGTCTAATAGTATCCTCACTAATAGCGGATAGACATTAGAGTAAATCCATTTTTAAAAGGATCATTGAGTGTCTTAGCTAGTTAAACCGGAAGCCTACGGTAATCAGAGAGAAGCACTTCTTGCCTTCTCCTATGGTTTCTTCATTAGCAGTGGTAATAATGACTATAGTTAGCTCATAACTAGTATATTGTTAAGACGATCCCTGGGGTGCCCTTATACACTCTATTTAATTTTGACTTCCGGTTCGGTCAGTTTATTTTGTGAGCCAATTGCCTTCCTGCCATTCCCAGCTCTCCAGAGTTTGCCGAACTTAGGGAAGTCAAGCTGTTTTCTTTCTGCTTCATGCTTCACTGCTAACAACAACCAAATAGCCAAACATAGAATTCAGTCTTCAGTGCTTAGGCTATGCAAGTATCTGAAAGTGAACAGCTTTATTTTCAAAGTCCCAATTCAGTCTCTTAGCTTAAAAAAAACTGTCAGACCTAGATTTAAAGCTTTATACATAGGTGTTTGTATATGCATATGCACATTTGTGTATGTATATATGTATTGTATAGATGCATGTATACTGTGTGTGTGTGTGTGTATCTGTGTGTGCATAGATCTGAAACCTACAAAGAGCATCATGAGACTTGAGGAAGAGATCTTAAGAGAGATAAGAAATAGAATAGGTAATGGGATACAGATAATAAGAAAGCAGAAGGGAGCACTAACTGGGAGTAAAGAGGAAATTCATGCAATGTGCAGCAGGACAGTAGTGTGGAAGGAGGAAAATCTGAGAACAATGTCCAATAACACACAGGTGTGAAAATATCAGAGTGAAACCCATCATTTTATATGCTAACTTAATGTTTTAAATTCGTCTTTATTTTTGAGAATTTCACGCATGTACACAATGAAATATGATCATGTCTACTCACTATTTGCCCCCTCCAACTCTTCCCTTATCTCCTTCACACATAGCCCCGCTTAAGCCGATGTCTTCACTATTTTTATAATCTACTAGATCCACTTAGTGCTGTACAGGAGCATGGAACTATCGACTGGAACATGGAAAACCTCCCAGTGTCCGCATCCTCCAAGAAGAATCATTTTCCCTCCCACGATCAACTGTCTACTGCTAACAGCTGCTCGGTAAGGGCTGGGCTCTGGGGATCATCTATCCCACTTATGCTGGAATTTTGTGTGGAGCTCGTGTTGGTCTTGAGCAAGTGACCACAGCTGCCATGAATTTGCGAGTACAACAGCCAGATCATGTCCAGAATCAGCATTTTACAGTTCTATGTCCTGTCCTCTAACTCTTACATTCTGTCTGCCTCCCCTCCCAGTGTTCCCGGAATCTGGGCGGGAGGTTGGGTTAATACAGACGGCCTACATGAGACTGAGCACTCGGTCCCTGATTCTCAATTGGCCATTTATGCTTCTCTCCATCGACAGCTGTCCCCTGTAAAGAGAAGGCCTCATACCAAGGCTGAAAGCAGCCCATGTCTATGAGTGGAGGAATAGATGTTTAGAAGGCAACTTGACAGCATCACCATTTAGCAAAATACCAATAGCAGTACTACCTCAGGGCCATGACCTCCAGATCCATGGACTTGTGACCATGATTACAGAACCGGTCATCAAACTCCCTCCTGTGGAGCAGGCATCAGATACAATTAGAAGGTGCTTTGTCATTCACGCAACAGTCATGCCACCAGTGGGCACAGCTTGTCTGGCAGCTAACTAGTATTTCTTCATTTTTTATTTTATTTTTATTTTTTATTTTTGAGATTATACTATAATTACAACAATTTTCCCTTTGTTGTCCCCCCCTCCACAGCCTCCCTCCTACCCCACTTCACTAAAACTTCAGTGTTTAAAGTGTTAAGGGAATAAAGTTACCTACCCCATCCATAGCACTGCCCTGGATTTTGCTACTAAATGATTGTTCTTATACTATATTTGATACAGCTCTCAATGCAACTGTTTTACCTCAGTGCCTCATGGTGTCTTGTCTGTTCTAGATATCATATCACACAGCACCACGATTACTGTTTCATACACAATAGACATCTAAGGCGCTCATTCAGAAAGAGCAGCCAAGCTGATTGTGCGGCTTACACTACTTGCAAACATGGGGACTCTGAGAAATGCACAAATAACTCTAACATTTTAATGTTCGTGTTTGCCCCTCACAAACAGTAACACTAGCTGTATTCATATGGTTCCTAGGGAAGCAGGGATTAGCTCAGGCTTCCATCAAATTAGTTTCTAGACTAGACAAAACAGATTATACTAATGTAATTTCTTCAGTAATTCCTTCCACGTGACAAGTTTTCATCTCTCTCTGAATCTCTGTGCCTTTCATATATATGCTTAATAAAAGAGAAATGGGAAGAAGCGATAAATCTTCTGAATAATTTCAGAATAAAATGAAGGATTGTTTTTATGCCTGAATGGTCAAATTAGTTGTATCCATCGATTAATTGTATTGATAGCCACGTCAAACTCGGCTTCATTTCTGCCCAGGGAACAAATAATGAAAAAAAAATATTCTAATTTCTCCCCTCCTGCAATTGATGTCAAGGTTTTGGAACAAGTCTCCTGCTTAAAGCTTTTGAATGATTATGGAAATTATTCTATAAAAATTAGAGAGGAATCAAAATCACTAGTCAGAGAACCCAGTGATCTTTCAAAACTCTGCAGCTGGAATAGATAGAAATAAATGGTTCTGGGCATTTGTTTATATCAAGAAATATGATGTTATTCACACACACGCATGCACACACACACACACACACACCTTGTTAGAACAAGGAAAGATTTCAAACTTTGACAAGGAGACTCTGAAAGCCACAGACTCCAACTTGTTTTCCCAATTTAATTTCATCTGTCCTGATTCTATTAGAGTGACATAAATTATAGCAAAAACTTAATAAAGTGGACAACTAAGTAGATTTTCTATCCTCTTCAGAATAAATATGATTAAACAGGTAAAATGCAGTTTTTTAAAAAAAAATAATTTACCCTATAAGATAAATCAGAAATTAAAACCACCCCAATCAGGCAATTAAGGGAAAGAGTTTGAAGATGAAAATAAAGGAGAGAAAATAAAATGGCACTGACTGTTTTTTCCCAAACAGTCATTAACATCTGGGATGGTTTTCTGTCAGGGCCGTCTCTGTCATTTGACAAAACCAGACACAGTCCTAAAAAGCACAAGGCAGGAAGCAGATGGTGGCTGCATGCAGCCTCTAAGGAAGTCAGACTTCTCACGTATCTTCTCATTTTTGAAATCCCCAATTGCTCTTTTGTTATCATTTCTTACTTACCATCCTATAGATTAATGCAACACATTAAAACAATCAACACATATAGTCAGCGTCCCGCAATTTTACAGTGTTTAACTCAGTCATGGTGAGAGTTCTTTCTCAGGCAAGTGTCCAGGAGCTAACTGAAAATGTGATAAACAAAAACTGAAGAAAAATACAACTTAGTGTTCTTGAGGGATTTCTCAGTGACTTCTTGATCTTATATAATAGGCAGCTCTTTTTTTCTGGTGTCAAATAAGTATATTCCTAAATTTCAGGAAAAGATTAAACATTTAATAGTTTATTAACTAAATATTAGAATAGAACTTAATATAACAAAATAGAATCAAGATTTCCCTCTGTGGAACCAAACTCGGCATGAATTAAGTATTCCAAAGCACTTCCTTTCTTTTCCTTCAGAAAAGAGTCACTTCCACTCACTTATGTGCTGGGGGATTTGCTTTCTGTGACCAGGGTTAGCACAGGATTTCAACTAAAAAATAATAATTTTATTCCTGAAAAAGTTATTTTTTCAGGAATAAATGAACCCATTATGAACATAGCTATCTACAAATAAGCCATCACCATGATCTTGTTTGTGTAACTCCAAATGAAGAAGAAAATGATAAACCCCTTTTTGCTAAACATATTGGACTTCAGACTCTGAAATACGTGGTTTTAAACAGTAAGGAAGAAACTGGAAGGACATTGGCCAGCTGGGGAAAAACAGTTACATAGATGCATGTATTTTTTTTTTTATTAAAGCTGAATGATCCCCAAATAAAACTGACTTTTTCTAAGAGACAACTGCTTAGGGCACAAGAATTTTTTAAACTTCGGGCAATTCCCTGAGTATTGATTCTCCTTTTAGTTAGCCCTTAAATGCACAGGAGACAAAAGGAAAAAGTCCTGTGAAAGATTCAACTTTAAGTGTAATTAATGCTTCATAGGAAAAGGACATAGCTGAAGACTTCTTTAGTGTTAAATACACAATACTCCTTAAATTTATTCAATGTCAGTTTTAAAATACTGAAAAAAATTTATTAAACACATGCTACTGGAGATGTCATTTAGCTTGAAAGAAATTTATGAAAGTAATACACTCATTACCTTGTTTAAAATAAAATCGTGTATCTATGTTCTTAATCTTTTTATTTTCTACTAATTTGCCTCTTTTTTAACACCTTAGAATTAAGCAGGGATCCCTATTCTTATTCCTGACTTACAGAGCAAGTTAAACACTAAGTATAAAGAGCAAGCCCCACCCAAGCAGGCTTGTCACTGACTTAGGACTTCTGACATTATGTAATATCAATTTTTTTTCCTACAGTCCTTCTGGATATGTCAAAACTGACTATAAAAACCAAAGAGCACATCCAGATGGAAATCTGAGAGCTCAGACAACAGTGGCTAGAATTTCCTTCACCCTTGTTATCTGATGACAATATGGGCAATCTCTCCAAAGACATAAAGATATTGAAAGCCTAACTTAGTACTGTTTTAAAGAGAGACACACGTAATAATCCCCTAAGATGCTCCGCCTTCTATTTACCCCACACACCAAGCCCCTGGGTCATAGAAGGACAAGGCAGTCTGGTCAGATAAAAACAACTGAACAGTTTTGACACTGAAAATTCTTTCTCAAAGCACTTGTAGTTAGCATCTTTTTAAAGATTAAGAAATAAACGTGTGTGTGTGTGTGTGTGTGTGTGTGTGTGTGTGTGTGTGTAGCAGACAGCAAAACACTTCACACAATTTTCAAGTGCTGCTCAAAATGGTCCTGTCAGACCCATGGGATATGATGTACATTTTAGACTTGGGATTTCCTGGAGACTTTTCCTGACCATGAGCAGAAGGTTAGAGTGCACACAATTTGTTCTAGCTCTCCAGTTTTGTAGAAATACGGTGACTGCTGAGACCTATACATTTTCCTTTTTGATGGACACCAGTGGTCCTACTTCTTCCCGAGGCATACGAGGCTGACACAGGGTTTTATGCACACTATTCCGCAGCAATTCTGCCTAGGGTATGAATTGTTAGGGAACAATGGCTCTTAGATTCACAACAAAAACCCTGGCTTCAAAGACCCCTGGCAGCAGCTTCTTCCAGAATAAAATCATTTGCAATTTTTTTTGTATACAGATACTTTAATAATGTGCCACTGAAGTTTTGAAGGAATTTCAATTTATGCAAAATGATGAAGGGGAGGAAAAATAATAATGATGATAGTAATATAAATGCATACTTCAAAAGGGATGCAATAGCATTGTGTTTATTGCAAGGCTAGACACCTTATCAGTTATCCCTCTAAAGGTGTTTGAAATTGGGTTTGGGATGTTTTAAACTAGCTCTGTTAGCAGTTAATCAGCCACAGTTAAAATATACTGTCATATTTTTCTAGAGAGAAAGAAAAGAAGAAAATGAAAGTGGTATTTTCTTTTATGATAGCAGTTTTCCTGACTCCATGGAAAGAGATTTATTTTTACTAAAATGTAGGGTTTGACCTTTCATGTTTCCAGACATCTTGGCATAGTGTGGGCTTTCCTGTTATCTTCTGCTTCTGCTTGTCCCCTGGAGGCAAGTCCCTCCTATGGAGAGCTAGATTAAGGGGAATTTCGGAAAGAAGACAGGAAGGAGTAAACTGAAACGAAAACCCTTAATATCCATGAAGTGATTAAAATGCAGCCATGCCCAACAAGACCACACTGCTGTTACCAAACTGGCATTGACAACTTCTTTGAACTCAATTCAGTGGTAAAGGGGGAAATAAAAAGGAAATCTTTTAAGTTTGGGGAACCTCCAGGAAATAGACTCAGATTTTTCTACACACACTGGCAGCATCCACACACTACCCAGAGCTGATAGTGAGCCCACATTTGGTTTGTTCTCTGCCAAACTGAGTCTAGAGCTCAGGCCAGGAAAGCAGCATGCTACCCAGGTGTATCGAATGGCAGGTTAGCTCATCGATTTGTGATGGGTCGAAACTTGGCAACTCAAAATACACAGTGTAGCACAGAGGACACACATTTTAATCTGCCAGAGTTAATGATCGTAAACACTGTTTTGTGCACCCAGTTGTTCCTTGAATCTCATCCCTTTCCAAAGGCATGAATAGACGGAACATACTCTTAATGATTTACCTTTGCTATTACAGTAAATGTGTGGCCTAAACATGTTTTTCCTGTTTCAGGAGGAAAGAACAGAAGGTTGGGAGAGGTATATTAAACTAAAATCAAAATAACATCTCAAAGTCACACTTGTTTTAAAAGGAAACCCCAGCAAAGAAAAGTCAGCTTATTCTATTTATTTTTCTCTGCAAATGGCTAAATAAAAAAGTACCACGGGGCAAGGCACTGACCTAATTATTGCATCCCAAAAGAAGGTTTGTATTTTTAGTTTTGTACTTAAGCCCCACCTCTGCATCCTCTAAGTTTCTCCTTAGCTCCTCCTCTGCAGACTGATCTCGCTATGCCCTCAAAGCCTTAGATGTTTGTTCATCATTGGGGCATCTAAATGAAGAACCAACGGAAGCCTGACAGGGCATCCTGGAGATAAGAAAGTAGGGGAAGCACAAAGGATGCTGTGTTCTTGGAAGAGCTATCTTGGAAAGAGCTAGAGTGAAGTGTGCTTTCATTGGAACAAATTTCAACTGGGTCCTGCCTGTGCCTTCATACCAAGTCACGGTTTAATATGAATGGAAGCATGTAAAAGCCTGTTTACCAGAAAGCCAGTTTGCTCTCCTGAACCCAGTGAGCTTTGTTCCATGAGTTGTCTCTGGCAGATGTTTGGTTGGCAGATTCTGTAGTACATGGAACTTTAAAACAGAAAATAAGCAATGGGCATCAGATCATATTTGTCACCAGCACCACTGTGGATGGTCCTCACCGTCCTGCTATTGACAGATTTTTGGTTTCCACGTGCCTCAAAATTTAGGTCTTAAAACACACCCCTTGAGTGTAAGCCATTGAAAAGTAGGCAGAAGTCATGCAGATAGCTGAATTCCAGTTTTCTCATTGTTCGAGATCCTATCTGGCATGAAATGCAGTGAGCCATTAAAAACTGTTTATATTATGTATATTATGAGGACTTAAGGCAAACAAATATAATGTCTATAAGTCAATAATTGAGTTTCTCCCATTCTCCCCAACACCCTACATGAGGATTAATTTAATATAATTCTAGAACTGAATTAAGAAAGATAATGAGCTGGTAAGTACGCAGTGCACTTTATGTGTAATTAATAACTAATCTGCATGTCTTTGAGAGATGGTAATATATCATATTTTCTGATTATAAAGTGTTCTTAATAAAAAAAATTATCTGCATAGCCCGCATTTCTGTCTTCCCTTTTCCATTTATTTTAAATAGAATCTTAGAGTCTAAACTGAAAGCATTCCTCATAACAACAACAACAACAAAAATGCATGCAAAAAGGTCACCAAAATGCTTCTGTCTCTCATAATCAGAACAGTCATAGAATCACATAGAGTTTAATGTGTTCATCCTTTGTATTGTCTCCATTTCAAACCTATGTGATCTTTGTTTCACCTCTGGCTTCTTCCTGCTATTTCTAGGCTGTTCAGGGCCAACAAACCAGAAAAAGCAGCGAACTCATAAATAAGGATAAGGACACTAAATGAAATCCTGAAGGCTTAATTGGGAAGTCAGCCACCAAACCCCCACATGCAGAACTTTTCTGGGACATGTGCCTTAAGAAGCTTCCACAACTCAACAGCCCTTTTCGGCTTTCTATTTTTTACTGCAATTTCAAATGGTTAAAGCTGCCAGGAAGGAAACATCACTAGTAAGAGGTTTTGTGTGTTTGTTTCTTTTCTAACACATATATGTCTAATTTTAAATGAACATCTGGTCCAAGTGTTTAAGGTAAGCAACGTTCTCAAAGAAAAAGTAAGCAGGTCGGCACAAAGCCGGCATGATTAGAACGAGAGAAACATTCCATGATGAGAGAGGGACTATCGCTTCTTACCCAGCATGAAAAAAAACTACACTAAGGATATTAAAATAGTCCAATATCACAGTTGAAGAAAAAAAAGAAGTCCTTCAAAAAAATAATATAGGGCTTTGGCAATACAAACTTTAAGGAAAAAAGAGTAAATAGATAATGATTAATTTCCTCAAAGTAGCTTATGTGAATAAAGAGGAACAACTTAATAGAAAAGAATCTAACAGAAAGAGAAGCAGAGAAGCAAAAACCAAAGATGTGGCCAGTTAGTAACTAAACCCAAACCAACTAAACACTCTGGTAATAAAGGTCAGACGCGACAACATGACTAGACAGGAAGTGAGACAGGACACTTAACCAAGCCAGTGCTTTTTCCTTCTCTAGTGCAAGGTTGGGGAGAGTTTCTCTCATCTTTCACTGTGAGCAATTACATCCATTCACTGGTTCAGAAGATGCTATGTCTTCAGGTCACAGCAATTAGAAATCGCTCTTTCTGCTATTTTCAAATGTGGCATCTGATTTTGAAATGCCCAGAGAAGTGTTGTGAGAAAGAAAGAAGTCTGAAATGCAAGAGAGGCCCTGGAAGCGGGGCGGGGATCATCTAATGTTTTAACTACTAAAACCATTTGTCAAGTGTCCAACCTGGGCCATTTCTAAAGACAGAACTAGTTAAATATTATTTCAGAAATTCTGGCCCCTTGGATATTTTCAATCATGCAAAGGCCCAAACTTTAGGACCAGTGAAAATGGATCTGAACCCAGGAGCCTTATGCACTGTAATACTTGTGGTAAAGACTCAAAAAATACACAAAAATATAATGTAAACTGAATCTTTCTCAAAAGGCGTGTTACCAATAAACACACAGACAGAGCCATTAAGAATCTTCAAGCTAAATAAACTACAACTCATAGTGGAAATGGGTCCAGGTGTCTTTTTCTACATCCATAAGCATCCTTGAGATAATTTAATTGTATTATTTGATATTAGTGAAAGAAATCATAAAATAACCGAGCTCATGTATAACTACCACATTCATGACTGTATTAGATGATGGCAAATGTAAAATATTATTCCCCATTCTCAAAAGAAGCTCCAGAAGGGTAAGCAGGGTTTGTGAAATAAGGGCAAAAACGACACTACTTAATACAATGAGACAATTACCATTCTAAGTAAGAACTAGTTGTTAAAGGCACTCCTTAGCTCTGAGAATTCAGCTCAATTGTTTCTTGGGGAAAATATGTCCTCAATTCTCCTCTTCTTTGACTTAATGAAAATGGAGTCAAGGGCCTTTAGTTTATGTTCTTTGTGCTCCTTCTGCTTATTTCTAGCAAAATACTTTCACCTACCATGCTGTCTCTTAGGTTCTGGCCACATCATTTTCCAAAATGAAATTCTGACAAGAAAGACTGTAAATTTATGACTGGCAAACCAGAAGTGTCAAACAAACATTTATTGATTTAATAAATAACACACAGTACCTCGCTAATGTTTTTATTATGTTGAGTAGCAAATGCACAGATTAAAAAGTTGTATTTTTGCTTCATAGAAATAAAAAAAGTTGAAAAAGACTATCAGGGAAATAATGTGCGATTTGTAAGCATATCATTGTTTAGTGTGAACATTCCAGCAGATTGGACTCCTCAATGCAATTCCATAAACAGGAAGTCTGAGGTTTTTCATTGATTCATTGGCTCAAAATCAGTCTTTCACTTTCCAATTGGAAAATCATGCCTTTATAGTTCCCAACATTGAGGTAAAGAAATTCATCATTACTATAGTTATTTGTCTTAAGATCTGTATGTGCAACATACAAAAGCAACACAAAAGTTTTTCCAGGGAATCATTCATGAAATCAAAATTTTACACACTTACTATTCCAATAAAGAAATTTCAAGATCATGTATTTTGTAGTGACACCTAGAACCATATCAACGATGTAAACATGGAGACTGAAATATTTGTATGATGCAGAATGATACAATAAATATTTATCCATACGTATAATCAACCTACACACTGGTTTTCTTTCTAAATGCCCAGAATTGTATTAAGCTTTGGAAGTACAAATAGAAGCAATAAATAGTCCTGTTCCTATGCATTGTAAAGAGATGGTGACTCTCACATAAATAGAGATGTGACTGCAATTACAGGGTGATATCAATGATGCACAGAGGGTATACTCTCTGCTCAGAATGTAGTGTTACAGAGTAAGAAAGAATCACATTACAGCCTAAATCTGATGTGAAGAGAGAGTTGGAAAGCATGGAGGAGACGTGAGGCAGAGAGATCAGTATATAAATGACACGCTATGGGAAGAAATGAGACTATCTAGGAACTAAAAGTACCACCAAGATGGGAGTTAAGAAAACAGATGAGTGTGCTGCAAACGGAGCTCCAGGGATAATTACTAGCCCAGGTAGTAAACAGCAAGGAAGAATGTTTTTTTTTTCCCAAAGGTAATGAGCAACTACTGTTTTCCTAAGCAGGGAAGTAATAAAATGTGCATCTTGAACTGATCATCCTGACTGCAGAGAGGAGGACACATTGGAGTCAGGAGAAAGAACAAGGTTTTAGAGTAGTCACCAAAAGACGGGTGTGTGGAATATTCCTTTATGCTGTGTGAAATGTATCACTATGATTGGTTTAATAAAAAAGCTAAATGGCAAGTAGCTAGGCAGAATGAGGGGTGCAGAGAAAATGCTGGGGAGAAGGAGGGTGGCATCAAGAAAGTAGCAAGTGAGATGTAGACGAAGCAGGACCTAAATATGCAGTGCTGAAAGAAGGTACCATCTGTGACAGAGGATGGATAAGGAATGGGTTAACTAAAGTTACAAGAGCTAGCTAAAAATAAGCCTAAGCTATTGGTTAAGCATTTATATTTAATATTAAATCTCTGTGTGGCTATTTGCGGAGCAACTGGGACAGAACTGATTGGTAGTCTAGATGGGAAAACTCCACCCACCACTGGTGGCATAGAAAGAGAAGACACAGTTAAGCAAAAGTTTCTTTGGTAGACAAAAAAATGGACTGGATTCAATCATGGTGGATAGGAAAAAGCAAAAGTCTACGCAGTCTAGCTTGATATTCCTGGTTGAGCGCTAAAGATAGAGCTGTGGATTTTATTTGGTTTATTTTGCTTTGGGTTTATTTTATGAGTAGGGCTTCTTTGCCTACATGTATGTTCGTGTACTATGTGTGTGTTTTTACAAAGGCCAAGAGAGGATGTTAGATTCCCTAAAATTGGAGTTACAGATGGTTGTGAAGTGCTATGCAAATAGTAGGAACTGAATCTGAGTCCCCTGTAAGAACAGCTAGTACTCTTAACTGCTGAGAAATTGTTGATGGATGTGTCTGTCCCATCAAATCCCTGAACAGCTGTTCAGTCCCAAAGAAACACACAGAGGTTTATATTAATTACAAACTGTTTGACCTATTGCTCAGCCTTATTGCTAACTAGCTCTTAGGACATAAATTCACCCAGAATTCTTATCTACATTTAGTCATTTGTTTTGGTACCTTTACTCAGTAAGGCATTCTCATCTTGATTCCTCTGCTCCAGGCAGGTGACTGACTCTCTGCCTTTCCTCTTCTAATGATTCTCCTAGGCTGGTTGCCCCCCTTACCCCCCTTCACCTTCCTGCCTGGCTCCTGGCCAATCAACATTTTATTAAAGTAATACGAGTGACAAATCTTTACAGAGTACAAGAGTATTATCCCACAGCAAGCTATCTCTCCAGGCTCCAAGATAGAGGCAATTTTTTAGAATTTTAGTCGTTTCTAAGTCACATCCAACAACATAAACTGAGTGAACTCCTGCTCTCACATCACACATGGGACATCTGGTGAGGACTGGCAAGATTTTGAATCATATACACAGACACAAACACACACACACACACACACACACACACATGAGCAGACATATCTAATGAAGACTGCTTAGGGCAAACTAAAAAACATTGTGTTTTGTTAGCTTGGTAAAAATAAAATATGAAAATACAAATTCTTGACAAAAGAACCCTATGTCAAACTGAAAAGAACAAAACCAAATGAAAAACTGCTAGCTTATTTCTCCCCGATCTCCCCGCTTCTTCCTGAATCCAAAGGACAAAACCTGCAGCAGCATCTCACAAACAGGTGACAATATGACAGGCAGGAAACACACCAACGACTCAAAGAAATCCGGGATCATGTATAGCATCACAGACCTCAAGGCTATTTAGTATGTATCTTTTGGGCATTTATTAAATATCTTTGGGGCTGTTCCTTTTCAGGAACCGTTAACTCCAACCAGACCAAGTGTAATTCTTAGGCATAGAACAAGAGCCTATGACTAAAACCATTCCAGTTAAAACAAGAGTCCACAGTAGCAATGGCTCTGATGTCTGACAGCTAAGTGATGTGTACTCGCTAAACTGTTTCATTAGATTAGATTGTTCTCATGGAAATATGAGTATAGAGGAGGAAATACATATATGTGTGTTAAAGCAAAAAATCTTAAGGAAAGGGAAAGCCCCCAACCCTTTCCTGTGTCATTCAATGAGGCACAAGCAGTCCTCATTTGTTCAGGGACGTTTATTTTACATAGTCGTCTATTCTTCAGCTACTATTTCATTAAATGGTATATTCTTTGGAAGGACGCGAGTTTTGCTCTATATATTGGCTATTAGAAATCCTATCCAAAACCCTTGCTGAACTGTTACTACACGAGGAACTCTGAGATCTGTGTATTGAATATGGCCATGAAATAGTAATGGTCTTGAGTGAACAACACTTAATTTCTCTAGAGCCGAATTTTTCTCATCTGAGAGGTAGGGGGCTGATTAGCTGCAGAATCTGTCCATATCAAGAACTCTTGATGTGTTATGCTAAGTTGAAATGTCTTCAGCTGAGAGGATGCATGGAGAGAAACATGTTTAGTGGAACTACCACTCCGTCCTTTGTCACCTCACCACCTCTGCTCACCCATCACCGTATGGCCCATTGCTAGAAGCAAAAAAGGAAAGCCACTGGATGCGACCATTGTTAAGGGGCCCCCTCATACTCAGTCCTAAACAATGAATAAAAATAAGAACAAGAAAGCAAATTTTGGAAATATGCTAATCTGTGTATAAAGTTGGAATAATAGATTTTCCAAATCCCAGCAAAAATGTTAATAAATATTGAAATCTAGCCCAATTTAGATGCTTGAGTAAATCTAGTCTGCCCACCCAAATAATGTGTCTTTGAGGTAGATTAATAATGTGTAAGATACATAACTTTATTTTGTTGAATAGTTTGCAAATATGCAAATATTTTTATCAAAAATCAAATTTTAGTATTAGTAATTATGATTTTCTCAGAGTGACACAAGTTTTCACAGGGAACATTGCCCCTGAACCACAAAATCTCAGACAATTGTAATTATTCTGATTAACCCTCACTTCATCAAACTTACTTAATAATTACTATTCTATGTACTGGGATACATTCTTCATAGGAATGTAAATCTTTTGGAGTGATCCAAACAGGTTCAAAGACCTAACAGGTTGAACTTTGTAACTGTAGCTCACAAAAAGAAAGAAAGAAAGAAAATGAGAAGCAATTGAGAAGTCTAATAACAAGCTTTGAAAACTGTACTTAGTTATACGGCATATGCAACAATATGCTGCTAAAGCTGGATTTTTTATCGTTAAAATTGTATTTTTTGTCTGTTGAAGTATCATCGGCAAGCAGACAAGCAGAACAGCTCAGAAAACATTATCTGGTTACCCAGATTCCTACCCCCTCCCTTGAACAACTTACAAAATCTTTACTGTGGTTTTAAGGCTGAGTTGCCCATTCATTAGGTTGACAAACTTGTCAAAAGCCTCCAGGACTATACCACTTATGTCAGAAACACTTACGGCAGAAATAGTATGTGTCAAGGCTCAACTGAGTCCTGTCAACCATTGCCAAAATGACAAGAAACCCTGCTGGGGACAAAGGACTGCGGAGAGAGAAATGGAGCCCTCTATTCAGATTCTGTTGACTCACCAGCTGAGTTCTACTTCTGCAATTCAGGGAACTTTTGTATCTGCTCCCCGAATGCCTTGGTCACTCCGGATGCATTTTTATGGTGAACTTTAATAATTCTCAATTCTTCTTAATGTTTTGGCAATCAAGACAAAGGTTGACCTACCAAGTACAAATTTTTATAAAGAAGCCAAACACTGTTAACCGGTTAAAAACAAATGTGTTTTTATTAAATTCTGAAAACTAAAATAAAATTTAATATTTAATAAAGCTGAGAAAATGTTAAGAATTAAATTTCTCCACCTGTATAAGAATGTGAGGTTCCAGTAGCTCCAGTGGTTAAGAAAACAGACAAAAATATTATTACCCCTAATCAAAAAAATTTAAATTTAAGATTAACACATCTTTACAAATGCCAATAAAATAGCCTAGAAAAATATCTGTAAATAGATTTCTATGAGTAGCTCATACAGGCATTCCTGATATCGTTGAGATTTAAGTATTTGCACAAAACTCAAACTGCTTTAAAACTAAATGCATAACATCTCGTAAATGGAATATGGGAACAAAATGTCACAATGAAAAGAAAGGTGGCTGACAGAAGAACATTCAGGAAAAGGCAGTCTGTATACTCCCCGTACTGGAATGCAATGTATCTGAAAACTACACTTCCCAGAATCCCTTGTCAGCTTGACTCCCAGGTATTAAGACTAGTATAAGGTCCTTGCATCCTCCCCAACGGAGGCGTTTGAACAACTTTGGTGGTGTGCTTAGGTTCCAAAGGTTCTCAGTGATAGTTTTATTTCTTCTCCAGTCCACCCTTCATTTTGGTAAGCAAATTGCTCATATTAAATGCCAAAGGTGCGCTTTCTGTTTCTTTGCTTTAAAACGGCTACTAAGATCCTGGTGGTTTTTGTGACACCAAAACAGGAACAATGTACCTTGCAGGTTAATGGGAGACCAAAATAGGAAAAACACACCTTGTAGGCTAAGGGTTCTGTTTGCAGTTAAGGCAGTAAAGAATAAGTTCCTGTCTTTCTTAGTCCGTGCCAGTTAAAGTTTCTATTTGCTATTAAGAATGAGTTCCTGTTTCTTAGATCTGATGTAAACTGCTTGAAACCCCATTCACATGATGTATATCCTTATCCTTGTTCCTTCCCTTTCATTGTATCATTCTAACAATGTATATCAGCCAGTTCTTTCGGTGATGGGAACTCCTCTCTCCCATAAAAGGGACTTCAAGAAGCCAGCCTGGGCTGCTCTCTCAAATCCCGATTTAAGGTAACACCGCCTGCTAGCTAGTTCTGGATGCACCCCCAAAACACAGTTTGCTTTAATTGGGCAATCGTGAATTTGGTCTTTTCTCCTTATAATTCTCAGGTTTCGCATTTCTGTTAGAATTTCCTGCATCACGTAGCCAGTCCCAGGGTCTTCAGGCCCTGCAGGCAAATACTTAGTCAGCCTAGGGTCCTACAGCTGTGCCCCACTAGATAATCTGTGTGCCTGTGCTTTGTGGCTTTGTGGGTCAGGAAGAATACCAAAGTCCCTTCAAAAGCCAGCTTCCTGGTTCCTCTTTCTCTCCACCACTTCCTTTTCCAAGGCAGATCTCTGGGAACTCCCTCTTTTCACACCTGTTAAGTTCTTTCCGGCCTGACAAACCTCTCCACCAATGCAGTAATCCAAATCAGACCAAATCAAACCGAATTAGAAAAGGCCCAGGTTTAAAGGATGCCAGTGCTCCAGGGTGGCCCTCCGGGAAGACACAGGAAGGGGAAAGGTGAACCAGAACGACCACGTGTTTGTTCTCTGGGGGACAGTTTAAATAGCCTATGGGAGTGGTCTTGACCCTCCCTGAAGAGGGGTCACCATTTGGTGGGCTTTCTTGGTGGTGGAGTCTGGACTGTGGCAACTCTCAGAGGAGGGGGCTTGGAACTTTCTACCAAACATTCCAGACATCCTGTATATATGGATGCCAAGGGGCTGGGTTGACACTTCCAACCAAACATCAGGAGGGGGCTTGGAACTTTCCACCAAACAACACCCTATCAATAAACTTCCAAAGTGGGTTTGTTGTACATTGTGGTTCTTTCTCATCACCGTGAACCTACAGTTGTTTCATGCCCTTACTGCCCAATGAAAAGAAATGAACTAAAGGCCTGCCAAATCTATTAATCTCCACGTTCGTTGTATCAAATGATTAAAGGAAAATTGCCCAAGTATTCAATGAAGTTTCTTGAGGAGTACACATTACAGGACTTACCATATCCAAACAGAATTTATTTGTATCAGTGAAAAAGCCTGCTTTATACAAGGATGTATAACACAAAGTAAATTGAAACACAAACAGCTGCCTTTGGCCTAATAAAGGCCAGGTAGACATGGAAACCCCAATGTGAAGTTTAAAAACAAGCTAAAAATCATTTTTGCAAGAATGCAATATATGAGAGGACACCTGGGAAATAATGTGACCTGGGGAACTTGCTAGAATGTTTCTATGGAAGATGACTGGGTTGGTTTATTCTTAAAGGTAAAAGACGCGGATGAAAATAAATGCAAGCTCCGAATGTCAACATCACATGAAATCCATGTCAAAAAATGACGAGGCTGACTGGACACACTTGCCTCCTTAAGAGAGCTCACACATTTGTTTCAGGGTTACGTTTAGAGCTTATGTTGTTTCAGAATGTGATTAAAATGAATTGAAATTGCGCAAATGGAACAGCAAAATAAGATTAATTAAGTGATTATACAAGGAGGTGAAGACTAAGAGATGGAAGCAGGACAAGATACATATTTCATTTACAAATTAACTGCGCTGCGTTTGACATAGCACTTTCCAGCAGCCAATAAAAGGGCACAAATAGGACACATTACAAGGGTTAGTTCTCCACAAAATATAAAATGAAAAAAAAAAAAAAACAGGTGCAAATATCCCTATGCCTGAGACAGAAGGAGGTAATGCTGGAGGAAGTGTCACCTCCTAAGCATGAGTCTCTGCTAAACTGTATCTAACATACTTTACATAAATTAATATATTATACTTCAACAAAAATCCTAAACAAGAACATGTGACAGCCACTTTGCAGAAGAGGATGTTGAATCAGCAGGGCCAAGCCTCAGGTCTCGTGAAGAAGACTCAAGAGTATGGATTAAAGCCCAGGAAGTCTGGCTCCACAGTTCATCCTTTTAACTAATATGCTTATAAGATGCCCAAAATAATGATCAAAATATTCCTAGAGTAAACTTGGAAATGAGTTCTATACTATAACCACCTTGAATTGCAAAGCCTAAGACATCAGGCCAAAAATCCAAATCCAAAATATTAATTATAGAAAATTAAATTATCTGGTTCAGGTACTATGTTCTGTTGCAGAACAATCTTGTTGTACACTGTGAATATGTAATACTCTCATTACTTAATAAAGACTGACCAATAGCTGGACAGGTAGAGGTTAGGCAGGACTTGCAGACAAAAAGAGAGCATGGGGAAGAAGAAAGACAGAGTCACCAGGAGATGCAGAGAAAAGCCAGATGAACATGCCTATGCTGAAAAAAGGTACTGCCTTGTGGTAGATCAGAGATAAGAAAGATGGGTTAATTTAAGTTGTAAGAGCTAGTCAATAATAAGCCTAAGCTATTGGCTGGTCATTTATAATTAAGTCTCTGTGTATTGATTAGGAAGCTAGTGGTCCCAATGGAAAACTCCACATGCAGAGTTCTTTGTCCTTTGAGAATATCCAGATAATAAAATATTATCCCAACCGGCTGCTCAAATACACTGACCACAAAAGGAAATGGTCCTCAGTCTTAGGCATTTGTTTCACTAGTTTGCCAGGACTTTGATTTTTAAGAAAAATCAAATACTTTAGATTTCTTAATAAAATGTATGTTAGGGGTATATACAGAATACTAGGCAGAAAGAACATGACCACATGAGCAGAGACTGGATTTAACCAGAAGGTTTCCAGTTTGTTACCATCCTTCACCCTCCCACACAGTTGATATCAAACTTTACCCAAAGCAACAGTTGTTAGTAATAGGAAAAATCAAATATCCTTTTCATCCTGATAACCAGGACCGCTATGATGGTCAGCTTCAATTGTTACCTTGACCCAGTCCAAAATCACCTGGGAAGGTAGTCTCAGCAAGTCACTTTGACTTCCCCACTATGCTATACTGTAACCTGAAACTGAAAGTCAAATAAACTTTCTCCCCTAAGTTGTTTTTTGTCTGAGTATTTTTATCACAACATCCTTTTCATCCTGATAACCAGGACCTCCTCAGTGATGGTCAGTTTTGGTATTGACCTTTACACGGTTCAGAATCACCTAGGAAGGTAGTCTCAATGAGAAACTGTCTATAATAGGTTGGCCTGTGGATAAATCTGGATCGGGAGTGTCCTGATTACGTTCATTGAGATGGTAAGACCTACCCACTGTAGATTGTATCATTCTCTAGGCAAGATCTGTTGGACTGGAATGAAACAACAGGAAATAAAATTAAGGCTCTCTCCTAGGAAGAGGAAATGCCATTGTTCCTCCCCCCCCCCCTTTTCTCTGTTGCCTGACATTTTATTCACTTTAAGGTTCTGATACAGTAATGAATGAATCTACTGCTTTTATCTCAGGCAATCCTCTTTTAGTGTTTGTTTTTTCTCTACCAAACTTTAGAAATACATCAAGAGGATAGCAGCTTGGAATCATAATCTGTGTTACGTACCTAGAATACCTAGAATGCAGCTATTGTAGGCTGCCAGGGAAATCCTCAGCTAGTGTGGATAAAATAGCATCTCTACATATTGCTTTGCAAAAATCCCAGATGCATGAAATCTGCTTGGTTCAGAGGCGATGCAGGGGGTGGTGAACTAATAAACAAACAAAAGTTTATAGTTGTTGTGGATATAATTGAGTTTTTATAATTCTTTAAAATTTTATTTTAGTCCTAAAGTCTCTCCATTTGGATTACTTTTTTTTGTTAACTGTCACAAGCTGCCTTTTTGGGATGACTTCAGTTGCCATCCTAGCTTTGGCAGACTCGTAAGTTCCAGGATAAGGACATGAGGATTAGAAATGTTAGGTAGAAGGAAAAGAGACAAGAAAGAAACACAGAGACACAGAATAGTACTGGGAGGGAAACTCAGTAGATTCTGAATGCTAAATCTCAAGTTCTGAGTTCACCCACGTTTATTTTTACATGCACTTTTATACCCCAATACAAAAGGGGGGAAGAAAACAAAAGACTGCTTTAACATATGACAAAAAGGACAACCATGAAATTATCAAGTATTGTTTCAATACTTGAGACATCAAGTCATTAATTCCTAAGAAAAACATTTGATGGCTGGGGCAGTGAACACACCCTAGACCAAGTATTCTGAAGGCAGTCATTCCCTAAGTCAAACCTCCTATTTCAAAAGAAGGAGCAGAAGTATGCTTGTATTCTCTGACCTGTGGTCAGAGTGGAGTGGATCCACTTCTATGGGCCATCTTAGTGTCCAAAACACCAAGTACCCACACCCTAAGTCAGGCGAGCTCATTTTGTAGGCACACCTGTTGTCAATACCTTTGAAAGAGCAAAAATAAGCTCAGACTCTCTGACCTTCAGACAAGGTGGAATAGGCTCACATTTTTGGGTCTCCACAGGTAACTATCTTTCCTAAAGAAGAGGGCTCAAAGAAACTATAAAAAATATTTTTAAAAAGTGACAGAAATGGGGAGGCAAGGGTTTTGTTTTTTTTTTTTTTACCATATTCAGAGTATCACAGCAATATGCAAAACATGCCCTAGGAGCTAACATCTATGACATGGATTCATTTACAGTATGATTTAGCCCTAATCCCAATGCTACCGCTTCATATCACCATTTCCAATAAAAACCCACTCACTAAGCCTTCTCCATCTAGATCTCCCGAGAATGTGTGAAAGACAAGTGTGGTCATCAGAATGACAGCTTTAACTTCTGCTGAGTGCCCAACACTACAGGAATAAAGAGAAACAACCCAGGGAATACCGTGGAGGAGTGTTGTTTACCAGATTACACCTCATAGCATTCTTAGCCTGTTTGCTTAGACAACTCAGAACCACATGCCCTGGGGTGCCACCATGGACAGTGTGTAAGGCCTTCCCACATCAATCACTAATCAAGAAAATGCTCCATCAACCAATTTGGTGTGAGCATTTCTCAGTTGAGATATCAACCAGATGTGAAAAACATTAGCAGGGATTTTTTTTAGGTGGTGGACTGAAAGGTGTCATTTCCATCTTTGTAATTTTTGAAGTGTTCTACAATTTTATTTTCAAGATCAGAATCCTCAAATCCAAAGTTCCAACAATAGGCATGCAATTATTTTCAAACTCAGAATCCTCAATCCCCAAATTCTTAAGGAGCAAATAGCTGTAACATTATGTGCAATAAATAGACTGCCAAGAAAGTCTGCCTCCCACCTTTGAAAGGAGACATTAGAGCAAGAGTCCTCAGCCCCTTTCTGCAAGGTCTGCCCAGCATCCATAATGAGCCATGCTAACCCTGAGTGATGGAGAACACCTAAAGAGAGGTGGCCTTCATTTTCTATTGGCTGGGTTTTCTCCATTTATCATCTGAAAATGATAACATCGATTGAACTTCTCAAGGCAATTTTGTCGTGGAAGGCTGATGAAGTTAATCTCATTAGCATACCTGCAGAAATATTAAGATAAGACATACATTTTCATATTCTCCACCAAATTAAAGTTATACTCAAAGAATAAAAGAGATGCAACAGAACAAACAGCAGAATTATTCTTTAAAACAATGCTCAAAAATGAATCATGCTAGTTGTCAGCCCTTTTCCCCATAATATTGTACAAGAAAAACTTTAGGTTGGCAACTCACAGTTATTAGTCATTGATTTTGTGCGAGCACTGTCATGCATAATGCTGCTGTACAGATAAGATATATTTAAATATTGGGACTGTAGTTAGCTGAGCTTACCCTTCCTTAATTAAATAATACGTCAATTTCATCTGTGTTTTCCTGCCTATGTAACTCGGAAGAGTTATTCGCTAAAACCATGGTGATAGAGGGAATCACTGAAGTCATCTATGGGGAAATAAATGAACAATTTCAGATCAAGATTAATCCTTTCACACATTTCTGTCCTCTGCCCATTTCCTGAGACAGGTAAGTCATTTGCAGACTCCAACAACTCAATGAAACCTCCATCTCTATGATGCCTAGTGTTTTGTCAACTTGACAAAGATATAGACATTTGGGATGAAAGATCCTCAACTGAAAAAAAAAAAAAGATGCTCACCTCAGATCGGTGGCAGCACTGTGGGCATTGTGGAGGATTTTTCTTGATTAATGATTGATGAGGGAACTCCTAGCTCACTGTGGGTGGTGGCACCCCTGTACAAGTGGTTCTGAGTTGTTTAAGAAAACAAGCTAAGCAAGCCATGAGGAACAAGTTAGCAGGTGATTCTCCTCCGTAAATTCTGTATCAGTTCCTATTTCCAGGTTCCTGTCCTGACTTTCCTCTGTGGTAGAATATGAGCTGAGAATTGTAAGCTGACACCAATCTTTTCCTCCTCAAATCTCTTTTTGGTCATTGTCTTTTTTATGGCGATAGAAACCCTAACCAACACAGAAATTGGTATCAAGTTCATGGGAAGCTGCTATGGCAAACCTGACCTTGTTTCAGGGAAGACTGTGGAAGGACATTGGATATTTGGGATAGAGAAATCCATTGAGGGTTCAAAGCTTTGTGAACTACTTTGAGTCCTTAGGAGATAATGCTGGGAGAAGTGCAAATGATGGGAGCCTGACTCATGACGTTTCAGAGACAACTTTAAGAGTTCCTTAAAGACTTGTTCAATATTTTGAATTAAGAACCACTGAAGTGAAACCTTTGCTTTGCTGGGCCAATTGATGCTGGCCAGCTGGAGCTGAAAAATTAAGGGTTATTAAAAAGAGACGAGCATCATTGAGGTGAAATCTTCTGAGAAGTGTTTCCTCGGGGTCAGCATTTAGCAACTGTGGTCCAGGTGTGCTCCATTTCATGCTGGCAACCTAATGTGGTAATCTGTATGAGTCACCCAGATACACTTGGTTTTGAACACATGACAGGGACATGGAAAGGAGCTAAGATTTGGCAATGTGTGGCAGGACTAGAGTCACTGAAAAATATCCAGAGGGGTAATTGTGAAGGTGCAACCCAGTGGCAGTGATGACCTCTACATTTTGGAGAAGCCAGTACCATGCGTAGACCCATCAGCAACAGCAGCAGCTCTGAGGGGAGCCAGTCTGAGTCTATAAGACAGCTAAGTTCATCTCTCAGCACCCACAACTGTAGCTCATTACTTCTTTTGACTCCAAATCCAAGGGAATCCGATGCTTCTGGTCTTTGCAGCTACCTGCACACATGTACACAAATCTACAGGCAGATATATACACACGATTACAAATAAATCTGACAGAAGCAACATTCTTTAAATTTTAAAGAGATATGAAGTTGGGAGGAGGTGTACATTGAGGAAGGTATGGATGAGTTAGAGGTGGGTAATGAGGGATAGAACTATTTTCTTATATTTTCTATATTTCATTGTATACATGGATTAAATTCTCAAAAATTAAAGAAAAGAAGATTAATCTGATTAGGACCACCCTATGACAAGTTATAGAATAGTAGCTGCCAGTTTTGTCTGTTGAGCCTGCCAGATTTGGCAGTGTTGGTCCCATTTCATAGGACTTGTGAATCATGGAACTTAGTTAACTGTTGAAGATCACATAGGTAACATATGTATATTCAACTGAAAGCCACAGACTATAGATTAGAGAAGAAGTACTCTATTCATTTTCTTTTCTATTGATACTTCAGGCCCTAATCTTTCATTTCCTACTTGCTTTTGTCTAGCAACTTCATTCTAGCTAATAATAGATTCAGTTTGCAATACTGACCCTCATATCTCCAGAAGTTTCCTGAATTGTCTTTTCTCAAAAAAATCCATTAAAACTTCCAATTAGCCATAAATAATAAGACAGCAAGCTTAAGACCAGTATAATAGGACCAGACTGTAGGATCTTCCAAGGAAGTAGGTTCTTGTTATATTCCCAACATAAGCTTGCATAGAGAAAGAATTTGTCCTCAGATGAAGAAAAGTTCTGAAGGCAGCAAAATAATTGGTGACCATCAAAGTTAAATATATAATGATCTGTAAGTATAAAAAAGTACTATTTGTGATTTAAAACATACATAGCTTTAAAGCGAGAGTTTGCTCCCCAAGAGCAGAGGCTTTCTGTCATTGTGTGGAGAAGATTCCTGGCAAGAACAAAAAGGCAAACTTTGGGGCTTTCAGATCTTAAGTAGCGTTAGCAAACAGACAGGAGAGGTAGCGGTGTCCACACCCTGGCTTTTGATTTCTAGAACTGCACTGGTGAAGAGAAAAGTTGTTCTTATGAATTTAAATGTCTTGGCTTTAAATACCAAGAATGCAAGCCCATAGGAACAGGACCATAAAGACAATGTCATAAACTAAAATGTAGATGAATAAGGCCAATTCACTCTTGCAGCCTAAAAGACCAAACATAAAATGATGATTGAGTGGATTTCTCTGAGACTTAGATACTAAGAAGTGCTCTGTAAAGCCTTGGTCTGTGCTGCATACTTGGTGGGAGAGAAGAATAAGGCATTAGACACTGTTACAGTCACACTCCAATGCCTTCGGAGATTGCAACTCCTAAACAGAGGGGCACTTGCTTAGATTTTGTGGGTTTGATCAAGGAGACAGCAAGTCCTAAATGGGACTCTAGAATCCAATAAGACTCTCCAGTGCCAGATGCTTGCACCCAGGTGAATGTTCTAAAAATCAAGCATCTCAGAGTATCCTTTCCAATTCTATGGGTAGTGAGAAGTTTCCAAGACCCTGGAGTAAATGGAGAAGGTTAATAAACCACAAGAATCCCCAGTCTCAGAGAAGAGAGAAACAAAATTCATACAAACTGACAATTGGCAGCCAACATAGAAGTACTGACCTTCAGACAGAAGCAGCTGAGATACAATAGATGTGCTCAGAAGCCCTGGGGATGAGTTACTACTCAGCAGAGGCCAATCAAGATCAAAGGCCATCAGGGGCCAGAGGCATAAGTCACACCCGACTCCTCCTACCAGGAATTTAGAAAAGTCTTCAAAAGGTAACTACCACAAAGGAAATAAGTGGAAGAATAGTGGGGATATATTCTCAACCAAGTAGTCAATCTAAGACTATGACATTTAAAAATAGATGTGGCAAAAGATGTGGTCCAATGTTAGAGCGTCTATCTAGGATGTGTAAGACCCTAAACTCAATTCCCAGCACTACAAAGTGGAGTAGTTAGATGTGATTCTGTGCCTTAAGATGTCTGGAATAAGGCTTATATAATCAAGCAAATATGAAAGCCCGTGGGTTGGATACGACTGTAGAGAAATAAGCACAGTATGTTTCTACACAATCTGGATTGTGACTGTATAAAATTAATAACCATTATAAATACATAATTCATGCAGATGTATGCATTCATATGTTTTATATGCATTTGCATATATATGTATAAGTATGGGGTATTTGATTTCTATGTCTGATTAATACAATTGTTATTATGAGAATATTTGAATGGATTAATTGGTTTTTCTTAAAATTAATTATTGCCCAGGTATATATTTATTTTAATTGTGTCATAATTAACCAAAAGACTTCATTACTTGTCCCATGAGCAAAGGCTAGGACCCAGTATTACTGAGATGCTGAGAGCTTGAATACAACCATGCGCTATATACACACAACACCCAGGCAAAAGAAGGAACTCTGTTGGCAGATTGAGAGGATGCACTTGCCAGTAAAGTTGGTACCATAGAAACAACTCCTTAATGGATTCTCTCTTGTCACTCTGCATATCTCTTATTTATCCCTGCCCAGTTTTCAAATACCCCATTTAGCTAGTTCATCTTGCTCTCTCTCTCCACATTCCCTCACTCTGTTTTAAAGATATCCTCCCAGGAATAGTAGGTGGTGGTCATATCTGCAGACGATATAAACACTATGCCTGAAAGGTTAATGTACTCTCCATGCATTCTGATAGAATGGAAAACAATTTATTGTTCTGCACCCAGTTTGTACAAACATCACCATTAACACACTGCACTGAGAGAACAGAAACAAAAGGTTTTTTTTTAAAAAAAAAAAAGCAATGATACAATCATATGAACCAACATCTGATCATTTTGAAAATTAAGAGGCTATTTCAAATAGAATTTTGTGATGATTCATGTAAGTTGTCAACTTGACAGAATCACCTGGGACTGAAGCCTCTTGGCATGTGGTTGGGGCTATTCTGATTATGCTAACTGAGGTGACAAGACCTTCCCAATGTTGGTGGCACTCACTCCCAGGGCTGAGATCCTGGTCTGTGGAGGAGGGGGAGAGCCACCTGAGCACCAGCATGCATCCACCCCTCTACTTCCTGATTGCGGATGCCATGTGAGCAGCTGCTTCCTGGTGCCGCTGCCTTGACTTCACTGACATGTTAGGGTGCACCTTAGCCCATGAGCTAAAATGAGCCCGTTCTCCCAAACATTGCTTTCATCAGAGGGTTTTTAATCACAAAAAGAGAAAAGGACACTGAGGGAGAAATCAAGGAATATCATGCGGTTCTATAATACAAGACGTATATGATAATAACTCCACTAAAACTATAAAAATAATTACAGACTTTATAATATGCAGATTAAAATAATTATGCTGTAGACATTAATCATATTCATAAATTGTCACATAAATTAATCCTAATACTCAGGAGGCAGAGGCAGGCAGATCACTGAGTAAAAATCTGTATCGCCATCATACAAGAAAAGTAACATTTATTCAAAGGTTTTTACTTTTGTTCACAGATGGTCAAGACAGCAAAATCTTGAGGGTTTTTTTTTTTAAGTACAAGACATACCCATTGTTTATGGCTCACATCTTCTATGTTTACATTGTTCAGAATATTTAAGCTGCCACATATCGTCAACAGAAAAAAGAAAGAGAAAGAGAGCAGAAAGGAGCAAGGTTAGAGTCTCATATTATTGAGTGTGAGATCTTTCTTTCATGCCTCCACTGTTCTTTGATTGGTCCCCAAAGATAGATTCGCATAGAAGTGCCTCCAGTAGAAGTGGAAGCTAACCCAGTCCTCCATTCCACGATGAAAACCGCTCCAGAGAACCACCTATCTGCTTGACCTGTGCTTTTGTCTTACATGGTAATTCTATCACCAGATAACTACTCTGGGATATTTGAAAATACACCACGCTGCTTTCTTAATTAAAAGGTAGACAGAATTTGGTTGGGGTTTTTATTATGTCTGTGCAAATAGAACCAGTCTTTAACGAGATACATTATTTCCACAAGTTAATTCCTCCTATACCACCCTAGCATATTACTTCGCTTTTCTATAAAGATGAAATTTCCTGACAATGACACCAAGAAGGTGGAGGATCACCAGGGAAAGTAGTAGAAGAAGGATTTGTGTCACAAAAAAATAGCACATTACACCCCACTTTTCTGTAGCATTCGGTTCCTTCTTACTGTGTGTAACTTTTAGCATATAGTTACTTCTTGGGAACAATGATATGGTTAAATTATTTATATTTTATGTACATTTTACAGGTTAATCAATATTCTGTATACTTTGTAGATACTCAAAATAACATAATGAGATAATAATAATAATATCTCACTAGAAAGGAAATTAAGGCACAGAGTGGCTAAGGATCTTACCTAAGGGAACACAGCCGACCCAGTGCTCACACCCTGGCAGTTGAATCTAGCTTGAGTCTTGTACACTGTATCATTTGTTCATGAAAATGTAGGCACCTTAGTTTTGTCTGACAGAATAAGCCATCTTTTTCAGTGATATTCTGAACTTCTACACTACATTTCCATGAGAATTTCTCTAAGGTTCACAGTTAGCTAATGAAAATAATAATGAATATTAATTTTCTTTCTGTTTCCAGACATAAGCAGTCTATTTTCTACAACTTTAGTAACTATCAAAAAAAAGAAAAAAACAAAGAAAGAAAGGAAAGAAGGAAGGAAGGAAGGAAGGAAGAAAAGAGAGAGAGAGAGAGAGAGAGAGAGAGAGAGAGAGACAGAGAGAGAGAGAGAGGAAAAGAAAAAAGTATGGAGAAAGATGAATTCCTATGTTGAAAATGAGCGTTCTTGACACTATACGACAGTCTGATACCCACAAGAAAATATCCTTCCCCTTCAAGAATCACTTTATAAGTAGTGTCTGCATACACTTCCGGCATGTGTCTCAGAGTCAAGTATCTCAGGCAGAGCTGAGATTTTGTGTGTTTATTCAGCAGAAAGTATTTGCTGGAAAGATTTTACAAGTCCTGATAGTGAGGATCTTTGGCTGTCTTAGGCAGTGTAGCTAACTTTCATCACATTGACTTGTGTTATTGACAACAATATCTGTAGAAAGAATTGTCTCTTGGAATGTCATGGAACTCCCTAAGTGCTGAGCTTTCCGTTCCTTGGGTGTATAAAACAGTCTTCTGTTTCTGCTCTGAGGAACTATACTGTTGTGTTTTGTTCTTCTCTTTATCGTATGCCAGCCCTGGTTACTGCAGACTGTGCAAAGGACGTTTTCTTGGGTCTGGGGTGGAGGGGGGAGACTGCTGTATTGGAGTCAGACTGGAAATGGTTCTTAATGCTGACGCGAACTGGCTGTAAAAGTTCTTGATAAAAGTGTTCACCATCTCTGAGAGAGTAGAATTTTCCTCTACAGACAGAAGGGATACCAGCTTTGCTGCAGAGAAAGTTGTGTGAAAGCAAGAATTTAACTGTCAGTTTCTGATACTAGTATGGTACTCAGTGAAAGACAGTAAGTGTGTAAACATCTAAAACTTTATACCTAATTGACTAATGTAGGAAATACTGATTACTTATGTATATGTAGGCTCTATGCATTAGATGCAATACATGGCAAGTAGCTACACACTGTATCTATTTTTTCATAAAATATTAAAGACCTTTGAATAATCACAAAAGATTTAGACAACTAATTCATAGAGGACTATTTAAGAATAGAGAAAGATTTTCTTATATTACATGAGAATATTATATCCCAGAAATACACTGTAGAAATGCAATAATAATCAACCCCATTTTTTGAACTGGGAGACTTAAAGAGGCAACAAAATAAAATACTTCCTGAATTCAAATTATATTTATTATATCTGGCAATCACATTCATAACAAAAACCCTGCTCTTTCATAATGTGAGACAAGAATTTGGCTTTCATGAACTTTCCATAAGTCTTAGGGGAAGGAGTAAAATGCCATATTTTTAGGCAACCCAGACATGTTACTTATGCAAGCCGGCCAAGAAATTCCGTGTGAATGAACTTAGCAAATGAACAGACTCTTAGAGACATGAAAGGCCTTTGATGTGCCTCTTGGAAAGTCTGCTTGTAGCTTCCACATGAAAAGGCACAGTGTCAAAGTGTTTCTCCAGAAAAGGGTGTTTTGGACAATTTGAAAAATGAAGGAGTAAGCCAGCTTCCTCCCGATGATCAGTCAGCTCCACTTTCTGAAGAAATTCTACTTATAGAAAACCATTTCTCATCCCTGTCTGGCCATGCTTTCCTATACATGCTAGGCTAGACATTAAAACAGCAGAGAGAATGCATGTCCCAGAACTAGCTTACTCAGTGAAACCCTGGCCTCTTGGCGATAATGATAAGATAATAAACTTACCGTGTTCCCTGATGGTCTGATACTAGTGTGGTACTCAGTGAATGACAGTAAGTGTATAAACATCTAAAACTTCATACCTAATTGACTAATGTAGGAAATACTGATTATTTATGTATATGTAGGCTCTATGCATTAGTGCAATACATTGCAAGTAGCTACTTCCTGAGAAATTTCAAGGTCTGGAGATCCTTCGGAGGAGAAGCTAATCACAATGTCCTGCAAACAACACAACAGCAAAATAAGTGCAGCTCATTGTCCCTTAGCTTGGAGGTTGGTGAGAGCAGAGACACCTGAAAATAACACTGCTTCTCCTGAAATAAATTATTGCCTTCAGAACGTATTCAGTTCTTCACCAAAACACACATAAATGGAATCCAGAAAATAAAATAATGAATTTTAAATTCATTTATCGTTATTATTATTAGAGCTTGGGGTGTGGGGTGTATGTTGCATGTAGAGGGCATAATTACCATAGTAGGCCTGTGGAGGTCAGAGGACAACTTTGTGGAGTTGAATCCATTCTTTCATTTGACCTTTATGTGTGTTCTGAAAGGAAACTCAGGTCATCAGGGCTGGCCCAGCTAGTGCTTTTACCCACTGAGTCATCTTGCTGACCCCTTACTTTTGAATTCCTATATAAAGATAGTTTGGTTTATTCCTGTAACCTGAAAAATGAGTGAGTCATAAAAGATCCTCTGACTGATGTACATGGAGGTGACCTACACTGGGGTGAGATACATAACAGCGCCTTACTTTCAGCATTGGGAGAAGTTGATATGTTCTAGAGAATGGCGATTGCTTCCCATTTCTGTTGCATTTACTGTTGTTTCTGTGGGTCCCATACCCACAGAGTCAACCAAGAACAGAATGAAATTATTCTGAAAAACTTCATTTTTACTGAGCTCACACAAATCTTTTTTCTTGACCTTATTCCCTGAGCATACCAGCTATCTACAGTGCACTAGATATTGACATCAGGGATGTCCTTGTATGTATAGGGATTGAATTTCACTTTCTGCATGGTATTGTGACATCTGGATAAAGGATCTTTATCATATAAAGAAAAAGAGGAATAAAGAAAAGAAGAAATTAGAGGATGAAAGAGGTGGAAAGAGAAGAGAGAGAAGGAGAAAAGAAAGAAAAGTGAGTCTTTGATCCTAGAAGTTGGAGTTTTACTCCTTATGGCATATGGAAGCCTAACATCCTTTACCTTTGATTGAATTTCATCCAGTAGCTATTTTATATTCTATTTCCTTTGTCTTCATTTGATTGTTCTTTAAATCTCTGTGAGTTGACTCATTCATCAACGTATGACCGGATGAATGTGGCTAAGAAACACATAGCCTTGTGTGTTTTATTCCCACAAACATACATTGTTGAAAAAACATGAAGAGAATTGCCATGGAGTCTGCAAATCCTTTTCTTTTCTAGCAGGGAGAATATCTGGGAAAGCCAGCATGGTAATGTGGAAACAGTTATCATAACACAAAAAGGAACATCAATTGCAAATGCCACGTTGAGCAAATGAAATACAGTAAATTAAAGGAAATGACTCTCTGTAAGGCTTTGTGCCTCTATCTGTTAATTTTGAAGAAGGCACCACAGTGAGACTTGTGTCAGTACAAAGTCACATTACGCAGATGGACTACATTTACTTATTTTGTCCTTATGAAAACATACATAATACGATACAGTCTGCCCCAGTTCCACACAGGGACTAGCAAGGCAGCTTTGCCATACCTACCCAGCCTCCACCTTGCTTCGCATTTTCTCTCCATACTCCCAGCGTTTCAAACCTTGCAGCAATAGTTGGCAAGGCGGCATCCTTTCTCTTCCCCTCCGTGGTACTTAGGACTCCATTCCTCCAGCATCTTCTAAGATACTATTCACTATTCTGCCCTTTCTTTGTATCTGCACCATCTTCACTGGCTCCTTCCCCTCCGCTTTTATGTATAAACAAAATGATAAATCACTTTTCAATCCTGAGAGAAAAGGCAACTTCTCTAATCTGTTTCTCCCCTGGTTTCTGACCCCTGCAACTCTTCCCTGCACTGATATCCTCAAAGTGTAGCTAGCCTCCCTTAAGGCAGCTACTCAACACCTTCATTCCCTCCCCTTCCCTTCAACTCAGCCCTTAGCTTTACCCTGAGTTTTCTCCCACTATCACCACACTAATAGTGCACGGAACAAGCTTCAAAAGGGCAAATTCAAAGCTCCTTTCATCCTTAAATAACTTGACCTCTCACAGACTGGAGCATTGCCTACGAAGTCCACTCTTCCTTTTTGAAAACTCCGCTTTTCTATTTTCTTCCCATTCTCCTTCTAAATTTCCAATCAATTCTTGTAAATCTCCTGCCATTCCCCCTTCTGTGCCTACCCCTATGAATGTCCCTTAAGGATCGGTCCTCTGTCCTATTTTTCTCTCCTCAGATTTCCTTCCTATCTTTGCTTATTGCACGTCTGTCCTGTTCAATGTCTCTCTCTGAAACTCGTGTCGTTTCCTAAGACTTCTTCCACGGATCTCTTTGTTTCCCACCTATAAACCTGGTGTCGCTTTTTTTAAAAAAAAATCACTATAAATATAGAAAGGAAGCTTGATGATTAAATGGCATGGTAAATGGAACCATGTGAGTAGGTCATCAACAATTATCAGCTTGTGTTTTCAGAGTCCCTTTATAGAGAGAGTTCCTTCCAGGTCAACCTACCAACAATGAACCAAAATCACAGGAACCTGCAATTTCTATAATAAATTCTACTACATTCTATATTCACTGTGGTACTCAGAGGTATTTTCTCTTCAACTATTTATCTAGCCTGAGTTAAGGATAGTTCATCAGCAACCCTCTCTTTTAAGAATAAATAATACAAATAAGATTGTTTTTAAAAGAGAATAAGCAATGCAAATTTAAGCATGGGGTAAGAAGGAAAGCTGGAGGTCTTTAATGTCAGCCAGCTCAAGGTTTATCGGGAAGGCTGGTTAATAAGCATAGTAAAGAATATGGTGGTATTTTGTGTGAAATCAAAAACAACATATAGCTCTCAAACTGAGATTCTGAGAATCATCTTCTACCATTTCCTGTCACAGGTATAAAAATGGGGGATCAGAGAATGGAACAGAAAATTACCCCAAGTCCTGAGACACTATCTCTCAAAATCATGTTTCTTCTTCTTCACTTTTACTGCTTTCTATCTATAACCCCTCTTCAGCACTAGTGACCATTCCACCTTTCTAATAAACAGACTCAATCCCTCTTGTCCCTCACCGAGACTCTCTGCCATTCAAATAATAAGCAGAGAGGAGCTCATTATATGCTTCCAGTTCATCTAACATGGTGTAGATACATGTCCAGTTCTGTGGACAAAAAGAACTGCACGCCTGGAAACGGCAATAGTTCATCGCTCCTCAATATCTCTGAATACTCCTCTTCTTCGTCTTCTTATTCTACCTCTTCCTCCTCTTCCTCTCCTTCCTCCTCCTCCTTCACACTAATTATGTTTCTGTGTGGCCATGGAAAGTCTAGCCTTATGCCAGTCAGATAATTACTAGGAGAACATAAGATTTCAGGCACCAAAAGAGCACTGAAAGCAGACATCCATAAGAGTCCGCATGGAAAACATCAAGTTCAGCATCACCTGACCAAGGTCATGAAGATACTGCATTGGGAAATGATGGAGTTTAGAAGAAGAAATAGATTCTACATTACCCAGCAAGAACACTGCTGGCTTTTTGTAGCCCATCCTCTTTAAAGAGAGACTGGATGTGTTGTGCAGATGGATTCAGGGATCTTATAAAAAGAGTCACAAAGCATTCAGTGATTGACAAGTGCTCTTCTCTACATGGGAAATGCTGCTCATATTTGTACATTTATTCACTTTGTTTTGGCTTTTTGTTTCACTGTGAGAGAGAGAGAGAGAGAGAGAGAGACAGAGACAGAGACAGAGACAGAGACAGAGACAGAGACAGAGAGAGAAAGCATGTATGTACACGAGAACAGAGAAGCACACATGCATCTTTCATTAAATTCTCTCTGTTCTCCTAGGTAGTTATGCAAGCCATTCTCAATACTGTCAAATTACATGATCATGTATTAGTTTCATCTTGGCCTGCACTATTTGACAGTGACTCTCAAATAAGAGGTCCCATGTTGTTTTCCATAGTCATCCTATAAATCTTTATTGAAGAAATAAGCAAGAAATAAATGCCAAAATTCCCTCTCCAAAAAGGAGAGGGGGTAATGTTGAAGAGATTTTTGAAATAGGAAAATCCCCCCTGTAGCAGAAAAAATGAAGAGCCAAGTGCTTGCCTAGTTTGGGAATTGCATATCTGACAATGGGTCATTCCCATGATTTGTGATGTCAACTCTGCCAAAAGTATTAGTATGTCTCCTTGGTATGCCACAAAAATAGTGGCGTTTTTAAGAGAGCTGTTCACTTAGTTAAAATGAGAAAGCTTTCCAGTTTCTTATAAGTAAAAAAAAAAAAGGTAAGGTGTCGAAAGTCAACTAACTCTTAAGTGTGTTGTTGCTTTTGTTGTGCATTGTTTTTCTCCTTTGCTCACGCATTTGTGAGCCTCCAAAGGGTTGTTAGTTCCTGGATGCAAAACTGCAATCAGTTCTCAGCTTTTCACACATGCTTTGGGTATTCACTTGCTGATCTTGATGATATTGTGTAAAACAACTGTGCTAAATTAGACTCAACTCTTCCAGAGAGCTTCAGTAGGGAATTGTAATGCATCTGCCTAATATGATACTAAGACTGAGCTGGGCCGTCCCGCAGTGCCGATTTTAAAATTATAACCAACAGGAACAAACTGTTAGGGAAATGTCCTCTCAATTTCCCCAGCAAAGCATTTAGCAGATTTCCACTGTATGGCTCTATGTTCATTAACATTCATGCCACTGTCTGTAACCTCTTGTGTCTCTCCGTTTGCTTTGGATTTGGGTTGCTGAAATTTTAGCTCTTATTCTTTCTCTTTCTGCCTCTTCTGGAGTTTTTGGATCTAGCAAAATATTCCGTAAGGATAATTACTAAAAACTTATTTAGAAATAGAATAATTAGGTTTTTTTCAAAACAATAACACCACATACACACACACACACACACACACACACACACACACACACACAAGGCTGCTTTTCTTTTTACCACTTCACAAGGCCTCCTCCCAGTCTCCCAATCGTCTTCAGAAGTGGAGGAAAGACTGTCAGCGCCTGCATTTCCTGTTGTGCATTATTGTTTCCTAATGACAAGTCCACTCTTTCTGGGGCTGGCTGTAATCTCAGTGATTAGTCAGCCGGGCACGTGCTCTAGGTGACACTCTCTTTTTCTATTAAAGATGATAGGTTTGCACAGAAATGTCCGGACTCTTTTATTTGGTTCCCTTTGGGATCAAATTGCACAAATTTCTGCGAGCTCATGCATATCGAGTTTGGGGAATGCCGTGAAAGTGTGGCTGTCTTTGTTTGAACCAGTTTGGCTGATCCGCACAGCCATGCCTTTCATTGCCCAAGTTTTCACCATTAGTGTGCTACATAAACACATAGATATCATATGAGATCATGATCTGTTAGATTTTGTCACTATAAAAATACCTGCAATAGTCATTTCCTGAGGAGAAAAGTTTTATTATTGCTCATTCAGAATTTTGGAAGTTCCATACATGATGGATTAGCCTGATGCTCTGGGCCTACATGGCAGAGAGCACTCACTTTATAACCAGGCAGCAAACTAAGTGAGGAGGGGGATAGGGTTCTACAATGCCCTTCAAGGGCATATTCACAATGACAAAAAAAAAAACCTCCCATGAGATTTCACCTCTCAATGTTCCCGGAACTCTCAGTAACCTCACCCTGGCTTTCTCATCTTGACAAACAGGCTTGTAGACATGCCATGTCTCGACCTTCCTCAGCCTTTATATTACTTTTGATGTTTTAGTTGATGTTTACCTTTGCATGCATACAAATTACCTATTATACAGGAGAGACACTGATATTTTAGTTGAACAGACAATGCCAAGAAGGGAGAATGCTGGGCGGTGGTGGCACATGCCTTTAATCCCAGCACACAGGAGGCAGAGGCAGGGGGATCTCCATGAGTTCAAGGCCAGCCTGGTCTACAAAGTGAGTTCCAGGAACAGCCAGGGCTACACACAGAGAAATCCTGTCTCAAAAAAAGGAGAGGAGGAGGAGGAGGAGGAGGAGGAGGAGGAGGAGGAGGAGGAGGAGGAGGAGGAGGAGGAGGAGGAGGAGGAGGGAGAAAAGAAAGAAGAAAATTAGGAAAGTAGGTAGGGACTGAGAGGCTGAGAGGTGGTAGGAGGGAGTTGTACTAGGTAAAGAAAGGGAATAAAATTCTGGGTTCCCTTCTAATTCATTTCCTTGGTATTTTTGGAAGTCAACAGAAAATGCATCATTCATAAATGGCTGTGACAAGATAGTGCCCCAGACTTCACACATTCCTGTGTAAGGGTGAAGACACCTCAGTGAATGTCACCATGATCACTATTGCTGGGGTTCTGTGGATCCTCCTGCTTCTTATTAATGACTAAAGATGAGCACCCCAACAAAGCAGCAACTGATGAAGCATATGAGGACAAGGAAAGTGTCTACTCTCTTTTCAGTGTTTCAGCTGAGACCCTACGGGCATTACTGCATTACATTCAATTACTGACCAGGTAATTCTCTGGGAGGGGTGATGAAGAGGGATGGCTTGATAAGATGTTTGACAGCATCTCTGCTCTCTTCTGTGTTCCCAGGCAAATCCTCGCATGGCAATGTCATCCATGGGTCATAAAAGGGCTGTGTGTGTTAAACCAATGGCCTATATATGCAATCATCTCAAAACAGTAGCCACAGTAACCCACACATTTTTCAGGGAGGTAAGGAATCACTCTTAATGTTCTTCCTAAGGGCCTGCCTGACGCAGACTCCTTGGACTTGCTGAGGGACCATGTTAACAATAGTCCCCAGGATCCAGGCCCCTCCTCAAACTCCTCCACGTGCTCATGTCTGTGTCATTCTTCTCTCTCCCACTCTTCTGTGTCACACAGAGTGCCCTCTGCGGGACTCATCCACACATCACTGAATTTCAATTTGAAATTATCAGTCAACAAAGTCCAATCGTCAGCAGCATACCACTTCCCTAACCAAAGAGTTAGAGTGCAGGCCCCACTGTAGATGGATCTGCCTGACAGGCTTCATTGTATAATCATTTTATGAGATCTCACAGCCATAAATAAATTCTCACGGGACAAAATACATTGTGCATGTAGAGAGGTGAGCTCTGTATTTCAATATTCTGGATCAGAATCCCAGCTCAGAAATTTACTGGGTATTTATAATTGAGCAAAATTACTGTTTCTTGGTTCAGTTCCACTCATCTATAAGTAGTAACAATCCCAGTACTTTCATGGAACTCTCGTGAAGTCGTGAAGGCTTTATTTAGAAGAATGTTTAATGTATACTAGCTGTTATTCTTTATTTTTTTTTCACTGTTTGAGAAGATAATGCATGCATATGTGTTTTCACCAAGTCCTCTTCCAAGCCCTCCCCTATCACCACCAAGACTCTCCCCTCCCACCTACATGTTGCTTTTGTTTTATTTGCTTTTTTAACTTACAGAGTCCAATTAGTGCTATCACTTGGGCTTCCCCGGCCAACAACTCATAGTGAGGTACCCTATTCCACAGAAATGTCTCAGAGCTCATAATGGGGTACCTCACAGGTCACATGAAGATATCCAACAACTCATAGGAAGGTACAGCACACTTAACACTGGGATTTTAGCATAATAACCAATGGCTTTGGGGGTGAGTATTATCCATTCAAAGAGAGTCCCTCTATTCAAATATGGGTATTTTTTAGATTACATTTTAAATAGACATATAAAATAGTGTATTTCCATTTGGTTTTTTCATACATCTTTACTTTGGGTTACTTCTCCCTCCTCTTCTCACTGGCTGTGTTCCTATCCATTCCCTGTTTAGACTCTTCCACCCCTAGTACATCCTCCTTGAGTTTCATGCCCAGGCATTCTACTATAGCTTTTCCCTTGAGGCCCTTTACCTCTGTCCTCTACCTCTACTGGTCCTGTTCTGTCTTTCTAGCTCTAACCATCCTATCATCCAGCGGTAAACATACCAGTCTAAAAGTTCATAATTAAGATTCTCAGATTAAGTGAATATTTAGTGTTTGTCTTTCTAATCCTGGGTTGTCCAACTCAGCTCAATATACTCTAGATCCATCCATCTTCCTGCAAATCTCACAATTGCATTCATATTTAAACTCCAGGATACCATTATCATTGTGTGTAAATACCATATTTCCTCTGTCCACTCATTCACTGATGAGCAACTAGGTGGTTCCATTTCTCCACTATTGTCAACAGACCTATCATGAACATGGGTGGAAGTGCAGGTGCCTTTGTTGTAGGGGGCAGAGTGTTGTAAGGAGGCCGCTTGTTTTGTTCCTGGCTCCTAAGCCCCAAAATAACCACACAGATACTGTATTAATTAAATCACCGCTTGGCCCATTAGCTCTAGCTTCTTATTGGCTAACTCTTACATATCAATTTAACACATTTCTAGTAACCATGAGGTTGTAGCTTACTGGGTAAAGTTCTGGCGTCTGTGTCCAGCTGGGCTACATGGCTTCTCTCTGACTCCGCCTCCTTTCTCCCAGCCTTCCATTTAGATTTCCCCATCTAACTCTGTTCCCCATTAGCTCTGCTATAGGCCCGAAGCAGTTCCTTTAGTAACCAATGATATTCACAGCAGAGAGAGAGGAATCCCACATCAGTGGAGTCTTTAGGATATGTGCCCAGAAATGGTCAGCAATAGTGTTGAGGATATTTATATTACTATGTGAGTCGATAAAATAAAGAGAATGCACAGTGAGATTAATGAGTGACATTAGTTTGGTAGCTAGGAAATAGAGGAGGAGAACATTATAGAAGGTGGAAAGGTAGAAACAAAGAAAAACATTGGGAGATGAACTGTAGTGGGTTTTGTTAAGGGCAGATTGGAAAGAGAGATTGTGCTGGCAAATACTCTGACAGCCTCTTCTCTGTGGGTGGGGGTGAGTATTGGAGACTCCAAAAACCATGGAAGCCTCTGCTCTGGGAAAGTAAAAGACATATGATAGATACGGAAAACAGGAGAAAGAAACAGTGAGGGATTTGGGCGCTGCTCTCCTGATCTTGTGTATCATACTTCGGAAGGGCTGTATAGGGCAACAAACGCTGGTATGGGGAAGGATTCTTAGGTGGCTCTTCTGACTTCATTTCATGACAGGGGTAGGTCTCAGTGCTCCACCTAAGCTCAAATGATGAACTGGAACTGGCACCAAAGTGTGGTGAGGCTCCTGGACATCCAACAGTGACCCTGCCAAAGCTGCATTCTAATGAAAGACAGTATCTTTATGCAACTATTCAGGAATGGCAAAAGGAGTTGGTACAAAGCCTAAGTCTATTCTTCAAACTTCTAAATATCACTACCATGTATCAATAAAAATCAGTAAATCAAATGGCACTTATCATTATCAAAGACAAAGAGATTCTTAGTTTCAGTTAATAAGAATGAAAACCCAAATCCCAGGGAACTTAAATAATGTATCTGAGGATTGGATTCCAGGAGTAAAGTAGGAACTAAAATCAAACATTTTTAAATTTTAGCTCAGTCTTCATCTATATTATTCATCTATATTATCTATATTATAATATAATATAAAATAAATGTAAATCCATTTATTTTGGTAGACATTTAATAAGTGTTTGTATAAGAAGTGAAGAAATTTAATCTCCTCACCCCTTACTTCAAAGCAGCTACAGTATCAAGGGTCATCTTTCCATTGTCAAAAAAGGGTTAGGTCACTGTTTTCAACAAAAGCCTGTGCAATAAGGATCTGACAAGCCCGACAAGGCTATTTGTCCATCAAAATCACAAAATGCCATAGACAAAGCAACAGTGGATAATATTCCAAATAGTCTCCCTCTGCTCAAACAAAAAGAAATGAAGCACATAGTTGTGTTTCCCATCTTCAGGGGCAACAGCTTGAGATTTATCATAGACACTGATAGGTAAAAAACAAAAAGTGAAATTATTCTTGATCTTTTAAAATTCAAATGGAAATCAGGAAAAATATATTTGCCCAAAGTCAAACAAATAGAACTCAATTGCTTTAGGCTGTTTTTTTTCTAAAATGTTATTATTCCAACTGTTACATAGATATGAACGAGTAAATTGAGGGATGGCTCAAAACCAAATGCAAGCTCTTTTAATTTGCTAAGGTCATGAGGAAAAGGAATCCATGCTAGAGGTTTTTTATGACGTGGCTCACCTTATGCAGAATTCGATATACTAAGTTTATCTTTAAAAGTAACTTCAAAAGCCTGTCCACTAAAATCTTGACAGAGGTAATTCTTAAAATGGATTTGAGTCACCGTTGAGATTAACCCCAAGGAAGCTGCCACAGAGAGAAGCAGCAGTTTTTGAACAGGTCTCTGACTATAACTTTGTTTCCCTAATTTTCCAAACAAAGATGGAGGGCGTTTTCCCACTGTCCATTTGCTCAGATTAGTCATAGCTGTAAAGGCGAAACAATAGCAGAATTCTGCTTCATAAACTGTCATAAAGTTTGCATGGATTAATAGTTCAATACACATAAACTATTTGTCAATGAGAAAACACACAGCCAGTTTCCCCCCATACCGTCCTGTCAGTGTCGCTAACCATAAAATTTGCATTTTCTCAGAGTTAGGCTACTGCTTGACAACGAAAAGGTAAAGGAAAATACTGAGCTAGAGAAGTATTTTTAGCACAGGTCACTTAATAATCTTATTCTATGAAAAAGAAAAGCTTTCCTTCGCCTAAGGAATATTTTTGTTTTACCTTTTTGACCAAAACCAAAGATGAAATGATTTTCTTTGTAAATCTCCAGAAATGCAAAGGGGCAAAAAGAGTAATCAACTGGAATTCCCACTAATTGTACACAGGCTTGACACTTCGGGCTCTGTTTTGCCATCCAGTAACAGTTCAAATACATGACATTGTCTCACCTGAACCTCTAAAATGCAAATGAGTTGTAATGCTCAGGGCCTTGAATTCAGACAGAAAGTGACATGTGAAGGTTTTCTTGAAAGTCCCCGAGGGTTTAAAGGTGTAGATGGCCTTAGATGTGTATAAATAGTCCAAGGAGGCTGCTGCCTCCCGTTTCCCAAATTAGACATGGACAAGACATACTCAAGAAGCAGCCCTTGGCACTCGTTGATATTCAAGGCCTGAGGGGAGCTAAGGAGAAGTGACTCGGACTTAAGGAACGATGAGACCCTCTGAAAGTTCAGATAAGAACGGGAGAGAAGAAGGCAAGTCTTCCTACCTGAACCCTTGGAGACCTCAGGCAAAAGCAGGATATTTATCTCAACTGTAAGAACAGGTGTCATTTGAATGGTAAGTGGCTGAATAGGCAAAGATTGACCTAAATAAAAAGGGCTATTACCCTCATAAGATCTTTACGTTTTAAAGGGTGATAAAACGTAAAGAGTAGGTTGCAAAAACTAAACTGGGATAATTCTTCCCTTTTACAGTTATGTTTTACCTCTGTCCCCAGTTATATTGATCAAACTAGGGATCTGAAAGAGCACGTCAAAGTTACAGATAGAGCAGACTGAACTTTTCCTCATTCGCTTTGTATCAAGGTGACATTACACCTGTGGACTTCCATACTAAAAGGTCCCAATTAATAAGCTACTCCTGGACAGGCACCCACAGCCCATTGGCAGTGTCGTTTTAAGGAAGAATTTAAATATCATCGCCACAGAACACACTAAGTTTTGACTTGACAGTCATTAAAATGTTTTAGAAAATAGTTCAGATGTTGGAGCTACACTAATCAGCATTCAAATGATCTCATTGAATTGCCTATAACTGGGGGAACACCTCCGTGTGTCTGGCTACAAATTCCCTGCCTAGTAAGATGAATGTGATGGAATTAGCCACACGTATTCATACAGAATGTGCTAAGTCATTCATGTAAGGCAAGATGAATGTGATGGAATTAGCCACACGTATTCATACAGAATGTTCTAAGTCATTCATGTAAGGCATTTAGAAGGTAAACATGCAACAAATGGAAGTTATTTTTGTTAACCTAAAAAGAGGAAAGCCCCGATTCCATTAATTGTATCAGAGTCTTACTGCTGCATATATGACAGATGAAAGTTTTTCACAGGTTCTGTTGAAATTAAATAAAAGTGTTTCTCCCTTTTAATTAAAGGAAGATGAGGTAAAGCCCTGGATTAGGGATTCCTATCTCAGTATATCTGTGGTTAATGCCAGGAATTCTTCTGGTAGAGATTTTCTCTGAGCTACCAACTCTACTGATTTATGTTATTACCCAGTGATAACTTCTCTGTAGTTTAAAAAATCCCTTCTCAGATACCGTTTTTCATTTTTATACAAGATATTTTGTTTCATGGTTACAAATTATACCTAAGTTTAGGAAGTATTGATTTGCCTTTGACTTTTTATCCCATGAACTGTGTAGTTAAAGTCAAGTGATTGATTTCCAAAAGGATCAGGGAAGGGTGGGATAGTCAGGTCAAATATGAATCTTTACCTTGATTGAAATAACACTGTCTGTTTATTAAAAGTACCCTCATAGGTAAGTTAATATTTCACCTGATCATACAGGGTTTGTTATAGCGTTAGCCCTGGCGAAGCATGTCTCTTTTTGCTGCTTTGATCTCTTTAGGGCATGCGTAGAGCTATACAACAGACTGTCCTACTGGAAATTTCTGTGTGTAGTATTGGTGCAACTAGAACACTGTCTTTAACAGTCTTGAATAAAAGGCCCACTAAGACAGCTTCAAAAGCACTATACAGCTTCTACAAAGAAAAAAAATTACCTTGAATAAACTCGGGAGTGTACAAAATTAGCAAGAACTACCTATCTGACTAAACACCTGTGCTTTTCTTACAGTCAACTTTTCCATGAGTTAGGCTTACTAAATTTCCATATGTGTCATCTTATGTAACAAATACACAGAAAGCTAAGGGGTGAAAATGAAAAGCATGCCTTCTGTACCTCTGTATTTCTTTCTAATTAAGGAAGATGCTAATTGAAATTAGATGCCACTGAACCCTGTGAAGCAGCCTCCTGGGCATTGTAATTGCTTTGTGGAGCTGTTGCCCAGGGTCGTTCAGTATAGTGATTCCTGCCTGGATTGGGAGTGACTGAAAAATCTTCACAAAGAAAGGAACTTCCAGCCTCTGAAGTAGGCACGCCAGGAGATGTGCAAACATTCATGATCAGACTAGATTTTCTTTGCATATTTATGGAAGAGTTAGAGTTTAGATGTGTTTAAGGCTCATCTTACCTTGGTAGTTATTTCCATTGGCTCAGTTTTGGTCCCTTCTAGACTTGTCTTCTTTTTAAATTGTTTTTATTAAGCTATATATTTTTCTCGATTCCCCTTTCCTTCCTCCCGACTCCCCTTTTACTGTCTCCTATGATCCTCACACTCCCAATTTATTCAGGAAATTTTGTCGTTTTCTACATTCCATGCAGATCAAATCTTTGTATGTCTCTCTTCGGGTCCTCTTTGTTGTCTAGGCTTTCTGGGATTGTGAATTACAGATTGACTTTTCTTTGCTTTATGTCTAAAAGCCACTTATGAGTGAGTACATATTAGTCTCTCTGGGTCTGGATTACTGGTGTAGGAGGTCCTTCTGTTTATGTGTTGCTTTCATTGTTTAATGAATAAAGAAACTGCCTTGGCCTTTGGATAGGGCAGAACTTAGGTACTTGGGCAAAACTGAATTCTGGGAGGAAGAAAGCAAAGTGAGAGAGATGCCATTGATCCTCCGCCAGAGATAAACATACTGGACCTTTGCAGGTAGGCCACAACCTCGTGGTGATACACAGATTAATAGAAATGGGTTTAACTAATATGTAAGAATTAGCCAATAAGAAGTTAGAGCTAATGGCCAAGCAGTGATTTAATTAATACAGTTTCTGTGTGGTTATTTCAGATGTAAACTAGTTGGCGGCCAGGATACAAGGGGCCCTCGCTCTATACATCATTTTCTAGATCATCCATTTCCCACAAATTTCAAGATGTCATTTTTTTCCACTGTGTAGTACTCCATTGTGTCGATGTACCACATCTTCTTTATCCATTCTTTGGTCAAGAGGCATTTACGTTGTTTCCAGGTTCTGGCTATGACAACAGTTTCGCAATAGCCTACAGAACAAATCAGACCATCATACAAGACTTTGGTTTTGGTCTCATGCTGCTGGCTTTCCATGTCTTTCTCTTTCTCCTCTTTCATCCACTGTACATTCCAAGTGGACTTTATTGTCCCACTTTAAGTGATCTATGCCTTCCCATCAAATAGGTATACAAATGATACTGAACTTCCAACACAGTTATGTCCTGATAAACTTGTCATGAGTTAGAAACATGTTATAGCTGTACATAATAGACCTAACCTACTTAGCCAGCATCACCATTCAGAAACACTGTTTAGTGTAGCAGTTTACCCCTCATGATCATTGAGCTGACTAAGATCTGCCACTCTGCCCAGCACAGTGAAAGTATTTCACTGCACATCACTAGCCTGGAAAAGATCAAAATTAAAGCACGGTTTCTAATAGATGCATTTTCTTTCCATACTGTCAAAATAGTGTATGAAGAACCATGTAAAATCACATGGCTATCCTCAATGGAAACAAACACTTTGATTGTTCTGGGTCTTCATGTAGCCCAGATATTTATCTCATTTGCACACCTGTTATATATTAACAAAATGAATTTTTAATTCAAAAGTAGTTAGAAAATTTACTTAGATTACTTCAGAAATAGTCTAGATAGCATATTTCTTTATTTGAATTTAGAAAGAAACTAAATAGGGCCACTAAGAAAAATACATTAGGAGATAATCAAAACCTTAAGACTAGGAAACATATGTACATATCTATGCCACATACACAAAGCACTGGGGAGACTTTATAAAAATATATAAAGAGAAGTATTCCAGTTTGGTAGAATTATAAGTCATACCTGGATAGTAACATATATACACATATATATGTATACATATTTACTTGCATACATGCATATCTTTACATACACATATATGTATATATAACTACATCTGTTTAATGTTTATATTATGATATGTGTTACATATATAACCAAACATATACATATATTTGTATATATGTATATGTAAACATGTGTACACACACACACACACATATGTACAATTTAAAATGCTGGTTGTGGTAGCATATACCTATTATCCTAGCACTCAGAAGCTGACACAGAATGGTAGAAAGCTCAAGGGCAGCTACAGTTACATGGTGAGGCTTGTCTCAAGTAAGCAGAATATTTTTTTGAGAAATGTGATATAATATACTATAACCAATACACTAAATCTATCAGATTTAATTTGATTTAATATTATTACAACATCTGACAAAGTAATTCTTTTGTCATCTGTCTAATTTAAGGCCAAGAATATCAATTACTTCAAGGCAGAATGAGATTAAAGTGATAAAAAATATTCAGGAGTTTCCATAAATAAGATATATAAACGAATGTATAAAATAGAATATCCAGGTGCCGAGGAAATACAAACAAGAGTTGAAGTTTGGAGAAGAAACAGGCTTTCTTTGCAGAATCTGTGTAGTTCAGAACAGATTTTTGGACATGGTAGGGAAGAGATGCACAGAAATTGAGGTAGGAAATTCGATACAGGAGGAAGAGTTCCAGCAGATATTGAACATTTATTCCCTTGTGATAGAAATATAAGACACACATGGTTATTAAAAAACAAAAACAGCCAGCATCTTTAGAGCAGTGCCAACAGGTGGATATTTTGTAAGCATTTTGCATGTCCTAATTTCATTTAATTTCACAGCTTGATGAATGGTAGACTTATGATGGTCAGTTTCCACTTCCTGTGATCAGGATAAGAAATGCATGAGAAGCTGATGAAGCACACCTCCGTGTGTGCCTATGAGGATGTGCTCAGAGACGATTTGATCATGGGCTCTCTGACCTAATGAATGATTAGTTTATTGATGGGTTTATAATATGACGGCATTATTGGGTGATTGTAGAAGGTAGGAAGCGGTGTCTGTTTGGTCAAAAGTGAGACCCCAGCTCCCTAACACCCCTCTATCCAAGGAGTCTGGGACGATTAGAACTGTCACCCCAGTCTTCTCTGGCATCCATTCTTGGGGCGCCAATGGAGCACCAAGGGAGCAGAAAGCTCCATCTCAGGCCCCCTCCCCTTGAGAGTTGCCTTGGTCTGTACTCCAACTCCCAGCCTGCCAAACATTGACCTCTCCCCAGAGAGGGTCAGAACCACTCCCATGGGCTATTTAGGCGCAAGCTGGAAAAAGGAACATGTGGTCTCCAGGGTTTTTGCAGGCTCCTCTCCCCACTATGCTGTCCCAGTCTACCCAGGAGTGTGGTATTTATTAAACATGGGCATTTTTGAATTGGTCTAACTTTGTTTAATTGGAGTTTTTTGTGTCAGTGGAAAGGCTCTTTTTAAGATTTTTCCTGGCAGTCTTCTTTGGAGGAGATGTGTGAGAGCTTCTACTATTTCATCAACTACCACACTGTTATATTTTAGGGCAGCATTTCCTGAACTCCTACCAGTTAATAACACAGAAAGTACCACACTTGTTTACTTTTGCAAATTCTCTGAAAATATAATGCTAAACAATAAGAAGGAATGACAGACAAAAAAAAAAAAACCCTTTCTTTTCCCCTCAGATATGCTAGTGACACAGTCTCTCCGCCTCACTCTCTCGAGGCTCTTCTTTTCTAACACAAACTCACTAAAGTGACGTGGGGACCAAGTTGATAAATGATAATAAAATAGGTACTCAAAGAAAATGACTAGATTTGTAAACCCTGGAACAGTCCTGTTTAACATAAAATGTTAAACACAGACACTTCATGTAGGAAGATATATGTTTGTAATATGCATATACATATATATTCTCTGTATATGTTTGTGTGTATAATTGTGCTTTAAAATTATATATAAATGTTAAAGGCAACAAAGATTGACACTTCTATCTGTATGCTTCAGTAGCATACTTTTTAAAAAGTAATTAATGTCCATTGCTGTATACTAGGAAACACTTGTTGGCTGCTAAGATAAATGAACAATTTAGACCATACATATTCATAGGGTTTTGGAATTTTTCCAGTAAATGCTACATGTAAAAAGAATGGGCTTGCATTAAGCATATTTTGGTAATTGGTAATCCAGCCTCCCAGCCTTCCTGAATGTGCAACTCTTAAGAGATCATCTTCCAAGCCATGATGATTATACAAGCTCTCATGCACTGATTTTACATAATTAAATTTTAAAGTAAATTTAATGAAATGTTCAAGAATTTCAGATAATAATCATCATTGCTGCAAACAAGGTAACACAAAAAAAGAATTTTCATATTTCTTTTTCCTTGTTATAGCCAGACTTAATGTGTACTTAAAATGAGTGCATGTATATGTATATATATATATATACCTCTTTTAAAATAAAATAAAATAAGAAAGCTAACAAGCAAAAAGCCAAGAGACAGGCATGGAAGAAAGGAGGGAGAGGGAGAGTCCAATGAAAACCAAAAGATACCAACTTTCTCAAACAACATCAAACTCATGCTATTCATGTAGACATGGGCGAAACCACAGTTTTGGGGGGAGCTTTACATAACAGGCTCAAGCTGCTGTCTGCTGCTTTCCTTCTAGAGGGGAAAAACATTAGGTTTGGAACTATAGCTGACCTTTTCAAAGAGGGTGAGGTGAGGTTTGTTCTAATATTTGAATCCAGAACCTTATATATGCTAGGCAAGTGCTCTACCCTGAGCTACATCTGATTCCTCAAACTATAGTTTAAGGCACTATAAATACTTAAAAGTTCAAATGACTAGAGCCAAACTAGCATGCCAATTCAGTCAATCAAAGTTATGCTGATGGGGATGATTTTTGGAGAATTTTATCTGAAAGGTCAGAACTGGCAATTTTCATGGCATTCCCATATTCAGGACTGTGATAAGGCATGGGTCACACAAAGCAGAGACTGTGAACACTCAGAATGGCATTATTTGACCAATTGCAAAATTAAAATTCTTTTTTTCCTACCTTGAACAGAATTATTAGATGGTTGTCATGACAGACCCAAGTTTGGGGATGTTTCTGCAGTGTTTATATGATTCCACTGGCAACCTGTCCTTGGCTGATGGACAACTCACCCAACGTGATAGCAGAAAGCACCCTCTCTGCCGTTCCAGTCTTTTGGAACAACTGCCCATCCTCAGTGTGTACCTGTGTCATCGCTGCAACCACTGCCTCCGTGAGCGCATGGCAGTCTCCCCTGAATCTCTGTGTCTTCAGACATTCCACTTGGTGTTTTCTACTCTTGGAAGGAAAACAGTCATATTGGATGAGAGCCCATGCTTAGTCCCTTTAGCTTAGCTTGATTATTTAACTAATATAATACATAACGGAATGACCTAACTTAAAGAACGTTGCAATGTGAGTACTGGGGCCTGTGATTTCTGCATGTTAATTTCACCCCCCCCCCCAAATAGAGTTACTTCTCAGTGAGGAAACCTAGCAAACACAATTGAAACAGGTGGTGGATGCTGATACTGCAGGTGGTAAGTCCGTACTGATGGCGTGAACCTCCTAGTGATGGACGATAACACAGCTCTTCACATCCTCCCAGAAACCCACAGACCCAGGACAATCATGAGAACTAAAGTGGGGTTCATCTTACAAAGCACCTGACTAGCATTCTTCCAACCTATAAATATCATGAAAACACAAGAGAAAAGTAAGACTCCATCCCAGGTTGGAAGAGACAAGAAGAAGGAATGCAGTGAGCTATCTTCGACTGGCGAATAAAGCGGTGCCGCCGCCGAGGGGCACTAATAGAAAGAGTAGTGAGATACAAAGAAAGCCTGGGGTTCCATTCGTAGCAATGCTACTGTTACCTTAGGCTTGACAAGAATACCATGTAGGACATCAACAATGAAGGGAAAATTAGATTAAGGACATGTTAACTCTCATACCCTCTTTACAGCTTTTACGTAAATTTGAAATTACGTAAAAAATATTTCAAAAAATATTTCAGTCCAGGCAAGCTTGGAATTCACAATGTATATGAGGCTGACCTGGAACTCACAGAGATCCTCTCTCGGCCTCTGCCTCACCAGTGCTGGGTTTAAAGGTGTGTTCAATCACGCTGGGCGGTGGTGGCGCATGCCTTTAATCCCAGCACTTGGGAGGCAGAGGCAGGCGGATCTCTGTGAGTTCGAGACCAGCCTGGTCTACAAGAGCTAGCTCCAGGACAGGCTCTAAAGCTGCAGAGAAACCTTGTCTCGAAAAACCAAAAAAAAAAAAAAAAAAAAAAGTGTGTTCCATCATGCTCTGTTTTCCATAAAAAAACATTTTAAAGTTTGTTATAGAAAAAAGGTTAATTGAGAAATGTTTAGTATTTTCATTATAGGATGAAAAATAAGTTAATTACTTGTCTTCTTGTTGTGACAATTACCTGGCTTGGCAAAAGAGAGCACTTATTTTGGCTCATAGTTTGAAAAGAGAGTCCATCATGCTGGGAAATTCATGGCAGGAGGGCTGTGAGGTAGCTGATCACATTGGGTATGTAGTCAGGAAGGAGACAGAGATGAATGCTGGGGCTCAGCTCACATTCTTTTTACTAAATTGAGAGCCCTAGCCAATGGGATTGTGCCACTTACATTAAATCTGGGTTTTCTTGCCTCAGCTAAACCTCCCTGGAAACTAAATATCCTCATAGACTCACCAAAATGTCTGTCTCCTAGGTGAGTCCAAACCCCATCAAGATGATAACCAAAGCTGAACCATTATGAAACCTTTTCCCCTTCCCTAAGTACCTTTACCACATAGTTTGTCCCAACAATAAGAAAAAAAAACTAATGCCTCATGAAAACCCTATAATGTATAAACGTTACTAATGACACATGCATTGGAAAGAGGCTATCTAGTATTTTTAAAAATGCTGAAAACTCATCTTAAATATTATTCAAAACATAGGAAGTCAAAAACCAAGTGTGTCCCATACTAAAATCTCTATATAAGGAATTCTCAGTGGATTAGAAGAGTGTGTTAGAGAGACCAGGGTGCTGGCATGGAGATGAAACATCCACTTATCTGAATTTAATCTCAAGTATTTTATGGTCAAGGGTAAACTTCCTCTACAAACTCCCCTCACTCTCTCCAGATGCCTTTGCCAGTTATCAGCTGCTTGCATGTTCTGCCAACTCTGAATTTCAGGCCCTGCCATTGGCATACAAGAGGAAGCATCCCCATCTTGGTCCATCTAAACTGAAACTACCAGGCCTTGATAGAACACTAAGCCCCAAGTCTGCTTTGTGGTTATTAGAAAATTATTTTCCTGTATCAGAACCAGTTTGTCTCTTGTTTCCTTAATAAAAAGTATTCAAACTTTGTAGATAACTTGGATCTGTACACTCCAAGGACAGGAAAACAGTCTCCCACCACCAAATAAAATAGTTATCTTCTTAAATATGGTTCAGCTCTGCTCATTACATATTTGTTTTAGCAAATTAGCCTTCACCGACTTAAGATTTTCTGTCTCAGAAGTTTACCCTATCAATGAATGGCTAGCTTCATTTATTTGTCATCAAATGGATGGGCCAGGAACTATTTGCAGTGAGCATTCACAGGCATGTTTAGGTAGGGAATCACCTTCAAAATCTGCTGGAGTCTGTAGCCCCTACAACCGTGAAGAGGAAATGGAAAGGGATGGGTGGGGGGAGATTGGGAAATCAGAGTAAGGGCAGGCTTTTAAAGAACCTAGTGGGTCGTGGATGGGCTGACCTTCCTGGAATGACACATTCTTAGTTTGAAAAGGGGAATGAACAGTGGGTAATTTGCAAATGAATACATCTGCAAACGAGTGAATGCTGCCAACACAATGACAGTATTGTGTCCAAGATTAAACCATATTGCTCGTGGCAGCAGCTTCCACCAAATTTGTTTCTCCACCATCTGCGTCATTTCTACTCCACCACCAGACACAAGGCCCTGAAAAATGCAGACCCCTAAGAATATCCTGTGAAAAGGGCTGTGTGAACAGCCATTCTGCTTACAGTGATTCCTCAATACCCCTCTTTAATGAAAAAGAGGAAACTTACATCAGAAGCAGCACTTAAAATTCAGCTTGGAGAGGCCTCCACTGAGAAGCTTCTCCCCCTAATCTTTTCCTCTTTCTTATGTAATGATATCTTTGGGCTAAGAGAGAGCCCAATTCTGGTACCCACGACTAAAAGGGAGGAGGATTACTTTTAAGAGGTAAATGGATAACTTCATTATTTAGATTAGAATTTGCTATGGCTATTTATAGCACAGTGTGGCAATGCCATCTTTGTATTTATACATTTCACCTAAAATTTATTTCCTTGTCTCCACAAATCATTCCTTCCTTCCTTGTACCTTTCTTACATGCTATCAATTTAATTCTATTTTCGCTTAGTTAAAAAAAAATTGTATTTTCATATATGTCTTCTACTTGACATTTAGTCCAAACTTACGCTAATGATGCTAACTAAATTACCTAAGACTGAATTTCTCTCTAGCTGCTTCCCGCAGGCGGGTCCAGATGAACTAGACTGGCAAACGGGGAGATGCACCATTAGTTGGTATTGTCTCTCTTTTCAGAACACTTCACATCGTTTTGCTGTAGAAGGGTAGATTTAACCTTGACAGCCTTCCCAGGCATCAAATGCTGAATTTATAACCTGAGCCCTGCAGGTAAATCTTTGATGACATCCCCGTGTTTCTGTAACAAGAGCCTTAGCATCTGGAACACCTACCTCCTCCTTTGAAATGTATGTTCAAAAGAATAAATAATACATTGAAAATTAAAGAAAGTACACAAGCAAACATGTTGTCCCTGCTTTGATGAAACTCCTCCAGGAGTTCTAAGTCAGCAGCCACCACTGACTCCTGCATGCCTGTTTATTCCAGCACGCTCGCAACAGCCAAGTTAACGGAATCAGCCTACGCATCTATCAAGACGAACAGGTAATTTATAAGGTTATGTATAGACACAAAAGACTTTTATTCTGCCATAAACAAAAATGAAATGCTTTTTGCAGGAAAAAGGACTGAACCAGAGATCAGCATGTTAAGTAAAACAAACAATACTCACAAAGACGAATATCCTGTTTTCTCTTGTAACAGGAATGTGGGTATAGACACAAAAGACATGGAAGTATGAGAGACACTACTTGGAAAAAGGAAGAACAAAGAGGGAAGAATGTAATCAAAGTGTACTATGCATATGTGTGAAAATATCATAATGGAAACCTTAGTCTATACAGTTAATATACTCGAGTAACAATAAACCCATTCAGACTCTGAGAAACCGGCCTAACCAATCTATCCACTGTTAAACAAAACTGGTAAAGCCCTCTAGGCATAGTGCACAGACCTGTCGCTCCAGCACTAAGGAGGCAGAGGCAGGACAGTGCCATGAAGCTCCAGGCCAGCCTGATATGCACAAGTTCTCGGGCAGTCAAGGCTACCATGGCAAGACTCTCTAAAAAAACAAACCAAAGGAAATGTTTTAATTATGAGACTGTTGTTTTGAAGTAAGTTCTTGAACTGAGCCTGAACACACCAGATCATAAACAACAGAGTCTACCACAACAAAGTTCCAAGTCACCTCCCAGAAAATTTCTGAGATACAAGAAAGAGAGCCAACAAAACTTTCCAAGACCATTCAATAGACTGTGAAGTTTCTTTGTGTTAATCCTTAAACCCTAGAATCCTGTAATTCTCAGTAAAAAGCAGCCTGAGGGAACCTGGTATTAAACAAACTGTTATTTCTTGCTTTGTTTTCCTTGTTCTGTCTTCCCAGAAAAGTAATTTTGAAATAGCCAATCTATTTTCCATCCATTGTTTCTGCGTTCCTCAGCAAATTTCTGACTATAAACTCAGTTTATTCTGCCCAGTCCACTAGAACACTGTCCTTACGACATGGAACAAAGTGATTTCGTATTCTAGAGTCAGAACTAAAACCCATTAAGAACTTGAAATTAAGTTTATTGTAACATGCTTCAAATCAAAACTAATCAGAAGAGATGGAGGAGGACATCAAAGGAAAAACCCAAGAGGTCATTGCAATACTTAACATCTATGCACCAAACAAAAAAAGCACCCAAGTTCATAAAAAAAGAAAACCCTTTACTACAACTTAAATCGCATATTGACCCTCATACAATGATACTGGGCAACTTCAATACCACATTCTTGCAATAGACAGGTCATATAGACAAAACTAAACAGAAAAACATGGGAAATAATTGACATCATAAATCAAAAGAATTCTGAAAGATAATTACAGAACATTTCACCCAAATATAAAAGGGTATATCATCTTCTCAGCACCTCATGTAACTTTTCCAAAATTGACCACATGCTCAGACAGAGCAATAGTTTCAACAGATATAAAGAAATTAAAATAACATGTTGTATTCTATCTGATCACCACAGATTAGGACTGGATGTCAACAACAGAAACAACAAAACATTTGCAAACTCATGAAAAATGAACAATCACTGTGAATGAAAAATGGATCAAGAGAGAAATTAATAAAAAACTTAAAAACTTTCTGGAATTGAATGAAAATAAGAACATAATATATTTAAGCATATGACAATTGATACAATAAAAGCCATTCTAGGAGGCAAGTTTGTAACACTAAGTAACTTCATGGGGAAAAAAAAAGGAGAGAACTCATATTAGTAACTTATCAGTACACTTGAAAGATCTAGAATAAAGAGAACAAATCACACCCCAAAAGGAGTAGATGGCAAGAAATAATCAAATTCTGGGCTGAAATCAATAAAATAGAATTAAAAGAACATAAAAAGAAACAATGAAACAAAAGTTACGTTTTTGAGAAAATTAAGATGGAAAAACTCTTAGACAAATTAAACAAAGGGCAGAGAGAAGATTCAAATTTAAAAACTAAGAGGAGAAAGGCAGGGGCATAACAACAGTCACCAAAAATCTCCCGACAATTATAAGGATATACTTTAAAAACTAGCACTCAACCAAATTAGAAAATCTACAAGAAATGGATAACTTTTTCAATGAATACTACCAAAGTTAAAACAAAATCAGATAGGCAATTTAAACCTACCTATAACTCCAAGTGGAATAGAAACACTGACTAAAAGTTTACCAACTAAAAAACCCAGAATCAGAGAGTTTAGACACAGAATTCCACCAGGCTTTCAAAGAAAAGCTAATGTTAATAAGCCTCCAATTATTCCTTAAAATAAAAACAGAAGGGATATTACCCAAATTTGTTTAATGAGGCCACAGTACCCTAGTATCCAAACCACACTAAAAACCCAATAAAGAGAACTATACACCAGTTTTCCTTATGAACACAGATGCAAAAATTCTCAATAAAATACTTGCGAACAGAATCCAAGAGTACATCGAAAAGATCATCCATCATGATCAAGTAGACTTCATCCCAGAGGTACAGGGATGGTTCAGCGTACATGAATCAACAATTGTAATCCACCTTATAAACAAATTGAATGACAAAAATCACGTGATCATCTTATTAGATGCAGAAAAGACCTTTGACAAAATCTAAGGTGCTTCATGATAAATCTCCTGGAGATATTCGGGATACATGGGACATATCTCAATACACACACACACACACATATACACACAAAATATCAGCAAGCCCATAGGCAACATGAACTTAAAGAGAAACTTAAAGCAATTCCACTAAAATTAGGAACAAGACACGGTTGTACACTCTTTCCATACCTACCTATTCAATATAGTACTTGAAGTTTTATCTAGCGTAATAAGATAACTGAAGGATGTAAAAGGGATACAAATTGAAAGGAAAAAGGTCAAAGTACCTTTATTTGCAGATATACACTATATATGTGTGTGTGTGTGTGTCCCTGAAAAATTCCAAGAGTTGATAAAAATTTCAATAAGGTAACTGGAAACAAAATTAACTCACATTAATCAGTAGCCCTCCTAAATAGAAATGACAGACTTTTAGAAATCAGGAAAACAACACCTTTCATAATGTCTTCAAAAAGTATATATCTTGGGGTTACTCTTGCCAAGTAAGTGAAAGACTGTATGATAAAAAATATTGAGACATTAAAGGAAAAATTGAAGATATCTGTTGATATTACGATCTCTCAGGCACATGGACTGATAAGATTAAAATAATAAAATATCCATCCTACCAAAAGTATTCTACACATTCAATGCAATCCCCATCAAAGTTCCAACACAATTCTTTACTTGTCTTGAAAGGACAATTCTCAACTTCATATAAAAACACAAAAAACATAGCACATCTAAAACAATCCTGAACAATAAATGAACTGCTGGAAGAATCACTGCCAATCCCTGGTTTCGAGTTGTACTACAGGGTTGTAGAGATAAAAACAGCATGGTGGTGACACAAAACAGATATACTAATCAATGGAATCAAATTGAAGACACAGACACAAAATCACGCATCTTTGGACACCTGATTTCTGATCAGAAATCAGAAATCCACACTGGAAATAAAGACAGTATCCTCAACAAATGATGCTGGCAAAACTGGATGACTACATGTAGAAGGATCCAAATAGACCTGTATTTATTACCCTACATACAATCACTTCAAATGGACCAAAGACTTCACTATAGAATCAGATACACTGAAGCTGATGGAAGAAAAATTGGGGAATAGCATTGACTGCATTAGCACGGGAAAAGACTCTGAACAGAACAATAGCCCAGGCACTAAGAGCAACAATTCATAAGTGGGACCTCAGGAAACTGAAAAACTTATGCATGGCAAATGACACCATCATCCAGATAAAGCAGAAGTCTACAGAATGAGAAATGTTTTTTAGCAACTACACATCCAATAGAAGACGAATATGCAAAATATATAAAGTGCTCCACAAAATGACCAAAAGACCTTATTGCTGAAGTGAAGATACCATCTATGTAACTTATTTAACATGGAGAGGTTGAGCTGGTGCCAACCTAGAGTCTTCACCCCTCCTAACTAGTGTTCTAATTGCCAGGAGGTACACTGTACACTATCAAATGGGAAATGGAAATATCAACCCAGCACAAATCCTTCCATTTACAATGGTGTCCTGCCTGCAAGATATGTCAATGCAAAGGTGGTACAAAGCTTGTTGGATTAACCAATCAATATCAGATTTGATATAAGGCCCACACCATTCCCAACACTACTTGGGTGACCAAGAAACTGAGACTAGATAATACATGGACCTAGGGCAAAATGAAATATTACTGTTATACAAAAGAAATAGATCAATAAAATCACTCCTAATGACATTACGCTATATTCATAGTTCTTTGACTGGTCAACCATCACAGAGAAGCTTTCTTCCGGATTAGATGAGAACAAATACAGAGACTCTCAGCCAGACAATATTCAGAGTGAGATGTCAGAATACTTAGCCCTAAACAGGATCAAATAGCTCTCCTCAGAGCTCAGGAACCCACAGAGGAGGAGGCGGAAAGAGTGTAAGAGCCAGGGGAGACTGACAGTACCAAGGAAACCAGACCTAATCACAGCAGGAATGAGGAGCATTTGAACTCGCAGAGACTGGGGCAGCACGCCCAGGGCCTGTATGGGGCTGCAGCAGATGGAGTTCTAGGGCTGAAAGCAGAAGTGTACACAGGCCCCAGCCCTAAGCCTTAAGTTTATCTCAAAGGGATAACTACCTGCAAATGCAAAACTAGTTGTCTGCGAGTAAATCTCCCTGGAGAAACAAATTTCTCTTAGGAGTACAAGGCCAACAGAAAATGAACGCGATGGAGTCTTTGGAGTTCGTTGTCCTATGATGCCATGTCTGAGCCTTTGCAGTATTTTAATTTTCACTTTTGTTTATTTTTCTCCCGAAGGGTTTTGTAATTTTATAGGATTCCTGAGTGTGAGAACAAGTATGTCTTTGCATCTACATCTGTTTCTTGTGCTTTTTCTTAGACTCTTTTTTTGTTTGTTAGTTTTTGTTTTATCCTATTCTGATTTGTTTGTGTTTATCTTATTATCTTATACTTTTATTTTATTATTATCCCTTAGATGGTTTATTGTTTTCTAATAAGAGACAGAAAGGGGACGGATCCAGATATAAATGGACATAGGGAGAAACTGGGAAGAGCAAAGGGAAAGAAGAACATAATCAGAACACATAGCATGGAAAAAAAAACTATTATCAATTTTAAAAATTATTGTTACACTTCTTGAAAACACTACTCAAATAAGTCCCTGGCAAGGCCAAAATCCTAACAAATATGAAAACACTTCAAGGGACTTGAATGTTAATCAACTTCCCACGTTTTCCTAAGTATAATTAATTTATCCATTGCTCTCCACTACTAGGGAAACCAATACAATATTCAAACCAATTAAAGTTTTTTGCAATCATCATATTTCCCAAGTAGTGCAAGCAGAGACCATTAGTCAAAGTACAATCTAAGTGAAGGATATTACCACCATCTTGTACAAGAGGAGGTCTATTCCTATATTTTTGAATAATTTTACAAGCAGAGAAATTTTCTTAAATTAATCTATCAAAAAATCAAAAACTTATATCTAGAAAATGTATGTTTTTGTTCCCATCAACAGGTATTTTTTAGTGAATAATTGAGTCGTTTGCTGTCTCTAAGCCCCAGTTTGGGTACAGGTCAATTTCTCTAAAGTAATCCAAATTTTCTGAAAATTAAATATTTTACATAAGAAATAAAAATAAAAATATAGGCAAGCACTGTTTTTCCTCCATTAATCTCAGTTAAGTTTTTTCTACAAATTCAGCTTTAAAAAATATCTCATTTGTAAAATTTCCCCAACCTGTAAGAATGTATAATTCTTTTTTTTTAAGAGTGTATAATTCTAACTACACAGAGGAGAAACAACATAATGAAGTGTGATTTATCTTCACTAAGGCGCCACTGTGACACAGTAATACTTTGTCTAGATTAAGCAGTTATGACATAATGACTGGAGAATTCTTCCATGAAACAATCATGCACTCCTGCTGTTTGTGACTACGGAAACAATTTCAGAGGCACACAACGTACCAGGTTCTGAGTCTTTCAAGAAAAACAACTGGCATCATAAATAAATTATAAAAGGATGTTATATACCCTGCAACAATAAATGGCTTTGCAGAAGTGGATTCCTGGTTGGAGAAGCCGTTTGTTTAATTTGATTTAAAGTAAGCCTGCTTTTGAGGGTGTTTTGTTTTGTTTTGTTTTTACTGGCAAACAACTTACAAAACAGCTAACTAATTGTACCATGTTAATAGAATTCTCTAAAAGGATCCAACCTCATTATTTACTGTAAAAGGAAACTTTAATTCAGAAACAGGGCTTATATGGGAAAATAATAATAATAGCACCACTTTCAAACTAAAAAGCATGAGGTAAGGTATAAAAAAAAGACAATAAGGAAAAGAGGGAAATTCTCAATATAAATTTGATACCCTTTTCATACCTATTCCATCCATGACAGATCTAATAATAACCCCTCCTCAATACTTAAAATAATTTTTAAAATTAATTAAAAGCTTGGGTGTAAGGAAAAACATACCTCTCTTCCTTTTATTGACTGCTGGAAAAAGAAATTAAATGATTAGAAGTAAACCCATTTTTCATTCATAAATATCAAAATGATAAACATTCTCTGGGTTTTGGAAGTTGAATCCATAGCCCTTCCATAGCTAACCCTCACTCCGTTGAGTCCCTTGGGGATGTGATCACATGTCACCACAGGATCAACTTCACATGGGGATTCCATTATATGCAGCTGTAGAAGTCCCCATAGACTTAGATATTTGAATACTTGGTCTCCAGTTGGTGAAACTGTTTAGGGAAGATAGGGTTTGGCCTTGTTGGAGGAGGTGTGGCCTTGTTGGAGGAGGTGTGGCTTTGTTGGAGGAGGTGCATTACTGGGGACAGGGTTTCAGGTTTCAAAAGTCCATGCTAACTCTCTTTCTACCTCGTGGTTGTTGTTTCCACGGATATAAATGGTCAACTCCAGCTACAGCACTATGCCCATCTGCCTGCCACCATGTTCCCTGTCATGATGGCCATAGACTCACTCTGAAACTGCAAGCAAGCCTCCAATTACAATTACTTCTTTTACAAGTTGTTTTGGTCATGGTGTCCCTCAAGAACATTAAAAAGGTGGCTAAGATCTCAGTAGACCTTGAATTCACACTGAAGACACAGAAAACGGCCTAGAGTTTAAGACTGCAACACCTCTTCCCTCTTGGCAATATGTATGTTAGGATGCATAGGCACCCAAAGGAGCCTTCCGTATGCATGAGATGTCAGCCAGAAATCAAGCCCATCACTGGGAGAGCCAATTGCTTGTTAGTGGCCAAATGACGCATCTTTGTCCTTTGTACATCTATATTGATTCACGTTACCTTATGATACTAAAAGATGACAGGATATCCTACCCCATATTAGGCCAGTTTGACATCAGAATTCATTTATGAACACAAGCACACAGAGGGAAGGAAGGAGAGAGAGAGAGAGAGAGAGAGAGAGAGAGAGAGAGAGAGAGAGAGAGAGAGAGAGAGAGAGAGAGAGAGAGAGAGAGAGAGAGAGAGAGAGAGATTATAGGCATAGAGAGAGCAAGATCACAGCACAGGTCTCAAGGAGCACCTACCATGCCTCTTCCTTTTTTACTTGAGAGCAGGCAGTAAGTCCACCCAGAGGAGAGTGACATTCAGGGAGGAGAAACGGAGACCAGGAGAATTCTGAGCAAACAGATCTTGTTAAAATTGCCCTTAGCCCTCGTTGTCATTCCCCTGTAGTTTACTTTTTTCCATTCTCTTTGTTCAGCCTAGGCTAAGGCATTTAGGTTTTCTCACTTTGTTGGGCCTTCATGTCCTTATGATGGCTCCAATATCCCATGTCACATAAAGCTTACACTAGATAAATTTGTCTACGTCTGTTCTGCTAATATGTTTAATGTCAGTCTAACTCCCAGGCACAGCTGAAATTCCCTAAAAAATTAAAGGTAAAATCTTGCCTTCACCTTCCATACATTTTAGAAAGTCACCATATTCAAATTTTTTTACAACCTCCTATGAAATTTTCTTAACTATTATCTTACATTTCACATCATCATTATATATTATTTGCTACAGATAATTTTGATATAAAGTTAGCACTTAATGATTTCTAGTCATTACTTCAAATATTATTTCACTTTTTTCTTAATTTTGTTTTCTTTTATTAACTCTAAGCATGTCAAGAAGTAAACAGAAGGATATCAAATAGTAACAGTGTTTTTCAATCTATTTGTGATAAAGATCTTTTCCTTTAACCAATACAAACTTTTTTTATGAAATACAAAAAAACTCTAATGTCTCAAAAATAAAGTTCAATGTGTGTAAAAGCCAAACCAAAATGTCATCATTAGATTTAACAAACATAATATTACTTCATACTGGTTTTAAATGTTTGTAAATACTTCAGTTTGTAGACCAGTGCCTTTTCCAGAATTTGATTTATTTTTGGCTCTTTCTCTCCAACTGACCCTTTCTCAAAATTCCCTTTTCTGATAACTGTGTCTGATTTTCCTACAATGTATTCTTAAAGTTATCTGTAGTTATGCCCCCCTCTCTCACACACACACAAACTATAAGCTTTTACACATGCAAGAACACAGTCACACAAACTAGCTAGTTATCTCAAACATATCTTACATTAAAACAAAAGCAGAGCACATTTTAATAGGTTAAAAAAGTGTGAGTGGAGGTTATTAGGCACTAAGGGTATGTCCACATGTGTGCTTGATGCTTACTTGCTTTACTGGGTCATCTGTATAAACATAAACCATCAATTCTGGACACTATTCCATTTGAAGTTTCTCGAATTCCTCCAAGAATCTCCTGTACTCTCTGCCTCCTCTCCTAGGAAGCAGACTGGTTTGCCAATGTAGTAAATTACAGCTCATTCTCCGCTTATTCTGTCTGTAAATGCATTGCCTCTCATGTCACCCACAGGAATGGTGCACAGGAGTACTTGTGCAATGATGACTTCTAAATCCAAATTTACAGCCATGACCTCCCTCCTGGGTTCCAGGGCTTTGTAGCAGCAGCCGGCCAGCTGCATCCATCACACCACACATAGCTATTTCTCCTCCAGAAACAGGTAATTATGCTTCTAAACAAAATGGATGTCTTCTCTTCTTTCTTCGCTAATCAAAAGCTCAACTCTGTATCCAATAATCTAATCTAGATCCATGGGGACTCTGAATATATTTCATCACCACTAGTCAATACAAAGGTTAAATATGATAATTATAACATTCTCTAACCCCCCCCTTCTCTCCATTCTCACTTTGCTTTGGTTTCTGGCCTGAACTATTGTACCCCTGAGCTACTGATCTTCTATATTGCTCTCAACTCTTCCAAATTTCCATCCTGTGGACTCTAGACGGATCTTTCCAAAACATAAAAGTGATCATGATTCATATTTGATAAAAATTCTCCGACTGACTGGTGAGATTGTTTACACAAGACCAACAATAAGTATTAGGTATGAGACACTAAGAAGAACCCATGGAGTCTATTACCTAGAAACTCACAAACAAAGTGGAGCTGGAGAGATGGTTTAGTGGATAATAGCACATACTGTACAGGGAAACAGGCCTGAGTTCAGGTCCCAGCATCCACTTACAAGACCAGGCTCACTTAGGGGCACATTTCCAAACCCCATAATCTACAGGGTGAAAATAGAAGGGTCACTGGGACTTTCTGGTTGCCAGCCCTGCTCTGGGTCATGTCTCAAATGAACAAGATAGAGAGTAAAAGAGGTTCTACTCTGCGCCCTGCTCACACACCTGTATAGACCTGCACATACCTCCCCCCACCCCTCTCTCTCTCTCTCTCTCTCACACACACACACACATACACACCACTCACACACTTAAATACATACACAACAAATAGAAGAAAGAAGAAAGTTCGGCATATTCTTCACCTGTTACACTGCAGAGTACAGGAAACATCCAAAGCAGAGACTCACTGCAATCTGTCATTCAGAATAAAAATTCCCATGTGTTTAGTTGCCCTTAAATAAACCTACTTATGACAGCCAAGAACCCTGGGAATGAAAATAGCGGGAACATTGGAATTTCTAGCAGGGCATTTCAAGTGTCAGCAATTTAGCATTTTCTCTAGATCTTATTGTGGTCCTTATCAAATCTGACAGGAATAAAGACATTCTACCAGGAGAGTGGTAGAACTATTGCATGCCAACATTCTTATTCCTTCTGGGCCATATATTTAGGAGTGGTTAAGGAAAACCTTCATCAACTTTGACTTTTAAACTTAGTCTTTTATGAAACAAGAAGAAAAAAAGTCATCTGTCATTCGGGAAAGATTTGTTGAACATCAACTGTGGTGGTGACATCTGCAGCGAGAGTCGCTAGAATCTCTCTCTGGCCCCCACTTGGCTGCCTGACTAGTCCCTGTGATCTCCTTCAGAAGGATTTAGGTAATACACAGAACGTATAGTGCAGAAGACATGCCGCTTACACTACAGAGCAAAGTGGGCTACCCTCAAAGGATGAGAGAGAGACGGTGACCAGGAGTCCATTGTAGAGCAGAATACATTCATAGGGTGACAATGAACAGAGAGACTATTGCATCCATATATCCTCAGGCACACAACTTATTTCTAAGAGTTGGGGACAGACAGCTTTCCTGAAGGGGGTTTTCTATCCTGGTGATTAGCAGGCCTGTTAGGACTGGCTCCTCCATAAGGGGACAATGACATTTCTGGTTACCAGAAAACTCTCTGCTATATAGTATTCCCTCACAGGCTAGGCCTCTAGAAATCTAAACCTGATTCCTCGAGGTCCAGTCAATGACCTTCTGGACAGCTCAGAATGCCATGCTTCCTCCCAGGGCCGAAGATGTGGCTGGGGTCTAGTACCTCTGTCCGGTAATTAGAGTCTTACAGTTCCAGGTCTTAGTTCAGTAAGCTGCTAATTGATAGAGGGTCTAGCTCCAGTGTCCTCTAATCCCTCTAACATCTAACTAGCTACCTAACATTAAGTGCTGGGAATCTAAAAACATTGATGTCACAACCTCTGCCTTCAGGAAGCCTCTGTTGCCTTAATGAAACTATGTAATTAGCATAGCAGATCCTTCTGTAACACTTACAGTATTTCAGGCACTAGCTTGAGAGCTTTATATATAAACTCATTTCTGTTTTATAATAATCCTGGGAAATAGAGTCTATATTACCCCATTTTACAAGGCATGGGGAGGTTGTCAACTTATACATCCAGCTCATAACAAAACTCAAACTCAACCCCAAATGCTCCGACTTCATAGCACTCCATTCTACTGTAAACAGCAATCAAAAATAACAGTATTTCAAAGGTATAGGAACCCAGTAAAGATATATCTAAGTTGTACTTATTAAAGAAGGATGGAGAAATTCTTTTAATAATAATTGAGGTGATGTGTATCATGTGTATATCCTAAGAAAATGCAGATCCATATCTGGGTTATTTATTGTGTGCTAAGTACGTGTGTTTATTGTCTGCTAAACACCAAATTCAACCCCACAGAACTCCATGAACACAGCTCTGTAATTACATTCATTTTTCCCTCTTTCTGCATCTTTTTTTCTATTTTTTTCGTTTTTTACACCCTGGTCTAAGCTTCCCTTCCATCCTCTCCTCCCAGTCTATCTTCCCTATTCCCCTTCTGTTCTGACCCTCCAATCCTCTCCTGTTTCCTTCATGTGGGTCTCATGTAGTCCATGTTGGCCTCCAACTCACTTTGTAGCTGAGGAGAACCTTGAAGTACTGATTATCCTGACTCTCCTGACTCTGCTTCTTAAGTGCTGTAATGTGCCCCCATTCATAGACCCTGGCTTTCATTTAAAGATGAGAAGTTGATAATTTACACAAGTTTTACACCTACTTTAGTAAGTGGTTAAAACTTCTGAGCTTGCTCTTCAATATTAAGTAGAGTTATCTTGAGCACTAAGCCAATTCTGGGGTGTATAAGCAAAGACTACCTACACAAAAGTATGTATGAAGGCTAAAAGGAATATGAGCCACACAGAAATGCAAGTATTCCCAACATGTAAGGGGCCAAGAGCCATGGCACCAAGCAAGAGTCTAGCAAAGCAGACACTAGAGAAAGCAGTAAGTCACACTTGGATTTTTACCTCTGGAGGACTGGTAGGTATCAGACGGATGTGGCCAAGCGTTTGTTTTAAATTTTGACTAAACCTAGGTAGGCCTTCACAATGGCACTAGTGTTGTGAAGGAAAAGGCAGGAGGAGAGAAGAAAACCAGAGAATGGTTAGAAAATAAGTGGACTTCATGCAACACTTGGTTCTCTTTCTGGTTGCTTACTTAATAATTCATAGTATCACCTATCTGTGGTCAGTCTCTTCACATTACCCATCTTATCAGCCTCTTCATGCCACCTATCTGTGGCCTTCTCTACACCTGCATATCTGTAATGCCAGAGAAGCCAGTCTGTTGAGTGTTGGTCATATTATCGGTGACGGGCACTTTTGAAATTCTATATCTTAGAAACTGGCCTCCATAGGTTCTGTGGCTTCTTTTTTAGTGGAAAGGACATCAAATAAAGAGTTCCTACCTTGTCCTGACTTGGACAGGTGGCTTGTGTCTATAATGATGAACTAACTTTGCATTTAAAAAATTTTCACTAACTCTTTCTTGTGTTTTACGCTATGTTTAGTGTTAATTTATAGTCACAACACAGTAGTTTATGTCTGTAGTGAGGGACATTAACTAATGGTTAAAACATTATTAGTAAACAAAAAATACAACTACAAAACTTCGAAATTTACACAGATGATGATGGGGAAAATGTGGTTGAGGTAAACAGAAGTTCCTTTTTATGATGCAAGAAGAATCCAGAGGAAAGAAGATCAAAGGAAAAACAAAGAACAGGGGGTCTGTCCAGCCTCGAGCCCTCTCTCTACATATAAATACACACTAGAGACTTCCGCCATGATCATTGAGTGTCTACCGTCAGGCATTTCATTGTCATACCTAATAAGGGTATGCTTTCCCAACAAGCTTCTAGTCTATACTTCTTTGTGTGGTGCTGGAGCTAAGGCCTCACACATGCTAGGCAAGTTCTCCATTGAGCTACAACATAGGCCCCATCCTCTAGACCTCAGTACGTTTCACCACCCACAACTGATTTCAAGAGGGTACAGAAGTGAGTGCATTCATCTAGATTGTTTTGAAATAAGTTTTATTGCTAAGAGGGAGGGAGAAGAATAGATAAAAAGTCAAGTTTCTAAAGGGCGTAACAGCATGAAGACACTGTATTTGCAGAATGAATGACAAGGTAAGACCATGGGAAGATGCATTATGGAAGCATGCAGACACATAGCGAAAGACAGTGCCACAGCCTCATTTCCAATAATAGATTGACATGAGCACTTGGCAACTAGCACATTACTAATAAAACTTGAATTAAAAAATGGTACTACACATTGATGAAAGAACAAAACCACTTTAATATATCCGAAAGTGTGAGTACTAAAATAAATGGCATAGACACGTATGTCTCAAAGTTGTATAAAGAGCTTAAGGGAATACTATTTCCTAGGAAGCTTGGTGAAAATACATCCATGATGTAGCTACAGGAAGCATGAAGAGATGCTTCCTGTGTTATCACATATAAGTGTATGTAGATGATTACCACATCAAAGGTGTGATAGGAGAAAATGAAAGCTTTCGGTCTTCTGTCCCACAAGAAACGTTAATCTTTATTGCAATGGCAGAGAATTGCATGCTCTGTCACTATATTCTCTTCTTCTTGCCTCTGGATTAAAATAATCATATTAATAGCTATAATTCCAAGGCAGGTGGTGAATAGAATAGTTAGGTGGGTTTTATCTATTTAATAATCTATTTTTACTAGTTCTTATCATGTATATTCTTAGCAGTTACTTGGAGATTTTATCAAATGCTAAAGGAAAAGAGATATCATCCTTAATTCCCGAGAGCATGCAGGGGACAGGAGAAATTGTTTATTTAGTTTTTGATGTCTCTTTTAGGTGATGAACTGCATTTTCCTATAGAGGAAATATACAGAAATATTATATTGATTTTTTTAAGTTATGATGCAAAAGGTGACCTAATTTTCAGCAAGGTCTCTACTATGCTAAACAGTTATTCAAAGTCTAATTTATCACTGCAAGTATATTCTAAGCCAGAAATTTTTAAGGTTTTGTCTTGAAGATAAGAGTAAATTTGCTCTTTCAGGCTTTCCCTCAATGCAAGAGCCCATCCAACTCCTCTAATTCTGAGTCTGTTAGAGATCTCCTAACTGTGAAGAATTGTTTTAATTAGCTTTGTGGTAACTAAAATGGAAACATAGCAACTAATTCTTTCCAGAGATGCCTATAATTTGTACAGTCTATTGGGTTTAGGTTCCTAGTTAGAGTGGTCTTTCCATCCAGAAAGAATGCTTTGTCACATTTAAAAGAAGGTGTATTGAAATCTATACTCCCTACAATATCATATTAATCTGAATTTGGTAATCTCTTAGGTAAAACTAAATCCATGTATGAGGAGACAAGAATTCCTTTTTAAAAATATTTTAAATTCACCTCTGTAGAACTGCATTCTATCTATGTACAAATATTCCTTTCAGGGGTTATTGAACACCAGTTATGTAAGGAATAAATGCAGGAAACATGGGAATACCCACTGATTTCCAGATCTCAAGATGTTCTAGACCCAAGAGACTATGGTCTCCCCAGCTAATAAACTAAGTGAAAAAAATGGTGGTAATCAAATTGAAGGATGGGTTTCAGCATAGTTAGGAAAAACTTGCAACCATTAGGAATTTCCAACTAAAAGAGAATCGGTGAATTCTTTTTGTGAGAAGAGCACAAGCACCTGGAAATGAACCATGTTGCCACAATCTAAGGACATCTATTTTCTGACAGAGTCACCAAATTCACAGTTTTTTCCTTATCACTTTAAATGACATCCCACTGGCTCAGCTCTATGAAAGAACTTCTGTGTCTTCAATGAGTAAGAAGGCAGTTGGAGGTCATAAATGATAGGGCTAAAAAGGAAAACGAATTGTAAGAATGGAAAGGCACCCTAATGACTGGCTAGACTCTCTATACACAACAGCAACAAAACAGTGAGATAGAAATCCAAGGTTTGAAAATTGCATGACCCAGGAAAGATGGAGCTCTTACAGATGGGGAACTTGGGACAGGAAATCACTTGATGGTACAAGTCAAGAATAAATCAGTCGACCGGATGATGGCAAGATGACCCAATCAAAGTATGTGTAAATTTTATTGCTGCAACAAGGCTGCAAACTTATTGAAAATCCTGGTTGCTGGCCTGCCTTTCATTCTGACCTCCACTAATGCCAACTTTTCGCAGAGCAGAATTCAAACCACAAATGAGTTGAATCAATCATGTTTTATATCATGGGTTGGTTTCTCCTGACACAAACCTAGCCAGGTTCTCAGTGTGTAAATTGTGCTGCTGGCTTGAGAAAGTCACTGGAAACCCGCATTGGTTTTCTCCCGTCACTAGGATACTATTCTGAAAATTGCAGTTTCCATGGCTGAAATGAATTAATTTCTTGCCAAAGAGAAAGAAATGTGTTCTCTTCATGCCAACAGATTAATTTAAATGCTTATGGCAAAAGCCACCGAGCCCATACAGTCGGGATTATATTTGATCAACATTGTAATTTCATCAGAGGGTGGTATAAACAATATTGTAAGCAAGATTCCTATTAGATATAACTTGAGATATGCACAAAGATCAAACTTATATCACTATAGAAAAAGTTTCAGAATATAAAGCTTAAGTTGAGTATATAAAAATGGACGCTTCAGATTTTAGGCAGATAATTATCATTGGAAATGCTTGACTAATATACAAATATTAAATCAATTCTTTAAGCTAAAATGAATTTTAATATATGCGATAGTCAGCATGTAAGAATTGCTTGGAGTTTGATGTCATACATTTATCTGGTCCACAAATACTTATGCACAACATGAAGTTTACTGCTCAGTAGAGGGGCTTTAGAAAAAAATCCAATAAATATATAACTGTGTATATTGGCTAATTGTAAAAGCATTGAAACCAAAAGTCAACTTGGCCCCTTACTTAAGAACTGAGAGAGTATGTACCAGGATATAGTCCTAGACTATCAAGTGCATCATCATTCATACTAACACACAACTCAGTGTCAGACACACGATAAATGAGTTTTAGACTACAATTTGAAAAGTGTGCAGAAACTAGCCATATAAATTCTAGAGGAGGGAGTATCACTGAAGTCCCACACCAGGCACAGGAACATATGGAAGATTCCAAGGTGAGAAGGAAATGGTGTGTTGAAAACTTTCAGAATATCAAAATAGTTAGCCAGGGGAAGCAAGGGACAAGGCACTACAAGATGGGGAAGATCATGCATGGTTTTATAGCTCACCTTAAAGATTCTGGTCATTGTCTTGCGAACAATGGGAAATGCTTGAATGTTTTTTAAGGAATAAAGAGCCATTATCAGATTTGCTTCCATAAAAGCACTACTCTAGGTGCGGAGTGGAAAATATGTGCACTGGAGGGGAACTAAGTGGATGCAGTTAGAGAGCTATTGCAAGCAAGAGATGAAGGTAGTGGAGACAAGGGTAATGCTATGGGAATAGAAAGAAGTGAATGACTCTGGAAACTAATAAACTTGCATTGGTAGGATGGAGCCGACCCCATTGGCAGCAATTACAATGAACACAAATAAGGTAGCTGCTTCTGAGGAGTTTAGATTCTAGTTTTCAGAGACGACAATCATACAAAAACCATAGCATAACAGATATTTACAAGAATAAGATAGAATAGAAATAATGCATCCAGTAATAACAGATACTTGAGCTACTCTTTTAGAGAGATGCGGAGGAGTTTCTGTGAGGAAGGAATACTTGAAAGAAGAGATAAACAAGAAAGAATATCTCGCTATGCATCAAGAATAAATCACTGCAGTTGATGACGGCAGGAAGCCCCAAACAAAAACCTGTTTAAATGTTATTGTTCCAACAAAACTACAAACTTACTGAAAATCCTTGCTGTTACCAAACCTTTTGATCTTGACTTTCCCTAGTGCAGCATTTTCAGAGTAGAGGTCACGCCATGCTTTCTGCACTGAGTCAATAACATCCTGCATCATGCCGTTGTCCATGCTGATTACACACTATTGATAACTGGAACGAGGAACCCTTCTTCAGAAGATCCAAAGAAATCCCTACTCACTCCATATAGGAAAGCCAATAAGAGACCAAACGCATCATTCCATGCATGTTCAACCTGGTGACTTGGTGACTCAGTGACTTCACAGGACCTGCTCTGGGAGCATGGATAAGTGGTTCCCACAGAAGCTTCCATGATCCCCGAACAACTGCATCAAAACTGCCTTATTCTACCGTAGATGATGATTCTGCAGAGATGCACAAACGGAGTCTGTCCTCTTTCATTAACCTTCCTAAGACCATAAGACCAAGTACAGCAAGGCAGAATCATTCGGCTGGAGGTGAGGGTGATGGAGGGAGTGGCTATCAGCTCTCAGGTGAGAGGTAGATGACCGAGCCAGCTAAGTTCTCAGAGGAAACATCAGAGTGGTCAGGCTGCCCTAATTAAGATGGTAATGTGGTTCTTACGCTTTATAGTAGACACAGAAAGAAGACACACCAGACAGAAGGAAGGACAATTGCAGAGGTCATCTAACAATGGCTATCTTTCCTGGCTTATTCAAAGAATGACATGCAGGGCAGTGTAGCTCAAGCAGAGCCCAGGATGGGGCTGAGTGAGCAGCAGGCAAAGGTATGCTTAATGCAATAAGAAACTTAGAAGCAACAAGCTTGGGACAGAAGGCCACGGGTACAGTTTTAGACATGTTAAGTTTCAGGCATATTTAAAACATCCAAAATGAAACTTTTTAACTAAGCACAATATGGATGTACAAAATTGGATGTACAAAAGCAAAATCTAAGATAAAAATACCAGCTTCAGAGTCTGTATTTACAGCTGGTAACAGCGTGAATGGAATAACCCTAAGAAGGATCGGGAGGAACAAAGGGTGGGGTCTCATAGAACCTCTGCCCTCCGTGGCCACAGAGAGGAAAATGAGTCCGCAAAGGACCGTGTAGCCCAAAAGCTGAGTGGGAAAGCCATACGGCTGTTTCAGAAGTCAATGACAGAAGCATTTCAAGGAGAGTGGCCCACGGTGTCAGTGGACCGCAGAGGAAAGCACACAGAAATGGATATACCGATAACTGTGAAATGCTCTTTCTGTGATGGTGCTCTTAAATACAATCAGTTCTGCTAAAGAGAACGAGAAAGCCCGGTTAGAGTGGATGGAGAAACAAAGAAATACAGAAACTGCTGAAACATTACTACTTGGGACCAGTTTTCTGAGGATTTCCAATCTGAGAATTATTTTTTAAAGAAGGTATTAGATGAGAATTTGACTCTGAGATGAAGTTTTGGGGATTAATTTAGTTGGTTTTCTGCTTTCTTAATGAAAAGAACAAATTTTTTCTCAATGTTAAATTCTTTTCATTATGACTTTATCTAGACATATGCCAATGTAAAGTCCTACAAATCTTTAGGCTCACAGTTGCTAGAGAATTATAAATATAAATTTACCAATCAATTAAAAAGTAAACTATAAACTGATGCAATTGGGACAAGTCACACTAGGTAGGAAGAAATGGGAGGAGTCTTCCTGAAACCCCATTGGCTCCTCGCAGCATAGAAGGTCCTTGGGTCTGATTATTCTGTAGGTTTTAGCTCAGCATTGTCCTAAGGCTCCAGCTTTGTGGTGCCCGGATCAATTGGAGAAGACAAAATTTAAGTCTGTCTGGGGATTGAAAAGAGCTGTCAAAATATAAGACTACAGAAGTCAAAGCAGAATATATCTCTCACTAATATCCAGTTGGGCCCATTTTTAGTCTGGCTACTAAATGATACTGTCACGATTTCTTATAGTGACAACATACAAAATTGAGGAGACACTATTTTACATATCCCAAATTCCTATTAGTGTTCATCAAAATAAATGCAGCTTTAAATAAAATATGTTAAATAAATATGATATTTAAAATTAGACCCTGAAGAAATACAGAACAATATAATTATTTGTGTTCATTTTGTTTTGCTTTTTTATTTTGGGTTTTTATTTAATTTGTAACAATTAAATATTATAGAACAAAACATAGGGGGGAAAATTAAAAATCCAGAACTCTAACTTCATTTCAGCCAGAAGTTTTCACCAAAGACATAACAGATACAAAAGGTAATCAGTTCACAAATTAGTATATCGTCACAATGATTTTATGTTTAATATTGTAATTATAATATAATCTCAAGGATAAAGATAACTAAAGAGAAAAATCTCATCCAGGTGTCTGTCAACATTAAATGTTGTACTAAAAAATGTTGATGCTCAAATACCTAAGATGTTGTATTCAGATATTTAAATCCTTGATTTTTTTCAAGATTTATCTTTCATCTTTAATTCTATGTATGTCTGTGTATGGTATATGCACGAAAGTGCAGGTGCCCCGGTGGCCAGAATGTAAGACTACCCTAGAACCAGAATCCCAGGCAGGTGTTACCAGCTGAGACAAGTGTGGGTAGTAAACATGATCTCTTTAAGAGCAGTACTTTATCTGAAACACTGAGCTATCTCTCCAGCCCCTCTACATCTGAGTTTAGGGGGAGGGGAGAGGAGGGAGAGGAGAAGCTCTATCATATTGCTCCCATATAACAAAGATATCACTTAATATTAACACACTAATCTTTTTATTTTCTCTCTTGCAAAGATAAAAGTAAAATTATATATGCTACGAATTATTTTCAGTAGTGACTTTAAAGGTATTTGAATTTCATACTAAATACAATGAAAATCTTCTGTTTGACCAGCGAACAGTTGTCACCTGATAAGAAGTGAGGTTGAATGGGCAATTAAAGATTCACTCAAGCCCCGGCCACTCACAATATGGTGTCTCTTACATGATGAATCACGGCCAAACATCTGAAATAGCACTGCAAGTCCTGAAACACAAGCCAGTGTTTTACATTCTGATTTCTATCCAAAAAAATGTTGTAGATAACCTTGAGGATATTTCATAAGATAGTACAACTCTGTCGAGTTAGAACACAGGAAGAAATGTGGTGCCTTGAAAGTAAAGAAACAAGAACAATAACAGAAATTCAAAGAGCAAACACATGTCTCAAAGACAGTAGAAAACGTGTCAAAGACTCTTGTCTAAGATGCTCAGGGATTAGGTGCGCGCGTGCGCGCACACACACACACACACACAGAGAGAGAAAGAGAGAGAGAGAGAGAGAGAGAGAGAGAGAGAGAGAGAGTTATTGGTTTGCTAACATAAGTGGTACCTGATTAATGTAGAATGTTCCATGTACTGTTCCCACTGATTGGCCTAATATAGAGTGCTGGAGATAAAACTGAATAACTGACCAAAGACAGAATAGTAGCCAGTAGCTAAAGAATTCTCCTTGAAAAAAAAAAGAATCATCCAAGAAAAGTGACATATTATAGAAGGGAATAAACTCTAGATTTTCCAAGTGGGAAAAAAATGATTGAGTAGTTCTGCCCACTGTGCCCTTGAAAGGGTGAAATTTGGCACTGGGATCAGAAGAAATCTGTTCTGATGCAAAAAAAAAGTATAAGGAGGATTCTCCCTTTCATACTGAATAAAGCATACTTCCTTATGATCAATTTAAACATGAAAAAGACGTAAAGGGGTTAGGTTACACATAGACATGAGTCTACATAATTTTTTTTAAACTGTGTACAAACACACAGTTAAAGAGAAGCTTATCCTTATCTGAGTCCCTGTAATGTTCACACATAAAATATTCTGCAGCTCATTGGATGTGCACTTCCACGCATGAACACAAGCATACACATCACGGCTGATAGGGAGCTTCTACATAACATCACAAGCATGGTGAGCATTTGAACGTCTTCACAGGATTTTATGAGTATTTCTGAAGGGCTGAGCTGCTTGTCACACTGTCAACATGATGTCATTCAAATGCTCTTCTGTGGCAATGAATCCTGGCAAAAGTTAAGCAAAACAATAAGCCAACCACACAGATGTTTCTCCATATACCTTCTGTTAATCATTACTCACCATTTATATTTTCTTCTCCTGCAACCCACCAGTCCAAAGGGTAAAAAAAAATGCAAACACACCTACTGACACTGGTGATTAATGATACGTTCAGATACGCATGAGGCGAGAGAGCAAATGATTAACTACTTCGTCATTGCCCTGCTCATTTCCAGAGCCGTGTCAGTGTGAAGGATGTTCTGAAAACAAACACTCGCGTATCATCTGTGGGGTTCAGACAAGCAGTGGTCCTTCCAAAGCTGTGGTCTGAAGTATCAATTTGTAAAATGGTATCGGGTCTGACAAGAGACCTCTGAGGTTTTGGTAGCTGTGAGCCTCAGTCTGATTCACAGAGTGACCTGAATGAGGGAAATGTCTCAATTCTGGCGAATCTCTGAGTGACAAGTCACTTCTAAAAGTACAAGGTGCCTGACCTCCGACTATGATTCTTGTTTCTAATCTAAGTAATGCTGACATGACAGCCCTCTGATGTTGAAGTACAAGCAAAAGGAAAACATGGCGTATTTAATATATACAAAGTTCTAAGGGAAAGAAAGGTCACTTTACATGCATTGAGGCAATTTAAATTTAAATTTGCCAAAGGTACCAGCCCTAGCTATATTCTCCACAATGGTTCAGTCTTTACCTAAAACTTTCAGCTTTATACTTCCATTGACTAAGATTCCAATCAAGTCTTAGGAAAATACAACAGAGTTAAACAAGTAGCTACTTAGAACTCTACCATATTATGGGCATTTCTCCATAGAGACTCTTCATATCCCTTCTTTATCTACATACCTTCCAGCAACAAAAGTCTGACTTACTACTGATGGGGGGATAGTATTTTCTGGTCCTTACATAACATCTTTTAATAAATGAGTTTCTGGGGTTCAAATTCAATTTGTAATTGTACTGATCTTTTTAATTATGACTTGGTAGCTACAAAATCTCCTCCCCAAATATGTTACATGTAACATTCTGCTTTCTCCTCCCCAAACAGATTTCCTACCCATCTAAGTTAAAGTGTTTTAATGCGCATGTATGTGATCCTAATGGACTGCCATCTTCCTGCAAGATTAGAGGTCTCTATAGTACTTGTTTCAAAATACTTCTGAAATTCTTGGGATTAACAATAATTGCTTCAGACTCTAGGCACAGAAAGGAGGTATAAGAATAATTTTATTTCTGTTTGTATTTCTGCTTTTATTGCTTCCTAGGAGCTCTGGGAGAAGAAAGTTGATATTGAAATATAATTTATTAATGATAATTTGTTTCAAAACTTTTGCAGTGAAAGGGGGAGAGGGAGGGATCTGTGAAAAGCTTTAGAATTCCCCGAGAAGGTGCCTTGCTCGTGGTGTTAAGTATTGACAAGAATAAAAGGATTGCTGTTAGTGCTGCTTTGGTGAGTACAGGGCAGCATTCGCATAGCCAGGCTTAACAGCTTCTTCAAGTAGACCAAGGCATTTTCCATATTACAAGTTCACCAGACAAACTTTCTGTCTCACTCCTGAGCAACGGCAGATTACCCAAGCCGTTAGCCCCATGCCTTACTCATGCATCTTGCTCTGCCTTACTCATAAGCATCCTTTCAAATAAGAGGCAATCTGATATATGGATGTTGTGCAAATTGTAATTTGATCCCCAGAAACTCATTTATTTAAAGAAGTTATGCAAGGACCAGGAAATACTTTTTCCCCTATCAGTAGTAAGTCAGGCATTGGCTGCTATAAGAAACGTAGATAAAGAAGGGATATGAAGAACTCTGGAGGAATGGCCAAAACACAGACAACATTCTCTGCAAGAAAAATTGAAGAACTTTCTGAATGTAAGGATAGAAATTGTTTTCGTTTCTGGAAAATGGAAAGGGCATCATTGATTTATTTATCTGAACTACATAGATTACAGTGAGAGCTATGGATCTACTTTGCTGTGCCTCAGCTTAGCCAGGAAGCTTTAGAGGTTGCCAACATGAAGCTAGGTGTGGGGACAGAGGTCTGCCATCCCAGTCCTTAGGAGGTGGATCAGGAGTTCAGGTTATATAGCAGAGTACATCTCAGATACATAGCAGGCCTAAGGCCAGCCTGTACTAAATGAGCTCTAATCTCAAGAAGTAGAAAATTGCCAGCATTTGAAATTCATACTAAAGATTTTAGGAATCTTTAGTATGAACCTACTAAAGACAAGTTGGTGCTGGCCAAAGGTATCAACCAACCATGGTCTTCACTTTATATTTAAAGTTTGGACAGGATCATGCTGTATAGACCTGGCCTGGGACATTCTATACAGATGATGTTCTCCTGCCTCAGCCTCCCAAGGGCCCTCATGATGTTCCCAATGTGTCATCTGGATGACAAACCAATAAATTAGCACAGTGGCATGACAGAAAGCAGCTGAGATTTTCAGGCACTTGACAGACATCTTTTAAAGTCAATCTATTTTTTAAAATGATCTTTTCTCATTTTACATACCTATCCCAGTCCCACTTCCTCCCTCCTCCTACTCCCTGCCCCATCTTTCCCTACTTCACCTCCCATCCACTCTTTAGCAAGGGTAAGGCTTCCCATGGTGAGTTGGATCCTCTGAGGAAGAGGAAATAGACAAGATCTTCTGAGAAAATTGGGAGCATGGGAGTGGGGGGAAAGGGAGGGCAACGGGAAAAGAGGAGGGAGGAGGAGAACGTGAGGGAACAGGATAGTTGAGATGGGGGAAGGACAGAGAGGGAGAGCAAGGAAAGCGATATCTTGTTTGTGGGAGCCATTATGGGGCAAGTGTGAAACCTGGCACCTGGGGAGTTTTCAGGAATCCTCAAGGATGACCTCAGTTAATACCCTAAGCAATAGTGGAGAAGATGCCTGAACTGGCCTTGCCCTGGAATCAGATTGATGACTACCTTAATTGTCATCATAGAACCTTCATCTAGCAACTGATGGAAACAGATGCAGAGATCCACGGCTAAGCATTGGGCTGTGTTTCTGGAGACCAGTCGAAAAGAGGGAGGAGTGATAATACGAGCAAAGGGGTCGAGACCATGATGGAGAAACCCATAGAAACAGTTGATCTGAGCTAGTGAGAGCTCACTGACTCTGGACTGACAGTAGCGGGACCTACTGTCATAGGTACCATAGGACCAAACTAGGCCCTCTGAATGTGGCTGACAGATATGTGTTGGGGCAGTCTCTGTAGCCACTGACAGTGGAACCAGGATTTATCTCTAGTGCTTGAATTGACATTTTGGAGCTCATTCTTTTTGGGGGGATATCTTGCTCAGCCTAAATATAAAGGGGAAAGCCTTAGTTCTGCTTCAACGTAGTATGTTGAACAAACATCTTCAGGCAAGTTTTTACCAGACCCCAAACCCAGATCAGAAGCAGAACTGTATGGAGAACTATTTGGAAGCATAAAAGACAAGCTTGTTTTCTCCACTCACACATGATCCCTTGGAATATTCTGACAAATGCTGTCTCTCCTGCAGAAACTTTAGTCAAGCTCCTTCGGGTCTTTCTGTCTGAAGTTTTGGCTTTGGTCTCCACACTTACTGGGTCTACAACACACAGTTTTAGCAAGAAACCTACTAAGTCAACTGAAGGGATTCCCCAAACCTTTTTATCTCTTTTCCATCATTCACTAAATTCCTTACCCAATCATCTCAAGACAGATAACAGGTCATTCTGCCTGCCTTCATCACAAATCCTATTCAGTTAGTATAGTAACTATTTCTCTCTGTTCAATATCCCCTTCTTACTGATTTTCCAACCCCTAATCACTCCTACCCTCCCTACCTCCATGGCTATAAATTTCCACTTGATGTTGTTTTTCTAGTTAAACTCAGTCTTTCTCTCTCTCTCTCTCTCTCTCTCTCTCTCTCTCTCTCTCTCTCTCTCTCTCTCTCTCTCTTCCTGCTTCAATAGCCTTGCTTCCTGCTGCGAAAGTCCTGAATAAAGGATCTCCTAGCAATATAGCAAGAGTCAGACCGGCTCTTGCTTTAGCAATGACATCTGAGACAGTGATACTTGCAGCCTCCTGCCTCCTGCTTCCCCATCAGGAACCACTTTTATTTGCCACCTGGGTGTCACCACTTTAAAATGTGCTATCACTCAAGTATTATGAACTTGGGCACCATCAAGGTCCTAAGGGAAGAGCATAGTAGGAAGTGAAATATATAAGGAACAGATATGTGATTTTCCCCCCAAAGATAAGATGAATAAATGTGTCTCAGCAGTAAATATTGAAGGAATAATATCCCTTTGGGATAACAGATGCAGAACTATAAAAATGGATAAAGGGTTGATTGATGGTTTTGGGGTAGTAACTAGGTGCGGGGAAGGAAGAGGCAACAAGGTAGAATTTTTTTAAAAAAAATACAAGGCAGCATTTTTAAGAGTCTCATTTTAGAAAGGGAAATAACATGCAAGCTTAGCTGAGCTCTGAAATGGGTCCAGAGAGAGGAGGTGGGGTGACAGATTCCTCAATCAAGAGCTGCAGGTACTAAGGGGATTAATGAGAGTATAGCACCTTCCTTTACCATCTTCACAGGTGACCTTGGAATTTAAGATGCAACCAAGTGACTTCTGGCATATATGTTCACCTCTGCAACAGACATCAGCTAGTGTGTCTTTCCCTAGTGTAATACATATATATAGCACAAGGAAAGCTCTGTGTAATGATTTTCATGAAAAATTCCATGAAAACAAGGTCAACACACATTGTGCACTTAAAATCTTAAATACAAAACGTGACATTTTATCATATGAAATTAGTTGGCCTGAAAAGCAGAAGAGTTAGCCAAATGACCTAAGCTTGTCTTTATTTAGTTTCTTGGCAAGTATGTGGCGAATTCTGATTTTAGATTTATTTCATAGATGCAAAAATAAGGAGGGCTGGAGGGAATGGAGGAAGTCATGGTAAATGGACTTTCTCAAGGTGTTAGAGAGGATGGCTATCCGAGTTAAAGTTATAATTTATGGCCTCTTAATTGCTCAACTAATTACTATGCCTGCTGTTAAAAGCACCAAGTTAGACTTTCTGAATACTAAATTTGATGCCCATTTCCTCTGCTATCGAGAGAATTGCATCAACCGAGAAAGCTTGTTCCACTTTTGATGGGTATTTAGAATTTAATTTTGCATCGATTACTTGCGGTTTGCAGAGAAATGCTGCCCACAGTGTGTAGGACAACTTGCATGAACAGAAATAATGGATAGAGTGGTTTATTCTTTGATCGTAGACATTTCTCTTACCTCCCAATCTCACTCTAGGATATGTTAAAAAAATATATAAGCTATACCCGAACTGGCAATGTAAACCAGAAGTTTGAAAAAATAACCATGGTTCCTCCTTAAAAGATATACAATAAATAGGTAGAGGGCTTAGGAGATTGCTCAGTGGTCGAAGGACTTGTTTTACAGGCTTGAAAACCAGAATCTGGAACCCCAGAATGCATGAAAAGGCTGGAAGGACATGACAGCCTGCCTGTAAGTGCAGCACTCCGATGGCCAGGCACAGTGTGTCCCTAGAACAAGCCGAGTAACCAGGTTAGCTGTATTAGTTGAGTTCTGGATTCAATTGAGAGGCTATGCCTCAATAAATAACAGGAGAGCAACTGAGGTTAGCTATTGACATCAGTCTCTGGCCTAAACACACACACACACATACACGCACGCACAAGCACGCATGCACATACAAGCATGCATACACACACAAGCATGCATATACATATGCATACCACACACAGAGAAATATTCATAAGAAAAAAGTAGATAAAACTACATCTTATAAAATGTATTTTGTACAAGTTTAAACTTTTAAAAGCATTCCAACAAAAGCCTACTTGTTTCAATAAGCAGTACTGGATATTCACAGTTCTTATTCAGGGCTGCACCGAAGGGCAGTAAAATATTCAAGAAGGCAACATGGGTAGCCAGGTTAGCTGTATCAGTGAGTTCCGGATTCATACAAACATATAGCATGCTTATACACACCCATGCATATCACACACAGACAGATATACATAAGAAAGGGAGTAGATAAAGCTGCATGTTCAAGGATGCAGTGATCCAATCGCTACCTTCAGAAGGGTGTAGGAAGAACTGTGGTATGGTCCTCCTCATTTATATCTTAAACTCCCAACCCCCGGTTACCTCCAAATGTTGCTGAATTTGGAGATAACGTCCACAAAGAGATCGTTAAGCTAGACTTAGGTTCTAGAATGGACTCTACTGCTGTATAACTGCCTTTCTTATAGCAGATGAAGACAAACACAGAGAAAAAGACCCAGAGAGGATGATTGAGGCCTTAGAAAAAGCGGACCCTGACAACTTAGCCTTGAACATCTACCCACCAGAACAATGGTGGAATAAATTCCATTTGTTCACGCTGAGGAAACTGGGATTTCAGCGCAGCAGCCACAGCAAAAGGCTTCAGAATCCATTTTCAACAGTCTCAGCAGGAAAGCAGGAGCCGGAAACCTTCCCACTCCCTTCCCTAATTAAACTTCTCTAAGTTGAAAATGATGACCACATTGTAAGTGCCTCATACTGTCTAAATACCAGCCGGTCACATTATGATTAATATGACCTTACTTTCGATGTATTTGATGCATGGAATTAAAATTCTCTAAGAAATGTTAGGTAAATATTTTGAGTAAAATTTTACAGCTCAGGAAAGAAAATGAATAGAAACAAAAAAAAATCCTTTCAAAGAAAAGGCCTTTTTGAAAGAAAAAGTGCAGAAACATACTTTCTCTGTTCAGTCACAGCTGGCAGGGTTCAGTTCTCATTTCTCCCCTTTCACTGTTTCTAAATCAACCCCAGGGACTGTGGAGTTTATTCTTTAAGAGAGCCACAGAGCGCTACAAAGAAGAAAAAGTGCCCCAGCAGTTGCTTTGGTTCGCAATTTTCTCATTCACCTTGATTTTGGCTTAACTTTTATCTATAATCTTCCAAATTACGAGTTTGGAATTTGAGGTTAGGAAGGTCAGATTTAAGAAAGTACATCTTAGACTGACTCTTCTTCTCGAAGAACCATAGACCCAAAATGTGTGTCTCCTTTCTCATTATTCCCATCAATTTCAAATTAAGTAACATGGAGAAAGCAGAAGGGAATGTCTCCCACACAGCTGGTTACACATTGATAAATAAATCCAATTTTTTTTTTTGTGTTTGCCAGAATGTGACCACTTGGGATCCTCCCAGAAAAAAATATTAACCAACCCTTTCCGTATTGAAACAAGGCAATGAATAACCAGGGAGGAATTCGGCTCTAATCTGGAGCCTTAAAACAAACTGTAGGAGGAAAGATAATTCAGCAGGAAGGAGATTCCTGACCCTTTCTAGACTGGCAGGTCTTTAAATTAAGGCAACTCCTAAGAGGCAAGGAACGGTTCCTCCAGGTCAAGCAGCCTTACGTCTCGTGGAAATTAAAGTTGAGTGTTTGTCCACTGAGTTTCTTCAGGAAAACAAAGCAAATATAAGTAGGGAAGAATTCTGAGTGGTGCTCCAAAACTTCAAGAGAAGGTCATGTGTGAAGGTCATGTGTGAAGGTCATGTGTGAAGGTCATGTGTGAAGGTCATGTGTGAAGCTGTGCTGTCTTAGCCTATCAGTCACTGCACCTGAGTGTTGCAAGACTCGGTTGCCTGCGTGTCAGCGGGTTAATTGTTTTCACCTCAGAGAGACTGTAGAGAGGAAATAAAATATGGAAAGCATTTGATAACATGCTTGACGTGGGGTAGACTCATTCAATTGTGTATTCTATTTCTTGCCTTATGTCTTCATCCTGAGTTTATTTATAATATCGCCCGAGTCCTCAACAAAAATGTATCAAAGAGTAGGAAAGTTAGACCCTCTTCTGTATTTGCAGATATGTTCTGGAAACTGTACTGAATGAAGGTCACAGTGACCTGGTGAAGATTTCCAACTGACTTTTCCCCGGCTTCACTTTTACAACCATCCTTGCCTTTTTTGTTTGCTATTGTAGCTGTCGGGAGTAGGAGTGCTCAGACTATCTGATGGCTAGGTGAGCTGTGCAGAGTGAAAAAATTGCTATTGACAGAATTTGGAAATACATTAATTTCATAGAAAGCATTCCAAACAATCAAATAAGTATGAAAATAATAAATAAGATAAAAATTATTTATAGACTGTCTTATTGTGGACTCCCAGAACAAAATGCTACAGACTAGGGAGCCTAAAAGTCAAAAGTCACGACCCATATCAGGACACTAAGACTTAGTTTTCTGGTGAGCAAACTCTTCCTGGTTTACAAATGGATATTTTGATACTGTGGCCTCATAGGCCCCTTCCCTTTCCTTGGACATAGATCCTATAAGGCCACTAATTCCATGCTGAGATCCCACCAGCCTCTCTTCCTATTACCTAATCTCAACCATTCACCAAATATAATCACCTTCTGAAGGTCTCATCTCCAATTACCATCACATTAAGGGTTATGGCTCCATTGGATAATTGAAAGAAAGGGCATGCAATTGAGTCTACAACATAGTTGATAAGCAAATATATATATGCATATATATATACACACATATTTCTTTTTTCTATTTCAAATAAGTAGAAGTCCCTCTCCTGTAAAATTCCACAATAAGAGCCTCCTATATAAATTGTTATCCCCATATGGGACCTTATAGAAGGTGGGTCCGCACAGTTTATCTTGAATGAAACTTACACAAACTTCTGCAGAAATAAGTCTCATTAAAAACATAGCAGAACACCTGCATTTCAGAAAAATCTGTATTTTTATTTAAACAAATCCTCCATGTAATCTCAAAGCACAAATCATGGCATGTTCAGGATGCCGTTTCCAAACTGTAGTGTAGGTTGGAAAAGAAGAAGCCCTAGTAAAAAATTATACAAGCTCATCTAATTTTAACAGTCTGAAGAAATAAGATTAAAGTTTGCCCTGGGATTAGAAACAAAGAAGAACTGAAAACACAAAGAACGAAATGATGGAACAGGAAGACAAGAAGGTACAAACAGGAGCAGCCTGTGCAGAAAGTGATATATAGAGAAACACAAAAGAGTGGAGTTGGGGGGTAACTGGGGGTGCTGGGAATTGAGACTGCCAAGAAAGCTGTGGCAGATGATAGCATCTAGTAGCATGGTCACTATTGTGAGAGAAAACAATGTTTTGAGAATGAGCTGCAATAAACTGAGGAAGAGGCTGGGCCTTAGGAAGAAGCCAGGGGTCCTAACACAAATATCAACAAGAATTCTTGACATTCCACTATCTCTTGGCAGTAGGGAGTCAGAAACAGGACCCCAATAAAAACAGTAGGAGGGTTCATGGATCCTTTGGCCATTGTTGTCTATGTAGTTGCCTTCTGAGACTAGCTACAAAATTCACAGGGCCTAGTGCAAAACAAAAACTTGCACTCCTTGGTAGGGGCAGGGATGTCAGTCTTTCTTTTCTTTGACCTGTGGCTCCAACCCAATGGTATAGCCCAATAGGCTGCAGTGTCGCTATTGAGACACTAGGTGTATTTCCTCTACGGAATACAGAATGCACCGTGGCATTGCAAGCCTGGAGAGGAAATGGCTCATGTCATTCTATTCTAAACCCACAAGAGGGCTGTTTTTAAACCTTCCCTCCCTTATGTCAAAACTTTAGTTCCTTTCTGAGACAGAGGGCATGGATTACACAGGATGCAAACATCTCACACTAACATAGAGTGCAGCAGCAATTGAATTACTGAATCTCCGAGACGCAAAGCTCCCTGTGAATGCTCTGTTTTCCCAAGGGACTTCACTTACCAAACACAAGTTCAAGGATAAAATTGTGAAGAACCAGATGACCACCACAACGTAGCACAAAACTTGTGACTCTTTGAGCATGTGGCCCAGGTGCAAATGAGAAAGCTGGCCCTGCGTGTTCTTCAGTGGTGTATAAGAGCTGGATGCCCGGTGCAACCTATTTTGTTCTGAAATCATTCTATCCCAAGGTAATTGCCTCTGTCTCCAGCCCCCTTTGCCGCCATCCATTCCCAATCACTGGTGCAGCCTTCTTACTGTTCCCCTTGATCCCTCTCAATTGAATCAGAACAAACCTGAAGCTTCTATGGAATTGTAAAACAACAACAACAACAACAACAAACCTGGTAACAACTGGTTCCTGGTCTTTGTTTGACCTGATGGTAAAGACACAACAGAGTTCTCTCAACTTTTGTCACTGATATCCTTGGGAAATGCTACTCTTAGAAAGTAAAATGAATTTCAAGCACTTCAGAAGAGATAAATAAAAAAAAAAAAAAAACAAAAAAAAAACTTCGCCTATCTGTGGAACCATTCAAGAGTTATCACAAGTAAGATTGTTTTCTATGTCTACTGGAAGTTAAGGTATGGAGTCATATATCCTTAATATTTGCTTTAGCAGCAATAACAATGAAAAGTGGTGCCTCCAGCCCTCTACCCCCTTCCTACTCCTACTTCACAGGTATCCCCGTCTTGCTTGGCCAGCTCTCTGTTTGAAGCTTCATATTTTCTCCTTCATCCTAAGTACCTGCAGGTAACTTTTTCATACAGGTATCGTGTATAATGTTCTGGGCTCACACAGGTTCAAAATGTAAACTTGAGGCTAATAGGCGAGAGACAGCTTGAAGCGTCATCAGGAATCAAAAATTGGCTGTCATATGTGCTTCCATTTTGTCCTTACTTAGTTACTGTCCCTTGTTTGGAGTTGCTGATGCTATTATTCCTTTTATAAGCAGTTAACTCCTTGTCTCCAGAAGCTTTTAAGAATGTTTCTCTTCTCTTCGAATATTTTTTCCATCCCTTTCTCAATGTTCCATTTACCTTCAAAGTGTCCAGAGGCCTGAGTTTGTTTCTATGCTACTTTCTTACTCCTTCTCTGAAGGGGCGGGGTGAGGGCTTCTTGTCTTTTTGAGACAGTATCTCACCATGTAGCACAGACCCATCTTGAACTCACCATGAAGCTCAAGCTGGCCTCAAACTGGAGGTTCTTCTGCCTCAGTTTCCCAAGTGCTAGGATTAGAGTCATGTGACACCATGCCCAGTTAGTCCTTTCTTCTACTAGAACTTCATTAGCATTTGTTAAATCTGCTATTGTATTTTTCATCTCTCAGTTTTATTATTCATTCTAGGAAATTTTGCCAACTTTATTTTTCATATAAGCATTTTTTACTTTCTGTCATGCATGTGACATTTTTTATCCTGTCCACTAAATTTTGTATTTTGGCACTTATATAATTTATGCAATGCTTTTCTTTAAAGTGGATCATATATTTCCTCCATATTTCCCATTCTCTGTTTGTTTCTTGGAAGCGTTATCTTCTGGGTGCTGGGTGCTATCCCTGCTTCTTCTGTGCACTTTTGTTACAGATTTTTATCTTGTTGAGGCTTTAATGTTTTCTTTTCTCCAGAAACCCAGTGGTCCTGATGTCGGTGCATTTATGAGTAAAGTCCTAGTTGATTAACTTAAGCAATGTATCTGGATTTCCTCTGCATTTATAGAAGTCCCTCCCCACACCTCCCTAAATAGACTGTTTCTCTAAAATAAAGACTGACTGCCTGTTCTGTAGAAGGAACAGTGTGTGTTTACAAACAGAGAAATGAGGGCACGTGAGCTAGCAGGTGCAGAAGTTCGATAACTTTGTGAGCAATAACTCAAAACTCAGCAACCATTCTTGAATCATGTGTGTATGTGTGTGTATGTGTGTGCATATTTGTGCATTGTGAATGGGTTTTTTTTGAGAATGGTCCAAGTATTTTCTAGTTACCTATTATTCCCTGCTCTAAATTTCATTATAGGCATTCTGAGAAGTGCCACAACGTTAGAGAAAGCAGCCACAGGGACTGGCAAACCATAACATGGAAGTCATTAAACTTGCAGGAGAGAGAAGGTGTTTAGATACAGCTGATAACTGATTAATCTGACAGACGTTGGCCAGGCCTATTGTAGATGCTCCTCTTCTCACTGTGGGTTCTGGTTGAAGATTCTACTGCTTGATCTGCTACTTGGCTTTAGTCTCTCTGACTGTGATCCTCTCATTTCTCATTTTCCCCCAACAAACCAACTCCACTTGCTTTCATTTTTTAATTTCTTTTTTATTTTATGTGCATTGGTGTTTTGCTTATGTGCATACCTGTGTGAAGGTGTCAGATCTCCTAAAACTGGAATTACAGACAGTTGAGAGTTGCTGGGAAATGAGCCCCAGGTCCTAAGGGAGAGCAGCCAGTGCTCTCAACCTTGGGCCATCTTTCCAACCCCCTTGCTTTCTTTTTTGTTTTATGTAATTCCTCAAAATGAAACTTTTGTTCTTTATAATTGTTTGAATTGCATTATTTGTGAAATATAACTTTTACCATTGTAATGAGATCTTTGGCAGGTATGAGACTAGCTAATCATGCCCACGTTGTGATCTTAAACTTCCAATCTCTTCATTAACATCAGTTGACCTAACATCTGGTCTTAAAATAGAGATCATTTAACATGTATGTTTGGTAATTTCTACAATGTCTCTATTGAAGTTTTCAATCAGTGAGGGAGTGACACCCTGTTAAAACTGTGATTAGAATGTTTAATTTAAATTGTTATATTGAGAGATTTTTTAAATAAATACAAACATTAAAAATTCTCTCTCTCTCTCTCTCTCTCTCTCTCTCTCTCTCTCTCTCTCTCGCAAATAGTCAAACATTAAATAGAGCCAACAGAAGACAGTGACCTCAATTCAACTAACTTGGAAAAAAATAAACATTGCCTTTCTTAAGGGTTTAAAAAGCATTAAAATAAATCATTATTGCAAGAGGTGATTGAGTTGGACAGAGTGAGTGGATTACAGTGAGTTGTGGAAGAGATTCCGGCTAAAACCCTGCATGTATGAAAACCATTAATACTCGATTCTTGCTCAAAGCTCCAGACTCTGCTATAACACATTAGGTTGAAGCATACTAATTAACAACTTCCACTGTCACTGTTCCTCCTTCTTAAACTTATTCACAACAGGAAAAACACACAAACGAACCTCACATCGTACTGTGAATCAGCACTGAAAGCAGACACTTGGATCCTCAGTTCTATATTTACTACCTTGAGACATTTTGGCATCTCATCACTTCTGTATAATGCCTGAAGAGAAAGGACAAACATATCTATAGTTTAGATATAGGATTCTATTAATTTTCAATATGGGTCACATAATTCAAATTAGCACAATCTTTTCCACTGAATATACTAATCAAATATAATGCATGAAATAATGTAAATCAATATCTAAAGGTTAGAATCCACAAAATGTATCATACTTTTAGCTGTCACATGTTTTACTATTCACCGAAGCATATCAATCAAATGACAACTATCAAGCTATTGAGGAAATTAATGCTTTCTGCTATAGCATCACGGGACTTGGGTCAGTCAAATGTCATTCCCTGGACTGAGAAATTTCATTTCACTGTGCTGTTTTGTTTAAAGTTAGGATCTTTCAGGGCATAGGCTTGTTTTTGTTTTGTTTTGTTTTCTAACAAAAGTGGATAGCATCCGTTGGAAAGAATTTTATGGTAAGGAGTTTTCCTTACTGATGAGTATAGAATCTCATCAGCTTGTGACTTCCCACAGGAAATGCCACAGCTGGTGAAGAAGGAGCTAGACGGTTCTTTCTGCCCAAGAGCCTGCTCCTATTTTATTTGAATTGCTAAAGATGTACTTTCATCTCTCTTTAGTCAATGTTCCCGGAAACTTCTGAAGTATTTAAAACAAATAAATAATCTGCTCTCTAGATCACCATGTGTTCTGTGAACATGGGATAAATAGCAGATGACCCAGACAAAATTGGAGACTGGCCAATGGGGGGAAAAGTGTACTCTTTGATATATATGAGCTCTCATTAAAGGGAAAAAAAAAACATAATGAACTAGAAAGAAACTCACCCTGTTCTGTCAGTGGTGTGTTTTTTGAGAAAAGCATTAATTTCCGAGAGATAGGTATGGTGGCTCATCCCACATCCAAAACATGAAATACTCTAAGACATTTAAGGCATTTGGGATATACTTTCATTTTACTTTATAGCTTTTCCTTATTTTGTGAGACAGCGTCTTGTTATGCTGAGCTTAAACTGCCTATGTAGCCCAAGGTGACCTGAAACTGCCTATGCAGCCCAGTCTGGCCTAAAACCCATGGTTCTCTTGCTTCCACCATCCTAGTGAGGAGTTACAAGTGTGTGTAACCACAGCTTTCACCAGTAAAACTTTAGTCTAAATTTATCACTCTGACGCCCCTGGCCTCATCCATAGGCATATGTTTCTAACAAGGTTGATACCTTGGAAAGACCAATTAATAAAATTTGCCATTTCTTTGTAGATTGCTATAATTTTATTAACAGAAAACAGGTTAAAATGGTTCTAATTTGAATTTCCTCGTGGTAATATCAATTTCCTTTGTAGCCAGTAGGTAGTGGCACACATTTTTAATTCCAGCACTTGGGAGGCAGAGACAGGTGGATCTCTTCTGTGAGTTCGAGGCCAGCCAGGTCTACAAAACAAGTTTCAGGACATCCAGGGAAATCCTGTGTAGAAAACATCAGGACACAGAGAAACCCTGTCTAGAAAAAAAAATTCCCTTTGGAATTCTTCAGTTTGTTTCATAGCATGTTTATAATCAAAATGGTTAGACTTTTCCTGAGAGTTGCTCATTTTTTTAGTCCAATAAATTGGAAATTGTATGTTCAAATACTTAGGTCAATTATTAAAGATTATTGTTCCATAACCAAAATTACTTCCTTGCCTTTAAGAATTACTATACTTTTGGGTTAGTTTTTATATGCTAAGAAAAGGGGAGACATTGAATGACAGCAATCCGAACAGCATTCCAACAGCAGATTAGCAATCCGCTAGTAAGAATGAGCCTGGATAATTCTTCAAACTGCAATATCTCTGCTTTATACATGTAGACAGAAGACCAGAATTGTGGTGCCGCTGAAGACAGGCCTCTGACTTTGGACAGGATCACACTGCATGTCTTTACGTCACAAAGATAAGAGAAAAATAGTAAATGGGGTGCAACAACAAATTCTGTCATGGGAACGTCCAAGGGAACACCAGTTGTAGACCAAATTTTTGTTTCATTACATTTCCTATAAAGTTAGACACTAGAATTTAGGCTGGAAAACTATGTGTCTCCCCATAAAAGTTCATGGTCAGATTATTAGGTACACAATACAAGTTTTAAAAAAGACCAAATTTCTTTATTTCTTTTCACTGAATGACTATGTTCTATTTTTTGCTGTGCAACCCACTTTTCATTCCAGCATACTTCCATAAATAGATCAACGAACATATCGCATAAATCATTACGCACTTTTCAAAAAAAGTAAATCCCCCAAAGGCTATAGAAAGAAACTCACCCTAAGACTGCTGGTTAAACACAAGACTTTCTTTGGGAATGTTAGCATCATGTCAATGCTAGCAGAACCACTAGCTGGTAAGTGATCACGTCTTTTTACGATTAATATAAAATTCTGAGGAAGAACCTCACTGCTGAGTTCAGGTAAGTCATTTATTTCCAGCCAGAAACAGACAACTTCCTAGGATTCTAGGCCAGGGAGATTCCCAGGGTAAACAGTGGAGACTGAAAGAACTTGAAGTGAGAGAAGGTGAGGGTGAGAATACAAAAGGGGCCACCTGGTCTACCTGCTCACCTCACTATAACCCATTTTCAATTTCATATACGAGCACTCTTGTTTCAGTTATTTACTCGCTGCCATGAGGGTTTTGGAGAACAGGGCTCAAATAGGCAAATAAATAATGCAGTGACTTCTATAGAGACAAAGATCAGGGCGGTGAATAGGAAGCCACAGATTCATTGGAGGCAACTCTAAGAGGGTCAGAGACCCCTTCCAGCTCAGAAAGTCTATTAGTTTAACTTCTAAAGCCAAGGGGAGATTTTATGAAACCCAGTAGAATTTAAGCCATGAAGAAAAGGAGAATAATGGCAATAAAAGTATTTTATCTAGTTTGCCCTTATTGAAAAATCCACAGGTAAAGATACAATAGAAATATAATGGTGGATTTAACTCAGTAAGGCTGTATGAAAAAGAATATGGCAGAGATAGAATATTACAAAGGATACAGTTTTAAAATAAGAATTTTCTTTCATGTACCCAGGACTTGATGAAGGAAGGATAATTTTTAGCCTTCTATCTGCTCTGTCTTTGCTTTTTTGCTTGACTGTTGATTTATGATAGAAATAAGCATTGAAGGGAAATGTAAAAAGCATATTTATTCTTCAGATACTATGTGAGCAGGCATCTCAGTCTGTGGTTTCAATGTGTCTTTAAGATATAAGTTGGTAGAATTTAAATCAAAATTGCTAAACTCTTCCAAGCAATTCTCCCACACAAGGTATTTAGCAAAAGAAAAAAAAGAAAAAAATGTAAGTTAAGTCCATGTATTCACTGAAATGTTTCCTTTGTGGATGAGAGTAAGCAGATATAAAAGCATCTATGAGACAGAAAAACATTTTAGTGTACTTCAAAATAAAACAATGTAAAAGTTTATTCCCCCTCCCCAAAAAAACACTTATTTCAAAATATTTAAAAAGACAGCAATTTCTCACACACATCCACAACACATAACTTATATTAGGTTAAAAAAAAGTTTGCATTCAGGAGGATGTGGTGCTTTTAATCCCAGCACTCTGAAGGTAGAGGCAGGTAGATCTCTGAGTTCAAGGCCACCCTGGTCTGCAAAATGAGTTCCAGAGGAGTCAAGGGTCCATAGAAAAACCTCATCTCAAAAAACAGTGTTCAAAAACATATAATAATAAAATAAACACAAGAAACCACAGATATAGGGAATCTGTGAAAAGTTAAGTCAATATGATCAAAACAATCCAAAATTTAGGAGAAAGCTGAATGAAAGAGAAAGAATGATACCAAATATGGAGAAGAGAGAAATAGGGGAAACAAGCTGAAATGGGATATTTCTTGGGATAATTTAAAATGTTAAATGGCTCAGAAGTGACGGACAAAGCTATAGATAGAAATAGTCCTGACCCTCTCCCCCCAAAATTAGAAAATTGAAGTTTTGCATAGGAAAATTTAACAACAGAACTAAGAAAAAAGAATTATCCTGCAAAAAACCCTTAAAATTCAAGACTAAATCAACAGTCTAAGAAACACCCTAAAAAGAAAATAATTAAGACATAGTCTAAGCTTTCACCTTCACAAATACAAATGCCAGAAAGTAATTACGCATATAATACCTTCCATTTCAAAAACAATATTTCCCTGATTAATGTTATGCTAGTGAAACTGCCCGTCATGTCAAAAAGGCTATTTGAATAAAAAAAATTAGAGGCAATTGTGAGATATTTTGAAATCTGAAAATTCATGAACATGTATCACCTTGCTGTTTTTTCTGGAAGTCCTCATTTTAATTTAAATACATTCTGTACAATATTTCAAAAGTCATACTAAAATAGAATTCATTGTTTATCTGACATTCAAATGTGAATGGAACTCTGTGTTTAATCTGACAACCCTACATATTAGCAAATTAGATTGGAAGAAAAGAGATCAAATTAGTTACAACAAAGGAATTTTTAAGTAGGTCTGGACTAAACAACTGTATAGAGATTTCCAGATAGAAGACACCATGCTGCCATCAAATAGTGTCCTTCCAGATAACTCAGGACAACAAGATCCCATCAAAGCCAACAGTGGTGGGGCGCACCTTTAATCCTAGCAGTCCCAAGGCAGAGGCAGGGGGATCTCTCTGAGTTCAAGGCCAGCCTGGCCTACAGAGTGAGTTCCAGGAAAACCAGGACTGTTACACAGAGAAACTGTCTCGAAAAACAAATAAACAACAACAACAACAAAAAATCAACCACACACACACAACCACTCTATCGTTTCAGCTACTTGGAACCACATTTCCAATTGCTTTACCATTTATCCAAGAGTTCTGAAAGTGACAGTTTATTAATCTAACACATAAGCCACCTTTTACTTTAGAGTTTCAGAGAAAAGTCTAAGCCCCCTTCTAGAAGAGAATGCCCCTGTGATCTTTATAAAATTTTAGAGACATTTTGATCATATTCTTCCCCTCCCGCGAATGCTTACAGATCTTCTCCCTTTCCCTACCCACTCAACTTTAATTTCTTTTTTAAAAACCCAATCCAAAAACCAACCCCTCAAACGAAGAAAACACAATAAAACCACACACACACACACACACACAAACACACATACACATACATACACATACTCACACACCATAATCATGTGGAGTCCATTGTATACTGCTCAACTACTTCTGAACATAAGGCCTGGGTCTGTCCTGGAGTGTCGATATATTCGGTGTCACTCTATTGGAGAAAACCGATTTTTCCCTCTTTCAGCAAGTTAACAACTTAACTGTCACTTGTACCTTCTGGAAGAGGGACTTAAGGTAAAATACTGGTTAAAAAAGAGAAAAAAGAAAAAGGCAGAAAAAAAACATGATTCCTAATAACATTCTGCTACAGTCATAGATCAGTGCCATGCTCAGCCGTCATCAGAAGCTTCCTCTTGCAGCAGATGGGCACAAAAACAGAGACTCAAAGCCAGATACTACGCAGAGAGTGGAAGACCTTGGAACACTCAGCCCTGAATGCGATGCCTCCATCAATTCCCTACACTTAAAACCCCTCAAGTTCTTAATGGCTATGTTTGAAGTTAACCAGGGCCTCCAGCCTCTGATTATAACTTCCTCTTTCTAGTCTATCTTCTGCAGGGATAAAGTTTGGAGCGTCTTTCTCTACCACCTGTTGCTTCCTTTTCCCTGGGTTTAAACTTTTGTCTTCCTGGCTTATGTCCTTAGAGGCTGTAATAAACAACAGAGCTCAGGAACTAACACCAGCTCTGGCCAACCACTGCAGCAAAGCTTACATTACAGCACAACAATGCCAACCACGCTGGCAGCAAATAGAAGGCCCTAAACTATGACAGTGACCCAAATTAAAGTTCACCTGTATCACCTTAATTGATATAAACTTTTTCAGCATTCATGTTTTATTGTGTGATAAATGTAAGCTCTGAAATTACCTATCTCTACCTTAGTTCATTTTACCAAGGGCATTTATTTTATTTTTAAGTGTTGGGGGTTGGGTACACATGAGTTTTGCCTACAGGATCTAAAAGAGGGTGTTACAGCTGGAGACACAATTCCACAAGTCTTTGCAGCTGCCTGATGTGGGTGCTAGGATTTGAGCACAGGTCCTCTGAAAGAGCAATATATACTTTTAACTGCTGAACCATTTCTTAAACATCTTCTATGGTCATTTTCAAAGCTTATATTAACATCATTACTTTCAACATTTTTTGGTTTTTTTGTAACCATAAGAGCAGCTAATAAAAGCCAAGAAAATCAAATGCTTTCTAAAATATAGCATATTGTTAATTGATCAGAAAATGATAATCCAGAGCCACTCTAAAATTTTGAAGTTTCTCTGTGAATCTTAATGTGCTCCACCAATACTGATCGCCTGTTTCATGGCTATACTAAGACCCTTCGAGATATCAAATATGTTTACTGCCATCCAAACTTATTTGAATTGCTAATTGATTATCAAAATAAAAAATTGCATCCTGATATGCAAGAGCTGTTTATATGTATAGTGCCTTCAATGTTAATAAAGGGGTTCCAAATTTTCAAGCAAACCCCAACTCTTAACACATGATCCAAACAGAAAGGTTTACTAAATATGACTTTCTTAAGGATGGAAGTAAGAATTCAGCAATGAAAAAGTCCAAATGAAGAACGACAGTTGGCCGTGCTTCTGAAACTAGTTCCTTTTAGCCCTGTGTGTGCTCTTTTTGCCCCTTCTGAATAACCTGGTTTGCTGAGACCAGAATCATCACAGAATTTGCGACATCACTGCTGTATCTATATGTGGGGCTTTTCACAACATCTCTCACCTTTCACCAGCTGATGAGTTTGCCTTCAAACATCTACATTTTCAATTCTGTTCTGTCAGATTCAATTAACTACCGCTGGCAACACCACTGGAACTCATGACCTACTTGGTTGTCTCTCTCCTTAGTGACTGCCAAATGCAAAAACAAAACAAAAAAAAAACCCCACATAATCAGGGAATAACAACTCCAGAAGCCATTTGAGAGGGGGATAAATTGAGGGATGATCTGTTACCAACCTAGGAAAGAACATTAACACGCAGAAGATGCAGTCATCCCTGGGAGAACTTCCTCGCCTTACAGAGGCTGGCGCCCACAAGGCCCTCCAACATTAGCCATTTAATAACCCTAGTTCTGGGTTGTTCTCTTGTTTCTACCCCATTACCACCTCACTGCCATTATCCAGTCAGATGCCTTCAAAAATATTTTACATTGAACAGCTTTTAGAAAGAAAGAATGAATGTTAACTGACTCATCTAATTCTTTTAACTCTAGAAACATTTTAGTTTGAGGGACAATTGGAAATGCAAATTTCATGTCTTAGTTTCAATGTGTGTATCTGTCTGTGATCTTTAAAACTACAAATCCCAGCATTCCTTAGTCACCTATAGTCCTTTGTCTAGGACTGAGGTCACATGAGCTTTCCCTCTTCCATGTTAGCATGTCTATCGGTGTGGTCCATGTTCTTCCCTTGTTTAAACAGCCATGTTGATATGGCATCATTAGAGTAGCTGCTGACATTTATGGGAGACATGATCTCCCAGCAGACTCTCTATTCACCTGGCTCTTAATATCTTTCTGTCTCTTCTACTTCAAAGATCCATGTTTCAGACGTTATCAGTTGGGCCAGACTATTATATTACAATGTCAAAAAGAGATATATATCAAATATATGTATATCAAAATGTCAATATATATTGGATATATTTATGTATATATATACATACACACACACACACACACACACACACACACACACACACACATATATATATATATATATATATATATATATATATGATTACCAAAAAATCAAACTGCTTGTATTGAACTATTTAACTATACTTAAATCATGTTTTGGTTGGTTCGTTGGTCATGATGTCAGTATTTATAAACAGAAATCCATCTGTCCAGGTTACTGTCCCAAGTTCAAGTACAAGGAAATTTCAGACTAAACTTTGGTGATGAACAGCAAAATTATAGGTTGACACAAGAAAGGCTGTGATAAAGTATGAAATTTTAGCTATGAATTTCTGAAGTGTCTAGTTGGTCTACTAATGTAAATTATCAACTATAACTCAAGCCCAATCTCCCTCTCAGGAACCTTCAATTGAACAACCCTAAGAAAATGTTTGAGAGAAGCTCTCACTATGTAGTCTTGGGTGACCTGAAACTCACTTTGCAAGCCAGACTGGCTTTGAACTCCTAGAAATCTGCTTGCTTCTCCCTCCTGAGTGTGCAGATCAAAGACATGCATCATCACACACAGCCCCTTGGTGTAATTTTAATCTAAACGATAGTGTGACCGTGATAATTCCTCATTCCAGAATGCTCTCCTAGACATGGACTTTAACAGTTTTTGCACAGAAAATGTATGCAGTCCTTTTACCATCATTCAAATAAGCAAACAAAATCCACAGTGCTCTTCAAGAGTGACAATTCCCTTTTCAGTTCCGCAACATTAAAACAGTAAGAAGCATTTAATTTATAGGAAACACTGACGATGGAGTACAAAGGAAGCTATGGTTTTGTTTCAGAAGATGGACAAACAAAAGCAAACGGGTTGCACGCTTTAAAAAATTATTCTTATGAAAGCTCTTGGGGTCATAGACAGACACGAGATCTCTGGCTTAGGTAAAAATATCACTTGTAAGGATTTTTATAAAGTATCACTAGGCGCAAATTCCTACAAGGGCCCGGTCCCAGTTAGTTTCTTTGTTCCTGTGACAGAACATGGACCAAAAGCAGCTTGGGGAGGGAAGGGTTTATTTCAGTTCACTGCTGAAGGGAAGTCAGTGCCAGAACTCAAGGCAAGCCGCTGAAAGTGATGCAGAAACGTGAGAAGGGTTGTTCCTCGTGGCTCACTTAGTTGGCCTCTTACACCACTGAGAACCACCTGCCCAGCATTGGCATGGCCCCCAGTCGGGCTAGACACTCCCACATCAATCATTCATCAAAATGTGTCTCTACAAACTTACCTTCAGACCAATCTGATGTAGGCGTTTTCTTAATCCCTCCTCCTAGATGCCTCCAGCTCATGTCAAGTTAACCGGCAAAGGTTACGGGTTTTGTTGTTGTTTGTTTGTTTGTTTGTTTGTTTTTGTTTGTTTTCTTATTGATTTTTATTGAGCTCAGACACTGAGAGAAACAATTAATAAATGGGACCTCCTGAAACTGAAAATGTTACATTTTTAAGGGACCTTTAAAAATGTGGAACACGGGCCTCGCGTTTGCTACGGCAAACGCCAAGCGGTTCTACAGAAACTGAACTTGAAACGTGTGAGATCGTTCAGAGCAGTGGCTCTGAACCTCCCTAATCCTACGATCTTCTAATACCCCAACCATAAAATTATTTTCATGATGCTTCATAACCTAATTGCGCAACTGTTAAGGATTGAAATATAAGCGGTGGAAATGCAGTATCTCTAATATGCAACGCCTGTGAAAGACCCGTCTGACTTCCAAGGGGTCACGGCCCACAGGTTGAGAACCACCTACCTATGCATTTCTGCTTGTCAATTTAATCTTTCTTGTTTTATAAGGATGGACCATTGCAAAGTTCACTGGAAGCAGCAACCAATATTTGAGGAACTGAATTTCCCAGGAGCAAGGCAGGTGGGCACCTGCAGCTACCAAGCAGAGGCCGTGCTCCAAGGTGGTGTTGATCAGAGGAAGAATCTAACAACAACAACAAGTCACACAGCAGTCATAGGAGAGGTGAATCCCTTCCGAATTCGAGGATGCCTCTCTGTGTACTTTAAAGCAAGATACCAATATACATGCTAATTCAGTAATTCTTTAGAATCCTGCCCTTAGCTAACAGATCGCAGACAATGAGACCAAATCCTTGCCCAGTGTGGAAGCCACTGGAAGACCCCAGAGTGCAATTTCTCCCAGTATTTTCGTCTTGCCTTTCAGAAAAGATGTTGGGCCCCAGGGTTTCTCACATCTATTACACACACACAAATTCATTCACACTGGTTTTTAGAAATAATGTGTAGATTAAAGGAACAATAGACCAGCAGGGCCGTTTTCTTTGCATAGGCCACTGAAGGGGAAGCCTAGCCAAAAACCTTGTTTTGTAAGGCGTGTCCCCCTTGGTCTAAAGGCGTGTCCCCCTTGGTCTAAAGGCGTGTCCCTCTTAGGCGTGTCCCTCTTAGGCGTGTCCCCCTTAGGCTAATATTGACGTATAAAATCTTGCGGGCCTGCGGCCCGCCTGCTCTTTGTTTTCCTGCCCTCCTCGCTGGAACCTTGGATTTGTAAGTTCCCTTTCCTTTCCTTTATTAAAACTGAATTATATATATTAAAGCTTGTCTGGTGAATCATAACTGCCGATCAACCACGCACCTCCAGGCCACAGCACACGGAAGTAAAACAAGCAAGAGTGAAATCGAACCTAGCTATGGGAATTCCTGGAACATTGATTTGGCCCTTCATCGATTCTCTTCTACAGGAAAACCATGGCACAAAAGAGACAATCAGCCAAGAACGGAACTCTATGTTTAGCCATGCTAAATTATCACAATAGCCATATGGTTATTTAGCTTAATAAGATTCCCTGAATGTATAACCAAAAGGGGCAAAAATAGGCTCCGATTTGCTGAATCCAAGAATAAAGTTTCTGTGCAGAAAGCTGGCATTATATGTTCAGGAAATGAATGGCCAAGGAGCTGGGGGATTGTCAAAAAATGGGGGTTTCGGTTGTTTTTTTTTTTTTTAGTTTTTTCTTTTTTCAAAAGTGGCAAGCATATGTTTACTTCTCTACTGGGTTTCACTAATTGGTGTGGGGTGAAGAAAATGAGTTTCCCTAATGCAGACAGTTTAAGTCTGACTACACAAGGTTATGTGGTACGGTGTCATAGCTGTGCCTTAAACACAGACTCTGAGAAGAAGTGAGAAAAAAAATAAGCATGCCTCCACGACCTTACGAACACTTCTAGGACACTCACTGTTTCAGCCCTCTGCATATATGATTTACTTAACATTTGCCTGCTTTCTGGAGCTTAAAAAAATAGGGCATTTTTCTCCAAAGACAGAGAAAAGTTGAACTATTGAGATGTAATCTGCTACAGATAATATATAAAAAGACGTGCTAAATATGCCATAGGCTCCCCCACAAGTCTTCAAGAGTGCGCTGTGATTTATAATGACTTCAGAGGTGGGCTCAGAAGATGAAGGACCGCACCACAGGTGGAGGGGGTATAGTCAGCTCCAGATAGAAGGCCAAAGGGAGCGCTGCTCTTATGTGCATTTTGTATTCCACCGCTCTTGCAGGAACGGGGCTCAGCCATAAAGACATGCAGAATGTCTCTATAATGGAAAGGTTGAGAATTGGACTAGCTATAGTCACCTAATCGTATATCTCCCGAAAGACAGAAGATGATCCAAAAGCACGGCATTCCTTGCCTCCGGTGATGAAGCGTCTTCTGCCAAAGGCAGGCCCACATCATTTTTAAGGGTGGGGGTAGACATGATGGTGAGAGAAGCCCCCCTTCTAGACAATCAATAACTGCTACGCTAGGGTTTTCCTCCATTGCCTTATTCCCTAGGACTTCATATAAATGACTGGGGAAAGTATTGACCAGGGTGGAGTCAGAAGCTTCCTGCCACAGTAGCACTGGGCAGCACTTGTAGCTGAGTCAAGGAGGGCTCACCTAATTATATTGCTCTCTGTGTGAAGTGGCTACCCAGAATCTCTGGACAGCATCTGCACTGCTACAGTGTTAAAACCCATCAGACTTCAAAGAGAGATTTGGCAAGACCATTTTGAGGAATTTTCTTTTGACTCTGAAATATTGGAGCTTTCTTTTTTAAGTTTTGGTAGAACATCTTTTTCAGAATATGTCTGAGAATGAACGAAGGGTGCCAGTTTTGTACCTTAGGCTTACTGGAATAAAGTTCAAGTCTCAGTTTCTTTATAAAGTTCTACATAATGATGGCATGTTTTAACAAAGGAAACAAACAGCAAAACTGGCTCAACACTTAGTATTTCCACATGGGACAAAAATTTTTATAAACCATTTCCATTTTTAGTAATGACTTAGAACAACTTAAAAAATAGTAATCGAGCCAGTGAGATGGCTCAGAATGTAAGAAATACAAGCTTTATGAAATCAGTGTGTTCCGTCCATGGGATCAACAAGGGAGGAAAGAATGGACTAATTAAAGTTATCCTCTGACCTCCACAGGTGCCCCCCACTCACACACACACACACACACACACTCACACACATAAACACACACTCACACACACTCACACAGTAAACGCACCCTCACACACACATAAACACAATAAACACTGTAAATAAATAAAACAATAAGAACTGCCACTAGCAATCTGCAGTTTGCTAATTTCTGAGCCAAAATCTAATTTCGTCAGAAACTGAGCTTAGGTGAACTCCCATGCAATATTTCTGTGGACTTCTTTTTTGTTTCCTTTCAAGTTCCTGCCTGGATGACAGTGTTCTTTACTTCTCAGCAAGCTCCTTCTTTTAGACTGCACAGCCTCCCCTTCCCATAGTGAGAGATACTTGATGACGTCTTAAGCTTGACGAAGCGTCACCCACCACCAAAAGCATTTAAATACTTTGAAGTTCTGGATATGTTATGGTCATTTTTCTGCCTTATAAGGAAAGATTGGATTAGGTGAACACTGCTTTTTAAACTGCTTGCTACCACTGGGGGAACATATTCTTTTTATCCTTTCTTCCATAACTGTCACCGTGACTTAAGGAAGTACCAAAAAGCCAAAAGCTCCCCCAAATCTGTATTTACAACCCTGACTGTTTCAATAAGCCCTAGACTAATGAACCTAAAACCTCATGCTCAAGTGGCCTTGCCTTCAGACCTTGTTTGCCTCTCTTTCCTCATGTATTTGCTACAGATAGATTTTAATCTCTTCTTCATAATCAATATGAACATTCAATTACAATTTTTAATTGAGTGATACTTACGTCACTGCACTATATCAGCTCTATGGATGCATATGGCTTATCCCTAAGCCATAAGTTCCTTTAAGACAAGAACTGCAGTATAGTCATCTTTATATTGCTAGAACTTAGAGTGATACATGAATTATTCCAGGGACTAAGTAAAATATTAGTTTGAATGACACAGAATATGAAATTAGTTTCTCCTGAGATGGTTGAGTCACTGGTGCTTAAAACTCAATCACTGAATATATATAAAGCAAGTGCTTTTTCATATGAATATTTGGTGTGCATGCTTACAAAGCATGCATGGTTTATCCCATCAATGGCCTGTGCTTAATGCTCCCTAGGTACCCTAAGGCTTTATAATCTCTGAAAGCACTGCACCAAAGTTAAAATCCGAGCAAGTATGCACAGATAATAGCAAAGCTAGACCCCAATCTTTTTCTCAGTATAGCCAACTACCGTGCTATCCCAGTTTAAATAAAAAAAATGCTTGTCACTCTTCATATGATTACTTAGGAATACATTCTGCAAGCCACGAAAGGTTGTTATCTCGATAGTGTTTTATCCCAAGTAAAACCAAGACTAGGTACCATTTCAGCATAAATTAACACAGCGAGATGTATGTTCGGCAACATTCTTGTGCTGCTTAAACCTGTATGGTCAAATGTTTTGTGTGTTTTCTTGGAATGGTCTAAGTATCAATCATGACATTTCAAGAACTATAATAGTATATTGAGACACTGGGTTCTTATAGAGTTTCTTATGTGTGATGACAGGCTAAAGGGACAGACTTCAACAGATGCTGAAATTCTAGAGGAAAATCTCTCTCATTTGCCCATGAGAAAGAACAAAAATAAATATTTGTGGTAATATGGGTGAGAGAGAGAAAGCATGAACACACAGATTCTTGTGTGAATGGATCTTATAAAAAAACAGTGGGGTGTATAAAATGGTTTGAACAAGGGAAAAACCATTTGAGGGATTGTTGGACGTAGGAGGATTAGGAGGGAGGAGAGGGAGGGAATAAACGATGCAATTATATTTTAATTAACTAAAACCAGTGAGAAAAACACTACTAACAGAGTTCAAATTACTGAGTAGGGACTGCACACACAGGCCCCCACTGGATATCAGAGGAAGATTCATCAGTTTAAGAAAGAGAGCTTTCTATTGTAAGCACATCAGTTTTGTTTTTAATGAACCTTCTAGAGCTTGGAGGATGGGAAGTTTGCTGCTATGAAGGATGGAAGCCTAGTGTTTCAGGACTCCTTCCTGTTCCACTTCAGACATTCACAATGATGGTACCTAAGACATATTATTACAAATATTCTCCTTGAAGAACGCACACTTCAATAATGTGGAAAGTGGATGCCTGAATCAAAGTAGAGGGTGAACACAGTTACATCAGTGTAGAATACAGTCTTTAAAGGAAAATCTTTATCATGTAAGATCAGCAATATTGGAGAGGACAGGAAAATGAATGCATACCTATGTATGTAATTACAGGAAGGATTGCTTTCATCTTTCTCCATTCCTGTGGTATTTAAGTACGCAAGAAATATTCTTTGAAGTCAATGAGCACTGTCTACTAACTTTGGAGGACAAAATGTTAAGGACAATTCAAAAAGAGTTTTACTTTCTAAAGTGGAGATGAATGTCTTAACGATTAACAAAGTACAACCCAATAGATAAAGGTGAACCGTGTGGTAAAAATGAGCTTCCACACATTCATGCAGCCGTGGATTTTTAAAATGCTATGGCATTTCTGGGAAGCTCCTCGGGGTGTAGGTATAATTAAATAATTAAAATGGTAATTACTGACAACAGCAATATTTTCTATTGTTGACAAATGAAATAGCTAGCAGTGTAAATGAAAACAACATGTGAAGATTGTATTTAAAAGTCTTGCATCATGCTTTAAGAAAGCATAGTTTTGAAAAAAACTATTTCTCAGTGTACAAGACAAGCAAGTACATAAACATAGAATTTTCTACTTAAGAGTGTATCTAGATGAGAATTAGTGCAGCTGTTCTATGACATTAGGTTATTGTTGTTGTTGTTGTTGCTACTGCTCCTCCTCCTGCTGCTGCGGCTGTTGCTCCTGCTCCTGGTGGTGGTGCTGTTAATTAGACAGGGTCTCTCAATGTAGCCTGGGCACTTGCTATGTAGACCAAAACATCCTCAAACTCAGATATACCCCTGCCTCTGCCTCCAAAGGACTGGGACTAAAGGCATACATGACCATGCCTAGTTCCTCTTGCTAGGTTTTTGTGGTAAAAATAGAAGGATATTCTTAATGAGTCACTCCTAGTTAGACCACAACCTCCTGGGCTCCACACTGATCCCCCAGCACAGAGTGACAGTCCAATGCTACTATGCTCTGTTCCATCTGAAAATTTTCTAATTCTAAAGACGTCAAATAACATTGTCACATACTTCTAATCAGTTTGTTCTTACAGAATAATCCCAGCTTGACCTCTGGTGTGATTTTAATATGAGTATATCTTCCAAAGATGTACGTGTTAGAGGCTTTATCCACAAAACCTCAGAGAGATAGGGTGCACGGAAAGAGACCTAAGTCCTTCCTGGAAGGGGTTCCTTCCATCTCTTCCTTCTGGCTCATGAAGTCAATACTCTTGCTCAGCCATGTGCTTCTATCCTGGTGTGTTAGCCTCACCAGATGCCCAAAGGGTCATTTGCCTCACCTTGGACTGGAGCCTCCAGAACTATGAACTAAATAAATGTTTTCTTCTTATAAATTAAGCCTCAGATATCCCATTATATTAGCATGAAGCTGACAAGTACACCCTCCAAAGGGGTGGATCCCTTTTCTGAATCCAAGATGCCACCATTCCACACTCCCCGCATCTGTCCAGGTGAACTAGATGCACAGGTTGACACCATTTCAGAACAGTGTAGCACCAAGTCCCTTAGGATTTGCAAAGAACATTAGAGGGTGGTATTACCATGGATACACACACGAAAGAAGTACTGATGTTAAATCTCCAGCCCACTGCCATTCCCTTCTATAACAACCTGGCAGTTGAACAAATTACTCTAACTACTGTATGCCTTGAACAGAGCAGATATGAGCTTAGTGGGAGTTGTGCCTCATTGACTTTAGTGAGAGAGTATGACTCCAGTCCTTTGAGTTTTATAGGGTGATGAGTTAGGTTGAGTTAAAGGAAACCTCAGAGTATAATTTGATTGGTTCTTCCCCCATCAATGATGGATGCTTGATAATCACTTTCTGCCTATTATATCAATAAATCAGCTGCAATTCAATTTTAATCTGTAAATAAAGTTAAATCAAAGCTATGAGGATATTACTTGTGTGCATTAGCTACTTAGAGGTGTCATTACTGTCTGCGGCTAGTGAGCCAAATGCAGTCATTTGAGTTTTTAAGTTCTACATTTAAAGAAGCGGAGACACATTTACTAAATGCTCTTACAAGAAATACTATGCACCAAGAAATCTCTTACTGGCCCAAAGTGCAAACATAAATTACATGATATCAGAAAAAAGAATAAGTATTTCAAGTTTCTAGCAGAAAATGATATTATCTTCGAGTTGTCAGTCAGCATGCAGGGGATACAATATAGACAAGAGTTCAATGCCTCTCACGAAGAAGAGGGAAAATTGGCCAGTATTCCCATCTCAGCTCTGGAATTAAAAGCAGAAAAATAAAACTCCACTCCAATCTGTCGACCTGCCATGTTTTGCTATGCTCACAGCTGGGTCCCATCATACAGGTAGTATTTCAGGACCTAGTATGTTATGCATGCTCAGTGAATATCACATGATGATATAATCCAGTCCACACACATTACAAGTCACCATAGTCCCTAACTCTCTGACACAATGGATCATGTTTATCTGAATGTGAATCACGGCTGGATAGATGAAGTTAAATTTCAGCCCAGAAGATAGGAGAGGCTAGCCACACCTCTGCAAGAATGGCACAAGTTAGAACAGCCCAGAATCAAGGAGGGAGACCGCTTCATTTAGCATTTAGCTCTGTGGGGGCAGATCAATCCCTCTGCTGCCTGAACCTGAAAATAACTAAGGGAATACCAGAGCATCACTATAAACCAGGCATGTTTAACTCAGCACAGGTTTGTGGCAAGCTAGATTGTGTAAATAATCTAGAATAGCAAAGAGTTTCTATTAAGCTGGGTTACAGGAAGTCTCTCTCTCTCTCTCTCTCTCTCTCTGTCACACACACACACACACACACACACACACACACACACACACATTCTATCCCCCAAATTAAAAAACTAATAGGAATAACCTGTAACATCTGAAAAGCCAAAATCCAGTGCATGCTCCCCATTAAACTTGAGCAAGGCTCCACACAGATCTGAGAATATTAAGGGGATAATAAACTTTATAAAAGAGAATATGGCTAGCCGTTGAATTTTTAAAATAAATGTACTCTTTATATATTGTTTAACTTTTGTGTTATTCAACACAGTCCTACTCTTTGGTGTAATTATTTAAATTATCAATCCTTGGACTTTTTAAATGTGTTTGTAATATTCTGAAGAAAAATAGATGGAAATAGAGTTCACAGCCATTATACTAGGCCCCAGATGTCTCTATTAAAGCAATGTCTTAGATAGAAATTCAACTGCTACAATGAAACACCTTGACCAAAATGCAAGTTGGGGAAGAGAGTGTTTATTTGGCTTACACTTCAGCATTGCTGTTCATCACTGACGGAAGTCAGGAGAGAAACTCAAACAGGGCAGGATCCTGGAGGCAGGAACTGATACAGAGGCCATGGGGTGGTACTGCTTACTGACTTGCTTCCTCTGGCTTGCTCAGCCTGTTTTTTTACAGAACCCAAGACCAGCAGCCCAGGGATGACACCACCCACAATGAGCTGATCACTCATTGATCACTAATTGAGAAAATGCCCTACAGCTGGATCTCATGGCAGCCTTTCCTTACCTGGGACTCCTTCCTCTGATGACTCAAGCTGTGTCAGTTTGACAGACAAAACCAAGCAGTGCAGTCCCCATCAAATACTAATATCACCTGAGTCAAATTCCATCACTGAAGCCACAATGTGAATAAACACGGATTAAAGTGCAACATCCACACATGGGAAAATAGGAAGCCTGGAGGATATCGAGGTTTATACCTAAGAGGCAGGTGTGTGTGTGTGTGTGTGTGTGTGTGTGTGTGTGTGTAAACAAAGGACAAAAGAATTGCAGATTTAACCATCAAAGCAATTATAAATTCAAATGGATCATTCCATAGTGGTCAGGACAGGGTATCAGGTTGCATTCAGCTTTATCCCACAGGAATTCTGGGAGCAGATGCTAAAATTCACTAAATTCAAGTGCAGAGTCACTTATAAGCATAATCTTGCAAGTTTTAAGCAAAATAGCCAATGCACCAAAGCAGCGTGTTCAAGATCAAATTAAAAATAGCCTCATAAGAAGAGCCTTGGACCTGAGCCTCTGGGAATCTGGAGGCCACACACATTAAGGCACGATTTGGCCCTAGTTAGCATGGGATATATTCTTTTTCACAGATGGGACACAGTGCTAAGATCAAACGATCTATTAAGGTACCAGCAGGGTATACCCAGCCCCTTGCTCTTCACTCATTATGGGAAAGAAAAGGAGCACCAAGGATGGTAGAAGCAATTTCCTTCCCCAGTTCCTCACTCAACAAATGTGTACTGGGTTTTTGCCAAGTGTCAAACTCTGCACCACGATCAGCACTGTCCCTCCCCCACTCTCCTCCAGCTGCCAAGCCCATCCCCATACCTCACTGCTTCACTGCTCCACAATTCCAAATTGTGAGAAAATAGCCCATTCTTCAAGAGAAAGTGGGCCTTCGTTTCACATATGGTAATGTTCCATTAACTTGCATGTTAATTTTGGCAGAAAACTCCATAACTTTGACTAATTTTGGAAAACTGGTATTTAACAAATTCCTTCCTATTTTGCTTATCTGGCGTTCCTAGCCCTCAAGAGCAACTACGACTTAGACTCAAAATCTTCCATTCTCCTTACTGGGAAAAGTGCCATAGAAAAAGAATCAATATACAATCTCCTTTCAGGGCAAAGAATATGATAATGCTCTCTGAATCATGACACTAGCCACCAATCTCTGTCAAAGCTGGAGCATTAGCAAAAGTGGAAATGTCGTATTCCATCTGCAGGACAGCACAAACTGAAGACGGGTTCTGATTTCTCTCTGCAGGAGGTAAGTGGACCCTCTCCCACTATTAAGCCTGCTTATGAGTACCTGGGCAGTGGTGGCACACATTTTAAATCCCAGCACCGGGGAGGCAGAGGCAGGTAGATCTCTGTGAGTTCGAGGACAGCCTGGTCTACAGGTAATTCCAGACAGGTTCCAAAGCTACAGAGAAACTCAGCCTCAAAAGAAGAAGAAGAAGACGAAGAACACGAAGCAGACGAAGAAGAAGCAGAAGCAGATGAAGCAGAAGCAGCAGCAGCAGCAGCAGCAGCAGCAGCAGCAGCAGCAGCAGCAGCAGCAGCAGAAGAAGAAGAAGAAGAAGAAGAAGAAGAAGAAGAAGAAGAAGAAGAAGAAGAAGAAGCAGCAGCAGCAGCAGCAGCAGCAGCAGCAGCAGCAGCAGCAGCAGCAGCAGAAGAAGAAGAAGAAGAAGAAGAAGAAGAAGAAGAAGAAGAAGAAGAAGAAGAAGAAGAAGAAGAAGAAGAAGAAGAAGCAGAAGCAGAAGCAGAAGCAGAAGCAGAAGCAGAAGCAGAAGCAGAAGCAGAAGCAGAAGAAGAAGAAGAAGAAGAAGAAGAAGAAGAAGAAGAAGAAGAAGAAGAAGAAAGAAGAATGTTAATGAGTAAAAGATGCTGAGCTCTCCAACGGGGCCTCTGTGGCACAGATGTTTGGGTGCCAGAAATACAACAGTTGCCTGCTTCTAGTTACACTTCAAACAAGCACTAGCACTGAATCATCGGCTGAATTAAGGGTGTACAGCTTAATTATTTCCAGAGTGGTGGAATTTAAGTGTTGGAGGGGCTGTAAAGGATTTCTTGTCTACTCTCAGCCTACCTGTCTATCCATAACAGGAATATGCTTCCCTGAAGACCTTGACTCATTAGATATTACTATTTATTATTTTCCATTTTGGCTTGTTTCTTTGTATAGAACCTCATGTAGGCCAGACTTGCCTGGAACTCACTGGGTTAAAGTTAAATTTCTGATCCTTCTGCCCCGGTCTCCTATGTATTGTGATACAGGCATGTGCCAGTATGTCTTGTTTGTATACTAATAATTTAATACATGGGCAGCCCATATATGGCGGTTCTGTTGAACTTGTCCATATTGGGTTTCATGGTCTAAGATGATGAGGAGGACTGACCAGGTCTCTTCCTTAACAGAGCACCAGATCTCATTACAGATGGTTGTAAGTCACTATGTGGTTGCTGGGAATTGAACACAGGACCTTTGGAAGAGCAGGCAGTGCTTTTAACCACTGAGCCATCAGGATTTATTTCTATAGCCCTGATGCTAATAAGCAAGCAGGTTACCTGCTGGAGTACCCCACTGTCTCCACACCAGTTCTTTCATACACTCAAATGCTGACAGTGGTTCACCCTAGGGAGGTTGAAAAGAATTCTCATGTTCTCAATGTTAGATATTTCATCCTGATAAGAAATTACAATTAAAAATAAATAATGGGTTCAAATCTGACTTTTCTACCTATTCATCTTTATTTTACTTAGTAAGAACCCTCATGAAACACATCTAAGAGGCATTTCCTGAAGGTATCAAGCTACCCACGCAACTGACTTCTTTGTAACTGTTCACTTCCTGCACAAGGTGCTGCCAGGTCCAGAGAGTTGTCAGGTCTCCACCGGTCTCGCTTATGTTTGTGCACATCTTGTGGGCAGAAATATCAGCTGCTTTTGCACCAGACACTTTCCTGTTATGTGTTTGCCTCACAGTAAGTCTTTCAGGACAAATATTTTCTCCCACTGGAACAAAAGGTAGGTGACACCCTTGCCACCCAGTAGAGACAATTCGAGTTCCCCTGACTTAGGTTTCCTCTCACGTAAAGCAACCCACCCAACATGTAGCTGTACCCTGGCTCCCTTCACACTGTCCTGTGGTAACCGGGGCTCTGGAACAGGTGTTAGGTGATGTGTAAATCTGGGTACGACTGTTGCCGTGAATAACAAAATCCTTTGTCTCTGACCCAGAAGTCTCTCGCCTTCCGCCCGCATCCATGAAACCGGCAGTCTAATTAGCTTGTAAGGAAGGAAACTTTCAGGCTTCTCGCAGGTTTTTGCAGGTACTTTACCCGGTTCAGTTGAGAACATGGTCTTTTTCTTAGGGAAATCATAATCTAAAGCATGTCAAGCTAGTATGCTTTTGAGGCAGATGTGTCTGGAGAAGCTTAAAGCATCAGAGTGCCTTAGAAAAGAAATTACACAAACGAAGCAGAATTGTCACGCTTTACAGATCTAGAGTAAAAATAGAACCATCATCAGGTATGTTGAGGAAGCAGGGAGCATCCTAGGACTGCCAAAGATGAATTCTTCTTTCAATGACACAAGACAAAGTTAAAGGGTTTTAGAGATGGAGATGATATTTAAATCCCACTACCTGTAATTCAAAGACCCCTAAACATCTCGCCTTTTCTATTTGTCTGTGTGGTGCTGATGAATCGCATCGTTAAAACAGTTTCTTACCTCCTGAAGTCCCTATCCTGTCTACCAAATCTGATCTCAAGGTGTCCCCCTGAACTGTCCCCAGGCTTAGCTGGGGGAGGTGGGACCATTGCAGCAAGCTTGTTCTGACGACTTGGAAGACTCAAAGTTTCAATTAAACTTTGCCCCTGCTGAGTCATTTCCTTCTCCAGTCAGCATTTGGAGCGCTCAAATTTCTTAATCTAATTGAACACTTAATATACAGCCATAAATTAATCACATTGAAATGGTGCTAATTATTTCATTAGCTCCCAACCAATCCAATCTAAATCACAACTTATTAAAGCTCAATGCTGTTTCGTCTTTACTTGAGCTATTGATTAAAATATGCTATAAATTACATATGCAGATAAATAAAGATTACGTTTCTGTCTGCTTTTCTGACGCTCCAAGGGCATTAAGAAGGGGCTGTGTGTGTTTCTGATCCCTTTTAATTTTCTGCAGCTGTACCGCATGCAGCAGGAACTGTAGCTTGAGGCCACGGGAATAAAGTAAGGTCAGAGCAAATTTTCATCCCACGGCTCTCGCAGCAGACTGACGAGTAGAAAGGCTCTTTGCTCTTTCTTTCTCTTTTTTTCTGTTTCCCTTGAACATCTTGACAGGCAGGCTGGTAGATAATCCTGTCCAGAGTTAATGTGTAGTAACAGGATTGAGGGAAACTGGCTTAAGAGGCTTCCATCTGGGTCGGGACATATCGATGCCATAGTTAAAGATGTTCTCTCCGTTCACACTGCGAAGATAAATGTCTGAACAATGAGCTTAAAAGCAAAAGGGAGTGAGATGCCCAGAGATGGGTGATGAATTGCCAAACTGTAGAAAAGAGCTTGCACCAAAAGAGGCGAGTTTGCTTTGTGAGGGGGTGCGGAGTAGAGGAGGAATGGGGAAAATAATTAGAATGTGCTCCTTCTCTGTGCTGTGTGAGCTGGAGGCTAAATTCTTAAAGGGACGTTTAGCTACTTTAACTCATGAAGAGAAGTACTCTTGAACCACCAGGGTGATAGAATTCATCCTCTTGTGGCCAATAAAATTGTCCAGGGGCCTCCCTGTGCAATTCATTTGCCAATTCTCCAGCAATTATGCTGTTTTAAAAAAAGAGAACGTATAATCACAAAATGCTATTGCAATCTTTTAGCAGCATTTAACCTGATATTTACTCTCATCTCAAGAACTGGGCTGAAGGAGTAAGACGCTCTCGTGCATCTTTGTTTCTCTTGTCTACAGGGTCTCCCTCCCACCACTTCTCATTAGGACAATCACAGCTGGCAGCATGCATTTGATGTGTGCTGGCGTTCGTGAGTCTGCAGAATTGCCCAGTGATGGAATTCAGCTTTTGATATGAGAATTTAAGGCAAGATATACTCCCTTCTCTGAAACCTTAAAAGCTACCATTTGTCCACTTGGTTTGCCCAAGTGCAATTCTGGAACCTAGGGAGACAGGTAAGAGAATTGCACAGTGGGAAAGGAGGATGAGGAAGAGCCAACATCTGTACCCTTAGCAAGGCTTAGAGCCGTATTATTCCAACAATAGAGAGTGCCACTCTAAGAGCTGCAGGAAGATTATTTTTCTCTTAATCAGTAAATAAGTCTACAGACATTGATCTTAAGGTCTCCCTGCCCACCACACCATGTAATGAGTTGACTGATGCTATTGTTGGGATTCTATGAGCATCTTCATTTTCTCTGGCTAGATCTACATGACTTGTAAGGCGTCTCTCAATGTCAGTATTTGCTTTTAACTCTAGTGATGTGCTTTCAAGCAGATGCATCCCTCTCCTAAGCAGATGTGTTTTGAACATATATTTAACACTACTAATCTGACCAAAGTCCAACGTGCAAAGATGCTGGAACACCATCAGCAGAGTTATCTTTAGCCGCAGGAAAGAGGTTGATTGTAAGTTTCACAAATGCAAGCCAATATACCCTGCTCCCCCTTGAAAACTAAATACCTAGAACTGTATCAGACTCATATGAGGCAATATAAATATGTACATGAATGAAGAAATGAATGAACAAGGTAGCTAAAGCACCTGTATGTGTTTTGAAGAGTCCCTCCCTACCCCCATCAGCCTATTTTACTGGTTAGACTTTTGTTATGCCTAAATCATCTTGGGAGCTTTTCAGAGCGAGGCATTTCTTTCCTGGAATTCCTCCAAACACCAGCCCTCTGGTTCTGACAACTTCAAATATCTTTAATGATTTCTTTAAAGAGCAATAAAACGGCAGGCTACTAAAAAGGAGATAACCGTACCATCCCTGCTCGTGAATGGACTTAGCAAGCGTTTAAGGCACCTTAACATCAATCTTCCACAGCTAGATTTATATTGCATCCATTTTATGAATCTCTTTGACTTGGATCCTTGAGCCTCTGGGCAGTTTTTCAGGGAGCCCCTATGATGCACACACATTGAACTGAGTAGCTGGAAATGTGATTCTCCCAGAGGCTGGTGCTCACCTGCTTTGATTATTCTGCACAGTGAGTCCAATTAGGTTGGTGGGTCATCGGGTGCTGTATTGTGCCAACAATGGGGAGAAAACTATCAAGGAGCAGAGGAAGGATGGTGATGGTTCCCATGCAATATTCAAGCATGGGAATAAAATATTAAACCAAAAATCTTCAGCTTTTTTTATAACTTAAAAATTGGATGTTCATTTGTTCCTTTTAAAGACATTTAATTAATATATGTTTTTATGAGAAATAACATGGCAAAATGAGATATCAGACCTATCATTTTTGCCTTTGTAATTGACAGATTGATTTTCCTGAGGTCCTCAGGTCTCCTTGAATAGGTGACAACTTTTAAGAGTCTTGAGTATGTTAGCCAAATATGACCTTAAATGTCTTACCTATCACAGTTCATCTCTTAATAGTACATGGGTAAAGCATCTTTACCCCGTGTGCACAATTTTTATAGCATCATTTTGATATATACTCCTTGATGTGCATATTTGGCAAGGCCATCAGCACTCTCTCCAAAAATGCTTTACAATTAAATGTAATTGTAAATGAAATCAAAGGGTCATAGAGGTTTATAGTTGGCAGACACCATGTAATCATGCTGCCAATCCTCCTTTCCACTGTATTTTTCATTACATAGTATCCCTGACACATTCTGCTTTAATTTCCCCACATATGGGGAGTCTGGTAGCTGGTGCGATAGCCTTCATCACCAAGCCACAACAGATAGAAAATGACAATTTCTTACAAAAAAAATAACCTCTACGTCTACTGCACACTGTGTAGTTTGCCAAGCATTTCATATATATGTAACATCCCATTCTGTCCTCTTAAAGCCAGGAAAAAATGATTTAGCCCAATCTCTAGATAAGAAAATTGAAGTGTAAAAACACAAAATTATAGGAAAATGCCCCAACTTTCCAATTTGAAGAGATGGAACACAACAGACAACAGATCTGTAAACATATACCTTTGAGATCTCTTCACTCTTTCCAAAATGTGTTCCCGGCTTGAAGCAAAGGTTACTCATTTAGAGGCTGATGAGGCTCTGGAATTAGCACCTCCTTCCGCCTGGAGAGGTCAGGGGTGTAATTGCCTCCAATGGAACAAGTCCGGTGCCAGTACAGCTGTTCCTGCGGAGACTGATATGGGTTTGGCATGTGCATTTAGGACCCATAAAAAGAATATTAATAGGTTACTGAGTCTTCAGAACTAAGGAAGCTATATGAGCTGAGCAATCAGAAAATGTTCTTTTGAGGGGAATGTCCAGAAAATTCTCAAAGCAAAAGGCAATCAATTATGTCACCAGTGCGTTACTATTTTTAAGGCTAACTGTGAAGAGTAGATTCTACATTTTATAGTATTTTCCATCTTCATAGGTATTTGTAAGTGTGTGTGTACTACTTCACCACCCAGCCGGAGCCACGTCAAAGATCCCAGTCACCAGCTCCCTGACTTTCCATCTCCAGATACAAAAGAAGTCACTTCTTCAATTAGAGTACAATGACACTAATGAATGCACTCTGGTTGTTCCCTTTCTTACAAGACTTCCTTATCTGGCAGCTCCAGTGATGAGATGAGAAGGCGATTTGCAAGTCTGATGTGGAAGTTTTTGATCACCAGAGACAAGAGAGTCTAAAGTTTCTGCTTACAGTCTTAGGGACCTTGCGGAAATTAGCTGTGGCAATGTAGTAAAATTATTCAAATAAAAATAGACTCCTAACTTTGTGAGCCTCCCTGCTTAACTCGCAATGGACTGTGTTACAAATGAAAAGTCTCATGGTTAGCCTCCAGAGGCCTGGTTAGTAGCTGGATCTCCTCGGTTTTTGCATTATTCAGCTCTCTGGTCAAGAGGGAAAGAATAAAGATAGAGATATTTTTAAGGCGTGGAATATTCTACTCATCTTGGTGGATTTGAATCAACAGTTCTACATAATTTTCAATAATCAACCAGCAAGACTTTTATGCAGAAAAAAAAAAAGCTGATAGATCTCCTTCACTCTTTTGCATGCACACAGCATCACCCGTCACATTGCTCTCAACGTCTTTTCTAGATTTTAAATCACTTAACGTCTCAGAAGCAAAATAAACACGCGTGTCATTAGGAGGTATTATTTCTATTCCGCCTATGTTAGCAGATTGAAATCCTACATAAATGTTGTATGAAGCCACAGTACAGAACCAGAGTATTATTCACGAAACCAGACACAATGGTAAAAGCAATCCACTGATAATATTATGGGTAACTAAATGTGGAAACAGTCAGGAAAATATTTCTCTGCTTTATGGTGCAAAAATAAAGAGAATATATGCAGCCTACTGGACCCTGAAAGACAGATGCCTACAATGGAGTCTGTTCCACTATGAAGCACGCTCTATTAGGCCAGTGCTGAGGGTCTCCCCCACCAGTTTTGGAGGGGCCACTTGAACCTCCTTTCCATCTGGGTGATTGAGGGCACTGCCAGGTGACGACTAGTCAGGTGCACTGAAGGAGAATAAGATGTCAGAAAAGCAAAAAGTAATTTGTTTTCTCCTCTAGGGGAACCTGGAACTGCTTCTCCAATACAGTTGTATTCTTAAAGAAATAGAGCCTCACCAAGTGTTAAATGATTAATAAGCGCAATACCTGTGTGCCACCTAACACACACACACACACACACAGTTGGAGGTGGGTGAAGATCAATTTTCTGTTCCTAATTTTTAATGGAGTCTAATGACCAGAGATGCCCTGTGCAAGCCTTCAGCCTGGGGAGAAAATGCACTAGGCAGATCTGGGGAATGAGGCACTTCGACTATGCTATTTTATTTCAAACTCTGTCCCCGAATCTGCCAACACGACAATGCTCTTCAATAATAAAAAAGACATGTTCCAGGCTTTTGCAAAGATGACACCTGCTTGAGTGACAGTCTGTTTCTGCATGCCAGTTCCCCAGCGCTAGTTACACAGCATCTGTCAGCCACTTAGATGACACGTACTCTTCACACCATTAAAGAGTTAACATGGAGTACTTTTAATCTTGTAAAACAAATGTCTGTCTATGATTCTTGGGGGTAGTAACATGGCTTTGCAAAATAAAATCCCATTATTTCCAGGTTAATTACTTGACTAATGGCTATCTTCCTTCAATACTCACTTGGTATTTTCTTATACAGCCAAAAGAGTCTCCCTCCAAATTTTGTATTAAATTATTAAATCTCCCTATGCAAATGCTTTGTCCAGCCCAGGAGACAATTTTCATGGGTTCTCGCTGCAGAAATCAACGTGTTATCCAAATTGTTGTTGTTGTTGAAGAGGGGTTCCTTCATGACTGACAAAAGCAGAGTGGATGATTGAGAGTATGCGAGTTTTTTCACTCCCCTCCAGACGGGTAGAGCTGGGAATGATTGCTCATCATTAAGGAAAAAACATTTTACTTTTGGTTGACATGACAATGGCATAAGAGCACTCCTTGGCTTTCAGTGGCATCTGGAAAGTGACGAACTTCTCAGTACACGACACAGAGTGACGCCTTCATACGCACATTAGCAACACAGGTGGCCATGTTGACAACTCCTTCCACAAGCATGCGTATTTCTTTCAGAATCAAATTAACAGCGGCCTTGGGTTGGCTTTGTCCAGAATAACCTGAAAATGATATTCTGAGCAGGGAAGTTGTTTGGAAAGCCCTGAGGTCCCAAAGAGCGTTCTACCTGAAAAAGATTCACTCTATGGAAAGACCACACTTTGATCACACTATGCATCAGCAGGATCTAGAAACTAGTCTTTTGCCTTCTCCAGTTCCAAAAGGTCGTAGGACATCCTGAAGAGCTGCGTAGTAAATACATAGAACATACAAATATAGGCGTTCAAGCAAAATTGTTATTTCATAGATTCTATTTCCGTAAGAAAATTCTCCCTGAATTATCACGCACAGGACCCTCTGTTAGGCAACTTTACATGATAAAAATGGAGGACAGTGAACTAAGGAAGGTGGGAAATTGAAAGAGGAAACCCTAAAGAGATGAGAGCAAAATGAGCAGGAAGATAACAGATTCACAAATGCCCAAGGGCCCCAAAGTCCGGGGTTGCTTATGACAGTGGTAACTTCTAATCTCTAAAATATCTACAGTGCTTTCTCTCATGATTTAATCAGTCCAACTATAACACACATTTTCATTTTCCTATACTTTTTGGATTTTTTTATTCTTTAGAAATCATAAAGAAAGAAAAAAGATGTGTCTAAATCAATCATAATGAGTATAGAGGGAGACCTACCAGGGAACTGAGAAAAAAAAAAGATATAAACAAATACATTTATGAGTAACACAGAGACTATTTGGGTAAAAGAATAATGGGTATTTTTGATGAAACTTGTAAATTCACACATATAACTTTCACCATTCATCTATACTTACTTTGCAGAAAGAGAAAGACAGAAATAACACCAAGAGAGAAGACCCAAGATCCATTAGTTTTCTATTGCCGTGGAACAAATTACCAGAGACCTAGTGGCTTTAAATAACACATATGTATTATCTCATCATTTCTTTGGTTCAAGTATCTGGGCACAGCCTCCCTAGTTCCTCTGCTCAGGGTCTCACAAGGCTACAATCAAGGTGTCACTTAGGCTGAGTTTCTCTCCCAAGTTTGCATGCTTGTTGACAGAATTCAGTTCCTTGCAGCTATTTTGCTGAGGCCCTCGGATTTCAAAGGCCATCCATATTTTCCTGTCATGAGATGCTGTCCATCAGCAATTTGTATCATGCAACCTCTTTTCAAGGTTATCAGAAAAAAAATCTCTTGGTGAATCACACAAAGCAAAGCTATATGTGCATGTAGAGAGATGATAGATGAGATAGATGTTTGATAGATGGATGGATAGATAGATAATAGGAAGGTAGTTTGATACCAGATGGGTAGATAGTAGATAGACATGTAGGTAGAGGACAGATAAATAGATGATGATAAATTCATGGTAGATAGATAGATAGATAGATAGATAGATAGATAGATAGATAGATGATAGATAGATAGATGATAGATAGATAGATAGATAGATAGATAGATAGATAGATAGATAGATAGATAGTTCTAAATATGGGAGCAATAATCTATCACTTTTGCCTTACTCTGTTGAATATAAGCCCCCGAATATTCATGAAGAGGGTGCTTTATGGTACATGTCCATGGAGCTACCCTGACATCTCCTGTAATCTTATGAAAGAAAATCCTACCTGCTCATAATCCATGGGGCAGACTTCATAGCTACAAGGAGTACCTCAGAAACAACCACCTAAATCAATGGCCAATCAGTTCCACAAAAAATATTTTCTGTTCTGATTGCATCTCCAAGCAAAAAGATAGTCCGAGAATAATGTGCACAGTGATAAATCCAAGGACACCCAGAAGGCTCACCAGGCTCAGGACTAGCCTCAGGTACATAGTAAGTCTAAGATCAACTGTGGGTCTGCTTCAAAACACTGTCAACAAACCAGAAAGGGAAACACTCTCTTATTCAATAGGCTGTAGTTGTTTATCGGTGCATAACACGGCTGAGCAGTGGGGGAACCTAGCTGGTCATTATGTTCCCAAGTCGCTGTCATTTGATGATGCTCTGTAATGTCTTCATAATGTCTCCCTGCCATTTCCTTTCTCTGGTCAAGATGCTTTATTATGTAACAGAAGCTATAAATATGCACTGGAATGTCCCTATGAGAAAGTTAATGCCTCTCTCCAGGGCCAGCATGGTAAAGGCTATAACCTAGCAATGGGATAGAAGAGGTTGCCAAGGAGACAGGAAAGTCCATGGCACTGTTGAAGTGCAAGCACAGATGACGTTAATGTGTGATGCTCAAAGGAAAAAAATGAAAGAAAAGGCAATGACTTTTCATCCAACCCACTGATATTAGGTTAATTTCTCAGTACTATATATTTTCCATAAACACATTCTTTAATCTAGAATCAAATGAATGTGTATTATTTTGGTATTATTTTGGTATACATTCAGAGCAATTTTGATGGTAGCTATACCCCCTGACTGGATTTGCTGTTGCCTTTTCATAATTATTTATCTATTGGCAATCACCTACAGTCTCTGGTTTAGATTTCTGTAAAAAGAAGAGCGAACACAGCATTTTCAATGTACATATTGTAATCTTCTATATTTTTACTATTTACTTCATCTTTACACCTATTTGGACAACAATTTGTAGTAATTCACATATACTGAGTCTATTGAAAGCATTTGGAGTTATTTTCTGGAAGATAATCTCCCTGAATGTCTATGAATTCTGCTACTAAGATACAATTCATTCCAAAAGTATCATAAGCAGTACAAATAATATGAGAAGGTTCAGTGTAGTGAGGAGCTGCGGGCAGGCCTGCTTTTCGTCCTGCCCGGCTCTCGGCCACCGGCTAGCTTTACCCAAAATAATTACACAGAAACTGTATTCTTTTAAATACTGCCTGGCCCATTATTTCCAGCCTCTTACTCACATCTTGACTAACCCATATCTAATAATCTTTGTAACACCACGAATGGTGTCTTATCAGGAAAGATTCAGCACATCTGACCTGGTGGCTGGCTTCATCGCATCTGGCATCTCTCTGAGGAGAGGCACGGCAGTCTGACTAACTTAGGAGAGGCATAGCATCTGACTGAGCCATCTACCTCACTTCCTTCTTCCTGTTCTGTCTACTCCGCCCACCTAAGGGCTAGCCAATCAAATGGGCCAGGCAGTTTCTTTATTAGCCAATGGGAGTCCTCCATCAGTTCAGAACTGAGCCCAGTTACCTTATAACTAAGGATCTTATGTGAGCAGATAGAAGACAGAGAAGTCAACTATTAACCACAGCACTCCAAGCATTCTGTTGCTAGCATGGTCTAAGAAGGAGCATTCATATGGGAATACGGGAAGGTCATTTCAAAGCACTTCTAATTATCAGAAATATAATCAGTATGAGATATCAGTAGTGTGTCTATCATGTGCCTAGTCATGGGGACAAGGATTTGCTACCTCAAATGGAGAAAAAGAAAAAAGAAAAAAAAAAACTTGCTACTCTTGAGTTTGTCGATACAATTAGTTTGTCAGATAGCGTAGCATCTGCATAGTGATCATCACATAGCACCGCAGAGGCTGCTACATTCCCTAACCTGGAAAGCTCTGGACATGAGCCTGGATTCTGACAGGTGCTAAAAGAATGGTGGGAAATTCCCCGGAGGTCCTGAGGTCACTGCCTGAAGATTTGTAAGTCAACAGTCTTCAGTTGAAAGTGCCTTGTCAAATTCATTTTTTTAACACCAACAAATATGATATTGAATTGTAAAATAGATTCCATTTAATCCAATTTATTTTCTGTAGCTGTGTTCAAGGATGCATGAAGGGGCCTCTCCTGTATAAGAAATTCTGTCAAAGAATATAAGACATGGAAACTTATCCTATAAAATCCACCGGGGTATATTCAGCTCTCTGTCCCTGCAAGCTGAATATAACCAGTCACCTAGTTGTGAGACTCAAAGCTACCCTTTTACCTGTGGAAATTTATTGCATTGATGCTTTAGTCTATTCCTCCTAATCTGCTGAACATTTTCGACTCTTTTCCCGACTTTGACCTCCGACCCCCAGCTCATGCTTCCCAGAGTCACAACTGTACTCTGACTCTTGCCTTAGAGTCACTTTGGCTCCAAACCCATAGAATTAATGACCTCAGTGCTTCTGGTGAGACAGAGACTCATTATCACTTCTCACCATCATCTGGGATCATCTGCATTCAACAGTTTAATTCCAAAGTCCTGAATCCATCTCCACCCCTTTCTCCAAGTGTATTGCAATTGTGTCCAATGTTCCTCTGACAACCCTCATCCTTAATCTTCCATTTGTCCTTTACAAGAAACTCTTTAAATACTTGCCCAAATTTTTACTGTAGAGCTCACCTATAATATGTTAGGCATCTCTGTTTTACATCATCATTTCTGTTGTTCCTGTATTACTGAATCTAAAACATTAAGCCGAACTTCAGGGACACAATGATAAATAAGAATGCAACAACAGAACACTACAAATTATTAACATTTATTTCTGCTATTATTGTTTGGAGTCTTTAAACACCATGTTTTACTTTTTTGCGTTCTTCCCAACTGTCCTATGCAGTATGACATACACACCAGGCACTGAATGAAAAACTAAATATCAATTATTAATAGCATTAAAGATAAGAATAGTTTTGCATTTTGTTAAAATCTTTCCCATCAACCCTCTTTCGGACCCTTGGAGATAAGCAAAGAGAGTGAGTGTTCTAAGCTTAACGACCTTTTTGGCCACTTTTGGCTTTTTATTTTAACAAAATATTTCTGTTATTAAAATTAACATCATAGGCTTTCATTAGTTTAAAAATATAAATGTGTGAGTATGCCATCACACTGTTCTCACTCAGTGCTGAAGGGTGGAAATTTTAAGTGTAATATTCATATTCTATCCATACAGAAATAGATGAAAATAGATTTTCAATGAATTACCCTCTCCTATAGGGTGTGGTGTAGAATCAGTACTCTTTCTGAATCTCCTAGTTAGGTAGAACATAGCTTAGATACATTTCTTAATACAAATGTAAAATTGTTGAGTCCTTCTTACAGATGAGTACCACTCATTCCTTCCCTCCACACACTGTACCACTCTCGTCAAGGGTGTGTACTGTGCTGATGATATCATTGTGGCTAGAACATCTTTCCTCATCTTCCCTTCTAGCCTCCTGAGGTTTCCATTAAAGCTTTTTAGCACAACTGAGGACTGTAATTGTCTGACTTGCTCCATCTCTTCAAGATCCCATTTACCCCTGATTGTTATGTGGCAAAACTTAAACTATACATGGAAATTTTTAATTAATATGTTTCCAGAAGTGTAGCCAAAGTCTTAAGACGAATATTTACTTCTTAAAAAGTAAATATGAGATGCGTAAAATGTCTAATAGTTCCAAATTAATCCATTTTAAAAGTAAATTTTCTTGTAATTCCAGGCATTTTAACAATAAAAATCTTTAATGAAAACCTAGTTAAGAGCACGTCATGTTTTACTGACTTCTCTTAGTTTGCCTTTCCATTGCTGTGATAAGGACAATACCAAAAACAACTTGGGAAGAAAAGGGTTTGCTTGATTTACCTCTCACAGGCCTTTGAGAGGAGCCAAAGCAGGAACTCAAAGCAGGATCCTGGTAGCAGGACTGAAACATAAACCATGGAGAAACACTGCTTACTGTTTGCCCCAATGGCTTCTTCAGTCTGCTTTTCCATACCACCCTGGACCACCAGTCCATGAGTGGTACTACCCCAGTGAACTGAGCCATCTCATGCCAATCATTAACAAACAGAGTGCCCCAGACTTTCCTACATGCTATCAGATGATCACTTTCTCAGTTGAGATTCTTCTTCCCAGATAAATTCAGTTTGTGTCAAGTAAACAAAAAACTAACCAGGACACATGAGAACACCCAATTTTCCAGACCAGCCCTGCCCCCTAACACCCATCTCTTCAGGGTGCATTACTTAAATAACTGTCGTTGTGTGTTTGGCTTATTGAATAAAACCCTGAAGATGTTAGGACATTTTGATCATAAAAATCACAATAGTTAATAATTCCCTAGCACCATCTCAAACCTCAGGGCCGCACAGACTCTTCAAAAAGCAGAATAAAGGAGGAGGGGTAAGATATGTTATGATGGGTGGGTTACATACAGAAACAGAAGGGAGATCATTTGGGAAGAAGGGGACCAGCACAGTGGGGACAAGATCCATGAACTTGGTGAATACGAACAAGTTGCAAAAATTGCCTGTATGAAAAAGAGACTGGCTATTTTCCATACTAGAGAAAATTAAACTGTCTTACTCTTCCATTCCTGTGACAAAGCCCCGTGGCCAAGGAAACTTAGAAAAGAAAACATCTCCATTGAACTTACAGTTCCAGGGCTTTAGAGTCTATGAAGGGACAGTGTCAGGAAGAGCTCAGCGCCCACAGTTTGATCTACAGCAGGAGAAAGAGAGAGAACTGTTCAAAATGGTGTTAGGCCCTCGAAACCTTAGAGCCTGCCCCTAGTCACTTACTTAACTCCAACAAAGCCACACCTCCTAATCCTCTCCAAACAGCCACTGAATGGAAAACAAGTACTCAGACATAGGAGCCTATGGTGGCCATCCTCATTTAAAGGACCACATGAATAAAGAATTAAAAGCAAAATTCTAAAATGTGGAGTTCCTCTGGGAACAATGAATGTATTTTAGGAGCCCAAATAATTTGACAAAATAGCTATGGGACAATAGGAATCTTTCTAAGTAGAAACAAATACCTGTCTGTAGCAGGCTTTGAGGGGGGAAGAGGCGGTCTACCAACCAGTTCCTAAATCATGATGTGGAAACTTACTAGTTTTGAATGCTCAGCCTACCTAACACTCATTTCTGGCTAACTATTTTTTTTTTAACTTAAATTAACCTGTTTCTATTAATCTGCCTTTTGCCTTGAGGGGGGGTCTTTTTACCTTTATTTATGTATATTTTACTTTCCTGCTGTTTCTGTGTCTGTCTGCCTGGTGGCTGCCTGGCTTCTGGCCCCAGTAATGTCCCGCTCCTTCTTTCTTTCTTTCTCTTTATACTTTTCTGCTTCTTTTTCTCCTCTCTTGAGCCTGGATTTCTCCTCCTATTTACTCCCTCTCACTGCCTGCCAGCCCTGCCTATCCTTTCCCTGCCTTGCTACTGGCCACTCAGCTTCTTATTAAACCAATCAGGTGCCTTAGGCAGGCAAAGCGAAACAAACCGCAACGCATCCTTACATCATTAACAAAGGCAGCAGAAGCAAATGCGACACACCTTTACGCAGTTAAAGTAATATTCTGCTGTATAAACAAATGTAACACATCTTTGCCTAATTAAAATAATATTTCACTACACCTGCCACTAATTTTATGTTGATGTGAGTTTTCAAGATGTCTAGACATTTCAGTGAAAAAGCAATGTTTGTTGAAACGAAGCACAGCAAGTGGCTGATTCTCATTTAGAGGGGCTGGTTGGAAAGTGAGGCCTGGATTGTCATAATGTGCACAGAATGTAAGCGACTCTACATACAAAGAACTGAAGGGTCATGTTTCCCACCATCAGCTGCTTGTTCACTTAACTTACAGTCGGCATTATTCCCAGCCTGTATTTTGGTAGTCATGCAAATATTGTTAGCACATTTTTTTAGATGACTAAGTGAAAGGTAACAATAACAACAACAAAAAAAACTTTTGTAATTTTTTCAGGATACTCTATTCTGAAAAGCAGTATTTTCAAATATGTACAGTGTTTGGCTTCTGTATCTTAGAATTTTTAAGCTTAGACTTAATATACCTCCAGCTAGAGGCATGTTTCCTGAGATGTGTTGGTGATTAACTAATGGACCACATCTGAGATTTCTCTTCAAAACCCTCACGGTCATGGAGAGTTTTGTTGCCGGAGCTGGGACTGAATCCACAGCATCTCTCATATTAGACAGGTTACTTTGCTGTTTGGGGGGGGGGTAATTCTAAGCTCGATTCATGTCTTTGAATATCTGCCCTCAATTTGTACACACAGGAGAACCAAGGAGAAAGAGGTAGCATAAAACAGAGTCCAAGATGTACAGAATAAAGCCATTAAGAGGAGGACCCAAAATAAGAGTTATTGGTGCCTTTAAAGTTGCACAATTAAGCTAAGGTTTTATGTTGGGTTCACATTTGCTTAGTAACGTGAATCTATGCTTTGCTGTAGTGACATTTCTCCTCTCTGTGATCAAAAACTGGACAAGATGAAATTTAAAGGTAAGGAATTTATTTTGGCTCAGGGTTGAAAATGATCAGAATAAAGCAGGGAGGGCATGCAGCAGAGGGAGCTGGGAGCTGGGAGCTGGGAGCTGGGAGCTGGGACTTCTCACACCTCAGCTAACAGGAAGCAGAGAGCTCAGGCTAGATCCTGGATCTAGCTATAACTGTCCTCCACCAACAGCACACTTTTTCCAGCTAAGTGCTTCCTTCTAAATGTTCTACAGCCTCCCCAAACAGCGCTGCCTGATAATGATCAGATGCGTGAGCCTGGAGAGGACTTTTCACATTCAGCCAATAACAGTCACTGACATGTGGAAATTGGAGATAATTCCTAAATAGCACTTTTTAGAAGATGATAATGATTTTTGACAATTATAAAATGTATAGAATATATTGAAATCATATTCTCCCCTTACCTCTCTTAACCTTTTACCACCCTTCCCGACTATCTTCTGCACAGCTAGCTCCCCTTCTACTCCAATTGTGTGTGTGTGTGTGTGTGTGTGTGTGTGTGTCTTCGGAAGAAAGTCACATTCTCTGGTTTGTGATGATGGTGGTCATACCATATCCGGAAGATTTCACTTCATAGTGTTCCTCTCCATCCTCTTGCTCTTAAATCTCTGCCCCTCTTCCACAATGCTCCAGGAACTTTGGAGAAGGTGACATCGATGTCTTTTTCAGGGATGATCGCTCACAGCCATTTATTCTCAGCTCTCTGAACAGTTGAGTCAACACTTACAATAATAGCAATTCCCTAAGCACATAGGTATCTATTGAATCCTCATGTGTAAATGTGTGTTTCCAAGATGCTTGCACATGTATTCCTTTTGTTATTGTTTTGTTTTTGCCACCCTAAGTATAAGAAAAATCAGTCAGAGTTCTTTTCATTGCAAAGCCAATTTAGATTAACTAAAGTTAAAATAAATTAATAGCAGGGTACTGGGATTGATCTTTGCATCAAAGGAAGAGGCCAAAAGAAGAACAGCCCTGTTAGAGGTAGCCAGTGACAACCTTTCATCTACACCCTCTCTCTCTCTCTCTCTCCCTGTGACCCAGTAGAGATCATTAAGCCCATTGGGATGTAGAAAGTTGCAGTCATTGCCCAACCACCCTCCCTTTGATATCTTAGCAACACTGTTTGCTGACAACATTCTCCTTTATTACCGAGAACTTTGGAGCAGACAGAAACTAAAACTGCAAGTCAATTTAGGAGTAGAGAAGTAACCATACACCTTTTCCATCTCCTCCTATCCAGCACATGTGGTACACAGTAGCATCTTTGAAGAAATTCTATGTGGATTAACACAAAATCTGAAAAAGTTACAATGTACTTAGGAACATAATTGAATTCTCTATTTACAATCCAAAGACTTATTTTCCTTTCAAAATTTCAGTCCTTGGAGGAGGGGGGAGGGGGAGAGCAGGAGGGAAATGGGAGGAGGGGAGGAAGTGGGAATTTTGAATGGTATTATTTATAAAGCAATAAAAACTAAATAAAAAAGGAAATAGAGGAGAACAGGGTAAAAAAGTTTCAGTCCTAATAAAAGTTTTCCCTTCCATGAATTTTAGTTAGCTGATGCTCTCCAGTAGAACATAACTTTTCAGTATACCATAACATGCAAAATGTGTGTGTGTGTGTGTGTGTGTGTGAGTGTGTGTGTGTGTGTGTGTGTGTGTGTGTGTGTGTGTGTGTAGTGCCTTTCATTTTTGCCCCAAAAAGATAAAATAGTTTCAAGGAAGCTATTCTGCAACCTTGAATTATACTCAAATGCTTATAGAAAATGAAGCCTCTTTCTTCCTCGTGGTACACGTAAGCTCTCCCGCCCCACTGCAGTGTGGACTGGACCACACTTTAAACTTGCCTTTTGGGATAAATGCTTAGGCTTTAAGTTTCCTTGCCTTGTGTCTCTCCTACTCTTACTCCTGTCCAAGTTGTTGCCAAGGCATAGCGGGAGGCAAGAAGGATGCTAGCTTCATCTTCCCTAGTCCCTCCTGGCAGAGGACCGAGTTAGATCTACCAAGACAACAGGTGTCAAGCCTCACGTTTGTGTTTTCTTTCCTCCCTTGACTCCACAGGTTTCAAAAGTGACTTGGGTCAGTTGTTCTTCCTCTTAGCTATCACTGATTGTTTTTACACTACAGAAGAAACTCCACGATGTTAACCTACACTAAAGACACTTTAGGAAAAGGTCTTCAAAAATTAGCCTCATCTCACGCATGTAAACTACCATCTTCCAATCCACAGAGTACGCCCATGTGCCATCTGCCTCAAACCATGGTTTGTTATGGATCGTTTTCCTACTCAGAAGGCTCACGTTCTATTACTCTCCTTGACAGCTCTTTGCTGTCCTCTGAGATAGCCCCGAGGTGAGTAGACACCCTGCCTACTCTATCCAGCAGACACCTATAATTCGACAACTCTTTCAAAGACTCATTAGTTGTGTTCCCACAGCGCCAGGTGGTCATTGCTACTTATGCTAAGCCCCAGAACTATAAAGAAAGCCACAAATTGCATATGTAATTTTACATTTTTTAGAGGCCGTATTTTAATTAAAAAGAAATGGTTAAAATTGTTATCATATTTTTACTTAACCCCAATACAACAAAAATAACATCTAATGGCATAGTCAATATTTTAAGAAATCATTAGTAAGATTTAGGCTATAAATCTTTGAAATCCAATGAGTATTTACAATGACAGCCCAAGAACCAAGTAGTTGTCTGTCTATACTGGACCGTTGGCCTCGGTTAGGTGAAGTTATATTTATGAGGCCATATTTATAGAACAACCATCCAGAAAGTTCCTTTTTACAAAGTTGCAATTCATAAATGACTTTTGTCACATTCAGGGGTTTCTGTAAGGTAAGAAACCTGTTTCCTGTGTGTCAGCTTTCGGTCTATATGACGTAATGTCTGAGAAAATTAACTTCAAGAAGAAATGCTTGTCTTGGCTCACTGTTTCAGAGGCTCCTGCCCATGATTACTCGGGTCTAAGGCAACACCATCATCGTGTCAGATCTTGTAGCAAAGCAGAGGTACTCATTTGATGGAAGGTAGCCAGGAGAAAGAGGGAGAGGTGAGCAAGGTCCCAATGTAATCTTCAAGAGCATGCTCCCGCTGGCCTCTCTCCTTTCCACTGTCTTCAGCTCCTCAATGTTACACCCTTACTCTGTAGCTCCACAAGCTGGTGACCAAACATGGCCACAGAGCCTGTCATCCAAATAATACTGCAGTATACAGTGAGCTCTTTATTGGTTTAAACAAATCCAAAAGAAAGCAAAGCTACTGTAGCATCTCTGTGACTGCAGATATCATAAAAACTGTTGAAAGCACACAAGAGTGGTAGCCTACCCAAAGGGATTGGGGTTATATTGATTTTCTTTTCTTCAGCTTTCCATTCTAGCCTCGAAAAGAAAACAATTATTGATGTGGCTGGCCAAAAGACACAGCAAATGAGACATCTTGGTAGAATTATAGAAAGAGAAGTTTGGGAAATGACATTAGCTTTGGGAGGGGTGCCTAATTACAGATCAACTGCCAGAGGGGGGAGATTGATGCTGGTTAGGAGTCTTCAGACGTGGCATTTTGCAAGAGAGGCATCAAGGCTGCTAAATTTTAAAGTCGTTTGAGGCTACCTTCTGGCCACGTTGCATGAATGAAAGGCTTTGAACCTCTAGCCTCGGGACTAAAAGTGATCCTGTCTCTTAAGCAACTACTTTTCGTTAGAGCTTAGTTGAATATGAATGTCATAGCCGGCAGATGTGATATCCTCTGTCTTTTGGTTTTAATGTTATAGTCTCGTTTTAAATTGCTAATGTCTAAAAGATTTCCCGAACTGAAGCCCAAAAGTATCTGTGCTAACCGATTGCTGAGGTTTAAAGAGAGCCTGCCACCTAGCCCAAAATCCCACCGGAGTTCAGGCCCCGGAGACACATGACACCAAGAATGTGAAAATTCATTCTGCCAAATGTGTTCAAAGGTGAGGTCTTTAGGAAGTGATTAGGATTAGATAAGATTATTAGTCAACCTCCCATGATTATGCCAATGGCTTTATGAAAGGAAGAAGAGACATAGACAGGCACACACACACACACACAAAACCCACATACAAACATACATACACACAGAGATACACAGATATGCAAATATACATACATACACATATAAACACACAGACACAAATACACATACACACATACACACACTGACACACAAATACACATACACCCCACATACACACAAATACACACACATAAACACACCCCACATACAAACACATACACACAAATACACATACATAAACACACCCCACATATAAACACACATACACACACAGACACACACACAAATACACATACACACACACACCTGCCATAATGTGATATTACCCAGGCACATTGACACCAGAGCCTGCCCCGTGCTACTCAGAATCCTCTGGTCCTAGCCTCTAAAAAGAAGTGCACAGTGAGCTATATCAGCCTGTTTTCTTTGCAAAGTAGACTACCTTGGGTATTTCAGTACAAGAAAAAATTGACGAGTATATCAATTAAGTCACATGTTTGTGTATAAAAAGTAAGAAACCAGCAGTATAAAGTAGTTTTCTCCAGATTTTGAATTGCTACCAGAAACTCTTGACATAAACAGGAAAACTGTCATCTATTGGTAAATAAGCCACCACCTTTAACTACTGGCTTGACTCTGGTTTTTACCAAGTGTGTGAAAGGCAGAGACAAACTCACTCCATCTTAGTTGTGGACAGCATCCCAGACTGTGCCTGAGAAAATCCCCTAGTGATTTCAGTGAAAGTGTCTGAGGAGCTTTGTCCACAAACCTACCACCACTCATCCAACTCAGTGGAAGGAAGAACTGGGCTGTTGTTTGAGCATTATGCATTCGTAGACAGTGTGATTAAGGCGTCTTTATCTTCTAAGTAGAACAGCTCCTTATCTGTTTATTATCGACAGTCAACTTTCAGTCATTGAGGGGAAATGGGAATGGGAATGGCTTTGTGATTGAAATCTACAAACAATCTAAAATTTTGCTCTGGTAGAAATGTTTGCCTTCAATGTCAGGAATCAAAAGGACAGATTTAAACCTCACCATGTATTCCCTCAGGTCTCCCCATGACCTGTGTTCTCATTGTCCCCATTAGCACAGATAATTGAGAAGTGTGTGTGTGTACCTTGTCATTAGGTGATGACATCTCATTCTTCACTCCCCTTCCCCAGCACAGACTGCTGAATATTCTTCATTGAGCTATTTATAGAAATGACTTACACGCTTAGGCACAAACTCCTTGCTATGTATATAATGGTGACATCCAATTTTTAAGTTCAGCATTATGAGATTGCTCTCCATAATGAGAGCCCTCCTGAGTAGGGAGGTTAATCTTTTAAGGGAGATGCTCCCACAAAACATGTCAGTGAGTTTTGTTCCATAGGGCACAGTTACATGTAATATGCGCGATAACAAGGGCTATGAAGCAAAGGAGCATTTATGTTCAAACAGGTCAAAGACAGAAAAGGACAAGAGAAGGAACATGCTAATTAGGAAGCACTCACTTTTCCGTTTTATTACCGTCGGTAATTTTGCCCTAAAAACTAGCCATCCTACCAAGCCCTAGCATTCTGCAGCAGACATGAACTACGAGGGAGGGTTTGTGGAAAGGCTGAGAGCATCCCAAAAAGGCTGTCCTAAAACAGCAATGTCCAAAGAAACCCTCTGACAGGAGGAGAAGAGTGTCCTAGCTCTTAGTGGCTTCTGAAAGGCTCAGCTCCAAGCCGAAGCAGATGGAGAAATCATTTCAGTTTTGGCCTTGGGAATAATTAACGAGTCCGCTGTGTTGATGCAAAACATAAGGCTGAGGCAAAGGCAGCGACAAGAGGAACGATTCCAAGACACGCACAAAACAGGAGAAGGAGTATAATTAATTCTTTCCCAGGTTTAAATAAAAGAATCTACCTCAAAAAAAAAATCGCTCGTGTTTCATCATTTCATCCATGCACCTTCTGTCTCCTGGACTCCTCTTCGAGTCGTGTCATGGTCACGCTGGCGTCTTCCTGAGAAGGTAGGATAGCAGTCGCTCTGCAGTCCCATGGCCTGGACGCCCTCCCCACAAGCTTTACCACTTTCCTTTGTCTGTCCTAAGGCAGAGCCTCACTGCCAGCCCGTGTAAAATGGCAGGCTGGTATCCACCTCACAGGGTTATTAATGAAAGCTGATGGTGCCTAGTAATGCCCCTATCAACAGCAGAGGATATGCGTGCTTTTCTTTCTGTGCGCTCTGGACTATCTTTTCGGGGTACTCCAGCTGTGGTGGTTTGAATGAGAAGTGCCCTCATGGGCTCACATATTTGAATGTTGATTCCCCCGTTGGCAGACTCTTTAGGAAGGATTAGGAGGTGTAACTTTGTTGGAGGAGATAGGTCACTGATGTTTTGAAACCTCAAAACCCACCTTAGACACAGTCTCTCTGTGTCTCTCTGTCTCTATCTCTCTCTTTCTCTCTCTGTCTCTGTGTGTGTGTGTGTGTCTGTCTGTCTGTCCCTCTGTCTGCCTTTCTGTCTGTTTCTCTGTGTCTCTCTCTATAACTGTTTCTCTCTGTGTGTGTCTCTCTCTCTTTCTCTTTTTCTCTCTCTCTTTCTCTCTGCCTACAACTTGTGTATCAGATGTGAACTCCCAGCTACTGCTTCAACACCATGACTAATGACTACCTGCCTGCCCGCCACCATGGTCCTTGCCGTGATGTCAGGGACTAACCCTCTGAAACTGGAAACAAGCCCCCAATTAAATGCCTTCTTTTCTTTTTTTTTCTTTTCTTTCTTTTATTTTTTTAATGCTTTCTTTTCTAAGTGGCTTTGGTCATAGTATCCCTTCACAGCAATAGAGTAGTAACTAAGACACCAGCCTATAATAAGCCAGGATTTTCTAACACCGCCTCCTAAAGCCCTCCAGGGCCCACTTTCCCATCTTCAAAACAATGTCCCAAGCTGCACTCATTAAGCCTCTCTAAGCTTTATGCCATCAGTGATTCAGAACCCAGAAGCACAAACACCCACGCCTTTATACAACTAAATCCAAGAATGAGGATGGGTGGAGCCTCTTTGCTTTGGCTCCCTGGACTTGGGCCCTGCAAACAAGAGCATCTGAGAAGGTGCTAAAGGCAGCAGACAGAGTCTGGCCAAGACATCTTCTCATCTCTCCTCCATCTGCTTCCAGGCGATGCCAGAAGACAACGAAGATTTCGCAGGTTGAAATCAGGAAGACATGGTTTTCCTCTCATTGAGTTTAATTTTTGTTTTGTTTCTTCAGATCTCTTAGAATTTTAACCCTTCGAAGAAGAGCTGTGTTGGTAAGGATTTCTGTCCAGAGTGACAGGTTTCTTAAAAAGAATTTCTTATGAACTCATTCATTGGGATTTGAGGAAATGCTCGTGTAGATTTTAAGACTTACAATTTCTCATTCAAATGTTGTGCTAGTTTTAACCTGTCAAGTTATAAATATCCAAGTGAGATCTTCTCTATTTTTAAGTGGAATTATTTTCAATCAGTTGCCCTAAAAATAAAGTCAGGATACAAAGCCAGCAAACCTAGTCAATTCTCCGGCTGCAGTTTTTTTTTTTTTTTTTTTTTTTTTGATAGCCCATCTCTCTATAGTTTATATATTCATTGTGAATATGAAATAATAGCAAATTCATATAATTGCTATAACCAATGGTGGAAAATTATTTAGCTTCATTTGCATATTCACTCAGTAGCACATAAAACACCTTTGTGATAAATACTAATTACCTTTAGACTGTTCTCTGAGGGCAAATGGCAAAGATATAGGTAAATGTCTCTCCCATGGAAATCTCAATCCTGTGCTCCAAGATTCTGCTTCTCAGAATGCAGTCCTGGACCCAGGTGTCTGCATCATCTGGAAACCTGGTAGACATGCAAATTTCAAAGACCTGGGGCAGATCTACCAAATCAGAAAAACTAGGGCATCATCCAGCCATCTGCTTTAACAAGACTTCCTGGTGACTCTGAGGGACACTAGAATTTAAGGATATCTCTAAGACATCTTTTTTACTAAAAAGTGTTCTGCTCATTTTCCTAAATAACATCTCAGGCAAGTGATAAAGACATTTTGAACATTTATCACAACTGAGTTATGTAACCAGAAATATTTTTCTGGTCTCAGGCAGGACAAATACAATGGCTCCTTGTGGAACCCTAGCAGACAGCAAGCCCATGCCCACCTCTCAGGATGCAAAGGTCTCCTTAATTCTTATGACTGTTCCCAGGGATCCAGGATAGTAATTCCTAAACTTGCTGGTAACCAGAGAGAGTGCCAATTCTGTTTCGCTCTCCACAGGATCTCCAGGGGCCATTGTTCTGCCAAACATGTTACATGTCATCTAGAGGTAAAGACTAGAAGGTACTTTATCTGATCAAGCAGATTTTGTCATGAGAATGACAACTCAGGCACAATACCAATTTTATAATCTGTTTTCAGAAAACATGGATAAAGAAAGCATTCATTTAAGGAAGAATTTGAATCTGCTAAGTTTCCTCCATGAGTGGTTAGTCTGCTGTATGACTTTTATAAGGCCAGCCAGCAGCCAAAGAGCTATTTATCTGAGTGCAATTTTTGATCCTGAGGAAGTCAGTTTTTCTTGTGAATCTTCAATAATAATTTAAACCTGGACACAGTTTGATTTTTATCAACATCAAAAAGCTCATGGAAGCAGTAGATACAGATAGAGGAAGGAAGACCACTGGGAGATTCCGGGCCGTTTCTAATGCTAATATGTCTTATTAGTCAGGAAAGTCAGTTCACCTCGATTATTTTATCTGCAAGATAGGATTTAATGAGGGAGAGGAAAGAGTCAAGGTAAACAAAAGAGTGCGTATGGAATTCTTCCCTGAGTTTAGACACACACGTAACCACGATGTACCACCTGCTGCCATGGTGAAAACAGTCCAGTTCAGCCAGAGAAATCTTAACCAGCTTGACCAGTGGAAATGAAATCAAGGCTCCACAAAGAGACAGGCAGGCTCTCTCTGTGTCCAGTCAAAGACACATTTATGCAAAAGATCTAGAACTTTCCCTTGACTAATCTAACCTTTCACAAAATGAGTATTTTTTTCCTGAACTTCCAGTCACTAACATCTTTTAAATTGTACTAATAGTCTTTGATTAGTAATCATAAGCCCCTGCTGTGCTTTTAATGAGAATTCCAAACTAAACTAAATAAATGAGTTTTCATTATACTTCATATTTTTTTGAAAAGTCAAATAGAGTAAGTAGGATTTTGAATGTGAAAGTTATAGAGAAATAGTAAAATATTCTAGGATTATGCCATAGTTTAATCATATTTTAGGCCCCAAATGACTGGACTCTTCTCTTTCATCATCTAAATTCTATATTTATGTCAAGTTCGTTATGAGTTTGCCTATGCCATAAAACTTCCCCCACTCTGCCATCCTGTAATGGTGTCTTCTTTTCATTCCGTTATCTTATGCTCCGTGGAAGAGATCATTAAGGTTCGCACGACAATGATATTCACACATATGTTTCCAAACTCCACAAAGTTAGGTTGTGATCATAAGACCAATGCTGGCTGTGAACTTTAGAGAAAATGTTGAATCAACAGTTGCCACCCTTCCTCCATTTCTCCTCTCCCAGAATGGGTGCCCTTCAAACTGCAGGGAGAGTTTTCTCAAACTACATATATGAACTACACCCCAATATCCATCAATATCCACTGAGAACCATTCCTAGCAATACTGACTTATTTGTGAATGACAAATATACTTTAGTAATCTTTGGTCACCAAATTTAATAATGAATTTATTATTGTAACATAAGCTTACCTGGCCTCATAATAGAGGTATGTAAGAATAGGTACTGAAAAAATGTCATTCAGTATGTAATACTGAAGTACACACAAGTTTAGGTACAAGAGAAATAGATGCATGAATTACAAGCCATTGTAAATCTCCTTCTGAGAACTGAATTCAGGTCCTCTGCAAACAGCTCAGCTATCTCTCCAGCCCCTTAAGGTATAAAAAACATAAAGAAAACAGGAGATATATAAAATATACATCTTAGAAAGATCACAGTTCTTATTTTTGTTTACAATGTGATCGAGAAAAGGCAAATCTCAACTACAAGGGTCTTGCGAGTGAAGAGACATTACTAGATGTAGTTGTGTAATAGTCAGGGCTCAACAACTGGCTCTCCAGAAAGCGCGACTATTGCTTGCAGCCATTTCAAGCTCCAAAATGATGTCACTGGACATGAAGCAGGGGAGAAAGAATGCAGCTCCCCCACACAGCAGATAAGGACACAAAACCAAAAGCCTATTCAAGCTAGAAACCTATTGCAGCCTCCCAGTGTGTGCTACACAAAGTTAATCCATGGGGTCTGAGAGGATTTGGAGAAAAGGTATCAGTACGGAAGCACCCAGAGATTATAATACATATAATTTTATGTGTACGGGGCCTGCTTCTTATTCATAGAGAGTGGCGCAACATCAATGAGAACACTTGCAAAGGAAGGTGGAGGCTAAGGCTATCCAAAAGTTGACCTTTGAATTTGTTCTCACGGATACTCGGAATCCAAGTCCAGGAAGTCTAGAATCCTGAGAAAGATGTATGAAGTTCCTTCCTGCACTGTGTCCCCTTCACACACTGTGATTTTTGGTGAGTTTTCACAGCATTTTGATATAATCTCTAAGTTGATTGTCAAGGATCAAGAGGGCATCATTCCAGAATGCAAAGAATGGGTGAGCTGGATTGAAATGGGTGGACTTTTACCATGAAGAAAATGGTGTTCTCTAAGTGCTAAGGGGAATTTACAAAGATTTGGGCAAAAAAAGTCTCAGGTATGTCTTTACTTTTCTCCTCTTTAATTCTAATCCTACCTTCGGAGAAGACGAAGAGAACCTTGTCCCATGTCCGTCTTCACATTGAGCAGATCCAGCTTTACAGATAATAGTTTCCTGGGCAGCTGTTCAAAACCAGAAAGTGGGACAGTAGAGATCCAAGAGGGACCGTTTTTGAAAGCATGCTTATTATAGCCCACCAGGCATATCATCTGGAATGGCAACAAAAAGTCTTTACAGAGAAATGTTCATTGCTTATTTTATAAACCTCCCCAAAGTACCTGAAGGCTAATTCTATTCTCACCCGGAGTTCAAAGCCCGACTACCAGACAGTGGGGTTTGAAGTAGAAATGTAGGATGGAACAATTTCTCTACTTTGAAGTGCAGAGAAAGGAGGATCATTTCGGGGGCTTGCAGCACACTCACAGAGCCTTCTCCCTCTCAACACCACCGCAATCAAAGGGCAAGGCTGAATGAAGCTTTAAAAACCTTAGGTAAAAATTAATTTGCTTCCTCTCAAATTATAATTCTTTCCCAATGTGGAAGGTCCATTTCCACTGTGTGAAAACAGACCTAAATTATTGAAGAAGCAAAGCAAAACATTATTATTGCCTATATCTGGAGTGGCTGAAATATTTTTCAGTAGCTCTGTTCCCAAAGGAAAATAAATATGTGTATTTTAAGCTCTAGAGATCTGGGGATACAGGACTTACGTGCTTTGTTACAAAGGACCACCATCACAGCATCCTAGGGGCTGTTCTTTTACCCAGGCACAATGCCTTGTCTGTGCTCCTAACCCACTAGAGGGCAAGGGGCAGTTAAATAAATCTCCCATTTTCCCTTCTGCACTCTCCAGAGCATCTTTTCACAAGGTGACAACTTCATTTAAATTGCACATGTGTAGAGCTAATGACTATAACCTGACTCTCAAGAAGTTAGAGCTGCTCTAGAAATGATGCAACCATGGTAGCGTCAAGAGAGTACAATGTATTTGACTATTAAGTCAAGTGATTTCAATATAAACTCTGTGTGTGTGTGTGTGTGTGTGTGTGTGTGTGTGTGTGTGCGTGTGTACTCTTACTGATTTGTGTGTTCATATGGATGCAAGTGTGGACCCACTTGTGTGGAAATCTTCCTTAATTGCTTCCCACCTTTCCACCTTTTTGTTTTTCTTTTTGAGACAAGGTCTCCCGCCATGTCTGGAGCTCACTGATTCAGTTTGATTGGCATTGCTGCAAGCACCTGGATCCTCCTGCTGCAGCCTTTCCAGCTCTGAGATTATAAACGTGCGACTGATTGCCTCCCTGGCTTTTACGCGAGTATCTGGGATTGAACCCAGATTTTCATGCTTGTCCAGGGAGCACATTACCCACTGTGTCACCTCTCGGTCCTAGGTGAAAACGAGGTGTAATTTCTTGGGTCCACATTCCTAGCACTGAATCAGAATAAGAGATACACAACCACCATTTAAAACCAGGCTGTGCATCTTAATCAGCCACTGTGCACCCTCTGATCTCTCTATTCTTTTAAAGGGGAAAAAAAAAAGTGCTTCTGGCTTTGGCCAAAATCAGAAAATCAAGACGGGCGTTGACTGAGTGGATGGCTTAGCTGGGAGAAAAGCTAAGCCAGGGGAGCTGCGAGATCAAGTGGCCATTAGCTCAAAACTTTAAAGCGGCGTGTGAGCGAGTTGTATGTCTCTTGTGTTGCATGTCTCCCGAAGCCCACTGATCTCAGCATGATTGACATTTATGAGAATGACCTTAAGGTAGGTGTGCGGTTGATGTTTTTGTTGCTGGTTTGCTGCTTCCATGACTTAAAGGGAAGTAGTTTGAGGTGTCAGTTGCGGAACTGCTCATCTACCCCCGGCCAGCAGGAACTGAGCACTAAACTAGAATTCCTACCTGTCTTTGACAGGTTACTAGACTAGCTGGCTGCCCTCGGAGAGCAGTGCTTTCTGGTGTGACTTCCTTGTTTTCTGCTTCCTCCGAATCCCTCCCCAGATCTGTCACTTTTCCCATCAGGGCTACTGCCAGATTGTTAGCATCGGATCTGCTTAATGTCACTCAGCTGAAAACGGACCTCAGCAAACATATTGGGCAGTCTGCGAGAAGTGGTGGACATGAACAATTTAGGCTTAATATCTGTCAGGGAAAGTTAGGACCATCTGGAGAAGGCAGTTAATGACCGCCATTAGAACAGCATGCAATACTGGGCTTAACTGTGGTCTTCCAGACTCAGTTTAACAAATATAAGAGAAGCAAGAGGACATTTGAGCAACACTGCCCAGTAGCCCCTGAGGTCCTGATAGAAGGATATTAAGTCTCACCTGGCAGTAACTAAAGTCTCCACACACTGTCACTCTCTGACAACCGTCTAGGGAGGGACAAACATGGGAGAGGATTAAAGTAGTTGCTACAGAAATTAAATGTGCTCTGTCTTCCTCTCCCTCTGGCAAAACAGGGTTTGTGCCTGAGTTACTAAAACACAGAAATCTGCTTCTGACCATAGAGAGCTGATGAATCCTTACAGGACTCCTGCGGAGTGGACTGTCAGAAAAGAACCCCTATTAATTCATTAGCGTTAGCCTGTGGATCCGCTGCAAGAAGAAAGATGCGGGAGGATGGAAGCTTTTTATCCAGACAGAGTTCAAAGACGGCGGCGATTCATCGTAAATAGCTATTCGGGTCAAAAAAAAGATGACCCCAAATCATGGAAATCATTTCAGAAGACACGTATTAATGCTTCTAAAAACATAAATAAATAAACTAATGCTACTGTGGTGTTTAGTGCTTGGTCATTTTCCTCATTTTGCTGCGACTGAGTTTCAGGGAAGTTATGCATTTGGTCCTACAGATGGAGAGCCGTAGGAATGGAGCAAGTGAGACTGCATATGTTTTGAAGAACAGACATCATCCTGGCACACGTCGTGACAGCGCCATTGGCTGACTCTTATGGTGATTTTGTTTGTTTTGTTCTTTGATTTTTTTTTTTAAGCAGCAAAATCATCGATCTAAGCAACAGCAGAAACATGACTTTATATATAGTCAAAACCCCATTACCTCAAAAGCAGGAAGGTTTCCTGGGTTTGAGATTAGGCCTGAAGTTTTTATGGTCTGTTTACTTAAAAGAATGTTACCCTGTACCAGTTCAGGAACACTGGCACGAAATGAAGAGCCACGTGCCCCATACGCACATCTAAGATGGAAAACACATTGCGTGCCTGCTGTCACTGCACACAGCATTTCCATGGAAAACTTAATTGACTACAGAACCCTTTTCTGATGAACTGAGACAGAACATGCTTCGCAATCCAGACCATTACAATCAGTGTAATTTTAAGCCGAAAAAACCCTGGTGGAAATCATGTGTGGTATTCTTATGAGAGATACTTTATCCAACAATATTCAAACAGTTTTATTATTTAAAGAGTAAAAGGGATACCCAGAAAGATGGCTTCTCAAGCTCTGCCATGTCCCTACCAACAATATGAGATTTCAAAAATTGTCACTAAGACAAAGCAGAAATCTTCCAAGAAGTCTACATACACGAACAAAAACTCAACCAAGATGGAACAAGCCCCAGGCTTTGGAGTGGCCATGAAGTGACGTTATGGCCATGCTCAGTGGCAGGGCCAAGAACACGGAGCTAAAGAAAACCTTTTAGTCAACTTTCAGTCAAGACTCATGAGCCTTCCGTACTCCTGCAGACTGGGAGTCCTCACAGATTGCAGGCTCAGTGAGAAGACTTACTGAATCAACATTGGTCTCCAACCCAGCATCAAGGACATATCCCACTCCTGCCTGGAACTTTACCAATACAGGACACATCAGTCTTCTGGCTGGAATGGCGACTCAATATGCTTTCTCCGAGTTCTAAGAGGTCCGAGTCCTCTTCATTTCCTACATAAATCAATACACGCTCCAGTCTTTTACGCTCACTCTGACTTTGCCGTCTAAAAGCAGGGATGCTTCACCACAACAGCAATGCCTTCCCCTGCAGGGCCCTGCAAGTCTCCACTGTTGAATCGTTTCTGTAGGAATGGAGCATAAATTCCTAGAGATGAGAGGACCAACTGTGTACGTAGTAGTTAATAGGAATCGGCTTGGCATTTAAACTCTTCTAAAAACCATTCAGTTTTCCTTCCACAGTGGTGTGAATGTAGAGACGGGCTTCCGGAATTCAGAAATTCTTCATCCTGCCCTCTGCCAGTTGTGCTTATTATGAAGAATATCTACTCCTGAGCAGTTCTGTAAGAGTTATGACCCTAACGGTTCTGCTCCGTGAAGTTTTAGCTATTCCTTCACTATCACGACCATCTTCTGTCTACTCACCCACTAGCAAATCACATCTGTAGCACTTTGTAGGTTAAGGATTACTATATACCTCATCTCTCAAAAGCAAAGAAGAGTATGAACTTGTAAATGACAGAGAAGGAAGTAACTGTGCTGATCCTAACCATACTTAAAGTGTTGTATAGTTCCTTCCTCCAAACTGAAGGAGTCTATGCTGGAGTAAGGTTCCTTACGGCTTAGGAAGTACACGGCACTTGAAGGCTCAGCATGTAAATATACTAAGCAGTTTCAGGAAATTCCTGAAACTCACAAGGTACAGAAAGTCCCTCCCCAGTGTTACACAAACATTAATGATTTCTGGGAATATGGACTCTAGGATTTGCCCTCCAGAGATGCAAAATTTCATCCACATTAAGATTGACTTTTTTCACAATGCAGGTACCTGTGAGTCATCGGCGCTTTTAAAGGTAACCCCTGACCCAGACTCTGTAAGTAACCACAATGAACTCACTGGTTTGCTAAGCTAGATGAATGGAATTGTTTCTTTGGTCTGCCATTTGTTCTTTATCTGGGATGAATACAACTTTTTCCATGCCTCCCCAGGGAAAAAATACACAACACAATTGTTGCCCAGATGAGGACTTATAGAACCAAAGTGATTAAGAAGGAATGACTGCTTGGTCCATGAAACAGGTACTAAGAGAGGTTACAGAATATAGTCTTTGTATATTCTGCATCTATCGGGACAATCATGATAGGACTACCTTTCCCCATGTGGTGTGGAATAGTATGTGTCCACTCTGTACGATATTCACTTCTGCATCCTCCCTGAAATGGATTGTGGAACATGCAAACCAAGCCATGCCATGTAGATAGAAGTGGGGCATATTTGAAGAGAATCCCTCGTTGTCATCTTCTTCCACTTGGTACGAGGTGATATGTCTCCCCAGTGAGTGGGATCTGCCCATACAGTTATATTCCTCCATGTTAGCCTCTGGTTTGGAAAATAAGTTGAATACACAAGAGAGTAAGATGGAGTGGTGGGCTTGGTGTTTCTTATGGCTGATATGGGGGATCAAAAGGAAAGAAAATACAAATTAGATATTTGTTAAAGAGGCTCTGTTGCGATTTAAAAGTTCAGGTGGCAGGAGATGAGTCAGACAGTGAAGAAGAAAAATGGGAAGTGAAAACCATAGAAGATGCCCTCATATCTAACCTTTAACATGGAGGGAAGGAAAAAAATCCATGATTAAGTATGTAGGAGCCTTGAAGATGGCCAAGAGTTGCTGTAGGAGGTCCTTCTGTCTTTTTGTTGCTTTCATTGGTTAATAAACTGCTTTGATAGATTAGAACTTAGGTAGGTGGGGAAAATTAAATGGAATTCTGGGAGGAAAAAAGCAGAGTCAGAAAGAGACGTTATGGAGCCACCAGAGACAGACATGCCAAATCTTTCCTGGTAGGCCATGAACTCGTGGTGATATACAGATTAATAGAAATGAGTTAAATCAAGATGTGAGAGTTAGCCAATAAGAGGCTAAAAATAATGGGCCAAGCAGTGTTTTAATTAATACAGTTTCTGTGTGGTTATTTCGGGGCTAAGCTAGCCAGGCGCCCAGCCAAACAAGCGGGCCCTCTCCTCTGCAGCAAAGAGTAGGGAGGCACTAGAGTCAGAGAGCTGTCCACTTCTGGACCACTTGAGATGGGAAAGACTGTTAATCAAGAAATGAAAGGTGTATCGCACCCCTGGCTTCTCAGGCTGTGGAGAATGCCAAAATAAAAGCGGTTTGAGTGCTGTGGAAGCAGAGAAATTGAGTAACATAACTGCACCCCTCGTGTCTGATCCAAAGTCTGCATGACCTGAGGCAACAGGAGGAAAATGAGTCCCTGATTGGCCAGCTCACACAAGCCATCAACCACATTTGGTTACTGTTAGGTGAGATCCTTATGCATATCAAGGACTAGAAGATAGGCTTTACTTGAGAACTGGGGATGAGGGAGGTGGGTGTTTGGTGCTCCTTTTCACAGGCCAGATAGGACTAGATTCACAGTATCTGATTTTCTGTTGATTCAGCAAGGACCTCAGGGAGAGTAGGGAGCTTTGGTAGCTCTCAGAGCTCTAAAGTGCCGAAATGATCTTTATTAAAGAGGAGAAGCTTTGACAGTTCTGAATGACTTTGATCAGCATGTGAATAGGGTTCATAGAATGCAAACCTAATCAACAAGGGATGAGAGAAAAGAAGACAAAGAGTTCTGTCCAAAGCACTAAGTAGCAAATGTGGCAAGATTTGTATTGAACTGGAATTTCTAGAGGGAAAATCTTAACAGGAAACCAAATGCTGTGCCCTGGAGCTTCTGGAAGCCTTTAAACCCTGAACAATAGCTCATAGAAGAGATTATTGAGCCTGCCCTAAGGGTGGACAATTGTGCCTCCAGAATACAACACAGAGCACATGGGATGGGGAATAAAGATTGCTCATACAGGCCAGGATTTTCTCCTTAGCAGGTGTGGCCAGCAAGGGTCACAGTGCTAGCCCAGATCCTGTCAGAACCAGGGATCCAACTACAGTGGCATCCACAGCAATTAAGAGCATGGCTTTATTCCCCTGTGGGGCTGAGCCACACCAAACAGTGGCAAGGAAATGCATAGTAGCCCTGCAGCAACAGCAGCAGAACCCCTGGGTGAGACTCTTACAGATGTGTAAAAGCTCACCAATAGGTAGTAAGGACTGTAGTTGGAGAAGCTAAAAAGAAGGTAGCCTGTGTGAGTCAAAAGGGAAGCGATTGATGAGTCTTGAGTGATAATTCTCAGGGTAAGAGTGACTTACCTTCCTACAGATTGTTGGATAGGGACCTGTTGGCCCTAAAGCCCACAAATCATAAAGGCTATTGGCATTGTTATTGGTTGCATGCCAGAATGAGATGGTAAGTCCCTGATACTGAAGATGTCACACATCTGTGTGGGATATGGAGATATGGAGAGAATGGGCTGAGAATGAACCAGAAATTCCTTCCCTGCTACGTGGCTTTTATACTACTAGGAGTAAGGCTGGTGGCTTCCAGGGGAGAGTCTGACTCATCCAGATGCCTGTAAGTCTACACCTCTAGTGAAACGTCACCCTTGGTGGGATGGGCTCTATGACAATGCTGCAGCCATAGTCACCCTTGCTCCTATAACTCCACACACACACACACACACACACACACACACACACACACACACACCCAATAAACATCCTGGCTTACTAAGCTAGACTTGTGTGGAATCATTTCTTTGGTCAGTCATTGAGGATGCCCTAACTGTGGTTATCAAATGTTTGTTCACGTCCGTCGAGGAAAGGTCACAGAACATGCAGAGAAATTCAAGACGTTAACCTGAATAGGTAACAAGCTCTCCAAACTGTCTTCTGTTAAATTATGCTGCATGAGAGAACTCCATATGTGGTGTTGGGAGAAAGGGAGATGGGATAAGAGAAGAGAAGGCAAGAAAGAAGAGTGGGGATTAGGGGAAAGGAGAAAAGGGGAGAAAATAGAGAGAGAAGGTGTGTGGGGGGGGAAGAATAATGAGAGTTAAGAGGGCAAAATCTAGCATCAGTTATTGAGAAAAAACAGCTTACTGATGTAGTGTGCGGTTTAAATTAGCTTGAAGAATAGAAAATATTTTAACATGTAGAGATAGAAAAGAATTTCAAGTAAAAAAAATTAAGGAAAAACAACAAGAAATGCCAACATCCATCAAAAAAACTACTAATATTTGTCAGTCTAGAAGATCATTTTTGTGAAGATGCTGGGTAGAAAAAAATACCAAAATAACAATCAGTTAATGCCAGATTATGAAAGAGAATATACCATGTTCAGAAACCCTGGCATCTTAATAAAGGATTTTAAAAATAAAACTCTAATGAACAGTTTTACATCTGGGGCAAATGCCTTCCTTGAGGAGGTAGACGGCCTATGTTGATCATGCAGAACAGCGAGCTATCTGTGGTATTAGTGCAATAAGATATTAGGCAAGTCTGAGATGAACCACAGGCCCTTTGGGATTATAAAACTAAGGAACATGAAGACAGAAGTAAGGATAAGGGCGCTGGAGTTTGTGGTTATTCTTTTGAGCAGCAAGGAGAATAGGGAGGTAATTATCTACTGGAGTATAAGCGAGTTAAGGTGAAAATAAATCAGTTTGGCTTTTGAGTTACTGGGTTGATGCCTTTATCACTATAGGGTTTGGAAATATGGAAATTTGGCTCCCATAGAGCCAAATAAAGGTATATAGATTCTGGAGAAATCACTTGGGTATTATGTACAGACTGCAAAACAATAGCATTTGACTCTGAAAATCAAACCCATGTGAGGTTTACTTCCAGGTGACAATCTAGCTGAAAACGGATTGAATGCAATTTGGTCAATAAGGCAAGATTTTTACCATCGTGAGACATAACACTCTAGGTCCAAACTTGGGACAAATGGCCAGGTGCCTATTCAATATACCAAAGTGGACCTGGCCATGAGGGTCTCCCAGTATCCATCAGTCCCTACCTTTTATAGGGTATGGTTGGCACATCCTGCCCCTGCCCTGACCTCTCCAGCCCAAGAGCTAGCCTGGCCTTCCCCCAGCTGCCCATCTCTATATAAGCCAGCCATTTGGGTTACCCAGTCCTTTTTTTTGTCTCTCCTTTAGCCTCCTGCCCTCTTGGTCTCCTAGCTCTCCTCTTCCCCCCCCCCCCCCCCCAACTCTTCTCAGGCTCAGAGCCACATTCACTTTGGACTCTCCCAGATGTCCCTGCCTCTGGCTGAGGTCTCTCTTACATCCACAATAAATCTTCTCCACCGTACCTAGGAACTGCCATGTCTTCCTTTGTTTAAATTTTATTTTATTTTATTTTTTTTTTTTCATTCACAGAGCATAATACCTGTTTGGGAAGGTTAGAAGCCAATCCAGTACTAAGAGCTGGGATAAGGTAGGTCTGGGTGTTTTCTGTGCGCACGCATATTAAAACCAAGTCCAGAAGGTGTCCTGGCTGCTGGCCCGTGAGCAGCCTGCACGTTCACCCTCCTCAGTTACAATAACGGCACTCAGCCTCGCGGCACGTTTGCATTCTTGGAAAGAAGTTAATTTCCAAAATTAGATTGTTCTTCTAAAAGGTTTCTGAGTCCTACAAGATAATTAGGAAGCCAAACCTCAAAACAGAATCTGATGTCACCCATTTTGCTTTCACTTGCAGAGAGCGGCGTTTTAGGGAGGGTGGGACCGGGAGACAATGGTTTTACATATCGGGGGAGACTGCGATCAGTCCAGTAGTTTATTTCTCGTGGGACCTTGCTCAAAACCATTTAGAAATAAAGACAAGACCAAATCTTGGTCATTTCAAAATTATAATTTATTGACAGACACACTAAGGGAGGAGGGTTTGGAGATGCTACGTTTTGACAGGACACCCACATAGTTAGGGGCTAGCTCTAACACGGGTTTTGTTGATACTGCAAAATGTCCAATTGCTGCAACATTTTTTTTTCTATTTGGAGCAAATGCTAAGTGAGAAGTGGCAGGATGCTGTGCCTTCAAGAGAAGCCTGTGCCTGCTGGAGAAGTCTGCTGTTACCACCAAAACACACTTCACCAGCTGAGGCTGGCGCAGCGGAGACAAGCTGGGTCCCACCTGGAAGCAGAAGTGCTTTCTCTTTAGAATTCTAGAAAAAAAAAAAAAAAAAGAGATACTGCAGGGGGGCTGTCCTCAAACTGTGTTGCAGCTGTACGTTTTGAGAAGCATAACTTTGGGACCCCTCTCATTGTCTGAGACATAACAGGTTCATAACTGCTATGTCTGAGATCCCCTGGGCTGGAGCCGTCCCAAAGCCCCTTTCTCTATTCACTGCCCTCCATCCTCAGCTCACCTGGAAAGATTTGCCACAGCTTCTCCCCACCCTGTTTTCCTGCTGCCTCTTTCCCCTTTCATGATTCACAACATCTGAAGCCACTTTCTGCTTTCCGGATTCAGCTTTCCAAGTATCCATCCTTCTCCAAGTGAGGTTCGAAGTTGCCTGAGGAAGAGTGTACAGTCCTGTCTCGCTTTGTCCAAGAGTCCCACAAGCACCAGAAACTACCGTTCTTAATCTCCTTCCTGGAGCGAGGTTTATAAATTTGGCACCCATGTGAGGATAAACCACTTGCTGAGGAACAGTAAGTCATACAATGACGTTCCAAAGGGAATGTTTCCTCTTTTAGGTAAGGAAGGAAAACAAAACCAGTCCCCAGTGGGTAGTGGGAGGGCGATGCACAAAATAGAACATTCCTCAGGGTCTGCATTATAAACTCCAAAGCGGTCAGTGGTTTAGAAAAGGCATTCCTTCTGAGTTTTATGATAAACGAGGCCAGCAATGAACATCGCATCAGAACCACAGGAACTTTGGGACAACTGCACAACAGTGTGTGGGGTTTTCAATCCCTCTGTCCCAGGATCGTTTGAGGTTTATTATTAAAAACACCAGAAAATCCAGGCACATAGTATGTTTAAAATTCTTTGTATCTTAACTCTGGCCACATCTTTGAAAAAGTGCTAGCCTGGTCATGGTTCTTTGCTTCCTCTTTAGCAAGGGGTGTGCCCAGTCCACTGGAGTAAAAACGGGTGAGGATCCTTCTCCCCTAATCTTCACTTCCAATTAACCTATAACAGGAGGGTTTTTCTTTCTCTAGCTGTGCCTCAGCCCCCGGCCCCACCTCAGGCAATGCAGGCAGTTGCTCTGGAAAAAAAACAGGGACACTTTCTGTTCCTAATTGGGAGCAAGAGTCCGCATGCCCACTCCTTCCCTCTCTCCAAGCTGCAGGAGTCCTGCAATAGGGCAGCTTCCTCCCTCCCTGCAGTGCTGAACTTGTGAGAAAGCCAGAAGAAAATACGAGAGGACTAAAATAAACCACCGACCAAATGTAATAAAGACATGGCTAGGAGTGGCAGCGCTTTGACCGGCATCATTTCTAAGCACTCACCATTATCCTAACGGAGGAAACAGCAAATGATCCGAAACACATTTCTGTTTCATTAAGGCAGACAGCTGCTGTTTGGAATCAAAAGCTGGGGTATCGTTCTGTAGGTTTTCATTATAAATTTATACTTACCAAGGTTCTTTGAGAACCCAGAGAGGCAACCTCAGTTGTTTCTTATTGCCGCTATAGCAAACTACTCTGGGCTTAGCAGTTTAAAAGGCAAAAAGGATCTCACCCTTCTAGAGGTCTGAAGATTAAATGGAAGGCAATTGCAAGGCTCCACTGTGGCCCTTCCTGTGTTTTAGGGAAGAATTGGTTTCTTAATTTTCCCAGCTTTTAATCACTATCTGCTTTCCTTGGCTTAAGGCTTCTTCTGCTGTCTTCAAAAAAAAAAAAAAAGGACTCTCCCCTCTGGTTCCACAGTCACATCTCTTCTTGTCTCCTTGTATTTGTAACAACCCTTAGGATCACATCCTGAGAGCACAGTCCAGGAGACTCTTCCCGTCCTACAGTCCACAGCCACGCCCTTCAAAATCCCCTTTGCTGTGCAAAATAACATATTAATAGGATACAGGGGTTCAAATATAGGCATCTTTGGAATGCAATTATTCCCACCACCAAATTAGATCTTGAGTGTATGTAAAAGAGAATTCATTACTACATAAGTAATCCAGTTTTGGCTGCCATCAAGTCTGCATTTCACGGATGTGTCAGGATGCTGTCACAAAGCACCTCAGAGAGTGTAGTGTGGAGCAGCGGGCCATGTTCCCGCAGCCCCACTCCCGGCCGCCTGGCTAGCTTATGCCCCGAAATAACAACACACAAACTGTATTCACTTAAACACTGCTTGGCCCATTAGCTTCAGCCTCTTTTTAGCTAATTCTCACATCTCTTGCTTTAACCCATATCTAATAATCTATGTAAGACCATGAGTGATGTCTTACCGGGAAAGATTCAGCATATCTGACCTGGTGGCTGGCTTCATGGCGACTGTCTCAGAGAGGAGAGGCATGACGACTGCCCGAGCCATCTACCTCACTTCCTTCTTCCTGTTCTGTCTGCTCCACCTATCTAAATCCTGCCCTATCAAAAAGCCAAGGCAGTTTCTTTATTAGCCAATGAGAGTCCTCCATCAAGAGAGGACCGTATTTCCCAGTGAGGTAGGAAGCCTGAAGTCAAGGTGTAAGATGGTTACATCCTCCAAACTGCCAACTGACTTTTCGTTATGCCCTCACCCACATGGCTGGGAGAAGGTCACAGGGACTATTTCTTTGAGGTCTCTAAACATTTTTGTGAGGGTGCCAGTTTCAGGATTCAGCCACGTCAGAGAAGTGTAGCCTGTAGGACCACTCACTAGAGATTACACCAACACCCTAGGGACTAGGGTTTTGCCTGCCACTGTGAAAGGGATGAACACGGTTGTCCATTCCATCACATCAGGTCCACAAGAAAATGAAAGCACATGGTGTTTTAAGTTGTAAGATAACACAGAAATGTTACCAAACGTGGTCTCCTTTCTACCCCAAAGTGTTTTTTCTCTTTTCCTTCTGTGTTATTTGAAGACAAAGAAGCAGACTTAAGGAAAACAGCCATCCAACTTGTTTTGTAGGTGGACATTTTTTTTTTCTTCAGTATAATCTAATCCACATTTTTTAAAGGAAAGAAAACTTTAAAAAAAAAAAAAAGATGTTGATGTAATGTCTAAAACTATAAAACTGGAGTCTCATCATTTTTACAGGACAGAATTTTCCTATCGTTATGTCCTGGGTACTTCTTTCACCGAGCACAGTTGCAGTGGACATATAAGCTCAGGAAATACTAAGAAAAATCCAGCAGATTAATCCAGGTGATTTAGATATATTGTGTTGATTTAGGTATCAATGTGCTCGCAGAGATTACTTTCACTGATCGCAGCAGCTAAAAAGAGTGTGTATTAATCAGCTTGTGTCTGCGGCTCTTGGGGGGACAGAGGAAGTAGATAGAAACGGAGAATTATAAAGAGAACAAAAGGAGCATTAGTCAGCTAGGTAGAAATAAGTAAACATCATAAATTAGGTTAATAGCAGGACTCCGAATCTTCCCTTCCCTCCTACCTCGGAGAAACCTTAGACTGAAAACAAAACACTGTGTGCATAGCCACATACATTCCCTTTAACATATTTTCTACCCCGTATCAACCAAAATCATTCTGCAAAGCTCTTATATGAACCCTAGGAGAAGGTCTAAATGAAGTCTTTAAATTTTCAGCCTATTAAAAAAAAAATTCGGCCTATTTAATTCTTGGTCGCATCCGTCTCTGAACTTGTTCTGTTCATTTGGAAGTAGGCGCATGGTGATAGAAAGAGAATGTAGGTGTGTGGGTAACATAGAAGGCAGGCCTACCTCTTTCACAAACTGACTTCAGACCAACGGCTTGCCTTAATGTGCTTCGGTGGCCTTCATGTAAAGGAAAAATATTTAAATGAGTTAAAAGTCACATTAGTAAGTCAGAAATGATGCATGCCTCTCTCTTATAACGGTAGACGTAATTTCTCCATGGATGATAATTATATGTGCTTGGATTGCATAGGAAAAGGCAGAAGGTGCCAGTACTGTGAAGTTAATACTACTAGGTCTTGTAGATACATGATCTAGTAAGAGAAGTTGGCAAGCTATAGTCAGCAAGGCATATCAGCCTACTAACCACTGTATAAATAGTTACTGGAATGCAGCCATACCCGTCTGTTTACGTATTGTCTGAGACTCAGTAGGGGTTACAGTGGCAGACTTAAATAGTAGAGAAAGAGACCATAAGGCCTGCAAACCCTAAAATATTTACTGACTCTCCAAATATTTGAAAAGTTTCCTGTCCCCACATAATAAAAGAAAATTATGTAGAACAAGGAATAAATTCTAAATCAAACAAAAAAAATGAAAAACACAGTTTAACTGATCCTGGCTTTCACTGATCCATATTGTTGTGTGTTATAGATAGAGGGGTATCTAGCAAACAGTTCATTATACAATTCTCTCAATTGATTTTATTTTCTGTAACAATAGGTAATCTGATATTGCTTCTACTATCAGCGTAGACATGATAATAAACAAACTCCTGTACATATGTACGTATGTATGTATGTATGTATATATGTATGTGTGTATTTATGTATGTATGATGTATGCTTGACTGAGAGGAATATGGTATGATCTGGAGATATAGCCCAGGCTGGTGTTTAACTTACAGCATTCCTCCTACCTAAGCTGTTCAAGTGTTAAGTGTCATAGCTCTACATTTGGGTCAGTTTCTCACATTTTAATGAGTTATAACAACAGGGCTTACTTGTCATATCCAGTGGGTCAACTGGAGCCATCTCGTGCCTCTGCTTTAGGAACCAAACTAGCCAAGACTTTTCCAATGGAGAATCAGTGATCACATAAAGAGAAAAACACAGCCTAGCAGAAGGCACACTGACTTTCAAAGCTTCTGGTAAGAAAAATACATCAGCTCTGACCATTTCATCATTCAAAGCAAGTCTCACGGTTCTGCCCAATATTAAAGTGGGTGAGGTGATTCTGCCACATGCCCCAAGGGAGGAGAGCCAGAATGTCTGAGACAGGCTCATGTGACAGTTAGTGTAAGCCTGCCAAGAACAATGAGACGTAACCAAACGCTTCTGCATGCAGAGGCTGTGCACCAAATATGGTACCCCACACAAAGTATGACTCCCTAATTCCAGTGTAATTCACTAACATTCAGACTCTATGGCTCCAAAGCCATCGAGGGAACACTGGAAAAAGTGCTCCACCCCTCCAGCAAGTCGTGGAATGAAGAGTTCCTCAACAGACTGGGCAAGAACTCCACCAACTAAAATGTTACTTCTCACTTCTTGAACTCTTGAACCTCTCCAAATTCCATTTATTTAATACTCAAAATAACTCCTTGGTCTCTTGCAATACTGAAAAATAGTAGCTGAAGGATAGCTGTGGTTTTTTTCTTTAATTAATGTCTATAGAAATTTACTTGCCACATTGAGCAAAACGTACTTCTCTAAAAATCATTTTTAATGCATTGAAATCATGGTCTATTTTAGTTTCTAAAATTACTTTCTTGCATTTTTTTAAAAAAGCAAACAATCAAAATAGAACTCACAAATGATGTGCCACACTCTTTTCATTTAAAAAGCTATTAAAATAGAATGAACTTGGCTTTACTTAACATATTCCATTTACATATTAGTTACTTAACATAATTTCGCTTTATTGGAATGGTCAAACATAATCAAGGAATTTATGCTGAGGCTCCCACTTGAAAGTTACATCTTTAAATCATAACTAGTAGAACTTCCAACACTACCTATCAAAATTATAGCCATTTTAAACTTTTTAAAAATAAAAGGAAGATCCCTTTGAGCCTAGCCAGATAAATGACCTTCTGTATCTACAGAAAATCCTTTCTTTTTAATCTTAAATTCTAGTTACAATTATTTAGCGTATAGTTATGAAATGACTTTAGATCGTCAGTATACAGCATTTTCTGCAATGAGAATGAAACAAAATGCACCAATCAAATAAAGACTGCTTTCTCAGTCAGATAGAAGTTGGTTTTATTTAATGCAAGATTATTTTCAGTCTGAGTATCTTCACTATTGATAAAATAGACTGTGGATGGGATCCGCTAGCTAGAGGGACCATATGCATAAGAAACGGCTTGCAGGGAAGATGACATATGTCATCCCATGTGCCAAATACCATCCTAGATCTGGAAGTGACAGTTTCTCATATACACTGGCACTTGGAGCTCAGCAGCTATGGATTTATTCTTCTCCACGAGTGCTCAAATGACATTATGTGAGTGTATATGAAAAGCTGGGTAGGAGATACTCTGGCAATTAGCCCTATTAGCTACATTTTCTTCTTTATCTGATATTCTTTATTGAAGATGCTTATGACCTCTTTCTATTGTATATCACAAATGTCAGATACATGCCTCAATCCTCTACAGTCTCTAAGTTCCCAAGAACATAAAACTACTACTGCATATATACTCAAAGCACATATGTATTTTGCTCTTTTATAATAAAATGTAGTTCTCTGGACAATCGGGTTATCTAATATATGTATATATGTTGTATAAATACATATCATATATACCATTCTAGTCAAATAACACACAAAAAAGATATGCTGAGAGCTAACTGCTGTGTTTATTAATGACTCTCTTCATCAAACATTTATCATCTAAAAATAGCTACTACTCACAGTTATGGTAAGTTGTATCGGATGAAATGAATTCTGACATAGTGAGGATTTCTGATCAGTTTTAGTTGACTGGTTTTCACTGTAGAATTCCTATAAAAATTGTTCAGCTTACATTGATGCCACCTTCATTCTCTTCTGGGTCACTTATGGTTTTCCAAAAAAAAAAAAAAAAATTAAGATTAACACTTACTAAATTTCAGACAGCATATGAGCAAGTACCCCACCCAGCCACACACATACGACCATTAGTCCAGATCATGGCTATCCCATGGTCAGCCTCCAGTGCAAATTCCCAGGCTAAGGCCTTTCAGCACGAGTTTTTCTTCTCTAAAGACAACAGAGTAATACAGAACGAACACTTCTGTGTGCAAGCCCTGCCCCTCAGAAGTTACAAAGAGCTACAAAAGAGGAAGTAGAAACAGGGCAAAGGAGCTAACTGTTCGGAACTGCTAAGGTGGCAATAGGAAGAAGTGAGCCTTTCCGACAGAGTTGCTGGCACTGTTCAGTCCCTGCCTGGCTCCCCTTCTAGCCCCAGTCAAACCTCCACAATCCATGCCATTTTCCTCCCAGGCAGTTCACTTGCTTACTTCTATGTCCAGGGCCTTTTTGTTCTGCTCTAAGTTCACAGCAAAATGCTGATCCCAAGGTCCAACTCCCCCATTCAAATCGACTGGAAAACACTTTTTTAAATGCCAAAGTATAAGCTTCACCCAGAAATTATTACTTGTGTTTTGTGGGCCTAAAAATGGTGTTTGTTTCATTGAAGCTCCCCAGGTGATCCTAAATAAAGTATAGCAAGATGGAGAAATTCCTAACTAAACAAAGTTTAAATAAATGAGTAGATGTGCATGTCACTTCACATGTGATGATGATATTGTCTTGGAGACAATGGGGTAAGTTGAAAGACCGCTAGGCAGCTGAGTTGGTGGTTCAAGGAGACTAACAGTGAGAAGCTCCCGTTTGATCAGATCTCAGCTACCTTCATAGCCAACAAGCTGATGGTATTCTTACTTGTAAGACAAGTTTGAGCGCTGCTATCTAAAACAATAATTATGGGACTTTTCGCTATCAATCATGAAAGCTACAGTACTGTCTGGTGCAGAATCTTCCAGGCCTTTCTGGTTTATTCCATTAGGAGATGTTTGCTGGTATGATTTCTATATATCCACTTTTCAAATATGCATGGATTTACTATAAAATTATATATATATATGTACATATATATATATGTATGTATATATATATGCTTATGGGGCAAGAAATAAGTGTGCCTCCTATTTTCAGACCTAAAAATAAGCCCATTAACCATTTCCAAGAGGTACTTACCAGTCAAAGTACACAGAAGCTGGTACATTCACCATCCAGGGTTGCGGGGGAGGGTAGGGGCAGGGCACTGCCGACTACTGCTTCAACAGGCAGCAGACACCAGACTTGTCTACCTTAGGCTGGTTTGCCCATAAACAAAATGAAAGAGCTATGTGATACTGAAGACTTCCATCTGAAGCTCAAGGGACAATCCATGAGGCTGGGTAACATGTGCCAGAGATTCAACAGGTAGCCTCTGAGCGGGAAATAGGTGAAGTGGGTGAGAGCAAATCATAAGACACAGTGAAGACATAGGGAACCTGGAGATGCCAAAAACATGGAAGACTTGCCATGGAAGACTGCAGACAGCAAGAGAATGAGGCCAAACCAGAAGCCATGTAGGCTATAACTGGCAAGGTTATGGGGATGGGGCTACCAAAACCCTTCAGAACTTATATCATAGCACCATACACTTCAGATGCCAGCCATAAAGCCACCACATATAATGAGTGCCCTGTCTACTTTTGGACTTTCTTTGATCATACACTTCCTCTACATGCCTTTTCCCTCACGTTTGGAAAGAGAATGTTTACTCTGTGCCATTGTATGTTAGAAGCTTATGACTTGCTTTGTAATATGATCCTAACCAACATTTAGTTGGGAGGCTCAAAGTTATAATTTTTCTTTGAATGTCCAAGAAGTCTTCAAACTCAGACTTTTGAATGATTTTGGAACTTTTAAGATATGAGGGCTCTAAGAGAAGGATTGGTTGCATTTCACATAATGTGATAGTCATGAGTCCTTGAGATGACTCAGCAGTTAAGAACACTGTCTGCTCTCCCAAAAATCATGATTTCTATTCCCAGCAACCACATGGTGGCTCTCACAACTACCTGTAATGAGATCTGGCAACCTCTTGAAGAAGAGACCTGGTCAGTCATCCTCATCAACTTAGACCATGACACACAATATGGACAAGTTCAACAGAACCATCATCTACAGGATGCCCATGCATGCTTCAGCATTGCCAGGGAATAAATTTCACTCATTCATTCATGAGTCCTTGAAAACCAGGAGTGAAATGCTATGACTTCTGGCATATATATATATATATATATATATATATATATATATATATATCACCAAGATGACAAAGGGTAGGCTTGTAATATAATGTAATCTTAATTGTTAATTGATTTGTTTTAAAATGCCTAGGAAACTAGTAAAGAATACTACTAGATGTATCTGTGGGGGTATTTCCAGGGATAATTAAATAAAAAGGAAAGACCTTGCCTGTGTATAGGACACTCTGTCCCATAAGCTAGAGGCCCAGGAAGAACAAAAGGAAGAAAAGATGGAAGCTCGCCAGCCTGAGTTTGCTCTTGCTCATCACCCCTCTGTTTCTATGCTGCCGTGAAGTGGGTTGCTCCCTGTTTCCACATCCTTTCCACCATAATGAACTAAAATGAGCTAAGAGAGAGACAGACAGATGGAGAGACAGAGAGACACAGAGAAGAGGAATGTGGGCTGCGAAGGGGGACCAGATGACTGGTCTATAGACTGGTCAATTACTATAACAGAAATGGGGTGAAGAAATGGAACGCCAAAGATTTAGAGTTCAGATGTTCCCATATCACCCTCCAGTCTTCTGAACCGACAGTGTTAGGAAGATTCCGCAGCAGATTGTGCCAGATTTAAATAAATTGCTTCATGGAGAGTGGACGCAACACATGCTCACACACGAGTATGCCAGCTAGCACAGCAAGCTGCAGAGCTTAAGACAAGAAATAAGGTCATGTCTCTGTCATATCTCTTTCCCTTGACCAATGCAGATGACCTTTCTGCTTTTGTATATTGTATTAGCTCCTTGAATGTGGTTTGAGACAGGAACACAAGCTAACAGTATCATTTCAATTCAAAACCTTTGGAACTGAAACTGTCCTGGCATTTTCTGGTGATTTATTTTCTTTATTTTGTCATTTTTCATGTATTCTTGGGGGTGAGGAGGAGGTCCGGTCGGACCACCATTTCACATATGACCATTGCGGTCTCTGAGAATTTTCCTATTTCAAAGGATAACTGTGAGACTTTTTCTTTTCTGCCAGGGATGGTATTAGGTAGAAGCATAAGACTGGAAATTCTGAGTGGGTGGGGGCAGAAATGCTTTCAACAAGGAATATTCAACTATGGGAAGCATGATTATCTTTCTTTCTATGAAAAGTTCAAATCTCAGTGTCCAGATAAAATTGCCTACCTGCAGCCCCAACTCTCGGGGAAAGGAATCCTCAGAGCCGACATTAGCCAATAGAAGTTCACATGAGGAAAACAAATGACTTGATGCAGGCAGCGTCACCTTTCAGTTCCCTTGCTTCCAATTTTATATGGTTTATTGAAAGTTGAGGCTGCTATGAGTCTTGTTCAATCAGAGTATTGATCTAAGGAATTGATCTTCTTTGTTTGTTTGTTAATCTTGGCCTTAGCTATGTTGTCTCTAACGGATCTAACGTGGCACATGTTTAAATTACTGGTAGGCTATAGGACAGGTAGATAGAAACTGGCTGCTCAGATGCAAAACTACGGGATTCCATGTAGGAAGGCAGTTGGCTGCTCCATAGGGTATCACAAGGGTCAGACACAAGTTCATCTCAAGTAGAACAAACTGAGTATGTGAGCAGTAGTTCATGCATCCTGGCTTAGGCTACTCCCTCCTGAGCTCCTCAGGGGCCCAATGAGAGCAATGTTATACAAACCCTTTCTCAGTCCAAATGAGCACAGGTTGCAAGAAAAAGCAAAATCTGGCCTATATCTGATTAGACATGAAAAGCCGGCTTGGGAAGATGGGAGCACTCTTACAAAGTAAGAGCTGAGCACTGCACAGACTTCTCTGCTCTGACCAGCTGTGAGTTTTTGTGCTAGCCATTATCCACTGCACAAAGAAAATCTTTACTATCATCTGAGAGCTGCAAAAATTTATAGGTAGAACAATACAAACTTAGAGAACAGTGTGATATCATGTCCATTTGAGTCCATTTAGCAAAATAATAGAAATAGGTTCATGCCTGAGGTCTATGAACTCCCCAACCAGAGGTCCTTGGCCAGATTTATAATACCAGACATAACTATCCTCCTTCGAAGTGGATCTTAAATCTAACCAGAAATAGATTGGTTACTCCTATAATATTCCTACCACTATTTTGCCCATGGGTACATCTTGCCAGCCTGGTAATTGTTTGATGTCACAGGGCCCACAGCTGGGTAAGACTGTTAATGACTTTTCTCCCCCAGAAACTTACATAGCACCTTCTGGTACTATGAAAGCTAGCCAGTGGGGAGGAAGCCCCCCAGTCTGTACCAATTTCTCCATGGCCTATGAGCAAAATGTGTGGTGTCTTTTGCAATAGAGTCTTACCATCGATTCTGCTGGACAGCCTAGAGCAGCAGCAACAGCCTGTGTTGTTTGGGTGTGGGGTATCCAGGACAGTTGACCAAACCATAACTTCTGGGAGGAAAATTATCCTGTTAGGATAACTTCGATTAAACTGGTGTGCATGCATGTGTGTGTGTGTGTGTGTGTTTGTCTTATAAAAAGTAAACGTTTGTTTGTTTGTTTGTTTGGTTGGTTGGTTGGTTGTTTGCATGGTTGGTTGGTTGGTTGGTTGGTTGCATGGTTGGTTGGTTGGTTGGTTGGTTGGTTGCATGGTTGGTTGGTTGGTTGGTTGGTTGGTTGGTTGGTAGTTTTGCTTTTCCCCCCATGATCTTAGTGGCACAGAGACCATCACGATAAAGTGGAAAACTGTAAGGGAGAACTGATGGAAAACGTTTGCCTGAACTGACACCACTCATGAACTACCAGCAATTGTGCTTGCCTCCTCAAGACCTTCACAAGATGAAAGCAGTCAACATTCCAGGATGGAGAGAGGAGGGCCCCATGAGCTTCTAGCTGAGAGGCACTTGACAGTTGATAGTTTCTGGGAGGAAGAGAAGCAGTTTTCCTTAAGGATGAGAACCCTGCTAGACCATGCTCCAGTGGATGGCCCCACACCTGTGAGTTTAGGGGCAGCATAAACTGGATTCAGATTAGAAAGACAGACAGAGAGACAGAGGGAGAAAGTCAGACAGACGGACAGACAGAGACAGCATACGACATTACCCTTTGGAAGGCTGGAAAAGAGGGGGTGGAGCTAAGAAAAGTTAAAGGAAATGATGAGGTAAATATGATCCCAATATATTATATGTGTATATGAAAATTCTCAAATAACTTAAAAAATTAAATAATTTAAAAGACAAGAACTGCCATAATTATCCCAAACTCTCTGATTCCACTTGAAAAATGCAAAATTACATTACTTAGATGTTAAAAAATGATTGATGTGTGTGTGTGTGACAGAGATTCCTATTATTACATAGAGAAATGAGCCCGGAGTAGAAAGGGGATAAGATGCAGCCCCATTCCAAGGACCGTAGTGAGAATGTATGGCAGTTATTGCAATTGCACTGGGAGGAAAAAAACAGCCTGGTTTGTAGAAAGTGGCAAAGCCGTTCTGAAACATCAAACCTCTGATTCTGCAGGAGCTTGCGATGTCAGTTGCGAAGAAGCCCACTGAAAAGCCTCTATTCGTGGAGAACTGTAGGACCAATTTTCTCCACTCTCTGAGAGGAGGGTAAATTAGAAAGAAGACTGTGGGAAGAGTATTTCAGAAATCAGCCAGGACCAGAGCAGAGCAAATTTATGAGTAAAGGAGTCCAGTCACAAAGAGGACATGCCACAGGCTGTTTCTATTCCAACCGGGCAGCTCAACCCCTTCCTTGCCCGGGTCAGAACCTAACTGCACTAGAATGAAATGGAAACAAGGAAATTTGCCTTTGGGCCCCTTGGCAATAAGTGCCAAGAAAGCTTCACTTTAGAGGAACATTTATAGCTAACAGCGCACCAGGGACAGAAGAGAGACCAGGTTCATGTGCAAAAGGCGACAGATACAGAAATGTTCATTAAAACATTGTCTATTATAACTCAGAGTTGGAAACAAACTAAATGTCCATCAACTGGCTGAGCACGCTGCATGAATATTCACTAGAACATGATATAGGAGTTGAAATAAATAAACCTGAGCCATGTGTCTCAAAACCATAATACTGAGGAGAAGAAGAAAAAAGTCAGTTACAGAATTGCTCTTCGTAAAATGCCACTTGAGGAAAATGGCAGTATTTTAATTTATGAGTATTTTTATTGCAGAATTTTATTTATGAAAATGTGAGTTTGATAATGAACATTATTTTTTTTTAAAAATATGTAAGCTGTTGCCTCTCATGGGAGGGCCAGGGAGGTGACTGCGAAATAGAGAAAGGGATAATCAGGTAAAAATAGTTGTTCTTCTCAGTGTTTCATTCCCTTGAGATAACTGAAGTCGGTTTGGGAAGATGGCATGGTTTGATTGAAGCTGGTAAGCAAGTATTCATCGCTGTTTTTGATAGGGCTCTGCATGTTTAGAATATGGTATGAAAGCCCCAGAAAGCAGTGCATGTGGGAAGAGATAAGAGGGCAGACGGCTGACATGGAAGACAGCAACACATTTAAGAAATGGAACATGAAGCAAGAGAAAGACATTCATGATGGTCAGAGACACTGTCTCTAGGTTTGGCAAGTATACCTGGTAGAGAGAGTCCTTTTGTAGAGGGACAGATAGGAAGAATTATAGTATCCTAATAAATGGTCACAATGTGTTTTAGTGTGACATTTTAAAGTACATTATGACATAAGCCAACAATGGCTAACCAAAAAGCATGTCATAAATGCAATCCTTTTAATAGGGCAATAAAGCTGTGAAGATACATGAGTTAATTGTTACAAGGCAGACTGATCAGAGAGGAAATTCAGACTAAAAAGGAAAATATATGAAAATTATTATACCTAGATAGGAGCTTCTAGAAACTTTGAACTTCTGCACCCCCAAAAAAGGAAGGAAAGAGGGAGGGAGGGAGGAGGGAGGGAGGGAAAGAGAAGAAGAGAGGAAAGAAAAGAGAATGGAAGGAGAGCAGGAGGGGAGGGGAGGGGAGGGGAGGGGAGGGGAGGGGAGGGAGGGGAGGGGAGGGGAGGGGAGGGGAGGGGAGAGGAGAGGAGAGGAGAGGAGAGGAGAGGAGAGGAGAGGAGAGGAGAGGAGAGGAGAGGAGAGGAGAGGAGAGGAGAGGAGAGGAGAGGAGAGGAGAGGAGAGGAGAGGAGAGGAGAGGAGAGGAGAGGAGAGGAGAGGAGAAAACATAAATTCAGACAGGGCTTAGAAAATTGAGAAAAATCAGGTTCCAGTTTCCCTTAAAGGCTGCAGCCTGCCTGAGTCTCTCCTCCTGGCCTTAGCTGGACCTCTCTGCTTTTCCATGCATCCACGCTGTTTTAAAGAAAGACAGGGAAAGGCAATCATAATTCTTTTAGACATAGAAGTCCTTGCTCATTGTGGCTTCTTTTGGCAGGGCAGTTGGAGAAACCCTTGCAACCACATGTGATGAAACAGCTGGCCAAACAGAGGACAAAGGAGAAACCAGGTCTCGGCTGGGGATGGAGCTTGCCCCTTGTGCCTTGGCCCCCCACTCCTGGGAAGAACTTCAGCCTGGATAGGTATGGTTCGAGCTCCCAGTGTCTCGTGTAATGTAAGGTAATGTAAGCAAGGTAAATGTAAATCAGCCACTGGTAGGAATGAAAATCCAGAGAAAGGCAGGCATCAACAGCAGCCTTCCCTCAAGATCCCACACCAGGGCAACCCTGCCCACACCGACTCACAAACCGTAAGGAGCAGCCTGGAGAGGCATCTGCTCACCTCCTCGTCTTCTAAGGAAGTGAGCCCCTCTGCTACTCACTGGATCCTTATTCTTTCCCTAAAAGACATAGCACAGAGGATGGGACAAATTGAAGACCTTCATCTTTTTCCATCACTTAGCTTGTGCATTTCAGACCCAAGAAAGCTGAGGGACTAGATCAAAATGCCCCTGGGAGTTCGTGGTGGGTCTCCTCTTAGCCATCCCATTTGTATATTGCTACCTATAAAAATAACGTGGGTCTTTTTCTAGCACAAACTGGTACATAACTCATTGTCTCCTTTTTAAGTTAATTTAGTTAATTGAAACAGAATTACAGGTTGTTGTTTGCTGCTTGCTTACTCCCGTGTTTATTAAATTGGCAATGAATCTAAATAGGCTTTACATTTTGGCTCTGGTAAATTTCCTGAAACAGGAAAAATCAGAAGGACTTTTCTAGACTATAAATTTTGGATACACTCTATTTTGAAAATTGCAAACGCCGTCCTTAAAACGGTCAAAACGCTGTCATTGCGTTCAATCAGCAAAGCCCATATGTTATCACATAGAGGGTAGCGGATTGTCACCAAGTGAGACAGTGTGCCTTTAACAGAAGATGCGTAACACTGAACATGCTTGAAGGAACAGAAGCTGCTAGGTGGCATTCTGCTACATCACTTCTTTAGGAGTCCTTCTCCATGCTGACTAAATACACGAATCACCTAAGAAGCTTTTAAATACTCGGATGTCAGGGTACCACCTTCAACCAATTAAAGCAGCCTCTCTGGAGGTAGAAACTAGGCATTGGAAACATCTTAAAACTCCCTGGTGATTCAAATACGCAGTCAGGGCTGAGAAGCACCGATTTAGACATTGCTGTCCCAATTAATATTTAAATAGTCAGGGCCTGTTGGCTCCACTAATCCAGCTGCATTACCACTGGCATATAAAAGATTATTTTTTAAATACCATATGAAAAGGAAGATCAATGGGCTCATGAAGTACAAGTAACTTTGTAATCCTGATGAACTGTCCATTCTGGGAGCTCCCGTGTTTGAATCTGTTGACTGGGCCCTTGTAGGACTGAAAGCGTTAATCCCTTATCACAGACTCCAGTGCGAACCTTGATATTGAATAATCCACTAAGTTGTGTGTTTAAGATCTTTGCTTCATTAAGTCACCAGATATTCCTGGCAGCCCGAAGAGTGGCAAGATGTCAACCTGAGCTTTGCTGAGCCAAAGGAATTAGCTTTTACCGTATTTCTAAAGATGAATGTGCTCTTAGAGCGTGTCCATTAGCCCCAGTGCTCTAATGAATGGATGGCTTGACGGACACAATAATTGGCACAGTTCAGAGTGTAAGAGAATCAATTTGATGCATCAGAATAAGGTCAAGTGAAAAAAAGAAACAAGGATTTAGTTTGCACATACTTCTGACTATAGCAACAAGAAAGATGAAATAGTCAAAACAAGATTAGGTAGACTTTGATAATCCATCAATGTGGGCCCCTCTCATCTCATTAACTCTAATCAATAGAGAGGTGCCTGCACTCTAAAACACTGGCACTCAAGTTCCACTGGAGTCCCTGTGTCTCCTAGCAATGCCTTTTCTTCATCAAGTCTGGGAATCTTATCTGGTGTAGCTAATCTCTGGAATTTCTGGCCTTATCTCCTCAATGCTATCCAGTGCGACAGTTCACTTGGGGTAGCATAGAATTTCATTTCCCCCATGGACTGACCATTTTTTTCCTCTAAAATACAAGCCCTGACCTTAAATGTACCATGGCTTTCTCTGTGGGCTCTGGAAACTTTCATTGCACTCAGGCATAATTCTGATTGAAATATGTTTTGCTTCCAGTCTTCAGTGAAGCTATAAAGGTAGTTTGCAGAGCAAGCCCTTTGCTTCCTCCTTAGAAGGACCTGCTGTGAAGTACAAAGGGGAAATAGAAAAGTAAATCACCTCAAACTAACATGAGACTTGCTTGCTCATGCTGAGTTCTGTCTACTAAAAGATTCTTCCCTCTTCCTGGCAATAAAAAGAGGGAGTCTAATTTTTAACCAAGCTTGACATGTATCTGAGACAAGACTTTAGTCATGCTTGGGTTGATCTTCTCAGGAATCTCTTGTTTAATTGAATTGGGTGACTTGGGATTGTGAAGGAGGAGCTGTTCTTAAATCTGAGTGAGATAAAAGGAATCTAAACAGAAACCTAAAACCACTTCTGACCTCTTTGGTATGGGCTTTCCCATAATGAAGAAAAAACAAATCAAGCAGGGAGAGTACGATCCCTTTCTATGATAGAATCACAGATTTCGGGTTGAAAAAAAAATAGATGTATATTTGGTAACTCTCGCAGGCCTTAATCCTTTAATAAATTCCTAAACGGAACTCTCTTGAGAACACATGCAGAGAGAAGGCTGATGTAATGCTACTGACAGGCAGGGATGAAGGAGTAGGGAAAGTCTGGGTCACAAGATGCAAGCAGATGAAAGGATACAGTCTTGCTTGTTTTTTCTTTTTTTGAATTGCTATATTAACAAAAAATGTTTTAGATGTGTACCATGCTCTCAGAATTAAAATGTACTGAAAAGAATTATATAACCACTCTACTTCAAGAGACTTAACTTCTGATTGAGAGATCAAAGCATCATAAAAAAAAATTACAAATTATTAGTGGACAAAGAACATGAGACTTCATGGCTGAAGACAAGACCTACACAACCCATTGAATACATGGTACTCAAACTGTTGCCTACCTAGAGCCTTCACCCCTACAGCCTTCACCCCTACAGCCTTCACCCCTACATGTTAGTGTCTTTGGTACAGGAAGGTACTCTACACACTACCAAAATAGAAAAGTAAACACCAGGCCAGCCACAAGCAAGATATGCTAGAGCAAGTGTGGCACAAAGCTTGCGAAAGTAGGCATCCAATATCTGCTTTTACTTAAGGTGAATTCCATGAGATAGAACCTCTATATCCAACACTGCTTGGTGACCAAGAACCAGAGACTAAATAACTCAGGGATTTAGGGTAAAACCAAACACTACTAGATGATAGATAGATAGATAGATAGATAGATAGATAGATAGATAGATAGATAGATAGATGATAGATGGATAGATAGATGATTGATAGATAGATAGATAGATAGATAGATAGATAGATAGATAGATAGATAGACAGATAGATAAAATGGCTTCTGATGGCGTTCTACTGTATTCATACATCAGGGCCTTGCTCAGCCATCATTATAGAAGCTTCCTATTGCAGATGGGAACAGATACAGAGACCCACAGTCAGACAGACCAGAATCAGACATTATCAGAGAGTGCTGAGACCTTAAAAGCTCAGTACTAAATGGGATATCTCCATTAAATCCCTTTCCTCGGGGCTTAAGAACCCCAAGGAAGAGCCAGAGAGGATGGAGGACACCAGGAAAACAAGACCCTTTAAATGAACATGATCAAAATTTATAGGAACTCAGAGACTGAAGCAGGATCCATAGGGCCTGCAAGGGTCTGCCCTAGGCCCTCTGTGTATTTATAATGGCTTCCAGTTTAATGTTTCTATTGAATTCCTGTGTGTGTCAGTGAGTGATTCTCTGATTTGGGGGCCTTCTGCTGGACCCTTTTTTTCTGTTTTTTTTTTTTTCTTGTCCAACTTCAATGTGGTAGTTTTTATTTCATTATATTGTATTGTTCTTATTACCCCTTGGAAACCTGCTCTTTTCTAATGAGACAGAACGGGAGTGGATATGGATGGGAGGGGAGATGGGAAGGTACTTAAAGCAGTAGAGGCTGGACAGGGAGGAGAAACCATAACCAGTATATAGTATGTGAGCAGAGAATCTCTTCTTTTTTTAACTTTTATTCATTCTTTGGGAATTTCCTATCATGTACCCTGATCCCGCTCATCTCCCCATCCCTTTCTACCCACTCTCCATCCTTGCTCTTTCTCCCCCACAAAAGAAAAAAAATCAAAATGATAGATAAAATTAAACATAAAAACCAAAAACCACCTCCCCATGGAAGTTACGGTGTGTCATGGTGTGCCATCCAGTCTGCCCCTTTGCCCAAACAGCTTCACTTGCGAATGCTCATTGCCAGGAGTCATGGTTCCTGATCCAGTCCTCCAGCTTCTGCTACACTAAGCAATACTGGATCTTCACAGGACTTCTCTTGGATATCTTGCTGTTGCCCTGTATCACAGAAATTCTTCTCATGCTTCAGCAATTCTTATACGGGGTAGATGTGCAGACAGGCCAATTCAAAGCCCTGGATCTGGGCCTGGGTGCTAGCTGAGTTTGTCGGCCTGTCCACTTTAATACACCTGCACCACAGGGTCAGCTCTCTCTTTGCCAAGGTGAGGAGCAGTGCCTGCTCTCCTGCCCGCAATAGCTGGCAAGGGGCAGGACCAGTTCTCCCACCCTCACACCATTAGAGCCACCTCCCACCCTCACACCATTAGATCCAGCTCTCCTGCGACTACACCATCATAACCAGCTCCCTAGCACTGCTTTGGCAGAGATGGGACCACCTCACCAGACTCTTAAAGCCTGGGGGCCAACCCTCCCATGCCCATGACACCAGGGTCAACTCCACCACATTGCCCAGGTGAGGTGTAATGCCCGTTCTCTTCTCCAGAGTGCTGAAGTCAGCAAGGGGCAGGACCAACTCTCTAGCATCTACATACACCTCCAGGGTCAGCTATCTCATGCTGTCCAGGTTGGGGGAGCAGGTCCAGCTCTCCCATACCCATATCACAGTATAGCTAGCAAGGGTTAGGGAAAGAATCTACTTTCAATAAGAAGAAGAGAAAAGGTATATGGGGTGCTGTTTAAAAAAATTTTGGACTTGGAATCTAAAGCTTTCTTTCCAGTGTTTCATTAATCTGCTAAGTTACTTTATTATTAATTGTCATATAATAAGTATCATACATACGGGATTTCAATGGTATGTTTTTGATAGGCATTCATAGCATAGAATAAATTATTGACTCTAAATAACACATTAAACTCTTTAGACTTGTATCCTTAGGATTATGTGTGTGTGCATCCTTGCGTATGTCTGTGCATATCTGTGTGTTCACATGTGTGGCATAAACAAAGTGTACTCTTAGTGATCCTGAAATACACAATGAATTATGAATTACTAGAGTCGGCATCCCATGTAACAGTTCAGTAAAATTGATTTCTTGGCTCTAACTAAAACTTTGTACCCTTTGGTCCACATCTCTCCCATCTACCTATCTCTTAACAATTTTTAGTTTGCGAGACTTCAGGGACAATCTCAACTGCTCCTATTTGGGAACAGGTCTTCATACCCTTGGGGGAAAAATTCCCTCTGTGAATTATTCTTTGCTTTATGTCACATGAATGAACCCAAGGCAATTCAATACTGTGGCTTTCACAGATCCTTGACCCCATTTTCAGTGAGAAATATATTTAACATCATAACACCACACACTACTATCATACAACTGAGGGGAAATTGCAATGAAATTGTTGTAAGTTTTACAATCCATAGTGCCTGCTGATACTCTCTATTTGATTCAATTCTGTTATATAATTTTTTAAAAAAGAAAAAAGCCGCTGATCGCAGCCCACTGAATTGATTTTGTGACTCACTAATGGGTCATTCTGTTATAGTTTGAAAAATATTACCTTGGAATCTAGAGCTATACTGTAATAAACCTTGGGAAATGAGTCATGGATTTAAGGATCACACTCTCCCGAAATAAATTACAACTGGTTTTCCAGTTGGGACTTTGTATTAGTAACCTCTCATTGCTGCAAGAAAATGGTTGATAAAAACAACTTGCCAGGGAAAAGTTTGATTTCAGACAAGTTTCTGACTGGGACAGAGAAGCTCGTCTTATGGTAATGAGAAAACGGAAAGAGCGTGGGGTAGGAAGTAAGCATCAGATCTGGCCCCTAAGAACATGCCTTGTGTGCCTTCAGATTTCCTTCAGATATTTCCTTCAGATAGACTTTACCTCCCAAGTCCCCAACACCCCTGAAAATAACACCACTGCTTCAGGATAAGCATGTGGGAAAAACAGTTAAAACTCAGGTCATAGATTTCTAGTCCAGGCTCCCAAAAGTTCACAATGCAAATACATTTTATCTCCCAGCAAGACAATCAAAGTCTAACAACTCCAGAATTGTTCAAACGCTCAAGTCCAAAATATGCTCCAAGACTCCACGCAAGCACTTAGCTGTGAACCCCAGGAAAAATTAAAACACAAGATACATACATCCAGGATACCACAGACAAAATACATATGCCTCATTCAAAATGAAGGAATGGGGCAAAGAAGGGGAGGACCAAAGCAAGACCAAAATGCAGAGAGGAAATGTTAAATTCTTTTGTTCCATGTCTCCTAGCCACAGAAAGTAGAGACCTCCTGTGAGTTACAAAGGGCTTGGGCAGTCCCACCCCTATGACCTAGCTAAATGTAGCCCGTAGATTCTCTCTGTGGCTGCCCACAATGTTCCTTGACAGCTGTACCAGGTGACTGGCAGCCAAACTTCCTTGGATCTTCCAGGGAATACCTATAGAGATCCAAGCCCTTCCATCCATCGCCTGGCCTCCCAAGCTTTCATTTGAATCTATGTAGCAGCTCCTTTGGTCCCATAATCATTGTGATCCCCACGCATATAAGACTCTAAGGTCGGCCAACAGCTCACGTAGTAGCTAGACTCTCTTGGACCATGGCTGTAGCAACTTCTGAGTCCTGGAACATTTGAACCCAGGAAAATGCTTCTCTGGGTCCCTATGCAAGTAAGGCACTAGAGTAGTACTCCTCTCAAAGGAAAGTATTTCAAGTGAAGTTACTTTCACTTCCTTGCATCTGTGTGATGAAGGAGCTCAATTCCCAGGGTGCCCTCAAGGCATCTTTCCTATTGTCTCAGTAAAAAACATTGAGTTTCTTTTTAATTGTGGCAAATCCCCAGCAGACATATTGTCCTTGGCCTTGACTTTAAACACACTTCTTTCCTAGCCAAACTGGATTTAAAAAAAAAAAAAAAAAAAAAAAAAAAAAAAAAAACAAAACAAACAAAAACAAAAAACCTTGGTTCTGCTTTTTCTCCCCGATTCTCATTGTAAATCTAAATGTAGCCACCAATATTATCCAACAACCTGAATTGTGAACTACTTTGATTGTGTCTTCTAACATTAGACACAATGTTAGTCCATCATCTTTAAATTTGGCCACACACAAAATTGATAAAAATGAAGACAACTTCTTTGTTGGAGGGCAACATCATGACCTCTCATCCAGTTTCCAAGACTCTTCATCTCCATCTGACACGTGGTAAATATAATGTCACTGTTCACATTCCTATGGGCAGTCAGATCTCCTGGCTTTCCTATAACGGCCAATTAATCTCTGCTTATAGCATTCTAGGGCTTCTCCTAACCTTTCCAAATTCTACCCACAAGCCAGTTCCAAAGGTTTCAAAACCACATCATTAGTTAAAGTCACAGCAAAGACATCACTGCTGTACCGAGGTTCTGTGTTCATCAGACACTTCATTACGATGACAATACACCTCTCAGAAACAAGAGTGGGAAAATGTATTTGAACTCACAGTTTCAGAGGTTTCAATCCACTGTGGCAGACAGGGCATGGAGGAGCAGAGTAGCTCCCATACATCATGATGGCTAAAAAGTAGAGAAAAAAGGGATGGTGAGAAAGGACCAAGAATAAGACACAGCTCCCAAGAATATACCCCCAAGACACAGCTGCCAAGAATACCATGACTATCAGCAAGGCCTCACCTGGTAAAATTTCCAAAACCTCCTGAAACAGTCCCATCAGCTGAGATCCAAGCCCTCAGCACATACAGTACTATAATTTCTAATACATGAGTGCTTTTCTAGGCACCCATGAGTATAGGTCATAAATAAGTACTTGATTCAGTCTATATTCCCCCATGTTCCTTGTACTTCCAACTTGTCAATCAGAAGTTTGTTTTGCCAACTTCACAAACTTCTGGGAATGACTTCCAAATTCTAGTACTAAAACCAAAGCTTTATTAAACAAAATAAAGCCTCAGTGTTGCTTCTTAAGATCAGGGAGGAAGCTCTAGTCATTAAAAATCTGCTGGATTCTTTACCAGACATAGTGAACTTAGAAGCAGATGCCCAGTACACACAGAGGTGCAGAGAGTTTTCAGATCGCTGGACTTGTGGCTCTAAACATACAGCTGTGGCTGAGAAAAACTAAAACTGGGGAGGTGGAGTAGAAATATGAAGCAATCTATGTTAATGCTAAAGAATAGAGTATTTCAATTAAATACATAAACTCATAATGAACAGTATCAGAATACCTTTAGTTCAAGGACAGTAGAAATTCAGTCTTTAAATAATGGAGGTACATTAGAGATAGTTTATATAAATACAGGGATGATATATTTTCTTTCACTATTTACGTTCTACACAACCAGTTGCATTAGTCATAGCCCTAGATTTTATAATTTGTTTATGGTCTTACCTCTCAAGTAGAAATTTTGAAGGTAATTTTGTTTTATGCTTTGTGAAGAACAATTTTGTTATATTTTATTATCTAAAACAATTTTAAGTTTAAATACATTTTTATCATATCCTTCCCTCCCTGTTCCAGATCACCTCCTCCCAACTTAAAGTTCCTTCTCAAGAAACACACAAAACCCCATGCAATAACCCCCAAAACCAAGAAACCAAAACAACCCCCCAAAAAAATCTGTTACCAAATAAAAGCACACAATAAAACTGGAGTCCATTATACGTTGGTCAACTACTCCTGAGCATGAGGCCTGTCCTGGAGAGCTCGATATAACCAGTGTCTCTCTTTAGGAAAAAAACTGAAAATGATTTTCCCTCTTCCAGTAGGAATTACTGGCACTTCAATTGTTAGCCATTGCCCTAGTGGCTAGGTTTTCATTCATTCATTCACTCTTTTAATATATATATATATATATATATATATATATATATATATATACATATATATATGTATATATATGAAGAGAATCAAAAACTATCATATTGAAGTTGGACAATACAAGCAAACATAAGGGGAAAAGCCCAACAGAAGACATAAAAACCAGAGACCAACTAGTCAGCACAATGAAGAACCCCACAGAAATGCTTAGAAGGCATAGTACACATATGCAGAGGACTTGTGTAGACCAGTGCGGGCCCTAGGCCTGCTGTGCCAATCTCTGTGATTCATCTGAGTTTTGCTCAAGCCTATTGAAAGGGCTTTGTTTTCTTGGTGTCCTCTGTCCTCCTCTGAAGCTCTTTCACTCTTTCTACTTCCTCTTTCAAGGGGTTCGCTGAGCTCTGAAGGGAAGGATTTGGTGGAGGCATTTCATTTAAGAATGAGTGTTCCAAGGTCTCTCACTCTCTCTATAATGTCTGACTGTGGGTCTCTGTATTTGTTCCCATCTGCTGCAGGAAGAAGCCTCCCTGATAATAGCTGAACAGGGACTGATCTATAAGTATATCATTAGGAGACATTTTATTGCTGCCCCCTTTTTTAGACAAGTATATTTGCTTTTACCCTGGGTCCCTTGGCTATCTAGTCTCAAGATTCTTGCTTATCTGAGCAGCACTGGCTATGGGTTCTGTCTTGTAGAGTAAACTTTAAATCAAATCAGATGTTGGATAGTTATTCCCACAAGCTTTGTGCCTCCAAGGCCCAAGCATGACTTGTAGGCAGGACAAAGGGTTTGTAGCAGGCTTGGTGTTTACAGTTCTCTATCAGTAGTGTGTAGAGTATCTTCCTCTACCAAAGACACTGAAACATATGGGTGAGGACTCTTAATTGTGTAGGTGTTGTCTTTAGCAATGGGGCCTTGCTTTATTTATGAAGAGCAACCTATAGTCTTGGTAACAGCCCTGGTTGTTTGGGTATTGGCATGGGGCCCCTTTGGCCAACAACTCAATTGGATGGAATGTTATCATTCATGATGTGGATGACCTGAGGCCAGTCCCAGAAGGGGCCTCTGTGGAGACCCAAAGTTGCATGGGTCTCCTGGTGGGTGGGAGACAGACAGATGCGCCATACAGAGAAAGTTTCGGTATAGAGTTTATTTAGTGGGGTGGAGGGAGAAAAGAACAGAGAGAGAAAGAGAAGAAAGAAGGGGGAAGAGGAGAATGGAGAAGGCAGAAGCTGCTTCTCCAGAAGAAGGACAAAGGACAGAGAGAGCCAGCTGGAGAGGAGGCAGGAGATCTGCTTGCCTCAGAGGGAAAGGGGAGATTGGGAGTGGGTGTGGCTTGTCTCTTAAAGGGACAGGGTACTCAGATAACAGGCCAGCTAGCAGATTTACTTTTACAACATGTAACTCAATCCCAGTACAGGAAGCTTCATTTAGTGACAAATAAATGGCCAGTTGGGACTCTGTCTACCAAGTCTTTAATGATTTCATTTAGATTGTCTTCACATATGTATATATTTTAGCAAGTTTCTACTTTATTAGATTTTCATCCTACCCCTCAAATTTCCCTTAGTTTTAGCTGTCTCTCGTTGAATTTATTTTTTCATTTAATAAATATTTATTGAGCTCCCAGTTTACCAAACACTCTCTCAGGCTCTGAGGAAGAGATAAAGAAATACTAGACACTCTTCAGTTATAGCATTTATTAATGATTGGGTGAAA